>NC_141672.1:77351189-78551189 GCF_028749965.1 Puma concolor
AAAAAGATTACTTGGTGGGGGAGGGGGAAGTACCTGGGTGGGTCAGTTGGTTAAGTGTCCAACTTCGTCTCAGGTCATAATCTCACAGTTTGTGACTTCGAGCCCTGCTTTGGCCTCTGTGGTCACAGCTAGAGCCTGGAGACTGCTCCAGATTCTGTGTCTCCCTCTCTGTCCTTTCCCTGTTTGTGTTCTGTCTCTCTCTCTCTTGCTTTCTCAAGGATAAATAAACGTTGAAAAAAAATTTTTTTTTAATTAAAAAATTACTGTGGTAGTAAGGTTGACAAAAAGCCACTGGGAGCTCCATTTCTGTGTCTAATAGGCCTAGAGCCCTGCATCAGGAAATGTTATGGCTGGATGTCTTTTGCCAACTCTAAAATTATTAGTTGTTTTCACCTCCTGCTTGTTTTTACCTCGTGCATTCCACCAACTCTGCCAGTTCCCAACCACTTTTAGAGAACGTTGGTGAGAACCACAGAATTAAGCTCAGGGCCACAGAGCTAGTTAGTGGCAGAGCCAGTGTCAAGACAGGAATCCAGCTTTCAGGACTCCCAGACCTCTGCTCATTCTGCCCTGGCTGGGTGCTTCTGAAAGGGGAGATGGTTTGTTTGCTTGTTTAATGAATCTGGATTCTTTGGGGCCTTGCTGATTATTTGGGCTCAGGGGACAATCATTCATATTCTTTAAGGGCATCTTACTGATTTTCAGGGGAGCTGGAACTGGCCCGGAGAGGAGGGCAGAGACAGGAGTGGTATGAAGGATCTGAATGTCCTCGGAGGTGCTGCGGGGAAGGCTGGGTTAATGGTCCTTCCTCAATGAGGGTGCAGAGGAAGCTGCTGGGGCTCAGTCCAGGGACACACACGAGAAGCCAGATATGCTAAGATCAAAGCATTTTCAGAAGTAGAAATCTAAGGGACAGGGGGCCTACCAAGTAGCTGTTAGAAAGACATGTTTATGCAGCTTCCCTCAACCTGGCCTCCCCTGGGTTATGGCCTGCTGGCAGTCATTTCAGGGACACACATAAAGTTACCAAGAAAAAAAAAAAAAGGCTTACTTTGCCCCCAAGGGAGAACAGGATCTCCCATGTTCACAGCTTGAGGCTTTTAAGTGTAAGGCTGAGATTGATAGCCTCTGATCTGAGTCTGAACATGTCCTGCCCAAGTCAGGAGCTGCTTGTTCTTGGACACATGCAAGCTCTAGGCTGATGGTCTCACCTGGACAAAGAGACAGGTGAGGTGGTGGGAGGGCAGGTTGGCAGCTGGCCAGAGACTTAGAAAGGTATTGCGTGAATCCACTAGTTAACAGTGTGTTTAGGGAACAGCTCTCCAGTTGCCAAAGGTAGCTGATGACCCCACCAGAATAGTGCTGCTTCATTCCTCCCCACCTTTTTTTGGCCAATACTTAGTGTTCTTGATTTAGTGTGTGTTCTTTTGACCAAAATGTCAATTTCCTAAGCCATTTCACAGGGCTCCTCCACCTCTATCACATTCCTGAATCAGAGCCCCACCTCCCCACTTCCGGGTCTGGTAGCCAGGCTCCATCTCCGTTTCCCCACTGCTTACCTTGACTCCAGGCCAGGGGGCGGAGACCACATCTCTACCCGCCCTGTGGGGGTGGGGGGAGGGGAATAGAATTGCTTGCCAGAAATTTGTCGCCTTAAGAGAATAGGAATTGTGTCATTTCAGTTTAGCTCAGAAACTTAGTTTGTGATAGCAGAAAGGTAACAAATTCTTCCTTTGTTACCAAGTCCATTTTAGAAATATAGACTCAGACTTGAGAAGGAACACAACTTGCCCAGGATCGCCTAGCTAGTTCATGGCAGAGGGAGAACAAGACCTGAAGTCTTTTACTTTTTCATCTGTTGGCCAACAAAAGACAAAGCAGCAACTGCAGAATAAATGTATGCACTGATTTGGGGTCTTGGGGATTGCCACCTGGAAGGCGCAGAGTGGAAGAAAAGTGTGCCCCGAAGAGACAATGGAGGTCAGGGTATTTCAAGAGGAAAGAGAATTTACATGAGTTGTTTTCAATGAGATGTGATTGGGGCTAGCTGCAAAAGTGCTGAGCTGTTAGAATGCTACTGGAGAGTCACATGCAAGCAAAGGTTGCAAAAGAGTTTTTCCGGCCTTCTGGCCAAAGCGTATGGATGTTTTCCAGGATGTTGTTTGTACAGTGCTGAGGTTTGGGTTTCATTGGTGTGAGGACGTGCTTCAGACTCACTTCCCCAAAGGCTCCAGGCTCCATTTTATGGCCCCTTAGCGTGTCTGCTCCATTTTACGAATTTTCTTTCACACATCCACTCTGCAAACAACTTTTGATCTCTTGTGAAGTACCAGGCAGTGTGCTAGAGCAAACAGGTTCCTTTTCCTGGCTCTCCAGAAGCCCACATGTGGGAAAGAAGGCCAAATATACCCTTCGCTGCTCCACACAGCAATCACTAAGCCAAATTATGTACAGGGAGTGTGGAGACAGGCTTCTTATGGAGATGCAAGGAGGAGATGGAGGTAGTTAATTGAAAGAAGGCTTCCTGGAGGAGTTGGTAAGGCCCCATGCCCTTTGCCCTGCACTTAGAGATATTTCCTGACACCAGGGCTTTACTTTGGTTGCATGAAAGTTTGTGGGAACCAGCACAAATTTCCTCACCAGCAAGGTCCACTTCCAAGGTTGGAAAGAAACCCATCATCTGACTGTTCTCCACACCAGGATAGGAGGTGAAAATGGTTTGGGAGGGTTCTTTGGTGAAAATTAATAGGGGGGAAAGAAATCAGATCCCAATTTAGAAGTGCTTCCAAACTTTCAGTCTTTAGGGAGGTGCTAAAAGGTGGCATCTGGGTGATAGAAAAGTGGGCACAAAGAAGATTAGAGAATGACGTGGGGGTGGGGGGGAGGAGTGCACCCTGTGCCCTAAGTGACCTTACTGAATCCAAGCCATTCCCAGCTTCTCATTGCCAGTGCTCCCCACCCCCCACCCCCTGGCCCTGCTTCCAGTCCACAGGCACACTGTCACTTCTCCCACACTTATGCCTAGCCCCGGAAATTCTCTCCCTGGTGGAACCCAGATCATCCTAGCTCATGTCTATGATCCCTGTGAAATGATCTCCAGATTTGCTGAAAGAACACAGGTAATTGAGGACCACAGCTAAGGAATACAGACCAATCCTTCCTCTTCCAAGGGTATGGTGCATTTGGGGGCAGGCCCTCCCAGTGTCCAAGGAGGGGGCCCTCTGAGGAGCTGCTTGAGTCATGTGACGTGAGGCACTTGCGCAGGCTTTGTGGGATGGAAGCTCTGCAGCAGGGCAGGAATCCAGATGTGGTGCTTTCAGACTGAGGGGTCAGGTACTCTGTATTGTAATGTAAAAGTCAGTTCTATCCTGGAATTGCAAGTCTTTAGAAAGTGTTATGCTGCTTACCAATTTGGGGCTCATCTATTGTGGTGACCCTTAAATTTCAGTGTGCATTATAATCACCAGAGATGGCCTACTGATTACAAATGCAGATTCCAGGGCCTTACCTCCAGAGACTTGGATTCAGTAGGTCCAGGGTAAGGCCCAGGTTTCTGTAGTTTTAGTTAGTAGCCAAGAAAGGGACGCTTTCACTTAGAAACCACCTCCATTCACTATATATATTTATAAATTTTTTTCTTAATGTTTATTTATTTTGATAGAGAGAGAGAGAGAATGCCAGCATGGGGAGAGGCAGAGAGAGAAGAGAGAGAGAGAGAGAGAATCCCAAGCAACCCCCACACTGTTGGCACAGAGCCCAGTGCAGGGCTCAGTCTCACTGACAGTGAGATCATGACCTGAGCCAAAATCCAGAGTCTGACACTTAACCAACTGAGCCACCATATATTTTCTTTCTCCCTTTCTTTCTTTCTTTCTTTCTTTCTTTCTTTCTTTCTTTCTTTCTTTCTTTCTTTCTTTTCTGCCCTTATTTATTTTTACATGTTTATTTATTTTTGAGAGAGAGAGCACATGCATGTGAGCAGAGGAGGAGCAGAGGGAGACAGAGACAGGATCTGAAGTGGGCTAAGTGCTGACAGCAGAGAGCCCAATGTGGGGTTTGAATTCACAAAATGAACCGTGAGATCATTACCTGAGCTGAAGTTGGATGCTTAACCAACTGAGCCACCAAGATGCGACAGGCAGGGGCAGACTAAGGAGTGGTTAAGGGCTGGTGGTGAGGTCATTAACTCTTCCCTAATAACTCTGCAACCTCCACTCCCATTCTTTCCTATGGGCAGTTCATGTTTCCTCAGCTTTAGGTAAAGCACTCAGAAAATCCATCTTCAAGAAGAGTGCCCCTAGCGCCCTCTTGTGGCATGATCACTGTCTCCTGCACGCTCCTCTATGGGAACTCTGTGGTCACCACTACACGGACAGAGGGGCCCAGGCCTTGGGGAAGAGGAGATATAAAGCAGAGGATGATAAGGGGAATAAACAAACCCCATATCAGAATGACCAAGGAAAGGGACATTCAAAGGGAGTTCTAGTGAAGGGCTGCTGATGGCTGCTGGAAGTAGTGCATGTGAGTTAGTGTTAAAAGATTTTTTTCTCAGCCCTATATACTTGTGTTTGGTGGGCATTAAAGAAGTTAATGCAGGACTTATAAATTTAAAAAGCACTCCTCAACAAGCTTCTAAAGTGCCTTTGGGAAGGGCACTAAAATTCTAGTAGTAGTGAGTGATGGGGTTTGGATTATTTTTATATGAATATTGAAGGGCAACCCCCCAAACCAAAAAAAAACTGGGACTATTTAAGTTACATTTCCTTTGTTTATAGTTTCCTTGGTTTGCACTCTGGTGCCATCTATGGCTCCTAGTCCCTTGCAGCAGTTCCCAAACAGCTATTCCATAGAACCCTGTTCCTTTGGATGCTAACAGTGGTGCCACTCAAATGACGCTCCATACTCAAATCAGTTTGTCAAGTTCCAAATCAAAGGAAATTAGTCAAGCCTCTCAGAATCTCATGCTTTGTGAATTTCGTGACTCTTTGAGGGAAGGAATGTGATAACAATGTTTCTGAAGCTTTTGATCAGGACACTTTTCTTGAAGCACACTTATTACCATTTTCCAGAACAGTGTTTACCTGAAGGCAAGTGGGAAAAGCGTTTGCTTTTCCTCCAGTGTTTATTCCCCCTTTCTTTTTAGTAATAACAACCAGAATTTTAGCTGGGCACATGACAACCCCGAATAAATCCACCATTTGCCGCTATCCTTTGCAGTTGAATATGACCGTGTGACCAAGTCATTGTCAATGAGATTCGAGTGGAGATGGTGTGTGACACTTTGGGATGTACCCTTAGAAGGCACTGCCATTCCCCTTTTATGCCTTTCTCCCTGCTGGCTGCTCCCTGCTCCCTGCTGGCTGGAGATGCTAGCTAGGGCTAAAGTGGCCATCTGAACAGTGACGTAGAAGCCACATCCTGGGATAGAAGTCCAGCACCTTGGAGCACCTCACCAATCCTGCACTAACTACCCCTGGCTTTCTTTTACATGAGAAATAAACTTCCATCTTGTTCATACTGCTGTTACTTTGTGTTTTCTGTCATTAGCCGCCATTTGGGAAATGTATAATGATAATCTCTTTAGATTTTTTTGTAATTTTTTTTCATGCTTATTTTTGAGAGGTGAGAGAGAGAGAGAGAGAGAGAGAGAGAGAGAGAGAGCGCACACAAGCGGGGAAGGAGCAGAGAGAGCGAGATGCAGAATCTGAAGCAGGCTCCAGACTCTGAGCTGTCAGCAAAGGGCCTGATGTGGGGCTCGAAACCACGAACCGTTAGATAATGACACCCTTTTTTTTCTTTTTAAAAAAATTAAAAAAAAAATTTTTTTAGACAAGAGAGTGAGCGTGATCAGGAGAGGGAGAGAGGGAGAGAGAGAGAGGGGGAGAAAGAGAATCTTAAGCAGGCTTCATGCTCAGTACGGAGCCAGACGCAGGACTTGCTCTCATGAATATGATATGACCTGAGTGGAAATTAAGAGTCAGATGCTTAACTGACTGAGCACCTAGGCACCACTGGTTGTTTTTTTTTTTTTAATATTTTTTCAAAACCAGTTGTGTATTAGGATGTATGTATAGCCTAGGAATGTATATAGAAGCCAACAAAAATAATAAAGGATATTAAGAAAGGTTGGAATAAGGCGAGGGCCCTTCCTATTAAAAGCATTTAGGATTAAAAGATGTATTCTAACAATAAATATGCTAATTGTAATAAATTGGGTTACTGAAAGTATTCTTGTAAAGTTTCTATACATAGAGAGTTTATATAAGGGAAATTAAGAAGAGTGTTTTCCCTTGGTTGGTGTTGTTGGCTACTAACAGGTCCCATAGTGAGAAGGAGCAAGAATTGTTTGCCTTCCAGATTCTCCTGGGCCCCTACCTAGGGAGGAAAAAGAAACTTAATAATGGCATAAGTTGAATTTCTCCCCAGCTTAGTAGGACAGAAGACTTAGAATTAGATTCAACTTGATGTAGAAGCAATTAAGAAATGTAATTTTCTTTCCCATGTTTGTAGAATAAGATTCATATTGGCTAGGTAGCAAAATATTTATTTACTATACTTCGCTGATCTTTTAAAGTGACTGGATGCTCAGAAAAGGGTCTTTATTTGGTCATAAGTAGATTGATGGGAAGGTGGGGGGCGGGGAGGGGAAGGTGGAATCCAGGACACCTCATGAGCTATCCCATCAAGCAAGGGAGGCTCTCAGGACAGGAATGGAGAGAGATGGGGGAGTCAAAAAGGAACTTTTGGGGTTTTTACAGCAGATGGAGATTTAGAAACTAGTTTTTATTATTGTTGATATGATAACCTATACTCTACCCCAAGAACACTTCAGTGGTATCTACAACTTGCTAAAAACTTGTGGAATTAGATTTGCTTTGGGAGATTCAGCAAAGTGATGAGCCCTCTATTCTGTTGATCAACTTACTATTTTACAATCACCTTAAAATGGTGACTGACAACAATAAGAATTATGTTGACCCTCAATCTGGAGGCTGACCAAGCTCAGCTAGGCAGTTCTTACTTGAGGTCGTGCCTGTTTTTACTCACATGGCGGCTGGAGCTGGATGATCCCACAGGCTTTTTCACTCAGCCATCTGGCATCTGGGCTGAGAAGACCTGAGCATCAGGGAACTGGAACAGGTGGGGCAATCTGAGCATCTCTTTCTATCCATGTGGCATCTCCTTGCAGTGGCCTCAACGTTACCAGACTTCATACTTGGTGGCTGAAGGCACCCAGAGTGAATGCCCCAAGAGAACCATGGCCAAGCAGACCTAGTCTCAGAAGTCATCAGAAGAGATGGGATCAATTGCACCAGTCTAAATTAGTGGGAGCAGGCACAAAGGCCCTTCCAAGTTCTCAGGAAAGACTGTGGACTCTACCTTTTAATAGAGGAGTCGCAAGATTCTGGAAGAGAATGTGGAATGGAAAACATTGTGTGGCCATTTTTAGAAACTACAACCTGCTATATAGCCTTAAGTTGAGCATGGCATTGGACAATTGCAGACGCCTTGCAAGAGTAGCCAACCACATCCACAGGACACTAATGACCTCCACAGTCTCCTGTGGGAGAGCCAAAACCGGGGGAGCTCTTTGAGCACTTCTCTCTATCCAAGTGTCCTCTTCATGCGGTGGCCTCAGCACAGTGGAACTTCGTACACAGCAGCTGAAGGCACCCAGAGTAAGTGCTCACTTCCTCTGCTGTCACTTTGAGACTCTTGCCTGGTATCATAGGATACTGGAGCTGGGTAGTTCCCCAGCTGTCGTGAAGGGCAGCTTATTCATTTGATGAAATGAGCGATTAGGGAATTGCAAATGATGTGTTACATCCTGACACTAATTTTAGTTTCCAGCAGCTATGTGCCTCCTGTAGTCCCTGGGTTTTGCCCCAAAGCTCAGCAAAGGCGGGTTGGGGTGTGGGGAGGAGTCTTAGGAAAAATTCAGTAGTCCAAAAATAGATCCAGTTTTCCCTCCCTTTCCTTCCTTTTCTCCTTCCTCTTCCCCCTACCCCCTCCTTACCCTTCTCTCCCTCCCCCTCCTCCCCCTCCTCCCCCTCCTCCTTCCTCCCCTCCCTCTCCTTCTCTCCCTCCTCCCCTTCTTCTCTACCTCCTCCCCCTCCCCTTTTTCCCCCTCCCCCTTTTCCCCTCCCCCTCTTCCTTCCTCCCCTCCCCCCTCTCTCCCTCCTCCCCCTCCTCCCTCTCCTTCTTTCCCTCTTCCCCCTCCTTCTTCCTCCCCTCCCCCTCCCCCTCTCCCTCCTTCAACTCCTCCCTTTTCTCTTCTTCCTCCTCTAGCTCCTCCTCCTCCCCCTTCTCCTCCTCCACCCTCCCTCCATCCTTTCTTCTTTCCTTCCTCCCTTCCCTCTTCAGGCACACAAAATTGAGTTTATCATATTCTGTTTGTAGCCTATGCTAGGCCTTTCCTTTGTTTAATTCAATTTTATTATTTCTCTTTTTATTCCTTGTGACTGCTTCTATTTCTCTCACCCTCATGGACACGTGTGTCAGAGTATTTAATCCATGTTCTTCCATCCTATGTATTGTATACCCTTGGAAAATACATTGTATTATTTTGGAGCATGTATGTTTTAAATTTTAATAAATAGAACTTTCATTCTGGTTCTTACCATTTTTCACATGGCACTGTGTTTTCCAGTTCTATCCATGTTGCTATTTCTAAATCTATTTTTTGAAACTGCTTTATACTATTTTATTTTATGTATTCAACACATCTTCGCTCATCCATTCCCCTCAAGAGGGACACATAAGTTGCCTCCAGGCCTGCTCTGCTACTAGTCATGCCATGAGCAACCATACATGTGCTCCACCTGGAAAAATTCTGGTGGAGTCTGTGCCCAGGATGGGGTCACAAGGGCTCAGCATATACACATTCATTCTAAATTAATTAATTAATTAATTAATTAATTAATTTGAAAGAGCATGAGTGGGGAAGAGGGTCAGAGAGAGAGAGAGAGAGAGAGAATCTCAATCAAGCAGGCTCCACGCTCATCACAGAGCCTGTTATGGGGCTCAATCCTACCAGCCTGGGATCATGAGTCAGTCATTCAACCGACTGAGCCACCCAGGTGCCCCAGGTATACCCATTCTTTTTTTTTTTTTTTTTTTATTTATATATGAAATTTATTGTCAAATTGGTTTCCATACAACACCCAGTGCTCATCCCAAAAGGTGCCCTCCTCAATACCCATCACCCACCCTCTCCTCCCTCCCACCCCCCATCAACCCTTAGTTTGTTCTCAGTTCTCAACAGTCTCTTATGCTTTGGATCTCTCCCACTCTAACCTCTTTTTTTTTTTTTTTTTCCTTCCCCTCCCCCATGGGTTCCTGTTAAGTTTCTCAGGATCCACATAAGAGTGAAACCATATGGTATCTGTCTTTCTCTGTATGGCTTATTTCACTTAGCATCACACTCTCCAGTTCCATCCACGTTGCTACAAAAGGCCATATTTCATTTTTTCTCATTGCCACGTAGTATTCCATTGTGTATATAAACCACAATTTCTTTATCCATTCATCAGTTGATGGAGATTTAGGCTCTTTCCATAATTTGGCTATTGTTGAGAGTGCTGCTATGAACATTGGGGTACAAATGCCCCTATGCATCAGTACTCCTGTGTCCCTTGGATAAATTCCTAGCAGTGCTATTGCTGGGTCATAGGGTAGGTCTATTTTTAATTTTCTGAGGAACCTCCACACTGCTTTCCAGAGCGGCTGCACCAATTTGCATTCCCACCAACAGTGCAAGAGGGTTCCCGTTTCTCCACATCCTCTCCAGCATCTATAGTCTCCTGATTTGTTCATTTTGGCCACTCTGACTGGCGTGAGGTGACACCTGAGTGTGGTTTTGATTTGTATTTCCCTGATAAGGACCGACGCTGAACATCTTTTCATGTGCCTGTTGGCCATCCGGATGTCTTCTTTAGAGAAGTGTCTATTCATGTTTTCTGCCCATTTCTTCACTGGGTTATTTGCTTTTCGGGTGTGGAGTTTGGTGAGCCCTTTATAGATTTTTGATACTAGCCTTTTGTCCGATATGTCATTTGCAAATATCTTTTCCCATTCCGTTGGTTGCCTTTTAGTTTTGTTGGTTGTTTCCTTTGCTGTGCAGAAGCTTTTTATCTTCATAAGGTCCCAGTAATTCACTTTTGCTTTTAATTCCCTTGCCTTTGGGGATGTGTCGAGTAAGAGATTGCTACGGCTGAGGTCAGAGAGGTCTTTTCCTGCTTTCTCCTCTAAGGTTTTGATGGTTTCCTGTCTCACATTCAGGTCCTTTATCCATTTTGAGTTTCTTTTTGTGAATGGTGTGAGAAAGTGGTCTAGTTTCAACCTTCTGCATGTTGCTGTCCAGTTCTCCCAGCACCATTTGTTAAAGAGACTGTCTTTTTTCCATTGGATGTTCTTTCCTGCTTTGTCAAAGATGAGTTGGCCATACGTTTGGGGGTCTAGTTCTGGGGTTTCTATTCTATTCCATTGGTCTATGTGTCTGTTTTTGTGCCAATACCATGCTGTCTTGATGATGACAGCTTTGTAGTAGAGGCTAAAGTCTGGGATTGTGATGCCTCCTGCTTTGGTCTTCTTCCTTAAAATTACTTTGGCTATTCGGGGCCTTTTGTGGTTCCATATGAATTTTCGGATTGCTTGTTCTAGTTTCGAGAAGAATGCTGGTGCCATTTTGATTGGGATTGCATTGAATGTGTAGATAGCTTTGGGTAGTATTGACATTTTGACAATATTTATTCTTCCAATCCATGAGCAGGGAATGTCTTTCCATTTCTTTAAATCTTCTTCAATTACCTTCATAAGCTTTCTATAGTTTTCAGCATACAGATCCTTTACATCTTTGGTTAGATTTATTCCTAGGTATTTTATGCTTCTTGGTGCAATTGTGAATGGGATCAGTTTCTTTATTTGTCTTTCTGTTGCTTCATTGTTAGTGTATAA
Organism: Puma concolor; assembly: GCF_028749965.1. Lineage (NCBI taxonomy): Eukaryota > Metazoa > Chordata > Mammalia > Carnivora > Felidae > Puma > Puma concolor. Next base: position 77,362,146 of record NC_141672.1, read on the forward strand.
GAATGCAACTGATTTCTGTACATTGATTTTGTATCCTGCAACTTTGCTGAATTCATGGATCAGTTCTAGCAGACTTTTGGTGGAGTCTATCGGATTTTCCATGTATAATATCATGTCATCTGCAAAAAGCGAAAGCTTGACTTCATCTTTGCCAATTTTGATGCCTTTGATTTCCTGTTGTTGTCTGATTGCTGATGCTAGAACTTCCAGCACTATGTTAAACAACAGCGGTGAGAGTGGGCATCCCTGACGTGTTCCTGATCTCAGGGAAAAAGCTCTCAGTTTTTCCCCGTTGAGGATGATGTTAGCTGTGGGCTTTTCATAAATGGCTTTTATGATCTTTAAGTATGTTCCTTCTATCCCGACTTTCTCAAGGGTTTTTATTAAGAAAGGGTGCTGGATTTTGTCAAAGGCCTTTTCTGCATCGATTGACAGGATCATATGGTTCTTCTCTTTTTTTTTGTTAATGTGATGTATCACGTTGATTGATTTGCGAATGTTGAACCAGCCCTGCATCCCAGGAATGAATCCCACTTGATCATGGTGAATAATTCTTTTTATATGCCGTTGAATTCGATTTGCTAGTATCTTGTTGAGAATTTTTGCATCCATATTCATCAGGGATATTGGCCTGTAGTTCTCTTTTTTTACTGGGTCTCTGTCTGGTTTAGGAATCAAAGTAATACTGGCTTCATAGAATGAGTCTGGAAGTTTTCCTTCCCTTTCTATTTCTTGGAATAGCTTGAGAAGGATAGGTATTATCTCTGCTTTAAACGTCTGGTAGAACTCCCCTGGGAAGCCATCTGGTCCTGGACTCTTATTTGTTGGGAGATTTTTGATAACCGATTCAATTTCTTCGCTGGTGATGGGTCTGTTCAAGCTTTCTATTTCCTCCTGATTGAGTTTTGGAAGAGTGTGGGTGTTCAGGAATTTGTCCATTTCTTCCAGGTTGTCCAATTTGTTGGCATATAATTTTTCATAGTATTCCCTGATAATTGTTTGTATCTCTGAGGGATTGGTTGTAATCATTCCATTTTCATTCATGATTTTATCTATTTGGGTCATCTCCCTTTTCTTTTTGAGAAGCCTGGCTAGAGGTTTGTCAATTTTGTTTATTTTTTCAAAAAACCAACTCTTGGTTTCGTTGATCTGCTCTACAGTTTTTTTAGATTCTATATTGTTTATTTCTGCTCTGATCTTTATTATTTCTCTTCTTCTGCTGGGTTTAGGCTGCCTTTGCTGTTCTGCTTCTATTTCCTTTAGGTGTGCTGTTAGATTTTGTATTTGGGATTTTTCTTGTTTCTTGAGATAGGCCTGGATTGCAATGTATTTTCCTCTCAGGACTGCCTTCACTGCGTCCCAAAGCGTTTGGATTGTTGTATTTTCATTTTCATTTGTTTCCATATATTTTTTAATTTCTTCTCGAATTGCCTGGTTGACCCACTCATTCGTTAGTAGGGTGTTCTTTAACCTCCATGCTTTTGGAGGTTTTCCAGACTTTTTTCTGTGGTTGATTTCAAGCTTCATAGCATTGTGGTCTGAAAGTATGCATGGTATGATTTCAATTCTTGTAAACTTATGAAGGGCTGTTTTGTGACCCAGTATATGATCTATCTTGGAGAATGTTCCATGTGCACTCGAGAAGAAAGTATATTCTGTTGCTTTGGGATGCAGAGTTCTAAATAGATCTGTCAAGTCCATCTGATCCAATGTCTCATTCAGGGCCCTTGTTTCTTTATTGACCGTGTGTCTAGATGATCTATCCATTTCTGTAAGTGGGGTGTTAAAGTCCCCTGCAATTACCACATTCTTCTCAATAAGGTTGCTTATGTTTATGAGTAATTGTTTTATATATTTGGGCGCTCCGGTATTCGGCGCATAGACATTTATAATTGTTAGCTCTTCCTGATGGATAGACCCTGTCACTATTATATAATGTCCTTCTTCATCTCTTGTTACAGCCTTTAATTTAAAGTCTAGTTTGTCTGATAGAAGTATGGCTACTCCAGCTTTCTTTTGGCTTCCAGTCGCATGATAAATAGTTCTCCATCCCCTCACTCTCAATCTAAAGGTGTCCTCAGGTCTAAAATGAGTCTCTTGTAGACAGCAAATAGATGGGTCTTGTTTTTTTATCCATTCTGATACCCTATGTCTTTTGGTTGGCGCATTTAATCCATTTACATTCAGTGTTATTATAGAAAGATGTGGGTTTAGAGTCATTGTGATGTCTGTATGTTTTATGCTTGTAGTGATGTCTCTGGTACTTTGTCTCACAGGGTCCCCCTTAGGATCTCTGGTAGGGCTGGTTTAGTGGTGACAAATTCCTTCAGTTTTTGTTTGTTTGGGAAGACCTTTATCTCTCCTTCTATTCTAAATGACAGACTTGCTGGATAAAGGATTCTCGGCTGCATATTTTTTCTGTCTAGCATAATGAAAATCTCGTGCCAATTCTTTCTGGCCTGCCAAGTTTCAAAAGAGAGATCAGTCACGAGTCTTATAGGTCTCCCTTTATCTGTGAGGGCACGTTTACCCCTTGCTGCTTTCAGAATTTTCTCTTTATCCTTGTATTTTGCCAGTTTCACTATGATATGTCGTGCAGAAGATCGATTCAAGTTACGTCTGAAGGGAGTTCTCTGTGTCTCTTGGATTTCAATGCCTTTTTCCTTCCCCAGTTCAGGGAAGTTCTCAGCTATTATTTCTTCAAGTACCCCTTCAGCACCTTTCCCTCTCTCTTCCTCCTCTGGGATACCAATTATGCGTATATTCTTTTTAGTGTATCACTTAGTTCTCTAATTTTCCCCTCATACTCCTGGATTTTTTTATCTCTCTTTTTCTCAGCTTCCTCTTTTTCCATAACTTTATCTTCTAGTTCACCTATTCTCTCCTCTGCCTCTTCAATCCGAGCCGTGGTGGTTTCCATTTTGTTATGCATTTCGTTTAAAGCATTTTTCAGCTCCTCGTGACTGTTCCTTAGTCCCTTGATCCCTGTAGCAAGAGATTCTCTGCTGTCAGCTATACTGTTTTGAAGCCCAGCGATTAATTTTATGACTATTATTCTAAATTCACTTTCTGTTATATTATTTAAATCCTTTTTGATCAGCTCATGAGCTGTTGTTATTTCCTGGAGATTCTTCTGAGGGGAATTCTTCCGCTTGGTCATTTTGGATAGTCCCTGGCGTGGTGAGGACCTGCAGGGCACTTCCCCTGTGCTGTGGTGTATAACTGGAGTTGGTGGGCGGAGCCGCAGTCAGACCTGATGTCTGCCCCCAGCCCACCGCTGGGGCCACAGTCAGACTGGTGCGTGCCTTCTCTTCCCCTCTCCTAGGGGCGGGATTCACTGTGGGGTGGGGTGGCCTGTCTGGGCTACTTGCACACTGCCAGGCTTGTGATGCTGGGGATCTGGCGTCTTAGCTGGGGTGGGTAGGCAAGGTGCACGGGGGCAGGAGGGGCAGGCTTAGCTTGCTTCTCCTTAGGTGATCCACTTCAGGAGGGGCCCTGTGGCAGCAGGAGGGAGTCAGATCCGCTGCCAGAGGGCTCCGCGGAAGCGCAGAGTTGGGTGTTTGCGCGGAGCGAGCAAGTTCCCTGGCAGGAACTGGTTCTCTTTGGGATTTTGGCTGGGGGATGGGCGGGGGAGATGGCGCTGGCGAGCGCCTTTGTTCCCCACCAAACTGAGCTCTGTCGTCCGGGGGCTCAGCAGCTCTCCTTCCCTTTGTCCTCCAGCCTTTCCGCTTTCTGAGCAGAGCTGTTAACTTATGACCTCCTAGACGCTAAGTCGCGCTTGCTGTCGGAACACAGTCCGTCAGGCCCCTCCGCTTTTTGCAAGCCAGACTCGGGGGCTCTGCTTGGCCGGCGAGCCACCCCTCCGCCCCGGCTCCCTCCCGCCAGTCTGTGGAGCGCGCACCGCCTCGCCGCCCTTCCTACCCTCTTCCGTGGGCCTCTCGTCTGCGCTTGGCTCCGGCGACTCCGTTCTGCTAATCCTCTGGTGGTTTTCTGGGTTATTTAGGCAGGTGTAGGTGGAATCTAAGTGATCAGCAGGACGCGCGGTGAGCCCAGCGTCCTCCTACGCCGCCATCTTCCCTCTCTCCCTACCCATTCTTAATTTCACTAAACACTTCCAGGTTACTTTCCAGTATCACCACACCAATTTTCATGCCCACTAATATTTTTGCCAGCACTTGTAAAAGATTTTCTTAAAAAATATATATATATTTTAATTTATTTATTTTTTAGAGACACAGAGTCTATGTGGGGTAGGGGGCAGAGAGAGAGGGAGAGAGAGAGAAACTTAAGCAGGCTCCATGCTCAGTGCATGGAGCCCAACCTGGGGTTCGATCTCTCGACCCTGAAACCATGACCTGAGATGAAATCAAGAGTTGGTTGCATAACCAACTGAACTACCCAGGCGCCCTGAATATTTCATTTTTTTTTAAGTAATCTCTACACCCAACCTAGGGCTCTAACTCACAACCCTGAAGCCAAGAGTCACATCCTTCATTGACTTAGCCAGCCGGCAGCCCAAAATATAAGATTTTCTAATTTTTGAAAACTTGATGGTTATAAACTGTTATCTCTTGGTTATCTGAATTTCTGTTTATTTGATTACAAGTGAGGTTGAGCATTGTTCATCACCCATGTTGACTTTCTCTTCTCAAATTGGCTTTTCATAATGTTTGGCATTTTTTTCTCCTTGTAAGTTTCCTGTCTTTTTATTGCTGACACGAGGGAGTCCTTTACATCTAGATGTTAACTCTTATTGGTTTTAGGTATTACAAGTGTTTTCTCCCAGACTGCCAGCATTATTTAACATGTGAACCCAGTCTCTGTTCAATTTCTGCAGGGTAATACTCTGAAATGTACAGACAGGTCTAGCTGCCTCAGGTGAGGATAAGTTTTGTAACAAATGTTGCCTCCCCCTTCTGTAAACTTAATATAGCATCTATAGTTCAGGTACTTGGAAGTCCTGGCAGGAAATAATGAACATGTTATAATGTGTATATATATTTCTCTTTATAAGATGAAAATGTTTCTGCAGATAGTGTGCAAAGCAAAATTTAGTCACTAGAGGTAATTAATTATTTACATTTACATCTTTGTGGCACTGTGCAACACATATCCCAAAAAGGACAGTTTGAGTTCCAAAAGAACGCCCATTCTACAAAATTTGGGAAAGTAAATAATAACCCCTTAGTCATTCATTTCCATGGTCTGGGATTTCGCTTTGGTTGTTGATGTATAGAAAGACTTTGAAGACTTTTCCAGTATTGCAGACCATTTTCCATCCCCAAAATCACTTTCTTCTTACCAGTTAGAAAGAGGAGACTATGTAGCTGTCTCTCCAAAAAAGAAATCACTTCAGGGCAAGAAGTAGTAAAATTAAGTCCATTTTCCCATTTCTATATCAAATGACCAGGAGATGATAGCAACAAAAAAGCTCTTATTTTCTCAGTGTCTTATACCGCGGTCTTTTAAATCAAACCCTCGTCCACTGGTTCCCTATGTCAGTTTCCCAAGAATACCATAGGCCAGTGGTTCCCAAATTTTGTTCCACATTAGAATCATTGGGGGGGCTTTAAATATCTCAGACTCAGGTCACAGCCAACACCAGTTAAAGCCAAATGTCTCAAGGTGGCCTTTAAAAATGCCCAGGTGATTCCAGCGTTCAACAATGGGTTTGGGAACCATTGCCATACTTCCCCAGGAACCCAGGGCTTGATCAAGGCTAATGTTAATGTCAGGGAGTTGTTTCTGTCCTGCACACCACGTGGGAATGAGGCTTGCTAGGACTCGATGTTCAAGTGTTAAGTGTCAAGAGGGTGAGACTCTTGTTCCTCTTGCCCTCTTCTATCTCCACAGTAATCTATCTGCAACATTTCTTCTTGAATGAAATGGGGATAATAGCTACTTCCTAGGTTTGCAGGAAAGACTGACTGCAAATCTGGGAAATAGATGATAGTGTGTCTGACACACAGCAGGACTTTAATAAATGCTTTGGAAAATCCACGTTTGTTTAATGAGGACACATTCAGGACCTGCCTTATGTAACTCTCCCTCTGAAGATAACTTCTCGTCCTTCCCAATGACACCCAAGCACACTCTTCACAGGCTCCTCCCTTTCTGCTCTTTTCACTTTGGCCCTCCCCACACTCACCTGGCTCCCTATCAGTTATTGCCAAGGAACAGCTAGACACAAAGGACTTTTTCAGATCTATGGTCAGAAGGACATGTTACCTGTGAGAACTACAGCAAAAACACAAGGTGAGAGGAGTTAGCTTGGTAGGAGAGATTGGAAGAACTGGGAAGAAGAGATTAATAGTGCTGAAAACATGTGGAACTGGATGGAATTAGTGTTGAGACAATTAGGATAAAGGAAGTCATTCAGCAGTAGGAAGAAAACAATCAGCCATGGGTACTTTTGAGCATCCTTCTACATGTCCAGCTCTGTGTTAAGCACTCTGATGGATTCAGGAGAAACAGAAGATCTCAAGGAGCTTGCAGAAGCAAAACAAATACGACACAATGGGAATGACCAGAGAACAGTTCAATGCCAAACGCTGAGAGCTGAAATAGATCAAAAGGGCTTGCTTGGGGAACTGTTCCTCCAGCTGGAGCCTGAGATTTTAATTAGCAGAGAGAAGGAAGTAAAACATCCCAAGGGTGGGGGAGCAAAGTCAGGGGATGGGGCTGGAGGAATCTGATCACCTTCTGCTATGTCCTGTCTCTTCTTACTCTGTAGGGCTTGCAGCAGATGTGAAGGGAATCTCACCCATGATGATACTAATGGTGATAATTTACCTGATGCTTTTGTTCTGGGAAAACGAGCAGAATGAGGAAGGAGAGGAGTCCACCATAGAGCATCTGCATGTGGACTACCCTCAGAGTGACTCTCTTGTAAGGTACTGCAACCACATGGTCTTACAAAGAGTCATCAGGGGACCTGACAATACCTGCAAAAAGGAGCATGTTTTCATCCATGAGAGGCCTCGAAATATCAACAGTGTTTGCACCTCTCCCAAGAAAATGACTTGTGAGAACCATTCTTCCACTTTGTGTTTCCAGAGTTTGACAAAGTTCAAAATGACAGTGTGTCAGCTCATTGGAGGCACCAGATACCCTGCCTGCAGGTACCACATTTCCTCTGTGGAGGGGTTTATTGTTGTCACTTGTGATGACGTGGGGCCAGTTACTTTCCAGAGATATGTTAAATAAGTTGAGACCACTGCCTGGGTCTGAGGGGTACTGGTACTCTCCTCTCTTGCAAACTTCTGTATGGGGTACTGGTATATTGGTTCCTCTCTCAGGGGTACCAGTAACTGGTTCGCCCTGGAGCACACCTCAACTGTGGACATGGGGTAATGCTTTGTGTGAATTGGGTAGCCACTAGTAATTCATCTGTCCTGCTGGTACGGCTAAGCTGGAATAATTTCATTCTGGTTTAATAATAATAATAATAATAATAAAAACTCGACTGAATTGAATCATAAACTCTTCATGTGTTTTAATTTCTTGTCCCTTTTCTCTGGGTCACGTGTTGAGAGCCAAGAGTGAATCCGAGGCAGAGCTGGGATTCAGGTAAAGTGAGCAAGGTGCTCACTTCATGTACACAGTTTAAAGGCGCCCCAAATCCCAGTAACCTGGATAAATAACATTTAAAAAAATCAAAATTAATGCAAAAATTTTCTGATGAATAAAATATCTGAGTTTTAAATCAAGACCCAATCTGACAGGGTTGGACTTAAGGTGATATGAATTAGTGAGTTAGCCAGTACAGGGTCAGATCCTATTATTTGACATTTTGGTATTTGTCATCAGAGATTACTTTGCATTAAATTAATATTTTTTAAGTGTTGTATTAAAATAGTATTTATCTTGATTACTGGGCTTTTGGGTACCCCCTTAAATTTTGTACCCAGAGTGAGTGCCTCCTTTTGTTTCACAATGCTCCCAGACTTGATCCTAGGTGTGGAGGCATTTGGAGTCATTGATGAGGGTCTCCTCTGACGAGGGCATATATAATTCAAGCTGCATCTGTTTACATTTAGCAGCTGCCTCTGTGCCTTGAAAGAAGGGGAAAGGGAGAGTGGAAGGATTGCCTGATGGGTCAGAAACCATTTCCCTTAAAGACTGTGGTGAGAAATGAATCCAGATTTCCCAGGAAGAGATTGAGACTCTCAGAGCTCAGTACCTGGACGCTTGCATCCACAGAGGAAATAGAGAATTTGCATCCTAACTCCTGACTCTTTTCCCCTTATAGATCTTACAGTGGAACTGATTGTTTAACTCCCCCACATCCAGCTATGGGCAGGGTGTCTTTTGAGTTAGAGTGTGAGCCCAAAGAATGCAGAGGAGAGGTTCCTCATTCTGGGGATTTGATTAAGTCCTGTTCTTCTCTGAGCATTAGCCCCCTCACCTGGGGGGGACCAGCCAGGTGGTCCAGGTGGTCCCTGGGGGAGGGGGGGACCAGCTAGTCTTTGAGGTTTCCAGGCCTATTACTCCACAATTGTGTTTCTCTTTGTTGGATGAAAGGGTTAGTACCGAGGAGTAGTGAGAAATAAGGGGTAATTGGCAGCTGAGTGCCAGGTTACGGGGTCACTAATTCTGAGTTATGACATTTCCATCCTGTGAGAGCCAGAAATACAGTGAGCTAGAGCTGGCACAGGCTATGCACAAGCTTTAGAGGGCCCTTTCTGTTCTCATCTTTTCAGTTGAGAGATTTTAACTATTGCATTATTTATTTGAACTTAGTTCAGGGTCAGATCCAAAAAGGAGGTACACCTGTGCTAGTTGTTAACTCTGTCTTTTGCAAGCGTCAAGTTCTAACTGATTGATTTGATTGAGGGAGGGAGGACATCTACACTTGTGAATGAAGGACACTTTGCAGCCTGGGAAGTAGACAAGGCTTACTCATTACCCATTTCTCCATGGGAGTCCCACTGTCACCGTCGTCTTCGTGGAAGTTTGGATGTCACCAAGGAAGCAGAGCCCTCAGATGCTGAGTAGGAACAGGTGGTCCCTGGCAGATGACTTATTAGAGTCTAAGTAGCAGCATCATTTCTTGGGCAAAATTTTAAAGTCACAGAAATGTGTCTTTAAAGACCCTGTTTTTATATTCTGAATTCTGATTCCTTTTCCTGCCCCTCTCCCCAGGATTTATTGTCCTTTTTTTTTTTCCTTCTCACTATTTTTCCTTCCCTTCCTCCCGTAAGTCCCCTCCTTCTAAGTAGAAACAGAATTTTGCAGATAAATGCATTCTCATTAAGGTGCTAGTAACTGAGACTGTCCAGTGGAATCTATTCTCAGAATATTTTCATTCAATAGGGATCAAAACCCAATTCAAATGAATTGTGATGTTTTAGACATTTGTAGTTTGGGAGGGTTTTTTTTTTTTTTTTAATGGGCACCTAGCAGCCCCAATCAAACCCAAGTAGCTGTGAATTCTATCCACTTGAAATGGATGTTTCAGAAAAATGATTTCAGTCAAGAATCTCTGCCTTGCTCTTCCTTTTTATTTTTCTCCCCAGTATCTTTCTGTTTTCCTGTTATCACCTCATTATTGATGTTGACAGTAGAGGATATTTAGAAAAAAAATCTAAATCCTTCTTCCCTTCTACCTTCAATCTGCAGCAAGTCTATGTTTAAGCCACACACACAAACACATCCACTTAATTCCTAATCGTTTATCAATAATCAACCCAGTTACTGAGGCTTATATATTCTTAGTGCTGAGTCTTTGCTCTAACTTCACACACAGAACATTTTTAAATTACCTATAATAAAAACCACAAGTCCATGTGTGTTAATGTCAAATGAGTGGTATAAGAAGGGAATGATTATATAGAATTATCAAATCAATATGTTGTACACCTGAAACTAATATAACATTGCATGTCAATTATACTTCAATAATAATAAAAAAGGAAATGAGTGATAAGAAGATTAAGGAAGTGAACAATAGAGTTGGTAGACATAAGTTGTGAAAAATGTGTTAAAGAAAGAATGTGATCTGAATTGGGCTTTGAAGGATTTCAAGAGGCGGAAAAGAGTAGGCACTCAAGAAAGGACCAAAAATGGAGAGACAGAATAGGGTGCATTTGGAGAAGGGTGGATAGTGCTGATTTGGTTCATGTACCAAAATAATGGGAGATAAACCTTGAGAAGCTGGTTGAGATTAGATCAAGAAAGCCTTGACTACATGGCCTCAGGGGATTAGATTGCCTTGAGTAGGCAATGAGGAATATTTCAAGGTTTTTGAAATAGTGTCATTGCAAGGGGTATTTTTAGAAAAGCAGTGTATTGAAGGAATCGGAGGGGCCAGGAGCAGTGGTTAGGAGGTTAGAGTGATAATGCAGGAGATATAAGGGGATGAATCTCTCAGTGGTGGGAGGGAAAAAAATTCTTTCTAGAGCAAGAGAAGGAATTATCACCCTGAATAAGCATTTTTTTCTGAGATTCTCATGATGAATTTTCCAGTATTGAGCTCAAGTAGAGGATTTTCTACATGTTATGTTGTTAACAAATGTTGAGAAACTAGCACATATACAGTTCAGTGGTTGATTCTGTACCAAATAAAAAGGAGCAGAAACAAAGTTCCAGGCTCAAGGAATTTTCAACCCTAAAAAGAGGGAGAAAAGAATTACATACATCATCTAACTTGAAAAGTAAAAAAAGAACATATAAAATGAAGTGCAATGTAATCTATGCTATGGGGTTTCAAAAAAGCTGAAAACAAATCACTGTGGGTTAAAATATAAACAGGGATGATTTCTTCAAAGAAGCAACAATGATACCACCACTGGGCATTGCCAAATGCCCACTTTATTAAGTTCTCTGAGCATCCTTGGTTCCCGTTGTCTCCTCCTTCTACCCCATACAATTCTACCTACCCCTTTCTTGCCCCTCCTTCCTCATTCAGCTAGACCAATAACAGAAACTCCCAGGAAACAAATAGAGTTTCACTTCTCAGCCCTGTAACCAGCTGGATTCTTTCTCTGCAGGACCAACTTGCCAGAGGAACTGGTAAAGAGAAATTCTATGACTGCGAGTGGGTGGGGAAAGAAATGAGAGATGGGGGAAATAACATGTTTTGAGGCCATAGGAAACTCAGAAGTAGTAAGGAATGTGTTGGGTGAGATTACTGTGACCACTATGTAGATGACAGTCCCTCCCAAAGAGATTATAGACAAAGAGAAAAGAGAGAGAAATAACTACTTGGTTTGGGGCACTTTAAACATACTATCTTGTACAATTCTCACATTCCCCCCCCCCCTTTGTTTTTTCTGCATGGGGGAAACTGAGCTTAAAGGAGTTCGAGTAAATTGCGTATGAGCGGGTAAGCGGGGATTTGAGCTAGGTCCTCAGATTCCACAGCTGAGTATCTTTTCATGCCATCATCCTTCCATGGAAGGAGCCTGAACTTACATGCAGGAGTCAATCCTGGGAACAACTGCCCTGAGGAAAAGAGAACTATCTCATTAATATTCTCCTTATTTTCATCTTCTACTTTTTTATTTTTACTGCAGAAGAGAGTACCCCAGATCTGAGATGGATTCTTTCTTTCTGCTGCTCCTCGGCCTGGGTTTGGTTCTTGCAGGAGCTCCAGAAAGCATAATGGAGATAATTAACGAAGAATTATCGGGGGAAGAGATGTACTATGATGTGGCAAACAGGGACCAAGAAAAACGGACTAGCGGGGTATTAATGAACTTGACTCTGTTACATAAAAATACTAGTGCCAGTACGTCCAAGGATAGTCTGTCTTCCTCGTTATTGACATTCAGAAGATTACATTATAGCTTCCACGGAGGAGACAGCCCAGGTAACGACAAAGAGTATTGCAATGATGTGGTGGTCTGGAGAAAAGTTTCCGAAGCTAATGGGTCATGCAGGTTGAGCAATAACTTCATCCATGGCTCCATGGAAGTGATGCACGGGGTCCCCAAGGCCTCCAGCTGCAAGTGTGGACAGAATCTTGGCATCAACTGCTCTAGGAGCCCACGTCTGGAGACCACTATGTGCCAGCTTACTATGGACAAACAGTTCGCCAGGTGCCAATACCACAGTGATACCTCATTAAAGAAAATATTGGCAATGCTGACAGGTCATTCTCTGATGAGCTGGTTAGTTAGTGGCTCCAAGTTGTAAATCCCACAGGGCTTTGAGACCGGAGTCTCTCTAAAGAAAGACATCCTTATTCTCATTATTGTTTATTTCCTTCTATTATCCGTATCTACCATTTCAGCAATATAGCAAACTCTTGGTTATCTATACTAACTGGAGGAATGAAAAATGCAAAATTGTGAATTCAATTAAAATTTGTAACTGATCCTGGAGTACAGATTCTTTCTCTCCCCCTCTCTCCGCCCCACTTCTCTCTCTCTCTCTCTCTCTCTCTCTCTCTCTCTCTCTCTCTCTCTCTCACACACACACACACACACACACACACACACACACACACACACTTTCTTGGAACCAGACCAAATTCTATCCTAGCTCAGCTATTAAGCCAAGAAGCAGAGTCCATCCAACCTGACAAAATTAAGAGAAAAGGCCCAAAACAAATACTGATAATTGAAAGTTAATTGTACTGCCTCTGAGACTATTCAGAGAAATAATGAATGAGCATAGGGGATACTATTATCTCCGTTTTTCAAATAAGTGTGTGCATCCATGCTCACAAATGTGAGCACCCACCCATGCAACCAGGTGCTGCCTGTCCTCCAGAAGATGCCAGAAGAAAAAGATGCTTTTTGGCTTAGCTGTTGCACTCAGTCAACAGCTCCAGCCCTATGCAAGCTCCATTCCTCCATCCTTGTCCCTATCTATGTCACAAGTTGCTACAGATGGAATGATAAAGCTCTTATTGCAATTTTTACTCAGCATGGTCTTGATTCCCTGGGACTGTGGGAGAGGGATGCAAGCCATGGAGAAATAGAGCAGGTAGAAAGATGGGAAACAGGACATCTCTGCCAAGTACTAGGCAGGGTTAGTCTTCGATCTTGTTTTTGATGTTGTATTGTTTTTTTTCACTACCAATTGTTTATTTGTAAGTTTTAGGGTTCAACACTCTACACAAAGTATGGGCAATTATCTTGTTCCTTAGTGGGTGCTTTTGTGTTCCTGTTCTCTCCATCCTGAGACCACTCTTTTAATGTCCTGATTTTAAATAAATACATGTATAGCAAATGTTACATCACTGTAACACTTTTCTTACTGTACAGCACTCTTAATATATCAATTTTCCTAATGCTTTTCACATCATGTGCAGGATTCTCATTTTATTAAAACTGCAAGACTCTGACAATCAACCAATATGCAGCATTAGGGCAGATAGTTTTATATCTTTCAGCTGGGTTTTCCTTGTCAGTATGGTGCCTGCTTAAATAGTCACTATGAGCTTGGCCAAATAGGGGTGTAGTTAGCACTCAATTTTCTCTTGGCAGCCAGAGGAGAAGGTGATGGAGGGAAATGCCTGGGACCCAGAGTTTTCTTCTCCATAGGAGGAGAACCTGGAGCCCTGGAGGAGAGGTATGCTCCCTGGGGTCCATTCTGGGGATAGTTCTATGTGGCAAGGCTGGTGCTACCAGCCACTCATCACACGTGGGACAGGTTCTCCAGAGCAGAGTGGTCCATCGGGTCTCTTCTTGGTTCCAACTTGGTTCCATTTGAGTCACTTCTTCCCTACAGTACAGTCCTACTGTAGAGTCAAGCTCTGGGTGATGGGCATGTCAGCCCCAGAGACAATAACTATTCAAACTCTGGCAAAGTTTTTTGGTAATATGCAAAGAAAACGCAAATCCAGCCTTGTTCAGAATTTAGTACAGACTTCTTCCTTCACCAGAAGAGAAGAGCAAAGAGCCATAATAGATACCTCTTTCTAGGCCAGGACCATCTTCCAAAGAGTCTTAAGACCAAATCTTTCCACTTCTCTGAAGGAATCGGGAGCTCCCAGGGCGTATCTAATCATCATACTGTGAATGTCTGAAAAGATGTCAAATGTGGAGATGTCATCGAGAGTTGAGACTCCTAACTACTGGCATTTCCCACCCTCAAAGCCTGTCACCCCTTTGACATAATGTGCAGCCTGAGGTCCCTCATGATGATGATAGGCAAGGGATTTCACATTTTAAAACATTGAGTCTTTGTAATGTCCCTTCTCTGTTCCCAAACCACAGAGATCTTTTTTTTTTTTTCCCTTTCATTTTTCTTGTAGCTTTATACCTAAATTTCTCGGCCTGGCTTCCAAGGCTACTAATGCCCCATTTTCATCTCACCTAGCCTGACCCCAGCACTGTCCATCTTCTGTTGCTTTAAGGCTGCTGTCTTCACAGTCCCCAGAACTCACCTCCTTGTCTTCACTCCGTTGGCGGGCTGGTCCTGATAGGCTTCCTCTTCATGGTCTCATTCTGTCCCCTCAGCCCCTTCAACTGCACAAGCCTGCCTGACTACAAAGGGCCAAACAAGTGTCTCTTGGACTTCCTAGAAAGATAACCGAGGGTAGATATGTGTCATTTCTCTGCAGCTACAGAGAGACATTAGAGGGAATGAAATAAGGGAATAAAGGAGACAGATCCAATCCCAAGGGCCACAGAAGGGAGAGTTGGATAGAGAAAGGAAGCTGGGAATGTAATGATAGAGAGTTTTGAGAAAGGGATACTAAGGGGGGTATGTAGCACAAAAGTAATACCCATCTTGCCTTTAGCCATTCCCTCTGCTTTCCCAACATGAAGGACACTAAATTCCCTTTAATAAACAATTCTGAAGCGAAACAAGTCCTGGCTCCCAAGGCCCAGGGTGATGCTGAAGTAAGGGGAGACTTTGTGACATCACAGATAAGTCCTCATATGTTTTACTGCCTCATCATGCTCCCCCACCCCCAAGTCACTTCCCATCAATGTCCTTATCGACATGATGAGGAGGCTGGATTAGATCTCGGGGCTCTCTGACTTGGATAGTCATCAGGATCAGTGTGGTGGTGTTCTCTGGTTGCCTGCCCCAAACTACCCGCTCGGCCTCAAGCCGAGGAGGTACAGTGAGGCACGGAGCTGCCCAGCCAGACTTCTTTTCCCAGGATCTCTGAGCAGGAGTGATGTGTGCCACTTCTACATCCAGATTTTGTGACATGGAACTGGCCTCTTCTGTGCTTTTTTTTTTCTTCCCAACTGCCAGATCCCCAAAATGGACATGGGTGTGACTCATCTTTCATCCCTTAGATGATAATAGTGTTCTAGGAATGTTCTAGGAATGAGCTGAACACCAAAAGGGAAGGAAGGCATGTACCTGAATAACTGTGTGAAGCAGAGATATCTCACCAATCTGGACTGCTTAATTATATGAGAGAGAAATACATATGTATATACATTTTTTACATTTTTATTTATTTAGTTTGGAGAGAGAGAGAGGGAAAGAGAGAGAATCCCAAGCAGGCTCACCACTGTCAGGGCAGAGCCTGACGCAGGGCTCGAACTCACGAACTGTGAGATCATGACCTGAGCTGAAATCAAGAGTCAGATGCTTAACTGACTGACTGAGCCACCCAGGTGCCCCAATATGTATATTTTTAAATTCACCATATTTTGTTCCATTAGCCTAGCCTTACCCTAACAAATTTACTAGCCGTAGGAGCTGTTATCAAATACGAATCCCTGGGCCCTGGTCCAGGAGATTTGGGTTCTATAGATCTGGGATACGTCTACAGCATACAGGACTTTTACAAGCATTAGGTTTGCTGATGTGGTTTGAAGTTTGAACACCACTAGATTAGATGGCCTAAAATCTTTCCTTCTAGTTATAGAACATTCTAATTCTAGTCCCAGTGAGGGGAAAAAAGGTTGCTGCGTATGTGTTCAGAGCTTTTGCAGACAGCACTGGGGCAAAACAAGTCAGTTTATTTAAAAAAAAAATTTTTTTTTTAACGTTTATTTATTTTTTTTGGGACAGAGAGAGACAGAGCATGAACGGGGGAGGGGCAGAGAGAGAGGGAGACACAGAATCAGAAACAGGCTCCAGGCTCTGAGCCATCAGCCCAGAGCCTGACGCGGGGCTCAAACTCACGGACCGCGAGATCGTGACCTGGCTGAAGTCGGACGCTTAACCGACTGCGCCACCCAGGCGCCCCAAAACAAGTCAGTTTAACTCCGACTGACTCTGAACTTCGTTCGCAGTGTCCCAAACTAGCAAGGCGGCATTGTTGTCTTCAAACTCCCTGGAAGTAAACACACTGCAAGAGGGACTCATGTTTCCAAAAACACGAGAGTGGCTGAGATGTTAGAAGAGGCGTCACACACATGGAATGCATCCTTTTTACTCCGGCAACTAGAGAACTGGCAGACCTTCATGTTTATTAATATGTTAAACTTTTTCAAGATCACATATGATAATTACTACAGGGATGGTTAATAGGTAATAGCAATATTTAATTACCAACTGAGATCTTATAATGTGCCAGGCGTTTGTCTAAAATGTACATATGGTTTCTTTATTTTCAGAGCAACCTCCATGAGGTAGATTATTATTATCCCTGCTTCAATGATGAAGAAACTGAAGCATAAAGACTTCAGGAAATATACAAAGTCACACACATAATAAGTGGTCCCCCAGGAACAAACAAGGATGGTCTGCTTCCATAAATCAGGTTTTTTTTTTTTAGTTTTTATTTATTTTTTTCCAATATATGAAATTTATTGTCAAATTGGTTTCCATACAACACCCAGTGCGCATCCCAAAAGGTGCCCTCCTCAATGCCCATCACCCACCCTTACCCACCCTCCCACCCCCTATCAACCCTCAGTTTGTTCTCAGTTTTTAAGAGTCTCTTATGCTTTGGCTCTCTCCCACTCTAACCTTTTTTTTTTTTTCTTCCCCTCCCCCATGGGTTTCTGTTAAGTTTCTCAGGATCCACATAAGAGTGAAAACATATGGTATCTGTCTTTCTCTGTATGGCTTATTTCACTTAGCATCACACTCTCCAGTTCCATCCACGTTGCTACAAAGGGCCATATTTCGTTCTTTCTCATTGCCATGTAGTACTCCATTGTGTATATAAACCAAAATTTCTTTATCCATTCATCAGTTGATGGACATTTAGGCTCTTTCCATAATTTGGCTATTGTTGAGAGTGCTGCTATAAACATTGGGGTACAAGTGCCCCTATGCATCAGTATTCCTGTATCCCTTGGGTAAATTCCTAGCAGTGCTATTGCTGGGTCATAAAGTAGGTCTATTTTTAATTTTCTGAGGAACCTCCACACTGCTTTCCAGAGTGGCTGCACCAATTTGCATTCCCACCAACAGTGCAAGAGGGTTCCCGTTTCTCCACATCCTCTCCAGCATCTATAGTCTCCTGATCATAAATCAGGTTTTTAATGTTTATTTATTTATTTTTGAGAAAGAGAGAGAGCACAAGCAGGGATGGGGTAGAGAGAGTGAGACACAGAATCGGAAGCTGGCTCCAGGATCTGAGCTGTCAGCACAGAGCCTGGAGTGGGGCTCAAACTCATGAACCAAGAGATCATGACCTGAGCTGAAGTTGGAAGCTTAACTGACTGAGCCACCCAGGTGCTCCAATAATTAAATGGTATCTGCCATTATTATTTTCATTATGATTAGATCAGGGCATGGTGTTAAACGTACAACTGAAGAAAAGCATTTACTATTGCTGAGAAAGGGTTTCTGTCTTCAATATGTGAAGAGTTCTGTCTATTTAATAAGTTAAAGATGAACATACCTGAAGAAAAATAAACCAGGGACACAGAAAATTAACAAAAGAAATAAATAGTCATTAAACATTTGGAGATCTTTTTTCCCCTTTCTTCTAAAGGTAATATAGATAAAAGCGGTGTGATATCATTGTTTACCTGCCCAATCAACAGAAATAACTTAAAATAATAACATAGTGGTGGCATAGGTACAGGAAAAGGGACAATTCTCGGGCACTCCTCCTGGGAAAACAAATTAGTACATTTGCCATCCTCTGGAGAACAGATAGAACTAAGCCCTATTCTAGTTTTCAGACTCTCTGCACATTTGGTTTATTTAGTTCACTGATGACAATCCTCCTTCCTCTTATACATCCTTTAGGTAAGAGACTCAACTCAGTTAATTCTGGCCCTTAGGACTTTGAGTTGGGGATCTCCCCAGGCGCCTGAGTGGCCCTGGGGCTTGTCCTACAGATGGTCAAAGAACAGGGCAGAACTCCAGGCATGAAAGCTCCAGGCTATGCTGCTTGGTTCACTTTCCTTGCTCTCCCCAGCTCAGGCTGTTCTGAGAACTCCATGTTCTTTCCAGGAACATGGGCTGAGCTTTCAGACCCATCCCATTAAACACGCCTTCTGAGAGCTCTCACGGCCTCAGGAAGCAGGGCCTGTCAGAGGAGGAATCAGCAGGGGTAGGAGCATGAGAGCAAGGTTGGGAGGCTGATCTCTTGGGAGATGCCCACACAAAGAGTGACCTACCTTTACTTTTCCCCTTCTGACACTCACCCCCCCAGCCATCCCTTCCTCATCCTACATCCGTATTCTCTTCTCTTGCCCAGACTGTGCCTGCAACACACATCTCCTTTTCGCACCCTGTCGTGGCCTTTTGCTTTCTAGTTTCCTTTTAGGCTTTGCCCCACTTGACTTTATGTGTTCTCCGTGTGTCCTGCATTCATACTCACCCATCAGGTGTAGAGTGACAAGGGTTCTGGAATCAAGTCACCCATAAGACTTAGGCCACTATTCAATCTGTCATGGTTCCAGCCCCTGTGAATCTGGGGCTCATGGAGCACGTGGCTCTGAGTTGCCCAGGTGGAAAAGGACAAGAACCGCGTGAATTGATGAACTCACCCTGGGTACACATCGAGCCTTTTTAGTGGGTGCCTCAGCTAGTCTTCTAGCAACCTCCCAGTCTACTAAATTCCCCTTTGTCTTCCTTTAGAAAACACTGGAATTTCTCAACTATATTTATAAAACTCATTGTAATCATTTTAATAAACGACATATTTTTGTGCCTAACTGCCAGACAATACAGTCATGGTTGTGAACATCGCTCAGTGTGTGCAAATTATATTGATGTAAATTTGTTTTTATCACACTTCAACAATCTGTCCATAATTTTTTTTTGTAGTTTTATTTCTCATGTCAGGCAGTCACCTGTCCATAAACTATAAAAGTTTAAAGGCATGTCTATGTAGGCCCAGACTGGTTGAATAGGCATTTGGACCTTGGGGAGAGAAATGTAGTGAGATTACAGTGACGTGGTCCATTACGGGGGCAGAGTAATTAGAGCAGTTAATGAGCAGAAGATATTTATAGGCAAGCAATTGAGAAATTTCCATATGTAAGGCTGTCCATACCAGCTGTTGTGGGGGAAAAAGCATAAATAAATGTACCCTTACTGCACAAGGTATTGAATACAGGACAGTAGAATAATATCTTAAGAGGGAGACATATCTCTTTTGTCTAGGGTGATTAGTGCAGGGACCTGTAAAAGAACTAAAATTTTGAACTTGATGGATGATCCATTCAAATAGCTAAGATTTGGATAGGAGAAAAAAAAGTACTAGGAATGGGAAGTAACACATAAGTACAAGTAGGTGGAAAGATTGTTATAGACAGAGGAGTATTAGAATAAATAATTTGTATATTTTTTACCTACAAGATTGTGGTTGCTGAATAATGGTTCCCAAAGATGTCCAGGTCCTAATCCCTAGAACTGGTGAGTGTTACTTTATATAGCAAAAGAGACTTTGCAGATGTGATTAAGTTAAGGATCTTGAGATGTGGATTATCTGGGTTGCTCCTGAGTACAGTTTTAAGTGCCCCTGTAAGAGGAGCCTGTGGAGATTTGACTACATCAGATGAAGGCAATTTGACTGAAGCAGGACAATTGCAGAGCACTTACATGAGCTTGCAGTTGGGAAAGTCATCTAACACAAAGCCTATTTTATAAGAAAATGTTGAATATCTCATGAAATTTATTGAATACTGTACTGAAAGTGAAAACAGAATGCTTGGATGGGTACAGAATGCCCAGCATCACGAGAGTATATGGCATATCGCTAGGCAGCCCAGGAAAAGGTCCAAATTCAAAATTCAAAGTAGTTTCTACTGAATATGTATTGCTTTCACATCATCACAAAGTCAAAAAAATCATGAAGCCAAACCATCACAAGTAAAGACACAAAATAGATGAATAGTTGTCTAGGACTGGCGGGAGAATGGGGAGTGATGGAGGTGCACACGAGGGATCTTTGAGGGTGATGGGAATGTCCTGAGAGTGGATTATGAGACAATGGCACACCTCTAAGTTTACTAAAAATCACAGAATCATGCATTTTAAAGGAGTGACTTTTATGTTATGTGAACTATACTTCAATAAAACTGCTAAGGAAAAACCCAAGGAATTTATTGTTGACACATTTTCCTGATCTCCTTCATCCATCCTAACAGCAAGTCCTGTGATTTTTATGTCCTAAATAACTTAAATCTATCATTTACCTCCATTTTGTTCTGCCCAATATTTTTTAGATTTTCTTTACTTATTTTGAGAGAGAGAGCATGTGTGCATGCAGAGGAGGGGTAGAGAGAGAGGGAGAGAGAGAATCCCAAGCAGGCTCTGTGCTGACAACAGGGCTTGATCTCACGTCTATGAGATCATGACCTGAGCCAATATCGAGAGTTGGGTGCTTAACCGACTGAGCCACACAGGTGCCCCTGTTCTGCCCAGTTTTTGTTTAAGATATTCCCAATAATTGCCTATCTGATTTCTTCTGGCACACCCTTGTGCCTGCCTAGCCGTTCTCTAGTGTGCAAACACAATTTTCTGCTAAAAATATAAATCTGTTCATGTCTACTTAAGTTGGGATTCTTTTCAGATGACATCTGGCCATTTACAAACACTCTACTTATTTTCTGTTGGGTGGCTGCTTTTTTTCTTTTAAACAAATAGGAAGTAATTTTCTTTATATATTACAGACATGGCAGGATAATTTATTAAGACACTTATTTGTTTACTTTTTTTTTTTTTTTTAGTCCTTCTCTATGAGACAAAACCAATATAATCACTTTTCTCTTTTCCATTACCAAAAAAGGCAAGTTTTTGTAAATAAACCTTGTGGGTTATTAACATCTTTTGTATTTCAGGCCAGGTAACAGCAGTGAATAGTAATGAAGAGTGTGCTAGTCTCCCAGAGATTAATTTGAGTGTTAGGCCCCCTGAAGAAAGTATGGCCAAGAGTGAAAGAAGAGAGTACATTTCCTTGAAAGTGGATAGAAAGGAGAATTATCTTTGGGGATGGTGTATTTCCTGCAACTGGAAGAAAGTAGTGACCCAGTATTCATACAGCCCCCATATGAGGAGATGTGAGTTGGCTGGATTCTAAGTTCAGAGGTGGCGTGTGGATTTTTTTTTTCTTGTGCACTCTCAGGAGGATTCTTATTATATAAATGAACCAAACATAGCCACTGTATATAGGCCCTATGTTTACTTCTTTATAGCAAGTGGGATTCATAGGCTTAAAAGGTCACCAGTGTCAAATTCAAATTTTTACCCATCTGGTTGTCTTAAATGTCACCTTGGTAAGCATATTTTTTGCCTTTTAGAGCATGTATGCTTTGCATACCAATAAAACTACACCCAACATCTGCAAGCCACAGGGTAAAATAAGCCCTCTAGCTATAAAACAACAGCAGCAACAACAACAACAACAACAACGCACAAGCTGCTGCTGCCCTTTGGAGCTCAAAGACTCCCCTTCATTCTGCAGAGCGCCATCTTTTAGACACATAAGCCCCCCTCTTAATTCCCTCTCCCCTGGGAGTTTTCTTGGCGCCCCCCCCCCCCCCCCCCCACCAAGCCGGCTTCCCTGCCCTGGCCTTAAGGATGGTGCCTCACAACCACCACATGGTGATGGTGGTCTCTGGGTGGTCTCCTGCTGCGAGGGACCTCACCCACACACCCACTTGCCAAGCGGCACCCAGATAAAGCTTGTGTGCTACTGCCACACTGTGGTCATATCTTTTTCTTTCATCAGTCCCCAGATTCCTCAGACTATAGTTCTCATCTTCATGCGGTGATCCTTGTTCCAACACCACAGCCTCTGCCCAAGACTTTGTTTTTTTTCTCCCTGGCGACGGAATTCTAAGGGTGTGGCAAGTGGTAAGCCAATCGCCACTAAGACTTGTTATATTTCTTCACATTTTAACTTTTTATTTTTTTAAATTTTTTAATGTTTTTATTTTTGAGAGAGAGAGAGAGAGACAGAGCGTGAGAAGGGGAGGGGCAGAGAGAGAGGGAGACACAGAATCTGAAGCAGAC
This sequence comes from Puma concolor, assembly GCF_028749965.1. Taxonomy (NCBI): domain Eukaryota; kingdom Metazoa; phylum Chordata; class Mammalia; order Carnivora; family Felidae; genus Puma; species Puma concolor. Next base: position 77,384,436 of record NC_141672.1, read on the forward strand.
TCCAGGCTCTGAGCTGTCAGCACAGAGCCCCATGCGGGGCCAAACCCACAAACTGGGAGATCATGACACGAGCCAAAGTCGGATGCTTAACCGACTGAGCCACCCAGGTGCCCCACATTTTAACTTTTTTAACACAGTTTTATTGAGATGTAATTGACATATGATAAACTGCACATATTTGAATTGTCTAATTTCGTAAGTTTTGACATATGTCTATGCCCATTAAATCATATCCAACATTTACCAAATTTCATGCCCTTTAGTTATTCCTTCTTCTCACCTTCCCTACCCCCAATCCCCAAGCAACCACTGATCTGCTTTCTTTTCACTACAGATTAATTTCCATTTTCTAGAGTTTTATAGAAATGGAATCATACACTATGTACTATCTTTTGTTTGGCTTCTTTAACTCAATTTAATTATTTTGAGATTCATCTATGCTGTTGTGTGTATCAATAGCTCATTCCTTTTTCTTGCTGGGTGGCATTTCATTAAATGGATATACTACAATTCATTTATCCATTTACCTAATGGTAGAAATTTGAGTTGGTTCTAGTTTTTGGTGATTGCAAATAAAGCTGCTGTGAACGTTCATGTAAAAGTCTTTGTGTGACCATACATTTCTTTTTCTCTGGAGTAAAACCTACTAGGGGAATGGCTGGGTCAAATGGTGGATGTGTATTTACCTTTCTAAAAACCTACTGAGCTGTTTCCAAATTTGTTTGTATCATTTTATATTGTCACCAGCACTATTAGGAGAAATCCAGTTCACCGACATTCTTACTGACACTTGGTAAAGTCAGTCATTTTCTATTTTTTTTTTTCAACGTTTTTTTATTTTATTTTTGGGACAGAGAGAGACAGAGCATGAACGGGGGAGGGGCAGAGAGAGAGGGAGACACAGAATCGGAAACAGGCTCCAGGCTCCGAGCCATCAGCCCCGAGCCTGACGTGGGGCTCAAACTCCCGGACCGCGAGATCGTGACCTGGCTGAAGTCGGACGCTTAACCGACTGTGCCACCCAGGCGCCCCAATTTCATTGTAACCATTCTAGTAGGTGTCTGGTGGTATCTCATTGTGGTTTTAAGTAGCATTTCGTTGAACATTAAGGATATTGAACAACTTTTTCATGTGCTTATTTGTTTGCCATCCATATATCTTCTTTTCTGAAGTGCCTGTTAAAACATTTTCCTATTTTTTTATTGGATTATTTGCATTTTCATTGTTGCATATTCTGGATACAAGTCCTTTATATATATATGTGTGTGTGTGTGTGTGTGTGTGTGTGTATAATGCAAATACATATGCATTCATATATATTATAATGCATATATATGTACATTTGTATATATATTATAATGCATATATGTGTGCATTTGTATACAATGCACATATATATGGATTCATATATATTACAATGCATATATATTATAATATACATATATGTGCATTCATATATATTATAATGCATATATGTGCATTCATATATATTATAATGCATATATATATATGCATTGCATCTAGTATGGATGTGTAGTGTTTATCAGTTTTCTCTTCAATACTGCTTTAACAGCATCCCACAAATTTTGCTATGCTATGTGATTCTTTTCAACAGTAGTCAGATCAAAATATTTTCTAATTTCCATTTTGATTTTATGTTTGTCCCATCGATTATTTAGAATTGGTTTGTTTAGTTTCCATATATTTTGAGATTTTTTAGAGGTCTTTCTCTTATTCATTTATAATTTCATTCCAATGTCAGAGAATATATTTTGTTTAACTTGGATCCTTTTGAGGTTATTAAGACTTGTTTCACGGCAGAAAATTTGGTGTATCCTGGTAAGTGTTCTGCAGGAGCTTGAAAAAATATGTATTTGCTTTTGTTGTATGGAATGTTCTATAAATGTAACTGGGGGTAAATTGGTTGTTAATTTGGTTCAAGTCCTCAATATTCTTGCTGATTTCCTGCCTACTTGACATATCAGCTATTGAGAAATGGATATGGAAGCTCAAACTGTAATATATGGATTTCACTTCTCCTTATAGTTCTTTCTGTATTTGCATCTTGTAATTTGAAGCCCAATTTTTAGGGGCATAAAAATTTAGGATTGTTACGTCCTGTTGATTAATCGAACCTCATATTTGGAAATGACCCTCATTAGCCTTGGTAATATTCTTTGTTTTGAAATCTGCTTTATCTGATATTACTATAGCACTCCAGCTTTCTTTTGATGAACACTAGCATGGTATATGTTTCTACATCCTTTATTGTTACCTTCTTTATGTGTCTTCATATAAAGTGTATTTCTTGTAGACAGTATATACTGAATCTTGTTTGTTTTTTAAAATCCCAGTCTATCATTAGCTTTTAATTGGTATGCTAAGACCATTTACATTTAATGAGATTATTGATACAGTTAGTTGGAGTCTAACTCCTGCTATTTGTTCTATTTGTCCCTTCCATTTTTTCCTCCCTTTTTCTGATTTTGGGGCCTTCACTTGATTTATGAATTTTTTTATGATTCCACTTTTATCTCCTTTGTTGACTTTTTAACTACAGCTCTTTGTTTTAATTCAGTGGTTGCATTAGGATATACAGTATATATCTATAACTTATAGCTTACTTTCAACCGATACTGTACTACTTCACTCAGTATAAAAACCTTATGCTAGTATACTTGGATTCCTCTCAGATTCTATGCTATTTTCATGCATTTTACTTTGGAATATGGTATAAATCCCATTATACATTGGTACTAGTTTTGGTTAGTCTGTTTTATTTTAAATAAATTTAAATTAAAAAAAAAAAAGCAGGGCACCTGGGTGGCTCAGTCGGTTGAGCGTCTGACTTAGGCTCAGGTCATGATCTCATAGTTCGTGAGTTCAAACCCCACGTCGGGCTCTGTGCTAACAGCTCAGAGCCTGGAGCCTGCTTTCGAATTCTGTGTCTCCCTCTCTCTCTGCCCTTCCCCCACTCACACTTTCTCTCTCTCTCTCAAAAATAAATAAACATTAAAAAATAATAACAAAAAAATCATATGTATTTGCCCAGTTAATTACCATTTATAATGTTCTTCATTCAAAAATAAATAAATATTAAAAAATAATAACAAAAAAATCATATGTATTTGCCCATTTAATTAATTACCATTTACAATGTTCTTCATTCCTTTGTGGAGATTCACATTTCCAATTGGTATAATTTTCTCTTTGCCAGTTTACCTTCCCTGTTTGCTGGTGATGACTTTTTGTAAGCTCTGCAATCTAAGAATGCTTTTATTTTGCCTTTGTTTTTTAAAGATATTTTTACCAGGTATAGAATTTCTACCTTGACAACTTTCTTACTTTGAGTACTTTAATATTTTCCTGCTCTCTTCTTACTTACATTATTTCAGAAAAGAAATCTAACATCACCCCTCTCTTTGCTTCTCCAATCCTAGCATGCCATTTTTCTGAGGCTACTTCTAAGGTTTTCTTTTCATGACTAGGTCAGGGTTGTTTTCTTCCCAATTTGGTTATGATGTGCCTTGGTATGGTTTTCTTCATACCAAACCATTCTTGGTATGGTTTTGTGCTTGGAGTTCATTGAGCTTTTTTTGATTTGTGAATTTGTACTTTCCATCAACTTTTGAAAGTGTTTGGCTATTACTGCTTCTAATTTTTTTTCTATCCCCCTGCTTCTCCTTTTCAGAGACTCTAATTACTCATCTGAAGTCACTTGAATTCACTCTACAGCTTGCTGATGCTCTTTTCACTCTTTGTTTTGTTTTCTTGTTTGATGTTTCATTTGGATCATTTCTATAACCTTCAGATTCACTAATCTTTGTTCTGCAATATCTAATCGGCCATTAATCTCATCCAGTGTATTTTTCATCTCACACATTTTAGTTTTTATCTTAAAAGTTTCAAAGTTTGATTTGTTTTTTTCTATGGTCTATGAATCTACTTAATTTTTTGCACAGAAGAAATCCAGTTATAATAATAATTTAAAAAATTTTTTTAATGTTTATTTATTTTTTGAGAGACAGAGCATGAGGAGGGGAGGGGCAAAAAGTGGGAGACACAGAATCCAAAGCAGACTCCAGGCTCTGAGCTGTCAGCACAGAGCCCAACACAGGGGCTCAAACCTGTGAACCATCAGGTCATGACCTGAGCCGAATTCAAGACTCAGATGCTTAACTAACTGAGCCACCCCTTATAATAACAGTTTTAATGTCTTTATTCTATGCCTTCTTATGGCCAAATGCAATTGAATGATTATTCTCCTCAGTATGGTTTTTGTTTATCTGCTTCCTTTTTTAGTAATTTTCTAAAAGTTTTTATTGATTTATTTTGAGAGATAGTGTGTGTGAGTGGGGAAGGGGCAGAGAGAGGGAGAGAGAGAATCCCAAGCAGGCTCTATTCCATCAGCATGGAGCCTGACTCAGGGCTCAATCCCATGAACTGTGAGATCATGACCTGAGCGGAAACCAGGAGTCGGACGCCTAACCTACTGAGTCACCCAGGTGCCCCCAGGCTTAGCTATTTTTGATTGGATGCCAGATGTTGTGAATTTTACCTTGTTGGTTTACCAGGTAAGGATATTTTTGCATTCCTATGAATTTTCTTGAACTATTTTCTGGGATGCACATAAGCTATTCGGAACCACTCGATCCTTTTGATTTGTTAGGCGGGTACAGAGCAGTTGCAGCCTAAGGCTAATTATTGCCCATTACTGAGGCAAGACCTCCTGAGTACTCTACCTAATATCCCATGCATCTTGACTTTTTCCAGCCTGGTTAGTGGGGTTAGGCACTATCTTCTCTGATCCTTTTAGATAATTCTTTCCCCAGCCTCAGGTGGTTTTCTCCCACACTCATGATAAACTAGTACTCTGCTGCATACTTGAGAGGAACCCTGTGCAGATCTCCACATTTCTGTTCAAGGCAGTTCTCTCCTTTCTAGTACTGTGTCCTGTGGACTCAAGTTTCTTGGCCTCCTTGTTTCCTCAGTTCCTCCTCCTCATCTCCTGTAGTTTTCAGGCTCTTCCTGTTTGCCAACCCTTCACTTGTGCCTGAAATCTCTCTCCAGGCAGTAAGCCAGGCAAATTGTAGGACTCACCTTGTTAGTTTCCTGTATCTCAAAGATCAGTGTGTTTGGTTGTCTCATGTTAGTGTCTTAAAACTAATTTTTCCAGGGGCGCCTGGGTGGCGCAGTCGGTTAAGCGTCCGGCTTCAGCCAGGTCACGATCTCGCGGTCCGGGAGTTCGAGCCCCACGTCAGGCTCTGGGCTGATGGCTCGGAGCCTGGAGCCTGTTTCCGATTCTGTGTCTCCCTCTCTCTCTGCCCCTCCCCCGTTCATGCTCTGTCTCTCTCTGTCCCAAAAATAAATAAAAACGTTGAAAAAAAATTTAAAAAAAAACAAACAAACTAATTTTTCCAGCATTTTATCAGTTTTAAAAATTGTTTCAGGTGGGAGGGTAAATCAGGTCCGTGTTACTCCATCTTGACTAGAAGATTATATTCATCCTTATGTATACTTTCATTTTAAAACCAAATCTGGGGGTGTCTGGGTGGCTCAATCAGTTAAGTGTCTGATTCTTGGTTTTAGCTCAGGTCATGATCTCATGGTTCATAAGTTCAAGTCCCATGTTGGACTCTGTGCTGACAGCGTGGAGTTGGTTTGGGATTCTGTCTTTCCCTCTCTCTCTGCTCCTCTCCCTCTCACTCTCTCTGTCTCTCTAAGTTAATAAATTTAAAAAAATTTTAAAAACCTATATGTTAAAAAAAAAACACAAAAATTAGGGGTGCCTGGGTCGCTCAGTCAGTTAACCATCTGACTTCAGCTCAGGTCATGATCTCACAGCTGGTGAGTTCTAGTCCTGCGTTGGGCTCTGTGCTGACAGCTCAGAGCCTGGAGCCTGCTTCGGTTTCCATTTCCATCTCTCTTTGCCCCTCCAACACTTGTGCTCTGTCTCTATCAAAAATAAATAAACATTAAAAAAAATTTAAAATAAAAATAAATAAATAAATAAAACCAAGTCTAGGGGAGCCTGGCTGGCTCAGTCGGTGGATCCTGCAACTCTTAATCTCAGGTTTGTAGGTTTGGGCCCCACGTTGGGTGTGGAGATTGCTTGAAAATAAAATCTTAAAAAAAAAAAAAAAACAAGTTTAAAGTGTTTTTGTCTAAACAAGCTCCTTAAAATTTTTGGAGATAAACCACCTCTCCTTGCTTTTCTAGTGAGAAGGTAGATCTATCATGGCAGAGTTGCACTCATAATGAGTTAATGATGCAAAAGCTAAGAAATATAGGAGTTTGATGAAGATCTCACAGGAAATAAGAATACTTTGTGAAGGCATAGATGAGCATTTTGCTTTTACTGCCGTAGAATATTGGGAAAGAGAGAAATTCTTTACAGCACAAGAAATTCTTTACCAAATTCTTTGGTAGCTCAAAGGGATGTCAATGGCTTTTGTGTTAAGTTTCAAAAATGTTAGTTGTTTAAAAGGGGAGGAAAAACAACCCTATGTTCCATATTAAGACAATTGATAACAGAAAGAAACTATGAAACTATGAAACTATGATGATCAACACTCATGTACAAAATTGTAACTTTCTGTTTTACTAGGGCAAATGCAGATACTTTGATTTTCCTAACTATGTAGGAAAGGCAGAAGACACCTAAAATTGTAACAGAGGTAAATTGTGCTGCCACCCTTAAGAGCTAGGGTTTTGGTGCAGATACAATGGATTGAGAAAAGAAATTCATACTTTTCTTACACCTGAGTTTGAGAAGCACTTTCACACTGATCACATTTTCAAAGCACTTAAAATTTTTTTGAACATTTTTAATCTATTTTTGAGAGGCAGAGAGAGAGACAGAGCACTAGCAGGGGATGAGCAAAGAGAGAGATGGAGACACAGAATCTGAAGCAAGCTCCAGGCTCTGAGCTGTCAGCACAGAGCCCAACGTGGGGCTGGAACCCAGTAACCAACCGTGAGATCATGACCTGAGCTGAAGTTGGACACTTAACCAGAGCCACCCAGGCACCCCCAAAGCATTTTTTTTTCCCCAAGCTGTTGCTGGTTTTTGAAGTTTATTTTTTTGGTGTCTTCTGCTATTAGAGATCATTGTCATGTTATTTGTTTTGGGGTCAGATTTTCTTTGTACTCATGTATACAGGTATGTAATTCAGTCTATGCATGTGTAATCAAGCTTTTCAATAATTCAATAATTTTCTTTGTGGCTGTGCTCTTGTTTGGTTTAAGAAAGACATCACTAGCTCCGAAATTGTGAAAAATATTCTACTATATATACTTGTATCATTATAATATCCTTAATGTTGTTTTTAAAATATTACTTTGACCTCTAGTCCATCATACATGGAGGAATGTGTGTGTGTGTGTGGGTGGGTGGGTGTGAACACTGAAATCTGTTTTTCTTTCTTTCTTTCTTTCTTTCTTTCTTTCTTTCTTTCTTTCTTTCTTTCTTTCTTTCTTTCTTTCTTATAATCTCTACACCCAATGCAGGGCTCAAACCCATAACCCCAAGGTCAAGAGTCACATGCTCCACTGACTGAGCCAGACAGGTTCCCCTATTTTTTCTTGATATAGAACCCACTGTCTCACTGGGCTTTATTTTCCTTTTCCCTGGCAAAATCTATGAAATAGTCTATCCTAATATATTCTATGCTTCTATTTTCCTGTTATTTCTGATCACTGAGAAGGACCAAATTATGAGATCAAGCCATATCAGTGGTGATATCTTAGTCTGTACCTGCTAAACTCACACTGACATTACAGAAAAAAAAAAATAGCAGATATCAATGTAACAAATCTCAAAAAAAATTTTTTATATAGAATCATACAATAAAAAAGCTAATTAAGGCATACATAAATATAAACTTGCAGGAAACTGCAAACAAATATGAAGAGATTTTTGTCATCCCGGAGCTGGCTTGACTCCATTTTTGCAATATAAGATGTCAAAATTACACTATATTTGTGCTCTGAAGATTGATTTTCAATTATTGAGTAACTCTTATTTTGCGTACGTCTATTAAGATCTGGTTTTGGACACATGTTCTTAAATATGAAGTGCCAGTATCTCAAACTGTCACATTTGATATCAGTTAACTTCCACTTTTGCATCAGGAAAAGTCAGTTCCTTTCTGTATTCTGTCTCTGTGAGCTCAAATATTCAGGTCTTTACTAGGGCCTGGGCCCTAGTAAATGTCTTGAACAAAAGATGTGCATTTCAGGGAAGTCACTGATCCTCTTAGGACCTACAAAAATCACATTTTCCTCTAGATTTTCTCAACCTGACACCATTCTCAGTTTTGCTAGGGGTGTAAAGGTCAGAAGGATAAATATTGCCTCAAAATGTTTAAGCAGAGTCTAAATTTGAGGTTAGCTAAAACCTAGATTTTTCTTTTGGAATTCAACGAAGAGATATTCTGGGATTTACTCATAAAGGTAAGTCTAACTCTAAAGACTGAGTTTTTATCTTTGCTTAACCACTCAAACTAAGGAACTGACTCTTCCTGCTACTGAGCAAAAGTGGAAGTTAACTGATACCAAATGTGTCAGTCTGAGAAATTGGCACTTCATATTTAAGAACACGTCCAAAGCCAGATCTTAAAAATCCATTTCGTAAGTGACATTTCTTAGAACTAACTTATTTTAAATTTGAAAAATAGATAGCTTTAAAGACAACAATAAAAAATCAACCATTCAGAAATAACAGTTTATTGAGGTTTTGTTTTGGTTCCTCCGCCCCCACCATGTAATCTATATTTCCATTAATTGGGATCATGTTGTAGATATAGTTCAATTTTTTCCCCAGCCATTTGTAATGGACATTTGCCACTGGTCTCCATCCCTTTCTTGTTTTGTAGATAACAACCCTTCCTTCGGTCAGCAACTGGAATTCTGCTGGAATTTTAATGGTGTGGTTTTGCCTTTACTGACCCGAGGAGGACATGTGTTACAGGTTGACCAATCAGAAGACCTCACAATCCTGGATTTACGCACGTGACAGAAACAAGGCCAATCGGTAAAGTTATTTTCTATATTGGATGAAAGTGGGAGAGGATGACACTTCCTTCTGTGACCTTAAATATAGGCTATAAAGGTAACAATGATTTTCTCTGCCATTACATTGAGAGACCCTGCATGAGAATGAAGTTAGCATAGAAAACAGTGGTGGAAGAGAGAGAAAATAAGAGTGCAGTGAAAGATTTAATTTCTTCATCCTGCTGTGCCTCTTGGACTTGTTTTCTGTGAGTCAATATAGTTCCTCTTGTGTTTAAGTTAATTTGTTTGGTACTTCTATCACTTGTGACCAGATAATCCTACTACTATAATATTAAATATATTTCATATTTTAAAATTTTCATTGGTTAATTCATTTGTAAATTCTGGAAAACAATCTATTCTATAATATATAATTCTCTGACTACAGAATACTATCTCAAATATTAGCTTTTACTACAGTGGTTATTATTGTTTTTACCATATTTATGAACATATCAGACTCAATTTAACCTTTCCTCAAATTTTTGGATATTTATGTTTTCAAATTTCAAATTTTTGTCTTTATTAAGTAAAGCTTACTGTCCATATTTCTATATAAACTATTGCTGCTTAGAATCTTAGCTATTACAAGTGGAGGGATATTATCAGCTTTTCAAAGCTTTTTATTATATTTGCCAACTTTTTCATTGTGATCACAAATGAGTGATTGCCCACCTTATCGCACTCACCAGCATTGAGTTTATGAGGTATTGTAACTGTTACCAATTTGTAAGATACAATTTTAATTTTTCCTTTTGTGATTGAAGCTATATAACTATTACACAATCATAATCCTTTGATGCCTTATTGTAAGATCTGTTAAAAGTCTTGCATTTTAAAAATGATTCACTTTTAAAATACAACCTAATCATCTCTCTGAAATATGTATTTGTCTCCCTGGGGAGACTTTGACCCATCTTACTCTTTTATTTTATTTTTTTAAATTGTGACCAGGGACTCAAGACCTGCATAATAGAAAAGGCCCGGGAGAGACAACCTCTCTCAGGCCCTTCCCTGCCTATACACCTATAAGTTACCCTAACCCTCCCAAGCACGTTTAAAAGCGGAGAAGAAAAGCGGGACTGAATCAGATATGTGCACACCCATGTTCAAAGAAGCATTATTCACTATAGCCAAACAGTGAAAGCAATTCATCTCACTTTTTTCCCAAAAACATTTACTGAAAAGGCCTAAAACTTCCCCCACTATTTTGGGATGTTTTCTATGTCATAAATTACATTTTTATGTATACAAAGGCAGTGCTTCTCAAACTTTAGTGGGCTAAGACTCACCTTGTGAACTTGTTTATAGTGCAGATATATGGGCCCATTCACAGAGGTTCTGATTAATGAGGTTTGAGGAAAACCCAGGGAATCTGCAATCCACAGGGCGTCCAGGTGGTTCTGCTGTGTGAGGTTGCCAGGCAAAAACTTAAGAAGCATTGCATGAGCATGTTTCAATCCGTCTGTTCTCTGTTCTCTGTTTCTGTCTCTGTCTGTCTATCTGTCTTGCCCATTTACTGCAAATTCCCATTCCTACCCTGTGCCCCAAGCAACCACTAATCTACTTTCTGTTCTGTCTCAGTACTAACTTTTGAACAAGTAGAAGAATGAATGTGAGTTGCTTTATTAGATATTAAAATATTTTATAAAATTAGAATAAGTAAAAGCATATCACTGGCAAGTGAATAGATAAAACCATCATCAAAACACAACAGATAGTTCAGAAATAGAATTGTTTAATATATAAGCTAACTTTTTTTTTTTAATTTTTTTTCAACGTTTATTTATTTGTGGGACAGAGAGAGACAGAGCATGAACGGGGGAGGGGCAGAGAGAGAGGGAGACACAGAATCGGAAACAGGCTCCAGGCTCTGAGCCATCAGCCCAGAGCCTGACGCGGGGCTCGAACCCACAGACCGCGAGATCGTGACCTGGCTGAAGTCGGACGCTTAACCGACTGCGCCACCCAGGCGCCCCTTAAGCTAACTTTTAAATTAGTGATGAGGGACCCCAAATCATTGGTACCGGGATTATGGAAAAATCATGTAAAAACAAAACCCACCTCTCACTATACTTCAAAATAAATTCCAGATGGGTAAAAGACTTAACATTTTTCAAAAATCCATAAAAGTAATACATTAGAATAGAAGCAAAAATGCATATACTTTGGGGTCAGAAAGGATTTTGACAAGTATGAAACTACAATCTGAATTCATAAATAAAAAAATTAAGAAGTTTAGGGTACAAAAGTCAAGGAGGTATCCTGGGCAGGCCCTGAGGCATGTCCTCAGCAGGAGCCTGAACTCTGCTCTCCATGCCCCTGCTGTTCTGTTTTCTGCAGCCCAAGATGCTGCAGACACTCCAGGTTCTCATTTATGGGAATGTGTGCTGAGCTCCCTGCACTTTCACAATGGTCTCACTCTCCTGAAGAGACTCCCCAGGGGAGTCTGATAAGAGTGTAGAAGCAGGGATGGGAGGAAGGGTTCATGCTTATGGCCACACCAAGACTGCCCAGTCTCACGTCACCACTGCAGGCCAGTTTTTCTTTCCAGTCCCATTCTCTGCTCTCCTGCCTTCAATCCTCCTGTTCTCTCTACTTTCTCATATGTGCCCCCCACATCTGCCTTTTTAAAAAAAAATGTTTATTTATTTTTGAGAGAGAGAGCAAGTAGGAGGGGGAGAGAGAGAGAGAGACAGAGGATCTGAAGCGGGCTCTGCACTGACAGCAAAGAGCCAGATGACGGGTTTGAACTCACAAACCTTGAGATCATGACCTGAGCTGAAGTAAGATGCTTAACCAACTGAGCCACTCAGGCACCCCCAACATCTGCCTGTCTCTAACTCCTCCATTCTCTGACTTTTTCTACTCACATATACAAAGGTTAGATCCAACCTGTTTCCATCTCCACGTAGCTCAGAGTCTCTGGGTTATGAGTATTGGAGAATCACTCAGGTTGCCTTAAGGGAAGACTTCTCTTATGCCAAGGCCACAGTGGAGTAAGAAAACCCAGGAAACTCTCCTGCAGCGGCTCAGCTAGGCTTCATGGCACATGAGCCAGCACGTGGGCCAATTTCTTACAGCACTCCAGTGGTTCAAACACAATTCTAGTCCTCCCCACTTATTTTTTTTTTAGTAGGCTCCACACCCATCACAGAGCCCAATGTGGGGCTTGAACTCACGACCCTGAGATGAAGACCTGAGAACCAGAGTCAGACGCTCAACTGACGGAGCCACTCAGGCGCCCCTGGTTCTTGCCAATTTTGTGATCTCTGTGTTTCTGTTAGTTTCTTCTGACAGAGTTACAAAGACAGCCTAGAGAAGGAAGCACAGGTTAGCCTCAGGAAGGGAAACTAGACTGATAAGGGCCACAGAATAGCAGTGAAGAACTGAATTGTAGATGTCAGACAGACTTGTGACCTGAGCATGAACCAGGGTTTTGCCAGGCCCAATGTAAGATTTTAAGCAACCTCCTTTCACAAAGAGATGCTGATTACAATGAAGACAAAAACAATACTAAAAAACAACATGTCTATCATAAGGCTGTTTGGATGATGAAGATGGTAATGTATAGATAGTGCTTTGTACATCATTGCTTGTTGTGTTAGCCATTATTGTTCATTATTTGTATATATATTTATGTACAAATAAATATTATTTATACATATTACTTATGTATTTATTTCAGCTGCTCACAGTTGTTTTTCTCCCTTTCTATTCCAAGCTCCTGTGCTCTAAGGGGAGGCCAATTCCCCCAATATCAGGATCTCTACAGCCCAGCCCTGAGGCATCCATTCTCTGAAGCATAGACACCACAAGGACTGAACAAGGTCAAGAGACTCCAGGCACAGGTAGGCCTGGAAGCCTGTTCTCCAGTGTACCTAAAGCACTTGCCTTTGTCTGGGAAGTCTCCTTGGAGAATTGATTAACAGCCAGATTTGGAGTAGAAATGGAAAATGATAGATAGGCCCAGGAGTTCTCTGTGAGAGATGACACTTTGTACTAAAGGGTAGTCTGTCCCCTGGTATCTAGCTGTTGGGCACAATTCCTGTAACACATGTTACTACTGTTCAGGCTCTTGCAAGGAAAGTTTTAAAATAATTATTTAACATAACGACCACAAAGCTTAGTAATAATGTGCTTCATTAGTATGTACCAAATTAAACATTTTCATTTCTTTTTAAGATAGGACAATTTTTTAAATAATGTAATTCATCTCAGTTTTACACATTTGTGTTGCAGAGACACTTGCTCATGTGTATTTAAAGTACTGGGGGGTATTGGGGTGCCTGGATGCCTCAGTTGGTTAAGCATCCAAGTCGTGATTTCAGCTCCAGTCTTGATCTCAGGGTTTGTGAATTCTAGCCCTGCATCAGGCTCTGCACTGACAGTGAGGAGCCTGCTTGGGATTCTCTCACTCTCCCTTTCTCTCTGCCCCTCCCCTGCTCACACTCTCTCTCTCAAAAATAAATAAACTTAAAATAAATAAATAAATAAATAAATAAATAAAGTACTGGGGGATTTTGGTGCAGCCTGCTGTGGGGTGAATAGACAGGCGGATGCACTGACATCGAGGAAAGTAAGGACTGAAATAGCTCCTGATGAGGTTACCGTAACTCTGCAGACAGGCTCACAGGGTGGAGAGAGTTTAGGGATGCGAAACCTGATCACAGCAGAAACCATGAAGTCTACCTAAGAGAAGAAAAAAATAGGATAAAAAAACACCCCCACAAGGTAAGCGATGCCCCTTGGTGGCAGAGCCATTCTGAGTGGTAACAGGAGGCAGAGGAGGCTACAAAATGGACCGAGCAGCTCCAGGCAAGGAGGTCGTGCTGAAAGCATATTCACAAAGAAAAGCAGATGGTGTTCACCCGACCCCATGTACCTTGCTTGATCCCTTCTCCCAGGGCGTCTATGGTCTGAGATGAGCAAGAGGAGAAGTCATAAGATGAAGAATTTTCCTCATAGCAGCAGGCAGAGGGGAGGGAGGATCACTTATAGCTCTCTACGGTGTGAGTTCACAACTCCTAAGAAGAGAACAGATGCATTTGTTCCGGATGGTGGGAGCCTCTTCTCTGCCTGTCTGTCTATCTGTCTGTCTGTCTGTCTCTCTCTCTCCCCTCTCCCCACTGCTGTCTTGACCTCCTCTCTCCTTCCCTCCTGCCCTCCATCTCTCCTTTTCTCTCTTCCTCATCCTTCCTTGTTTGCTCACTGCTCTCTCTCCTTTTCTCTCCCTCCTTCCTTCACCTTTTCCTCTCATATCAACAGTCTTCCCGACTGAGTACAGGCCTAGGAAGGTTACTTTTTAGTCCATACTTCAGAAATGGTTAAATATATTCTGAATTGTCAATTTGAATACTGCCCAAAGTCTTCGAGCTCAGAACGGCGGTAATTGGCAGAAAGGAATGTTGCCCAGCACAGGAATAGAAGCGGGCACAGTATGGAAATGGCTCACATCCCCTTATCTCTCGTAGTCCCCCCTGGAAAGCATGTGGACTCTGATCACCCTGAGGCCCCTCACTCTGCTGCTCCTGCTGCTCTTGCTACTGTAGCCACTGCAGTTGAAAATCTTGCACAAATATGTTCCGTTGTCAGCAGAAGAGATAGAGCAATTTGAAGATTATTTGGAGGAAATGCGCAGCACAGGACCTACCCTACCAACCCCTAAGGATGTTTTCAAAAGGCGCACCATTATTGATCCGGGAAGACCCTTAACTGATTCCAACTACTGCACTGATGAAATAAAGATGAAAAATGTCCACAACAGATTCCGTTGTGTAAAAGAACATTTCTTCCTCCAGATATCATTTGAGGAACTGCAAGACATCTGTAACAACCTGTTTGTGTCTTGTAAGAATGGTGTGAAGAGATGTCACAGGAGCAGGCAATCAATAAAAGGAGTGTACTGTAATTTAATCAAAGGAGTGGTAATGACAGACTGTGTCTATGAATCTTCTTACAGGCAGGGACAGGTCCTTATGACTTGTCGATGGCAAAATGATATTCAAGAAGTTATCCCTGCTTACATAAATGATATTATGGAGATAAATGATACTATCAAGGAGAAACATGTCCTCCACGGTTACTTCCAGTGACCCTTCTAAAAAAGTATCCTCTAAGACGTCAAGAATAGGACACATCGCTCGCCATATGGATCCTTACAGTTCAAAATTGAGAACGGTAACGTTGATCCTATCAATTTTAATCATCCACCTTCTTCCCTTCTTCTCCTGACACCATGCAAACAATGTGGGCTAAGTTCACAGACGGTGCTCTGAGATGTGGCTTCAAACAGGTCACGTCATTTAGCACGTTTTGGATGTGTTTGGAGGGTGAATGCCTGAAGGGAAAGGGTGGCTGGCTCCAAGAGGGACAGGAAATGGTTATCTGGAGTGTGCTCCTATGTTGTTCATGTACATCTCTAGCTCAGTAGAAATAATAAAGTGCATTGACCTAGTGAAGTGTCTCTGGTATGGTTATGTGGGGTTTCTGGGTTGGGAATTACTTTTCTCTGTGATGTAATTTGAAAGAAAAAGAACCTAAAGCTTCTCAAGAAATTGTGCAATTAAACTTTCCAGTGCCATATTTGTAGATATTTCACCCATTCTGTTCTTTCCACACAACAGAATACTCAACGAAAACATAAAGGTGTAGATTCTAATAGAGACATCTCAGGATAAATACTGAAATATTCAGGATGGCAAGCTCCCCGAGGTACTTTTCAAGTGTCCAATAGTATTTTTGTAGATTCCCACACCTTTGCTTTAGCTTAGGCAGCAACACTGTTCACAAAACTACAAAAAATTCCTCACTTTCTGGCAGTCACATTTATTCACAATCCCTTTCCTGGCTTGCCAGTAGATGTGGCTTCATTTGAGAATACACCACTTCCAAAAAAGGCTGGAGAATCTGTATGATGAAGGAAATCTATTTGTCCAGTTCAGGTAATAATTTCTCTCCCTTTGTGAAATCTCTTAACATCTTTTTTAAAGTTTGTTTATTTATTTTGAGAGAGAGAGAGAGAGAGAGAGAATGGGAGAGGGGCAGAGAGACAGGGAGAGAGAGAATCCCAAGCAGGCTCCGAGCTGTAAGTGTGGAACCCGAGGCGGGGCTCAATCTCACAAACTATGAGATTCTGACCTGAGCCAAAATCAAATGTTGGATGCTTAATTGACTGAACCACCCAGCCCCCCCTTAATATCTTTTCATTATTATTTTCAATAACTTAAGGCAAATGGGATAAGAAGGAGTGAAGAGAGATGGTAGGGAGAGTGTCTGTTACTTTTGCACATCAAACTGAAATCCAATCCACTTATTTCTTCCCCAGTCCTTATTCTTGTATTCAGACTCAGAGCTAAGATCCTACTTTATCAATTAGTTGATGAAAATAAGGGTGTAGGGACAAAGATTCAGATCCCATTTCAGTGACTAAGGGGGAACCACTGTTCACATGGAGACTTGTGGCTTTTAATCGTAATGTCTGAGTGAATGAGGATCCCATCAAACTTTAGAAATCTCCATGGTGCACTCTAAAAGTCAACCTTCAGCTGAAGAAGTTCTGCATATAGGCTAGCATGAGTACGTGCTATGGACCATCTCATCTGGGACATGCTCATTTCGCCTATCTTGGGATTATCCAACATATATTTGTGAGAGTATGGTATAGTACAGTAAATAAGGCAGGAAATGACCATAACATATCTCCTTCTCTCCAGATAAATGATCTGATCCATACACATTAGAGTCATGGAAATAAAACAAAGATTATTTATACAGATTGTTCTTTTTATCTAATAATGCATAAAAAAATCCAGGTCCTGTCCTCAATCCATGAGATTCTTTAAGATATATCAAAACTATAATTTTTAGCTTTACCCATTGTATGATTTCAAAAGATTATCATCCTGTCTCCATTAGCATTCTCTCTTCCTTAATACCAAATTAATAAGATGAATATTGTCCATAACCTTGACTCATATCACAATTTATTCTTTATGTTAGAATCCCTTGAGTTGATGCAACATTAATTTTTTAATTGTTATAAAATATACATAGCACAAAATTTACTACTTAAGCCACTTTTTAAAAAAGTACTTATTTTTGAGAGAGAGATCATGAGCAGCAGAGGGGCAGAGAGAGAAGACACAGAGGATTTGAAGCGGGCTCTGTGCTGGGAGCGAAGAGCTCCATGCAGGGCTTAAACTCATGAACCGTGAGATCATGACCTGAGCCAAAGTCGGACACTTAACCAACCGAGCCACACAGGCGCCCCTACTTTAGCCATTTTTAAGTGTATACTTCAGTGGCAGTAAGTGCATTCACACTGTTGTGCAACCATCACACCAGCCAGCTCCAGAAAATTTTCATCTTGCAAAGCAAAACTCTGTGTACGTTAAACAATGACTCCCCTATTTACCCCTCCTCTCAGCCACAGGCAACCCCATTCCACTTTGTCTCTTATGAATTTGACTATTCTAGATACCCCATATGAGTAGAACCATACAGTATTTGTCCTTCTGAGACTGTCTCATTCCACTTGGTGTAATGTCTTCAGGATTCATCTATATTTTAGCATGTGTCAGAAGTTGCTTCCTTTTTAAGGTTGAATAGTATTCCATTGAATGTATACACTACAGGTTGTTTATCCATTCATCCATCAATGAACACTTACTTGGGTTGCTTCTACTTTATGGCTATTGTGAACAATGCTGTTTTGAGCAAGCATGTACAAATATCTGTTTGAGCCTTTGCTTTCTATTCTTTTGGGTCTATGACTGGAAATGAAATTGCTGGATAATATAGTAATTCTATTTTTAATTTTTTGAGAAACCACCACACTCTTTTCCGTAGCAGCTACACCATTTGACATCCCACTAGCAGCGCACTAAGTTTTCAGTTTCTCCAATCTTATCTTCACCAAAACTTGTCAGTTTCTTTCTTTCTTTTTTTTAATAATAGCAATCCTAATGGGTGTGAAGTGGTGATACAACATTAATTTTAAATTTTAATTATTCAGTGAAGGAATGTAGGCCACCACATTTGTAACAGTAAGAAAAAAAAATTGTGTTTGTTTCCTAACCAAAATAAACCCTAATTGGTATTGTCTTTAGAAAATTTATGATGCACATAATGTTATCAAATAAGAGTGGAAGAGTAGAATCCAATAAGCAGAGAGCACGGTGGTTCCATATCTGCTATTTTAGCACAACATTCTCCAACAACATTAGGGGGAGTATAAAACCAAAGCTTGTCGCTATCCCTATCCTGCTCCTTACTGAAGAAAACTGATGATGCCTAGTTGAACCCTATTCATTTGCCCCTGTGTACTTTTGTGCGAAGTTGAATTCGTATTTCTGGTTGACTTGAAGCATACAAGAATGGTTTTTCAATTATAATGCACATAGCAGTCATAATAACTCACACTGTATATGCTCTATAATATAAAGATTTCAAAGTGCTTCCATGTACTTGTTCATTGTTGGTCACCATAACCCTGTGTCACAAATGAAGGAGTCATATTCTCTGTCCACTGTTTGCTCAGAAATATGCTTGGTCACTTGTCCTGATCACACAAAACTTAGGATCAGCAATGAGATCACACACTTTATCCAAACCTTTCTTTTCTTTCTTTCTTTAAGATGGATATCTTTCACATGTGTGAAATATAAAGATCTTGATATCTATGAGCTATCATATTTTTTGAAACACAAGAAAGAAACGGTTTGTCCCTTATTACATTTGGTGCATTCTATGATTTGCATTGAGTATGAGATAAATATTCCACCCCAGTTTTCATAGTCAGAAGATTACAAAAGCTAGTAAATATTATCAAGTTCTTCTCTAAGAGATCAAAGGAGATACCTCCAGTGACATAGAGCCTCTCCAGGCATGACTCTAATCTATCAAAACAAAAAGTAGAAGATACTTTATCCAAATGAGATTTTGAACTCAGGAACACCTTTTCTGTAAGACTGGACTCTGAGACTATGTTTTCCAACTACTAGAATATAAACTTCAGGAGAACAAGGACATTCACAGTGATATGAGTATATATACAAATTGACATTTCAAAATGTCAATATTTGACATTATTCAGTTGTTGAAGATTGTTTTCCTTCTCTTATTAAAATATATTCTGGGGTGCCTGGGTGGTTCAATCCGTTAAGTGTCTGACTATTGGTTTCAGCTCAGGTAATGACCTTGTGGTTCATGTGTTCAAGCCCCGCCTTGGATTCTGCACAGACAGTGTGGAGCCTGCTTGGATTCTCTCTCTCCCCCTTTCTCTGCCCCTCCCACATGTGTGCAAGCTCTCTCTCTCTCAAAATAAATAAACTTTTTAAAAAATGAAAAAAATCTTCATTATAAGTAAGTATAAGCAATTCACCACTTTAATATATGCTCTAACAGTAGTGCCAGAGCAGAGGGAAGAGCAGCAGGTTTTGAGGATTTCAGGAAGCAAAACATTTTATGGATATTGGGCTAGAAGCTTGTGAAACAAACGTCAAAATGGAGGGAGCACTTCTAAGAAAGAGTAGACATTAAGAATATGGAAGGGAGAAATGTCGAGGAGGAAGCAAGAGTAAGAGAAAGAGGTAGAGAGGGAAGATGAAAGCAAGTCCTGGTCACGAGGAGGCCTTCATACCAGGAATAAAGGTTATGTCAATAAAGGGCAATTTTAAGGGGCACTGTTAGCACATGGGAAGTCATTAGTGAACGTTATCCAGTGTCTGTATCTTCACACTTTCTGTGCCTTTATGTGCTGACAGCCTGGAGGTCTGAAGGAATATTTCTAGAGAAGGCAGAGGGAGACAGACCAAGGCCTCATTTCTAATAGCACACATTCCCTTGCTGATCTTCAACAGGGTGTTGAACACTCACTAAGAGATGGAGTTGCCATAATCCATTGCCACTTAAAGATGTTAGGTTGCACATTTAGACAAATAGGTGGTAAGTTTTTTAGTGTCTCATTTGTTGACATTCTGACCCCGGCATTTTGGAGAAGGGGATAGTGACAAGAATTCAACAAGTGAGTAAATATCTTAGACTACTGGTCCTGTGACCTTCTGTTATAATTATGGTATAGATGAATCCGATGCAACAAAGATTCTAAAATACAGTACCTCAAACAGATAAAAGTTTATTTCTCCTTTCTATGACAATCCAGGGGAGGCAATTTGTCCAGGGTGGGAAGGTGACGGTGCTCTATGTGATCACTGAAGGACTGGGGTTCCTGCCACATGATCCACATGATCATTTCCCCAGCTCCGAGGTGTTGTCTTTGTCCAGTTGGCTGCAGCCAACTCACCACAGATCTGTACTCCAGTGCACAGGAATGGGAACAGATAGAGGGGAGCCAGCTTTCTCTGAAGGGGACATGGCTAAGAATTTGCTCATATTTCTTCAGCTCATATCACACTGGCCAGAACTTAGTGTCAAGGGCACACTTAAGGTGAGAAATCTGCAGAATGTGGTTTGATACTAAAAGGAAGAATAGAAAAATGTATCTAGGGAAGCAATTATTGGTCTGTCAAACATCTGATCTGACCTAAGGAAATGTTTTTCTCAATGCAGTTGATCATCATTGTTGCTATTATTCAGTCTTTACACATCTGCCTTGACCAACTGCAGACCTCTATAAGAATTCAGGGAATGTACTCACTACTTACTGGCCTTCAAGTATGAGCATTTCTAGGTAGGATTATTATTGAGGAATAGAGTGTTGGCTCCTTGTGCAGAATCTTATTTCAGTCAACCTGGAACAGTACAGAATCAATGACCAGTAATGTCAGCCTAAAGTGATTGCTAAAACCCACCAGCAAAGGTTTGGTCCATTGATTTTCAACTCTCACTCATGAACCAGAATCTTTAGTAAAACTTTAACAAAATTGCTGAAGCTCCTGGAGATTTATTTGATTCACTAGGTATGGATGAGACCTAGCCATATGTATCTTTCACAACCTCCACAGGCAATTCTAAGATTCAGCCAGAGTTCAGGATAACTGAAAATAGCGTCCATGCCAAAAGTCTAACTATTGAAACAAACCGGCAAGATGATTATACCGAAGATAGGAGATTCCTTTTACTAGAGGTGTGTGCATCAGGCTATCACGGATGGCTGAGAAAATTCACTAACATCCTACACCTAAGTCTCCTTGCTCTGGTTGGTGGAAGGAAGCAACCCATTGAAAAATAATATGGGACCAATGACCAAGGGAAGAGAATTAGTCTTTCTGGCAGTTCTGGTTCTCATTATAAATTTGTATGGTTTCATTATAAGTTAATATATGAATGACGCCTAACAATAAATCTCAATTTGCTTAATTTGGGGTGTGTTAATAAAATTAAGTGTCTGGAAAGCAAAGCTAAGAACAGATGCTCACTTGTAGCAGTTTTACCAAGGTAATTGTAGTCAGCCTCAATTAGGGACATTTTTGTCACATCTCTAACCTAAGTGCAATAATCATCATAGAGAACGATCTCAAAATTAACCTTTTGCTACAACTCAGATGTGTAGAAAAGAAGGCAAAGTCTTCATTTTGTGGATAACTAATCTGCCGTTCTCACGAGACACCACTCATGGGGAATTTGGTTGGGTCTCCCTTCCTTTTCCACTTCTCTGTGGAAAGGAACTATGTGAGGAGAGAGGAGTTTCTGTTTCTGCACCGTGGCAGGAGAGAAGGCAAAGACTGGAGCAGATATTTGTACACCAATATTCATAGCAGCATTATTCACAATAACCCAAAGATGGAAAAAACCTCAAATGCCTATCTGTGAATGAATGGATCAACAAAATGTGGCACATACACATGGTAGAATATTATTTCACTTTGAAAAGGAATGAAATTCTGATACAGGCTACAACATGGATGGATCTTGAAATGTTATGTTAAGTAAATAAGCCAGACTCAAAAGAACAAATAATGTATGGTTCCACTTATACAAGGAACCTAGAATCAAATTCATAGAGACAAAGTAGAATGGCGGTGTAGCTCCTGTTTCTGGACGCAAGGAGTTCCTTCCACGTGTAAAGAGGTTGGAAGCTGCCAGTGCTCCCTAACAACAAGTAAAAAGCTGAACAGACTAAAAAAATCAGCAACTCTTTTAGGATCTGTAAAAGAGTTGAGGAGAGGACAAACCACTGCCCCCAAGATTGGAGAGATTGACAGGCAAATACAGAGAATAACAACTTAATGGAGGAGAGGCTCATGAAGTGTTAAATTAACTAGACAAGGAGGCCATTAGACTGAAGTGGCTTTAATTCCTGAGTACCCTAGTAAGCACTACAAAACCTAAGACTGAAATGCCTCAAGGTGAAAAAATTAAAGCCTAAGGACAATCGATCATAAGCAGCCAACTTGGCTTTCCCAAAGAAGGTGACCGCATGGGATATAGCCAATTAAATAATTTCCCTCCTGGGGCGGCTGGGTGGCTCAGTCAGGTAAGCATCTGGCTTCTGCTCAGGTCATGATCTCCCGGTCTGTGAGTTCCATCTGGCTCTGTGCTGACAGCTCAGAGCCTGGAGCCTGCTTCAGATTCTGTGTCTCCCTCACTCTCTGCTCCTCCCCTGTTCGTGCTCTGTGTGTGTGTGTCTCTCTCTCAAAAAATAAATAAAAACATTTTAAAAAATAAATAAATAATTTCCCTGCTTTGCTTCTTACCTCTTCTCTATAAAAGTCTTTCCCTTAGCTCCTTTTGGTGAAGCGCTTCTAACCACTTCTAACTGGGCACATGATTTGAATTGGTTTTTGATCAAATAAACTGAAAAATTCAATGTGCCTCAATTTATCTTTAACAGGGGAAACCACTGTGGGAACCAGTGCAGGGGTAGGAAAATCAGAACTGTCACTGATACATTGCTGGAGGCAATGTTGTATGGACAACTCTGAGAGTTAAAAATTTCAGGAGAAATTTTTCATGAGGAGGTCCCAAGTTTTGTGAGATTTACCTCCCCATGCTTGAGCAGGTCCCCTGAACAGGTTTCCTGTATCACAAAAAAAATCTCCTAGTGCTTCTGGCAGGGAGAGGGGGAAAGGAAACATTTTTCTCTGTTCTTAACGTTCTGTTTTCTTAACAGAAGCACCCTGTTCTTCTTAATGAGTCTTGCCCTCTGGAGAAACTAGTTAAACCGAGGCTAATCTGCTGGGGAATTATCAGAGTCTAACTGACCTGGGGGAAAGAAAGTATCCAACTCCAAAACCCTCTACCCATCCTCTCCCCTGGAGAATCCAAGATATGACAGACATGACACAAGTGAGATTTTAAGAGCCTCTGCAGAGTGTATAGTAGAGGAAACACTATCTGTTGTCCCTTAATATTGGTAATTCCTTTCTTCTACTGGGGTTCGTAATAGGAACCTCAAATTTTACCTGAGCACATAGTCAGTCACCCAAAATAAAAGAGGTAGTTTTCAGTTTTCTTTGCAAGTAAAATTGGCCATCTGACTAATTTCTAGACAGGGGATGTCTATGGAAAATAACTGAAATGAGTGTAACTTCTGAGACATATTCTTGAAGGGGAGGGGAATGCCCCTATTTTCCTTTTCTTATTCCTAATGGTTGGAACATGGACACGATGGCTGAAGGTATAGAGTAGCCATCTTAGACCCTGACATGGAAGCCACATGCCTGGTTTGAGCAAAATAAAACTGAACAACAAAATAGAAAGAACCTGGATATCTTACACCATGGAGCACCATAATAGACCTAAACTGTCTGTTCCTAGACTTTAGAAAAAGAAATGTGAGAGAAATAAACACCTATCTGGTTTCAACCATTGTTATTTGAAGTTTCTGTCTCCTGCACAATAATTCCAATTGATACATGCAGGATTTGGGGAGGAGGGAACATAATCACGTGAGATGTAGGTGGTTACTATTAAAACAATTACATCAATAACCACCGGCTGGTGAGGCTTGAGATCTAGGTTGTCCAAAGTATATGCCTGGTGTTAATTTTAAGAATTACATGTAATGATACAATTGGAAAAATAGAAGCACAATAGCTATGCTATGTTAGAGAAGTGTCAACCCTCTTAACTACTGCTCAATCCCCATGCTTTACCTCAAATATGCTGGCATGGGAGAACAACAAAAGAACATTCAAATATAAGGATTAGCAGAAACAACTCTTAGATTGGGAATTACATATTTAGCTGGATCACTGACTTATTTTTTTTTAATTTTTTTTTCAACATTTATTTATTTTTGAGACAGAGAGAGACAGAGCATGAACGGGGGAGGGGCAGAGAGAGAGGGAGACACAGAATCGGAAACAGGCTCCAGGCTCTGAGCCATCAGCCCAGAGCCTGACGCGGGGCTCGAACTCACGGACTGCGAGATCGTGACCTGGCTGAAGTCGGACGCTCAACCGACTGCGCCACCCAGGCGCCCGATCACTGACTTATTTATGAGCCTGGAGGACCACAGAAATTCTTTGTGTTTCATTAGCTAGCCAGAGATGAATCTTCTTAATTCGAAGACAATTGCAGGCAGAAGTGAGGCTCTTTGATCAACCTTTTGGCTCTGTAAGAGCCAGCCAAGACCCAGACTGAGATCCCTCCATATCCATCTCATGATTTATGACCATACTCAAAAGACAGCTTTGTGAGATATTCAAAACTCAATAAGGTATCTACTGACTTAAATAATAACATTTGCGATTTAAACTTAAAAGACTGAGGAAGAACTATGGCTTTTCATTTTGTTTGTTTTTAAAAAAAATTTTTTTTAATGTTTATTTTGAGAGAGAGAGACAGAGCATGAGCAGGGGAAGGGAAGACAGAGGTGGAGACACAGAACCCAAAGCAAATTCCAGGCTCTGAGCTGTCAGCACAGAGCCCTATGCGGGGCTTGAACTCACGAGAATTCACGAGATCATGATCTGAGCCGAAGTCGGATGCTTAACTGACTGAGCCACCTAGGTGTCCCTGGGTTTTCATTTTGAATTTTAACCAATTTAATTCCCACTGTTAAAACCAAAATGAAGTTCTTTTTTTTTTTTTGCTTTTATTTTTATTTTTTTTCTATAATTTATTTATTTTTTATAATTTACATCCAAGTTAGTTAGCACATGGTGCAACAATGATTTCAGGAGTAGTTTCCTTAAGCCCCTTACCCATTTAGCCCATCCCATCTCCCACAACCCCTCCAGCAACCCTCTGTTTGTTCTCCATATTTAAGAGTCTCTTATGTTTTGTCCCCCTCCCTGTTTTTATATTATTTTTGCTTCCATTACCTATGTTCATTTGTTTTGTATCTTAAAGTCCTCATATGAATGAAGTCATACGATATTTGTCTTTGTCTGACTGACTAATTTCCCTTGGCATACTACCCTCTAGTTCCATCCACATAGTTGCAAATGGCAAGATTTCATTCTTTTTGATTCCGAGTAATACTCCATATATATATATATATATATGTGTGTGTGTGTGTGTGTGTGTGTGTGTGTGTGTGTATACATATATATGTGTATATATATATATATATACATACATATATATATATATTTATGACATCTTCTTTATCCATTCATCCATAGATGGACATTTGGACTCTTTCCATATGTTGGCTATTGTTGATAGTGCTGCTATAAACATTGAGGAGCATGTGGCCCTTTGAAACAGCATACCTGTATCCCTTGGATAAATATCTAGTAGTGCATTTGCTGGGTCGTAGGGTAGTTATTTTTTTATTTTTTTATTTTTTTAATGTTTATTTATTTTTGAGAGAGAGAGACAGAGACAGAGCATGAGAAGTGGAAGGGCAGAGAAAGAGGGAGACACAGAATCCGAAGCAGGCTCCAGGCTCTGAGCTGTCAGCACAGAGCCTGACACGGGGCTCAAACCCACAAACCACGAGATCATGACCTGAGCCGAAGTCGGACACTTAAATTACTGAGCCACCCATGCGCCCCAGGGCAGTTCTTTTTTTAATTTTTTTAGGAACCTCCATACTGTTTCCCAGAATGTCTGCACCAGTTTGCATTCCCACCAGCAGTGCAAAAGTGATCCTCTTTCTCCACATCCTCGCCAA
This sequence comes from Puma concolor, assembly GCF_028749965.1. Classification (NCBI taxonomy): domain Eukaryota; kingdom Metazoa; phylum Chordata; class Mammalia; order Carnivora; family Felidae; genus Puma; species Puma concolor. The sequence goes on from NC_141672.1 coordinate 77,410,519, forward strand.
CATCTGTTGTTGCCTGAGTTGTTAATGTTAGCCTTTCTGACAGGTGTGAAGTGATATGTCAGTGTGGTTTTGATTTGTATTTCCCAGATGATGAGTGATATTGAACATTTTTTCATGTGTCGGTTGGCCATCTGGATGTCTTCTTTGGAGAAATGTCTTTTGCCCATTTCTTCACTGGATTATTTGTTTTTTGGGTGTTGAGTTTGGTAAGTTCTCTATAGATTTTGGATACTATCCCTTCATCTGATATGTAATTTATAAATATCTTCTCCCATTCTGTCGGTTGCCTTTTAGTTTTGCTGATCGTTTCCTTTACTGAGCAGAAGCATTTTATTTTTATGAGGTCCCGATAGTTCAGTCTTGCTTTGGTTTCCTTTGCCTCTGGAAACCTATTGAGTAAGAAGTTGCTGCCTCCAAAATCAGAGAGGTTTTTGCCTGCCTTCTCCTCGAGGATTTTGATGGCTTCCTGTCTTACATTGAGGTCTTTCACCCATTTTGAGTTTATTTTTGTGTATGGTGTAAGAAAGTGGTCCAGGTTCATTTTTCTGCATGTCGCTGTCCAGTTTTCCCAGCACAATTTGCTGAAGAGACTATCTTTTTTCCATTGGATATTCTTTCCTGCTTTGTCAAAGATGAGTTGGCCATATGTTTCTGGGTCCATTTCTCTGTTCTGTTCCATTGATCTGAGTGTCTGTTTTTGTGCCAGTACCATACTGTCTTAGTGATTACAGCTTTGGTAATACATCTTAAAGTCTGGGATTGTGATGCCTCCAGCTTTGGTTTCCTTTTTCAAGAATGCTTTGGCTATTCAGGGTCTTTTCTGGTTCCATACAAATTTTAGGATTGTTTGTTCTAGCTCTGTGAAGAATGCTGGTGTTATTTTGATAGGGATTGCATTGAATATGCAGATTGCTATGGGTAGTATTGACATTTTAACAATGTTTGTTCTTCCTATCAAGGAGCATGAAATATTTTTCCATTTTTGTGTGTCTTCTTCCATTTCTTTCATAAACTTCCTATAGTTTTCAGTGTATAGATTTTTCACCTCTTTGGTTAGATTTAGTCCTAGGTATTTTATGGTTTTTGGTGCAATTGTAAATGGGATAAATTCCTTGATTTCTCTTTCTGTTGCTTCATTGTTGGTTTATAGGAATGCAACTGATTTCTGTGCATTGATTTTATATCCTGTGACTTTGCTGAATTCATGAATCAGTTCTAGCAGTTTTTTGGTGGAATGTTTTGGGTTTTCCATATAGAGTATCATATCATCTGTGAAGAGTGAAAGTTGGACCTCCTCCTGGATGACTTGTACGCCTTTTATTTCTTTGTGTTGTCTGATTGCTGAGGCTAAGATTTCCAATACAATATGAATAACAGTGGCGAGAGTGGATATCCTGTCGTATTCCTGACCTTAGGGGGAAAGCTCTCAGTTTTCCCCCATTGAGGATGATATTAGTGTTGGGTCTTTCATATATGGCTTTTATGATCTCAAGGTATGATCCTTCTATCACTACTTTCTTGAGGGTTTTTATCAAGAAAGGATGATGTGTTTTGTCAAATGCTTTCTCTGCATCTGTTGAGAGGATCATGTGGTTCTTGTCCTTTCTTTTATTGATGTGATGAATCACATTGATTGTTTTGCAGATATTGAACCAGCCCTACATCCCAGATATAAATCCCACTTGGTCTTGGTGAATATTTCTTTTAATGTATTGTTGGATCTGGTTGGCTAGTATCTTGTTGAGGATTTTTGCATCCATGTTAATCAGGGAAATTGGTCTATAGTTCTCCTTTTGAGTGTGGTTTCGTCTGGTTTTGGAATCAGGGTAATGCTGGCTTCATAGAAAGAGTTTGGAAGTTTTCCTTCCATTTTCTATTTTTTTGGAACAGCTTCAAGAGAATAGATGTTAACTCTTCCTTAAATGTTTGCTAGAATTCCCCTGGAAAGCCATCAGGCCCTAGACTCTTGTTTTTTGGGAGATTTTCGATTCCCAGTTTGATTTCTTTACTGGTTATGGGTCTGTTAAAATTTTCCATTTCTTCCTGTTTCAGTTTTGGTAGTTTATATATTTCTAGGAATTTGTCCATTTCTTCCAGATTGCCCATTTTATTGGCATATAATTGCTCGTAACATTCTCTTGTATTTCTGTTGTGTTGGTGGTGATATCTCCTCTTTCATTCTTGATTTTATTTATTTGGGTCCTTTCCTTTTTCTTTTTGATCAAACTGGCTAGTGGTTTATCAATTTTGTTAATTCTTTCAAAGAACCAGCGTCTGGTTTCATTGATCTGTTCTACTGTTTTTTTGTTTTGTTTGGTTTGGTTTGGTTTGGTTTTGGTAGCATTAATTTCTGCCTTAATCTTTATTATTTCCTGTCTTTTGCTGGTTTTGGGTTTTATTTGCTGTTCTTTTTCCAGCTCTTTAAGTTGTAAGGTTATGTTGTGTATCTATGACCTTTCTTCCTTCTTTAGGAAGGCCTGGATTGCTATATACTTCCCTCTTAAGACTACCTTTGGTGTGTTTCAAAGGTTTCAGGCTGTGGTGTTATCATTTTCATTGACTTCTGTGTACTTTTTAATTTCCTCTTTAACTTCTTGGTTATCCCATTCATTTTTTAGTAGGACGGTCTTTAGTCTCCCAGTATTTGTTACCTTTCCAAATTTTTTCTTGTGATTGATTTTGAGTTTCATAGCCTTGTGGTCTGAAAATATGCACGATATAATCTTGATCTTTTCATACTTGCTGAGGGCTGATTTGTGGCCCAGTACGTGATCCATTCTGGAGAACGTTCTATGTGCACTGGAGAAGAATGTGTATTCCACTGCTTTAGGATGAAATGTTCTGAATATACCTTTTAAGTCCATCCAGTCCAGTGTGTCATTCAAAGCCATTGTTTCCTTGTTGATTATCTGTTTAGATGATCTATCCATTATTGTAAGTGGGGTGTTGAAGTCCCCTACTATTATGGTATTATTATCAATGAGTTTCTTTATGTTTGTGATTAATTGACTTGTATATTTGGGTGGTTCCACATTTGAAGCATAAATGTTTACAATTGTTAGATCTTCTTGGTAGATAGACCCGTTAATTATGATATAATGCCCTTCTTCATCTCTTGTTACAGTCTTTATTTTAAAGTCTAGATTGTCTGATATAAGTATGGCTACTCTGGCATTGTTTCAGTGACCATTAGCAAGATAGATGGTTCTCCATCCCCTTACTTTCAATCTTAAGCTGTCTTTAGGTCTAACGTGCATCTCTTGTAAACAGCATCTTGTTTTCTTATCCATTCTGTTACCCTATGTCTTTTGAGTGGAGTATTTAGTCCATTGACGTTTAGAGTACTGAAAGATATGAACTTATTGCCATTATGTTGCTTGTAGAGTTGGAGTTTCTCGTGGTGTTCTCTGGTCCTTTCTAGTCTTAGTTGCTTTTGGTCTTTTTTTTTTTTTTTCCTCCGTCTTTTCTCCCCTCAGAGAGTCCCTCTTAAAATTTCTTGCAGGGCTGGTTTAGTGGTCACAAACTCCTTTAATTTTTTATCTCTCCTTCTGTTTTGAATGACAGCCTTTCTGGATAAAGAATTCTTGACTGTATGTTTTCCTGATTCAGCTCATTGAATATATCCTGCCACTCCTTTCTGGCCTGCCAAGTTTCTGTGGATAGGTCTGCTGCACACGTGATCTGTCTTTCCTTGTAGCTTAAGGACTTTTGTTCCCTTGCTGCTTGCATGATTCTTTCCCTGCCTGAGTATTTTGTGAATTTGACTTGATATGACTTGTTGACGGTTAGTTTTTGTAACTCTAATGGGGGTCGTCTGTGCTTCCTGGGTTTTGATGTCTGTGTCTTTCCCCAGGTTAGGAAAGTTTTCCACTATGATTTGCTCACATAACCCTTCTACCCCCTCTTCTCTCTCTTCATCTTCTGGGACCCCTATGATTCTGATGTTGTTCCTTTTTAATGAGTCACTGATTTCTCTAATTCTTAAATCATGCTTTTTTTCCTTAGTCTACTTCTTTGTTTCTGCTTCATTGTTCTCCATAAGTCTGTCCTCTATATCATTGATTCTCTTTTCTGTCTCATCCATCCTTGCTGCTGTGACAATCATTAGAGATTGCAGTTCAGTTATAGCATTTTTTATTTCATCATGAATAGTTTTTATCTCCACAGAAAGGGATTCTAATCTGTTTTCAACCCAGCTGGTATTCTTATTATTGTGATTCTAAATTCTGGTTCAGACATCTTGCTTGTATCTGCATTGATGAAGTCCCTGGCTGTCATTTCTTCCTGTTGTTCTTTTGGGGTGAATTTCTCCCATTTGTCATTTTTTTTTTAAATTTTTTTTTCAACATTTATTTATTTTTGCGACAGAGAGAGACAGAGCATGAACGGGGGAGGGGCAGAGAGAGAGGGAGACACAGAATCGGAAACAGGCTCCAGGCTCTGAGCCATCAGCCCAGAGCCTGATGCGGGGCTCGAACTCCCGGACCGCGAGATCGTGACCTGGCTGAAGTCGGACGCTTAACCGACTGTGCCACCCAGGCGCCCCTCCCATTTGTCATTTTGAAGGAAGAAAAGGAATTAATAAGGTAAAAAAATTAAAATTAAAAAATTCAAAACAACATAAAAAATTAAATAAGGTTGCTAGATCCTAGGTGTGTTCTGGTGGTTGTTGAAAGGAGGTTGATAGATTAGAGAAAAAAGGGATAGATAAGAAAAGACAAAAAAGGAAAGCATTTGAAAATTTGAAAAAATGAATCAATGAAATGGAATAAAATGAAATGATGGAAGTAAAAAAATAGATTTAAAAACTTACAAAAAAGTGGGGCGCCTGGGTGGCGCAGTCGGTTAAGCGTCCGACTTCAGCCAGGTCACGATCTCGTGGTCCGTGAGTTCGAGCCCCGCGTCAGGCTCTGGGCTGATGGCTCAGAGCCTGGAGCCTGTTTCCGATTCTGTGTCTCCCTCTCTCTCTGCCCCTCCCCCGTTCATGCTCTGTCTCTCTCTGTCCCAAAAATAAATAAACGTTGAAAAAAAAAATTTAAAAAAAATAAAAACTTACAAAAAAGTAAAAAATATAGTGGAGAAAATTAAAGATAAATATTTAAAAAATTTTTTAAATGTTTTTATTTATTTTTGAGACAGAGAGAGACAGAGCATGAGCAGGGGAGGGGCAGAGAGAGAGGGAGACACAGAATCTGAAGCAGGCTCTAAACTCTGAGCTGTCAGAACAGATCCTGACATGGGGCTCAAACTTGCAGACTGTGAGATCATGACCTGAGCTGAAGTCAGATGCTTAACCGACTGAGCCACCCAGGTGCCCCAAAGAAAAATATTTTTAATCGAAATATTAAAAAAAGATAATTTTTTTTCTCTTTCTGTATTCAAGAATAAGAAAAGAAAAAAAATCGAATAGATGGTCCAGCAAACCGACTGAAGTATGATTGAAATTACATTGGTTTCCCCTATAAATTAAACTATGAGGCACTTTATAGTCCATAAACTAAATGTGCAGAGAGATGTGTGTTGTTCCTGAAGAGCGAGGTTGGCCCAGTTGGGCGGAGCTTAGTGTAATGGCTCCATTCTCCAATAGATGGCGCTGCTTAGCTTACTCGGGTGGATTGTTGTGGTGCCTGTAGGTGTGTATACGCATGCGCAGGAGGGGTGAAAATGGCATCACCCAGCTACCCAGTCTCTTGTATCAGAACTCTGTACTCTCCCCAACCAGCAGTCGTGCACCCCTCCTTTGCTTCCAGCCTCCGTCCACTCCTGCTTTTACACCGTCACCAAGTCATCACTGCTTTGTCTGTAACGAAGCCGTCAGGTTGCCAGGCGGCACCTCCCTCCTGAGTTTTATCTCAGATGTGGCTATTTCCTGACCCCCTTATTTCTGTGGGACTGCGGCTTTGACCTGCTCAGACCTTCTGGGGGAGGGTCTCACTGAGCAAGGCCAGGGACCAGCCCGCCCCCAGGAACGTTCTGGAGACCACGCTGCTGCTGATGCCCAGAGACTGAGTCTGGGTGCCCTGCTCCAGAAAAAGTTCACATGATCGTGTAGCAGCAGCATTTCAGGGATTATGGCAAATCACAACACGCATCTGGCTGCAGGCTTCACCCTTAACATCCTTGTTCCAGCACCAGTGAATGTAGTTGTTCTCTGGGGTCCACTGGGGCCTTTGCCTATGGGGAGTCCTTCCAGCAGGGGAACTGCCTCTCCCTGTTTGGCCCAAAGAACTTCGGACTTCACTCTGTTCCTGGAGATTCGCCCTTCTTACAAGAGCACCACCAGGTATCAAGCTGCGGAGTTTTAGACTCTGCACTGCCCGTGTGTATGAAGTCTTAATGGAATTTAAATCCTTTCCTTTCTCCTTTATCCCTTTTTTGTTCAGTCCCTTGCATATTCTTTCTTTTCTCTCCAGCTGCTTTCAGGCGGCGGGATGCTTTCCATACTCCCCCTCTCCCCCTGCCGGCTCCATCCTCTCTCCACATGCAAAAACAGGTCCCTGCCCTCTGTGGCTTCTCTCCCCCAGTTCACCTCTCCGTTCCGTGTACCTGCTGAGTTCTCTGGTTCAGGTTGTGCAGATTGTTGTGTTAATCCTCAAATCAGTTTTCAAGGTGTGCAGGATGGTTTAGTGTTAATCTGGCTGTGTTTCAGGGACAAGATATGCAAAAAAACCTTCCATGCTGTTCCCCCATCTTGGTCCTTCCCAAAATAAAATTCTTAATAGGCATTCTGGAAAAACTGCCTTGAGTGCAACAAAAAACCTCACATCCACGATCACAGCCCTGCTCCTTAACAGTCTGTACTGTCTGCATGCCCTCAGTTACTGCTCAGTGCCAAGCATACAGAAAAATCCTAATGATGCTAGGGACTAGCGCCTGCCCTGGGACTTCTGTTTCTAGCTGAGGGCCAAGACAAGTAGAATGATGATTCTGGACCTTACTGGAGACCTTGGGAAACCCCTGGGGCAGAGCTTGGGCATGATCAAAGGACAGAGTTGATGGGTTAAAAAAAATAATGTAGGAAATTAGGAACATTCTGATATGTGTAGTCCATGCACACACTGACCTCATTTGCCTCATTATTCAGGAGGTATCAGAGGTCAGGTGTTCTCCCTACATGGGAACAGGTACTGATTTCCTTCCAATTTCAAATAGTAATGATAAAAATCATGAAAGCTAAATTTCCAGGCTTCAATAGCCTGTAAGTATAAAATAAAGCTACACTTCCAATACAAAAGCTGATTTTAAAGACTTTTAAGTGCTCATTTCCCCAGACAGGCATGTAATCTCCCTTTACTGTATTTGGGGAACTTCTGAATCTCCTGGGGTTGCTGACTTCTTGCAATCTCACAGATCCTTCAGGTCCTTCTCTCTGTTCAGGGGTCATGTCCACTGACTGTTCTGTCAGAGGATGTTGCAAGCTTGCCTCCACACTGGTGCTTCTGCTTCCAGCGCTGCCTTGGCTTCAAGGGAGAAAACACAGCTTCCCCTTGACTCCTAGGCCCTAAGATCTACTATTTCATTCCCCTACTTATCCAAAGCAGAGCTGTGATTAGACAGAGACAGCTTTAAAAATTAAATGTTAAGATAATTGGAATTAAAAAAAAAATTCAGGGGCGCCTGGGTGGCGCAGTCGGTTAAACGTCCGACTTCAGCCAGGTCACGATCTCGCGGTCCGTGAGTTCGAGCCCCGCGTCGGGCTTTGGGCTGATGGCTCAGAGCCTGGAGCCTGTTTCCGATTCTGTGTTTCCCTCTCTCTCTGCCCCTTCCCTGTTCATGCTCTGTCTCTCTCTGTCCCAAAAATAAATAAACGTTGAAAAAAAAAATAAAAAAAAAAATTCAAACAGCAATAAACTATGTGGCAGTCAGCATCCTTAAATAAACCTCTTTGTCTTTGGAGATATTTCCAAGAGGTAGAGTCCTAGAAGTAAACTTTACTGGTTATGTGAGTATATGATTTGTGATTGTCACCGAAATGTACACATATTTTACATGCTTTTCTATAACTGTGTTATACTTCAACTTTAATGGGTCTTACATTTGTTTCTGGATCAAAGAAAAATTACATTTTTTTTTTAATTTTTTTTTTCAACGTTTATTTATTTTTGGGACAGAGAGAGACAGAGCATGAACGGGGGAGGGGCAGAGAGAGAGGGAGACACAGAATCGGAAACAGGCTCCAGGCTCTGAGCCATCAGCCCAGAGCCCGACGCGGGGCTCGAACTCACGGACCGCAAGATCGTGACCTGGCTGAAGTCGGACGCTTAACCGACTGCGCCACCCAGGCGCCCCCAAAAATTACATTTTTAAGCCTAATGTATATTCACATATTTTCTCCCAAAAAAGCAATGTCAATGCATACTCATAGAGAGTCTATTTAAATCCTTCTAACATTGCTATCAAAGGTATCATATTCCATTCTGATAGAAAAAATCTGTTTTTTGGTTATGGTTATTAGTGAGGTTAAATATCTCAAATGTTTACTGACAGTTTATTCTTTTCTTTTGTGAATTCCCTATTCATACACTTTGCATGTTTTTCTACTGGGTTGTTTATATTTATTGATTGATCTTAGGAGCACTTTACATACAATGGGTATCAATCCTTCTAGTGTATGCTGCAAATAGTTTTTCTGTTTAGATGTTTCTTTTACAAATATGTTTATGGTATCTTTCATCATCCAGAGGTCTTAAAATTTATGCAGTGAATTACAACTAATGATTTGCATATCCTTTAACATTATAAATACATTTTCCTTTATCTTCTGCTTTGCTTTTATAATGTAATTTTTCAATGTCTTAAATTTTTAATTCATATTAAATCTTTTTTAGTGTACGTTGCAAGATAGAAACCCAATTGTACTGATGTTTAAGAAATACTCCAACATGTTTTCACTAGTTTCAGCTTCTGGCTGAAACTCCTGGAATGTGAGATGCTGGGCGTAGAACCCAGTTGAGCCAAAATTCAGACCTACTGAATTGTGAAATAATAAATAGGTATTGTTTCAAGCCACTGAATTTGCGGTAATTTGTTATACAGCAGTAAAATGACAAATACAGTAAGACTAAGAATTTTGGCAGCAACAAAAAACAATGTTATAGAAAGGCATCATGTTGAAACTCACTTTCAAATGGTTGCCCCCAAAATTATAGACAGAATTCTGAAATCAAATGTGAAATGTTAACAATTAGGGAAACGGGGTTAAAGATGTATAGAAAATTATGATTTTTTTTTTTTAGTATTTTTACAAATTTTCTCTAAGTCTGATATGAACTAACAATTCTCAGAGTAGCAGAAGCAGTAATATGTATGGTCATTAAGCACTTGAGGGGATGTTCAATCCCACTGGCAATGTGGGAAATGTAAACTATTATGATAATGAGATATAATTGCATACATATTATAATTTGGAATTCTTCCAAGTATATACCCAAGAGAAACACACATACAGGCAAAGGAAGATGCACAAGAAAGTTCATTAAAGCGCTATTTATATAATTACTATTTGGAAGCTTAAATGCCCATTTATAAAGGAACAAATACATAATCCAGTATACTTTTAGAATACACTAATAAAAAAAATCAACAAATGGGATCTACATACAGTAGTGTTGATAATCCCAGTAACAATGTTGGTTGTTAATTGCAAGTGGCAAAAGGATATGCACAACATGAATTAAGTTATGTACATTTTAAAAACACAAAGTGTTATACTATATATATATATATATATATATATATATATATATATATATATATAGTTTGTGGTATATGCAAAGCTAGTCAAAGCATAAAAATATCCACAGGGAAAATAGTACTAACGTCTCTGGAGTAGTTACTGCTGGAAAATGAAGAGAAAACAATGGGGGAATAACATTAGCTGCATCTGTATTCTCTTAATTCTTTTAAAAAATAGTAAGGGGCGCCTGGGTGGCTCAGTCAGTTGAGAGTCAGACTCTTGATTTCCACTCAGGTCATGATCCCAGGCTCAGTGGGATGGAGCCCTGAGTCCAGCTCCATGCTGAGCATGGAGACTGCTTGGGATTCTCTCTCTCCCTCTGCCCCTCTCCCCCACTCACACTCTCTCTCTAAAAGTAAAATAGTAAAATAAAATAAAATAAAATAAAATAAAAAGATCTGAACCACATATGGCCAATCATTCACATTTTAAAAGTATTGATGGAAGTGTATGTGTTCTAGTATTATTTTTATTCTTTTCTATATCGTTGATTTATATTATCGTTTTTTGAAAGAGATCAAAGAGACTTAATTATAGAGTCCTTAAATGTGGAGATAGGAGGCAGAGGAGATGGAAGTGCCTTTAATTTTTTTAAATAGAATTATGTGAAAAAGAACATTCTGATGAATCTGTTCATGAGATTAGCTTTGGAGTAATAATTTAAAATAGTGACAAGGAAATAATTAATGAGTCAGCAATTTGTACCTTTATGTTAGTTTCTTTCCCTTCCAAATGTTAAGAGCTGTATTGTAACATCTGATTTTGAAACTGAACTGTTTTACAGAGGTATATCATTTTGATTTTAATCTCTTGAGTAATGCATATTAATTGTTGAAGACTAAGATACTATTGAAACAATTAACCATATTCTATCATCCAGAGAAAATTATGATTAACTTATTGGTTAATCTTCACAGATAATTCTGTCATCCAGAGAAAATTATGATTAACTTATTGGTTAATCTTATTCAGTAAAATAAGTGCCCATGTACTCAAATTTTTAAAGAAAGCTTGGGACCCGTTTTCATAGTTCCAATCATGAGACTTGTGCACTGGTGCCATCTGCTGGCACACCTCATACACATTGTAGATGCTGTGGGGTTATTTTTGAGAATTGAACACATAAAAAAAAAATTAGACTCACCATAAATTCAGCATCTACCATTTCCCTTGTGTTGCACAGACATGCACACACACACACATCTGCACACATATGTATATACTTATATACATATATTAATATATATGTACATATAATCCAAGTAGGCTCTGCATTGTCCGCATGGAGCCCGATGTAAGGTTGGAACTCACGAATCATGAGATCATGACCTGAGTCAAAACCAAGAGTCAGACACTTAACTGCCTGAGCTACCTAGGCACCCCTGAGCTCCCTTTATTTTAAAGAGAAATTTACTTTTCCAAGGGCTACAAAATTAGTCCTATTTGTTTGCAAAGTCAATTTTCTTCACATATTGAATGGTTTCCATATCTCTTTAAAATTGCAGTTAAAAAAAAAACATGAAGTAAAAGCAAACATCACGAGGCAGGAACTATGGGATAAAATCATAATAATTAATAATTAGACCTCAAGTTAGTGGATTCTGAGTTATCAGAGGAGCTATTGCTTTCATAAAACAAAAACAAATTGCTATGAAAAAGTAACAATAGAAAAAGGACAAACACTTGCAAAATAAATATAGAAATGTCATGGGGAACAAAAGAATCAGTGTCTGGATCAAAAGATAAGGTTAAGCAAATTACCCAGAGCTGGAAGTGGTGCCTCTTAGGACTTGGACTGGAGTCAAAAAGTGGTGAGGAAAGAGACTGTAGCTTTTAACTCTGTGTGTGTGTTCCTTTGATAAATACAAGATGTGACCTGAGTGACAGAGTTTTTGTTTAGGATGATGAAAAAGTTTTGGAAATAGATGGTAGTGATGGTTTCACAGCATTGTGAATGTAGTTAATGCCACTGAAGTGTATACTTTAAAATGGCAATTTTTATGTTTACATATGGTTTACCACAATTAAAAAAAAAAAAAAAGCATGAGCAGAGATAAGATTCGTCTTCTGCCAAGTCTGTGTCCTAACAACACCCGCGCTTAGGGAAATGCCGAGTCCAGGATTCCACAAAATGGATTGAAGTGACCACAGCTATGAAGAATTAAAGAACTATGGAAGTGGGGAATTGCAGTGATCCCAATGAGGATATTTGCTTATTTCTGGATGTGATGCTGCCTGTTCAGAATAAAAAACATGAGTCACCATTAAACAGGGGCTTCCAAGGGGAAAAGTTCCGATTTTACAAATGGCTTGTCTTTTTTTTTTTTTTTTAAATCTAGTCTTGGGATTTTAACTAAATCTTTTTCCATCCTAGGATTAACATTAAAAAAGTCACTTCAAAAGTGGTTGAAGTGACTAATCTGGGCAAAACAAATAGATTCTAAGAGAAGAGGCAGTGAGGAGAAGCCTGGGTGTGGGAGCAGCCTGTCCAGGCTGGTATAGATAATCTCAGGAACAGTAAACACTGATGCTGACATTACCCACAGAAGGGTGTGTGGCAAGACTAAACATGGGTGAATAAGGAGACATTCATGGTGCTTACACAAACTGAGCACTATGATATAATTTCCCTCGAGGAAAATTTCCTCCAAGAGAAATTCCTGAACCGTATCTTCTCTGGATATCTCCCTAAATGATTCCAAATTCAACGTGCGGAGGGCATGACCGACCGAAGATACGGTGCAGCCATCATGAATAATCCACTCAGATTTAAAGAGTTTTAAATTTGTGTTTACAGGGTATAAAAGAGTGTGTGTGTGAAAATCAGATTCATGAAGCTTTGTGTCAGGAAGTGGAGAGAGTCTCAGGGGAGAGGAGACACTGAATCATTAAGAATTTGTTTAGAAATGGCCCATTCAAAAGACAGACAGAGAGAGAGAGAGAAATGGCCTGTTCAGTAAAAGGTATGCAAAGTTATGTAATAATGAGAAGTTATATTTTGCCTATCAAACTGTCAGAGATTAAAATAAAAGATAATACCAAATTATGCAAAGGATATAGAGGGCACAGATCCAGTCTGTATACTGGTAATGGGGTTATAAGTACAACTTTACTAAAAGGGAATGTGTGAAAACCTAAAAGTACCTAAACTTTAAGATTATTTATACTCTGACCTAATAATTACACTCAGAAGAATTTGTTTTAAGGAAAAGCATCAGTGCAAATTATTTATCATTGGAAGTCACTTCAATGTCCAGAAGTAGGGAAAGAGTTAAATAAATCATATTTCATTAATAAAATAATATACAGCTAGTAATTTTTTTATTTATAAAATGCTAATGCATAATTTTAACTTTCAAAAAATACACTTCTTCCCTTTCATTTGCTTATTTTCACTTCCCTTCCTTTCTCTTTGCTTTCCTCCCTTTATTTCCCCTTTCTTCCCTTCGTATACAATTTTGTCCTGAAGCCATTAGATGCAGTAGAGCAAGGTAGGCATCCACAAGGAGGGTTGGGCTGGCATGGAGAATAGGAAGTCAGAGCCTGAAACAGGTGAGTGGAGCATTCATATAGGGGGTGAGATGGAGTTGGGGTGAGGTATGAGGGGGGGGATGAAGCATGGAGAGTTAGAGCTTGAGTAGCTAGAGGAGGTGACCACTCAGAGGGTGACCTGGTATGGGGTTTGGAAACTGAGATGGGGAGCATCCATGGCAGGAGGCAGCCTTGCAGAGTGTCAGAATCAGAGTAGGCAAAGAGCATCCATATGGAAGGGGGACAGTGGCAGCAATGGAAGATTGGTTGCATACATGGAGATTGATCAAATAAGTCAATATATTAAAGAAAATAAGGAAGAAGGGTGTTATAACTATGGAAATGGAGATATAAATATGGAAGGGGAGAAAACTAATATGAGCTCTCAGGTTAGACTGGAATTGGAGGTATTGGTGTGAACTCATGGTTTTTAGTGTAAACAAATAAAATACGTGTGTGTGTGTGTGTGTGTGTGTGTGTGTGTGTGTATAATTGGATCTTTTTGCTATATTCCCAAGCTCTGTCAGTGTTGGAACTCTCTTGGAGCTCTCTCACTCGAACAACCATAAATACAAAACACTGTTCTCCACTGAAACAACCAGGTGTCTTTGGAGAAATGGCTGGTTCAAGGACAAGGGAAATATAAGGTGAGCTTGGACCATTATGTTGTTTCTCAAAGCAAGGAAGTGCCTAAAGAATAATGGGGGCATGGCAACAGTATCCAGAAGCCAGATTTAAAGGATTTCACTGACCAGTTTGGGGACAGATTATATAACTCCTTGAACAAAACAAGAAACCATGAGTTCCTACTGATATAAATAAATAAATAAATAATTTAAAATGTGAAAAGGAATTAAATACTTCCAGTTTCAAAGTACATCACCACAAAATATTTATTACTTATTGTTAATTACAAGAGAAAAATAATGGTAACTTTAGTAGAGAAACCTGGCAAATTCTGCCTTAATCAAGTGAATAAAGTAAACATCACTTCACTGATTGCAGTGGGAAAAACACACATCACTTCTGTGTACAATCTGACTCTAATCAGGACAAACCCACAGTGAGGGATTTCTACAAAACAGCTGGCTGGGGCTCTTGGGTGGTTCAGCTGGTTAAGCATCTAACTCTTGATCTCAGTTCAGGTCTTGATCTCACCGTTGTGAGTTTGAACCCCAACCCCATGTTGGGCTCCACACTGTGGGAGACGCCTACTTAGGAAAAAAAAAATAGGTACAAAATAAGCTTCCAAGGAGTCAGTAACGAATCAAAGAAAGCCTGAAGATCTAGATCAGAGCCAAGGAGAATAAAGAGACATGACAGCTAAAAGAAATACACGATTCTGAATTAGATTATTTTTGCTAAAAAAGGACGTTTTTGGGACAAATGGTAAAATTGGAATAGAGTCTCATTATCAACCATAGCCAAACTATGGAGAGAGCCCAAATGTCCATCAACTGATGAATGAATAAAGAAGATGTGGTATTTATATAATGGAATATTACTCAGCCATCAAGAATGAAATCTTGCCATTTGCATCTACGTGGATGGAGCTAGAGTGTACTATGCTAAGTGAAAGAAGTCAACCACAGAAAGACAAATGCCGTATGACTTCACTCATATATGGAATTTAAGAAAGAAAACAGATAAACATATGGAAAGGGGGGAAAGAGAAGAGAGGGAAACAAACCACAAGATACTCTTAAAAATAGAGAACAAACTGAGCATTGATGGAGTGAGGTAGGTGTGTAGGAGGTGGGCTAAATGGGTGATGGGTATCAAGGAGGGCACTTGTTGTGATGAGCACGGGCTGCTGTATGTAAGTGATGAATCACTGAATTCTACTCCTGACACCAATATTGCACTGTATGTTAATTAACTAAAACTTAAATTAAGAAAAAAATGTGAATAGAGTCTGAACTAGATGGTAGCATAATATTAGTATTAATGTCCTGGTGTGGACAGTTGCGTTGTGGTTATGTAAGCAAATATTCTTGTTTGTACGAAAGATACACTAATGTATTCAGAGGTGAAGAAGCAAATGGTTTAGGAAAAAACATTCTTTGTACTGTACTTGAAACTTCTCTCTGAGTTTGTTATTATTTCAGACACCTCAAAAATATTTTTAAAATATAATAGAAAACTGCAATAATATTTCATTTCAATCATGCTTTTAAAGATATATATGTTTGTATGTGTATTTGCACATACAAAAGATAAAAGTATCTGTCCCAAAACATTGAGTGATTAACTTTGAATAGTATAAGTACATTTGACTATGACTTTCCTTTGTTCTGTATTTTTCTAATTATCTATGATGAATTTTATTACCTTTTTTCTTGATTCATTAAATCGCTATAAGAAAAAGTAGAAAATACAGATGTACAAACAAAAAAAATAATCAATCAATTAAAATTGACCTAAATCTCATCACTGAAAGTTAACCACTGATGATATTTTGACATATGTCCTTCCAAGATTTTTTACATATATATATATAGTGGAATCTTAATAAACACACATATATAAACAAACACATATATATAAATAAACACACACACACATACACACACACATATATATATATATTATATATATATATTATATATATATACACACACATATAGTGGAATCTTAATAAACACACTATAAACTTTTTTTCATTGAACTTATCTGCATTCTTCCATGTTAATAAATGTAGGTGTTTATTATCACTTTAAGGTGCTAAGTAGTATTTTACTGTGGCATTACTATTACTTATTTAATGATCCCTGTTATTGGACATTTAGGATTTTCCACTTTTTACTATTATAAACCATACTGCATCCTTGTTCATATAATTTTATGCACTTGCCAAATTAAGTCCTTAGGATAAATTATGAAAAGTAGAGTCCATGGGTCAAAAAGTATGAAAAAAAATTTAGGAGCTTTTATTGCACATCATTCTTGGATAATTTCACATCTCCCACCACAAGAAAAAGGAAGTACAATTACCCTCTGGAACTATGTATCAGTTTACATTCTTACAGGCCAGGACATCATTGGATATTGTCATTTTTTTTTCTTTGTGAAGAACTTATATAGTCCAAATAAATAATAATCTTTAACATTTCTGGAGACATCTTGATATACAGATGCATTTCAAAAGTTTATAAATGTCCTGGAAGTGATAGATAACCTGTGGTTTTTAACTCAGTTGATAGGTCAATTATTAGTCGTGAAGTTGAGGGAGTATAATCATTCTTTAGGTCCCAGATAAAGAAAAGAAAATAATGATCATAAATAGAGAAATGTAAAACACCACAATGAGCCATTCCAGAACAGAAATCTTTCATTTCCTAACTGTATTCATCACTTATTGCTGTGTAACAAATTACCCTAAAACTTAGCAGCTTAACGCAACAAATATTTATTATGTCACAGTTTCTAAGGGTCAGGAGTTTGAAAGCAGGTTAGCTGGGTGTTTCTGGTTCAGGATTTCTCATGAAGTTGCCATCAAGATTTTAGCCTGGGTTACAGACATCGAGAAGCTTTGTTGGGGCTGGAGAATCCACTTCCAAGAGAGCTCATTCACCTGGCTTTTGGAAGAAGCCTTGTTCCTTACTAATATTACCAGGAGACCTCAGTTCCTCACCACAAGGGCTGTTTGAGTGTCCTCATAAGACATGGCAGCTAGCTTACCCCAGAACAAGTGATTCAAGAGCAAGAATAAGGAGGAAGCCTTGGTTTTTATTTTTTATTTTTTATTTTTTCAGCTTATCTTAGAAGTAGTATGCTATCGCTTTGATCACAAGGTGTCACATTCGATCAACTAGAAATGAATCACTGGGGTGCCTAGGTGGCTCAGTTGGTTAAGGGTCCGACTTTGGCTCCAGGTCATGATCTCACAGTTCGTGAGTTCGAGCCCCTCATAGGGCTCAGTGATGACAACTTGGAGCCTGCTTCAGATTCTGTGTCTCCCTCTCTCTCTCAGCCTTGCCCCCCCTCTCTTTCTCTCAAAAATAAATAAACATTAAAAAAAAAAAAAAGAAAGAAATCACTAAGTTCAGCCCATACTTCAAGACAGGGGAATTAAGTTCAGTGAATATGTAGACATTAAATCACCACAGTGACTAGAAACCATGAAGCTCTTATCAAGGCATCTCTGGAAAGTTTCAGATATTGATGACAAGTGCCTGACTATCCCCAGATCAAGAAAATTGGAAACATGGTATAGTGGTAACACTGTTGATTTAAGGATCAGGAGATCTAGACCATCTTTCTCTTAAGTGGTATTGACTAGTTATAAAAGGAGGATCAGGACATATCAGGCAATGTTTGAGAATGGGCCATGCAAAAAAATATGAGTTCAATTTAATACATATACATTGAGCACCTAAAAATGTACGAGGTATTGTTAGTTCTGCTGAAGATATTCCTCACTTGCTGATAAACAAGAACCAGAGAGGTTACTTGCCCAAGATCAGATAGTAAATGTTTGAACTTGGATTTGAACACAGGCTGTGAAGTTCCATATTCTCTGTGCCTAACTAACCATGATGCCACACTGACATTCTAGAGTCTACCCTGCCTGCTTGTTTGCCTGAAGTAATTTTCAACCTGGGCCCTTGGCCTTCAGCTCCTTAGAGACTTTCAAGTAAAATGAGTTCTTTATTCTTTCCTAGAATACGTAGGTCCTAAAGAATCAGCTTCTTTCAAGGCTTGCTCTTTGCAAAAGTATTAGGCCAGGTGGCCAAAAAGCAGATCCTATGATGGAAATTCTTGAGTTAGTAATTCATTGAGAGCATACTCTCAGGAGATACCTGTAAGGAAATAACTGAAGCAGGATAGGGCAGAAGAAGAAGTTGAACAAAGATGTGATTTTAGCTAAAGTCCAGCCTCAAACCTGACCCCATGGAGAGCTCTGGAACATAACTGACATAAAATTAAGGCAAGAGGAAAAAAAATTAAGGCAAGAGGTCCAGGTTCTTGTTCATCTGTATCAATCAGTCATTGGCTATGAGCTACCCTGGTGGAAGGACATAACTCTTAGGCATCACCAATGAGGAAGCCCCCCTCACCCTTGCCCTCTTTGGAGGTGATTCTCCAGAGAAGGGTGCAACTGGGAATTCGTGGCAGGTAACACTCAGCAGCTGGGGCAAAGGATATCTGTCTTTATCATCTGACCCTTTGGAATCCCTTTCCTTTGCTTTGGAAATACATTCTTGTAACCCCAGTCTCCTAATGGAGTTGTTTAACGTACGTTGGTCCTTAGACAGACTAGCTTTCCAGAGCAGTGCCACGTACTGGATCAATTCACAACATCTCCCCTCTTCCTTTCACAATTTTTCCCTATGGGTCTCATTTGTGGATATGCTATAATGGCAGACACAATAACTGGTTTTAGTTTTTTGCTTTTATTAAAAAAAAAGAATGCATAACCAGTAACCAGCACACTGCTGAACCCTTGTAAAAGAGTTCATAAAGTAGAGGCACCTGGTCCATTGAGTGTCCAATTGAGTGTCCGACTTCGGACACAAGTTTGAGCCCCACATTGAGCTCGTTGTTATTGACGTGGAGCCCATTTTTCCTCTGTCCCTCTCTCTCTGCCCCTTCCCCCCTCTCAAAAGTAAATAAACATTAAAAAAACAATATATCTTTAAAAAAAGAATTCATAGTAAGTACTGTTTTCTTGTTGCTTTTCTTGTCATCTTACAAAGGTACTGAAAATCCCACTCATTCTTTGAAGCTAAAAATTTTATATCCTTATATATAGGAATGCACAATAAGTTCATAAGGGTATAATTCCAGACACTAGTCTCACATCAGTGATGGAGATCTGACACTTTCAAACAGTGGGGCACCCACTGCCTCCTAAAATCCTGTATCCTGTACAAATAGGTGAAGAGCTATCATGCCCTATGAGCTCTCACAATTTCCCTCATCATGCCTTCTGCTTAGCCTTATTTCCACCATATTCCTCGTCTCTTTTATTCTTCCCCTAAATCCATATTTTACTTGGTCTTTGAGTCATAAGTCTAATAAAGAGACAGCCCAGTTGCTCTTAGAGGCGGCATCTCTGATTTAAGTCACTTCCTGGAAACTAACGGAAGTCAAGTCTGCACACATGAAGAAGAAATGGTGGACCTATGGGTAAGGTGCAGGGTACAGAGGCAAGAGCATCAGCAAATTACATGCTAAAGCAAAGGATTACTGAACATAATGATAAGTCTGTCCCTTGGACTCCCTTCACATCCCACCAAGAATGAGTCTCTGCCAGATGTTATAACTTTATCACCTTGGGAAGGAGAAGGGTTGAAGAGGGCCAGCTCATTTTACTCTGCCTGCCAAGACTGAGCACTGAGGAAGAGTCTCCATGTCAGAAGTATAGTGATTTATTGCTGAAGATGTAGAATTATAGAGAAAAGATTATATATATGTTTATTGTCCAATCAGTGCACATGCAGATTCTTTGTGGTATCTGGGCACCATATCTTCCTGATAGACCTAGGAACCATTTTTTTGTGTTCTTTACCGACAAATGTTATCGTTCTTGGATAATTTTACATCTCCCACCATAAGAAAAAGGAAGTAAAATTTCATGACCTTTCAAAACTTGCCTGAATTTAAACAATGGAGATCTTCCTGCCTCTGCAGTTTCCTAAGACTGTTTATTTAGTGCTGGCTATATCATGATTCATGACACTGTATCATCCACTGAGCTGCCTGTAAGCACCAGCTTCTAATGACTTTCTCTGGAAGTTTATTTTGTTACCTTACATTGTTGTCAATAACCACAAATGCAAGTCTTACCCAGTGACTTAGTCCATTCAGGCTGCTATAACAAGTACTACAGATAAGGTGTCTTACAAGCAACAGAAATTTATTTCTTACAGTGCTGGATGCTGAAAGTCCAAGGTCAGAGTGCCAGCATGGTCCGTTAGGGCCTTCTTCTGGGTTGTATACCTCTCATAGTATCCTCACATGGCAGAAGGGGCTAGAGAGCTCTGGGGGATCTCTTTTATAACAGCACTAATCCCATTCATAAGTGCTCCATGACCTAATCCCCCGGGATAGACCCTACCTTCTTTTTTTGTTTTAATATATTTTTTAAATGTTTATTCACTTTTGAGAGGGAAAGAGCACGAGCACACATGAATGCAGAGGGGTAGAGAGAGAGAGAGAAACAGGAGATCCCAAGTGGTCTCTGCACTGACAGTGGAGAGCTTGATGTGGGGCTCAAACCCACAAACTGCAAGATCATGACCTGAGCCAAAGTTGATGCTTAACCAAGTCAACCAGGTGCCCTGATAGGGCCTACCTTCTAATACTATCACATTCGGCATTAGGATTACATTTTGGGAATTTAGGAGTGACACATATTCAGACCATGGCACCCAGAGTATGCAGGAAAATGAGAATGATAATTCATTTTCTGGTCATATGGAATTTGTCATTGGTAATTTTATAATATAAACATAAAACAATATATCTTCCAACCATATCTTCTCTTGAACTCTGTGGATCATAATCACTGCATTTCTAGGATGTGACCTCTTGTATAACTAACAACACTACACTCCTGCCTTCTGTACATAGCCACCAGCAAGGAGAATAGGCAAGGGGCCCATGGGCAGAGTAAGAAGAGCAGTACTGTTTACATAAGGAACGACAATTATTTATCTTTATCAAGACCAACCCAAGAGAGTACATCATCACCTATCGATCAGAGGTGAGAGAAGACATTGATTAGAAGTACCCCATGGGTCCTACAAAGCAATGGCCTCAAAGCCCTTACAGGAGACAGGAGTAGCTATTCCCTATCTCCACATGGTGTGGAGCTTGCAAACAGTGGAGTAACCACCCTGGGTGCCAGCAGTGGGGGGCTCACAGGGCAAGGAACAGGTGCTGCTATCCCTGCCCCCCTCAAGTGTTATAGGCTAGAAGTAGCAGAGCAGTAAGAACATGAATGGGTAAAAGCCTCCCACAATGCATCAACTCCAAGAGTCAGTAGTGACCACTGGTGACTCAGAATGCTAAATTCATACTGTGTCTGGGATGTGTTTTAAGCCAAATTCATATGTGAGCATCATTCTGGTGACCCACTTTCATGTGATCCCACAAAAGAAATACCATGCCAGCCAGAGGGAGTGATCCACTTTCCAGGCCACCCTCCTAGAACCAGGGCTTGGCTTTAGGCCTCTAGGATGACTGTGTATGTGCAAGTCTCAGAACTCTTGGAGGGGCAGCTGGTTGGCCCTACACATGGGATAGGGGAGCAGTGCCCTCAAGGGGATAAATGGGACTCAAGCCTACACAGGTCCCAGTTCAAGCTCGGAGCACCTGATCTAGATGGTACTGTTGGTCCCAGTCAGTACCAGACACAAGAGGAGGACTTCCTATGTGAAAGGCACTCCAAAAGTGTAGGGTAGTTCTGAGGGGTTGGGCCCAGAGCAGAGGCCCTGTTTGCTGAGTTCTAAGGACTGCACTAGCCCCAAGTATATAAATTTTGTGGATATCCAAGGGATGGAATTTGAGGAGTTTTACAGGACCCCACATATCCACATAGTAGCCAACATGCCCAAAATTGTAAGACGTGCCAATGGTATTGCATTTTGTATTATAGTACTGCTTCCAGATGGAGCCTGTCAAAATGCTTAGGTGCTTGGGGCACCTGGGTGTCTCAGTTGATCAAGCGTTCGGCTCAGGTCATGATCTTGCGGTTCTTGAGTTTGAGTCCTGTGTTGGACTCTGGGCTAACAGCTTAGAGCCTTCTTAGGATTCTGTGTCTCCCTCTCTCTGCCCCTCCCCCTGCTCATGCTCCTCTGTCTCTCTCAAAAATAAACATTAAAAATTTTTTTAAAGAAATGGTTAGGTGCTCAATGAGCACCGAGCCCAGCAACATCACCACCAAATGCAGCTGCCACTTACTGAACCCTATTATGGGCCATTTAACCTCATATAATTCTCATAGCTAGGTACTGAAGTAGGTACTATTATCTCATTTTACAAACAAGGGACTGAAGTTCTGAGACCTAAGAACTATTATCCATGATCACAACTGCTTTTAAATGGCAGAGCTTCAATTTCATGCCATGATTATATGATTCTCAAGAACTGGCTCCTTTCTCCTACAGCAGCATATCACATGAGATTGACTTATAGTCTAAACACAGATTACTTTATAATCTTATCTAGTTGTTAGTCTTTAAGGTAGGCCCAGTGATAGCTATATTAAATGAACAAAGCCAGGAGAAAGGCTTAGAAAATTCTAGGACAACTTTTCCCAACTAGAAACATAAGTTCTAGAAGATGTTATTAAATGATTAAGGGAAGGGTGGATTTCATGGTAAAATCAATTTAGCAATACTGAGTATGATCTTAACTCTGCCTATTAGAGATTCACAGCCATGCTAATAGTAAAGGTTGTGAGATCTGCATAAAACAAACTTAACTCTGTTTCACCCAGCATCTCCCAAATCATTTTCACATGTCTATTAACAGTCTTTGAAAACAATTCACAGAAAAACTGCTGTAAGAGGAATTGTAACAGAAGCCTCAAAATGCTTGGATTCCACTTGGTGTGCAGACCCAAACTCAGACTAATTGGATCGATATCCCTGGAATTATACTTATTGGGATTATATGCGTTGTATTTTTAACAAGGAGATTCTAATGAACAGCCAAGGTTGAGAGAAACTTGTACAGGGTGTTCTGAAGATGATGTTTCAATGCCTTGCAGATCATAAAGTGATTTTTTTGGCCTTAGTCCCTCCCTTCCAGCAACTTATTATGTTCAGTGCTATGTTACCCAACAGGCAGAGTAAGATCACTAGCAAAATAGGGGCCAAAAAGAAAAAGAGAATATTAGTGAGAGCAAGGAGATTGATTTTGAAAAAAATGTATTTATATTTTTTTCAAAAGGATTTGTGTAGTAATTTGGGTAAAAATCCAAACTTTGTTGAACTTTCATATAAATGTACTATGTTTTAGTTGGGTTTCTTTTTTTCTTTCTCTCTCTCTTTCTTTCTTTCTTTTTTTCTTGAGATGGAGAGAGAGTACACAAGCAGGGAAGAGGGGAAGAGGTAGAGAAAGAGAGAGAGAGAGGGAGAATTCTAATCAGTCTCCATGTTCAGTGCAGAGTCTGACATGGGGCTCAAACCCATGACTCTGGGAACATGACCTAAGCAAAAATCAAGAGTAGGACGCTCAACCAACTGAGCCACCCAGGTGCCCCAGGTCTCTCTCTCTATCTCTCTCTGTTTTTTTTTTTGTTTTTGTTTTTGTTTTTGTTTTTTAAGTATTTTGGGTAGAATCCATAATTATCCAGGATGTTGGGCCTCTAAAGTCACAGTCTGGCTCTGTGTTCATGTCCTGAGAGAAGGACTCAAAACCTAGAGATTCTCTTCTGAACATCGTGTCTCTCTCTCTCTCTCTCTCTCTCTCTCTCTCTCTCTCTCTCTCTCATTTTCCTATAGTATATAGTACATATGTACTTATCACAAGACAAAGAATCCAGAATCCAGGCCCTAACCTCTAGTGAGTTGAATGTTACTCTTTGGGGTTCAGGAGAGCAAACTGAAGGGTGCTGCAAATCGGGAAGCAGCAAATGAAGGGAAGGGCAGGAACACCCCATTTGAATTATAGATCAACCATTTATAAGTGGGGTGATCTTGGTCAAGGTGAAATTGGCCTCTCTGAGCCTGTTAGTTGTCATCTGTAAAGTGGAGCTTATCTACTGTCCCTCTTTATAGGGATTATGTAAAACCAAGTACGTGACAGCATCTAGTAGAGTGTCCACATAGAAGGATAGCTTCCTTCCTGCTTGTCTGGAAGAGAAAAGAACACATTGAGCCCTCTGAAATGTGAATCAGGCTACTCAGCAGTTTTTATTGACTGCATAGTGTTTGACAGGGGTCAGAAAACTTGCTCCTCTTGAATGATTCTATGTTTCATACAATTTTTATAACTCCTGAAAAGGTCCCAGATAATCAACAAGCAGATAATCAATAAATGTGCCAAAGAAGAATATAGGAGAAACTTATAATATAGTTGCTTCTACAAAGATGCTTATGACTTCATAGGGTCATATATTGTATACTCAAATTAATTAAAGGCTAATTAAATCATGTATACAGGTCCACAATTCTTTACCTGAAACTTCTATTTTGGGTAACTCAAGAAAAAAAACCTTATCCACATGGTTCACCAGATGCAGTCCTACAGTCCTAGATACAGTCACTGATTTGCTTCTGCAGTGCAGGGGTGCTGTGTGGAAAGCCCAAGGGGCTCACGTGATTGTCCTAGAGGCTCATGGATCACAGGGAAGGACATGGGACTACAGTGAGCTCCTGTAGTCCATATCCAAAGGCAAACATACCAGGGAACAGACTGGTGGCAAGGATCACAGCAGATACTAGAGAATCTCTTCACTGATCCCTTTCCAGGGCAGGAGTGATGGAGGACCTGGAGAGACCATATATCATTACCCTATTTTGCCACCTGTAACCCCAGCAAAAAGAGATGTAGGGTGGGTGAAACCTAGGACAATGAAGAATTGTGTTTTCAGGGGACAGTGGTAAGGAACAGGTCAGCCTCTCTTCCCAGAACCTTTTTTGCAGAACACCTAACAGGAGGAAAAGGGTATGAGAAAGAAGTGGGAAGGAGGGGAAAGAGGAGAAGGGGAAGGGGAAGAAGAAGGGAAGTTGCTTCATTGTCCAGACATCACCTGGACCTTCATGTCATTACAGGATATAATAATAAACTTTTCAAAAATGAAAGTGAGGTAATTACAGTGAGGAGTGACTTGGCCTGGTTTGGATAACTTGCAGAATGTCAAATCAAAAGGACGGGAGCTTTTGTGGCATTTGCCTCCCTTGAGTTCACAGGCAACAACAGGATTATTACAGACAGCTCTGACTGTATCTAGATCCTCGTGGATGAATGTGTACTGGGCTATGCATGTGTGGTTGTGTTCCTTCACCTTGTGTGCCATCAGGGCATTGCATTCCCTGGCCATCAGGTCAAACCTGAGATAGTCTTTGTTGCTCTGCAAGGGAGCTTCAGCTCTGAGCATCTGGTTCCCTCCAACTTCGTCTTCACCAAGGATTGTCTCTTCTGGCCAGCCAGGTTGCACTATTCCTTTGTTGCTAACCAGCATGGTTTCTGTAGTTCGGATGCCCTCTCCTTTAGTGGCTTTGGTCTTGTCCTCTGAATCGCTAGACAAAAACTCACTCAGGGGCTCATCACTATCCTCGAGGACTGCGGCAGCCATCTGAAGTCCCAACCCCAGACCCACCCCCAGGCCCAGTAACAGCAGCAACATCATAAAGAAGATCTGTATCAGAGTCAGCTTCATCTTTCCTGGAGGGAGAAATGAAACAGAAGGACTGGCTTTGAGATGAAACTTGGCTCCATTGGGGACCCCAGACTCCCTAAACCCTGACAACTTGGTCTTTGGGGTCTCCTCTCCTTTCTCCGCACTACCCAATCCCCTCAAGGGAGAGATTCTTGCTTGTTCTTTTCCCATTTCTCTGGTCACTCCCCACAACATTCCTGTTGCTGTGTGATAAGCCACAGCTTATCCTGCAGAACAGGAAGATGGTGGGGAGAAGCAGCCCTAAAATTGGTTCACATATGGGGAGTCAGTGGGGAAAGTTGACGTCCAGTGACTCTTAAACAGAAATTAGTTCCAAATAACCCGAGAATGGTTGAGAAGACAAATAAGTACAGTGTCACACTTTCCTTGAGAGAAATTCCTAGAGAAAGCCTTATTCTCAGTAAAGGACTAGAATTGTCATAGGAGACGATCTCTCTATTTTTACCCCAAGTCAATTTTTGCTCCTTCAAACATCTATTACTCTCCTTTCTACCCACCCCTCCCCTCAAAAGATAAAAAGAAATAGAAGAAGTACAATGGTCCATTCTTACTCCTAAGCTTAGACTGTGTGGTAGGGACAGGTGGGGTGTTGGCAGGGAGGCTATGCCCAATTTCGCATCCCAGGACCCTGTTAAAACCACATGATGTCATGCCAGAAAACTTCTACTACTAAAGATCTCTTGGGGCACCTGGGTGGCTCAGTCGGTTGAGCATCCAACTTCAACTCAGGTCATGATCTCACGGCTTGTGGGTTTGAACCCTGGCTCGGACTCTGTGCTGACAGCTCAGAGCCTGGAGCCTGCTTCAGATTCTGTGTCTCCCTCTCTCTCTCTGCCCCTCCTGCCCCTATATATATTCTTTAGCACTTGGATATTTCCTGCTGATTAGTTTTGTACTCTCAGAGAGGAAATGGAGTAAGAATGAAACAAACAAAAAAAACCCCAAAACAACCAAACAACTGATCTTCTGGGGTTCCCCAACTAATAAAGATCCCAATGAGTGCTGAGAGTAGGAACATGTATTTTTGTCCTGCTAGGCCAATTTCATCCCCCAGTCAAAGAGAGATCTTTCTGGGGCACCTGGGTGGCCCAATCGGTTAAGCATCTGGCTCTTGGTTTTGGCTCAGGTCATGACCTTGCAGTTTCATGAGTTTAAGCCCCATGTCAGGTTCTGCACTGGCAGCAAATAGCCTGCTTGGGATTCTCTCTCTCCCTCTTTGTCTGCCCTTCCCCCACTCACACTATCTCTGTCTCTCAAAACAAATAAATAAACTTAAAGAGAGAGAGAGACCTTCCCTACTAGAAAAGAAAATTGCTGTAAAGAGCATTGAGACAATTGATAAAATTATAATATAGTCTGTGGAGTAGATAGGAGTGTTCTATCAATCTTTGATATACTGAAGTTGAAATAGTATACTATGATTATTTAAAAGAGTATCTTCTTAAAAAATGAAACCTGAAATATTAAGGAATAAAGGGGTACAATGTTTGCAACTTACCCTCATATGGTTCAAAATATAGGTTATATGTATGTATATACATGCCTTTACAGAGAAAGAAAGAAAATGATTTTTTAGTATAGGGGGCAAGTTTTTGTTTATTTATTTTTAAAGTTTAATTATTTATTTTGAGAGAGAGATAGGGAGAGTGAGGGAGGGGCAGAGAGAAAGGGAGAGAGAGAATCTCAAACAAACTCCATTCTGTCAGCACAGAGCCTGACTTGCGGCTGGAACTTATGAACTGTGAGATAATGACCTGAACGGAAATCAAGAGTCTGATGTTTAACCGACTGAGCTAACCAGGTGCCCCAGGGGGAAAGCTTTTAAAATTATGTATCTGAATAGATAGCATTCAGGAGTTCTTTGTAATATTGTTCTAACTTTAAAGTAAAAAATATGTCAATATTTTAAAAAATTTTTTAAAGTGAAAGAACTTCCCATGTTGTTCCCTAGGGCACTCAACACCACTGTGACTTACCTCCACACCTAAGTAGCCTCAAAGATTTTTGTGTTCTCCTGTTCCCCAGGTTCTTCCCTCCCAGGGTTTCCTTCTTCCTGAAAAGTGCCCTGGATGCTCGTCTGTAGAAAAATGGTTAGCTCCTGCTGGTCCATGTGCTCTTAAACCCAGACTTAATTCCCAAGCCCAACCTCCTTCCATTCCTCCCACCAGCACTGAATAAACACACTCACCCAATTCTCTCTGCTCCCACAAACACTTTGAAGTAAGGCTATTTGGACATTGAGACAGACCCAGACGTCCAAGGCAGGAAACGTCTCCAGCCTAGGAAAATCAGACAGTTTCATTTGGTCAATTGTCCAACTCCTGAGTTACACCCACTATCCTGAGGTTTATAGCAGTCTTATTTTGTCATGAATTTCAGATCAAGTCATTTTTTAATATTCTCTGCATGTACTTCCTTTAACCCTTTCCTGTCATTTCTGGAACATCGAGATCTTTGGCCTTTATATGGACCCACATGGCTATTTTGCTTTTTACATTACAGAATTGTGTCATGACTTAATTTGAACACTTGGAATATTTGTGTCAGTCATAATTTGCACATAACTTAACTTATGAAGCCTATCCCTGTCCTCCACTCCCTGCTCCCTATTTGCAACCCAGCCAAAAACCACATTCCCATAAGAACAGACAGATTTTGCGAACCTGACAATTTAGCCCTAGATAAGACCGTATCCAAAGCAGCACTACCTCTGTCAGTTCCTGCAGCCTGAGTGAGTAAAACCCGGAGGGTTACAATGTTGATTATCTTCTCTTCCTTAGCTAAAAGTGCCATCATGAGATAATAGTTTTTAAAACACTCTGGAGATTGTGAAAACACTATGCAAACCTTCTCTGGATGCAAACAAGGCTCTTCAGGAGGATCTTTTGCTTTGTCATTCAGGCAGGGGTTTTCAAATTGTCTCTGGGAGCTGCCTCTGTGATTGGCAAGGTATGTCTCGCTGACCTTCTGCAGTGCTGAGGATGATCATTTACAATAAGTATAATAACAACTAACCAACACTGAGCATCTACTTCACTCCAGGTGTTTATTACATTTCACCCTCTTTTTGCCTGTGCTATCCTTCTCTGGTGTCCATTCTGCCCATCTGTTCTGGTAAGGTCTATTTGGAACATGAAGAGGCCATAAGGAATCCTCCGCTGAACCCAGTAGCTGTCTAGAGTCAGCAAAGATAATATATTCAACCACACTCATCACCTTCTTCTTTATAATCAGATGTTTTGGTTACTATTAGCAATTGTCTGAAATTAAGCCTCGATTAAAGGAAAAAAGGACATACGTCTGTGGTCTAAGTATAACGTTTAGACTGACAGCGTTTTGGTTTTGTTTTTCCCTTTTCTAGGCCATGGTTTTCTCATCTTCTAAAGAATTTGTTTTTAATTTTATTTTTAAGCAATCTCCACCCCCAATGTGGGACTCTAGCTCACAACCCTGAGGTCAAGAGTCACAGGCTCTACCTACTGAGCCAGAAGGTGCCCTGAGCTTTCTCATCTTCTAAATTTGACTAATAGTAGCTTTTACCCCACAGAGATGTTGTCAAGATTACACAAGACACTGCATGTAAAAGGATCAATATATTAGCTATTGTAGTTATTATTACATAGCAATTATCAATACATGCTCATTACCTGCTCAATACATTTTCCTATCAGAAATAACACATCCTAGAGCTGCCGCTAACAACAGTGCTCACTGCTTCTCCGAGAAGGCAAACAACATCTAGAATCTCAGAGAAGGAATTATGGCTCATATAGACCAACACTTTTACAAATAAAGTGACTCAAGGGGCGACTGAGTGGCTCAGTTCATTGAGCATTCGACTTCAGCTCAGGCCATGATCTCATGGTTCATGGGTTCGGGCCCCACATCAGGCTCTGTGCTGACAGCTCGGAGCCTGGAGCCTGCCTTGGATTCTGTGTCTCCCTCTCTCTCTGCCCCTCCCCTGCTTGTGCTCTCTCTCTCTCAAATAAATAAATAAATAAATAAAATGTTTAAAAAAAAACAAATAAAGTGACTTGAAGAGGTTAGTGTCTCAGATGCTACAGGTAAGTATTGGCAGTTCTGATATTAGAACTTTGACTTCTAGCTAAGCAAAATTTATGATAGACCAATGATTGGCAAGCAGGAAGGTAGATAGATTAGATAGGTAGATAGATAGATGATAGATAGATACATAGATAGATAGATAAAAGGCAGGTAGATAGATATAGAGAGATACAGATAGAATAGATGCTCTGATAAGAAAATTGACAATGAATCCATCTAAGACTTAGATTCTAAGTATAAGTGCTATTTCTCATAAATCAATCTAAAATATGGACTTCCACTTGTAGTCAGGATAGAGGAACAGCGATTGGATTTTGCCTGAAACTGCTAAAAAAAATGAATTATATGAAATGATAGATTTTCAAGGCATTGACAAGAGACAATGAAGTACAGTGATCATTGAGAGAGGGGCCACCAAACGAGATGAGCTTACTCCCCCAGCCTCCCCCCTGGGGAGAGTTTCTAGGCCAGGTGGTACAGAGGGGGGACCCAGGCAGAGTCTGTCAGTCTCCCTGAGTTGAGGCGATAGAATTGAGAGTCCAAGGAGGCCCAGGCAACTAGGGTTCATGGGGCAGAATACCAGGGGGCACAAGACTGCGGAGAAAGAACTCCAGTGACCTGCAATGAGGAAGGTAACACTACACATCTATCAGAATTGCTATAATGAAAAAATAGTGAGACTGCAAAAGCCTGGAGAGATCCAGAAAAACTGTATCTGTCATACATTGCTGATGGGAATATAAATGGTACAATTACCCTGGAAAACAGTTTGGAAGGTTCTTAAAATACTAACTATATATTATAATACAACTTGGTAATCACACTCTGGGGTGTTTACCCCAGAGAAATGAAAACATATGTCCACACAAAAACCTGTACACAAATATTAACAGCAGTTTCATTTGCATCAGCCAAAAACTGGAAGCAGCCCAAATATCCTCCACCAAGTGAAGGGCTAAACAAACTGTAGTACATGTGTACCATGGAATACCACTCAGCAATAAAGAGGGACGATCTGCTTATACAACAACCTGGATGAATTTCAAAGGCATTATGCTGAGCGAAAAAAAAAAAAAATATATCACATGGTCATGTACCGTATGACTCCATTTAGATGAGATCATATAATATGGAGAACATGGTAGTGTTCATCAGGGGTTTAGAATGGTGGGAATAAGGACACAGATGTGACTATACAGAGGTACCACCAGGGAGATCTTTTTGTAAGTTTTTTTTTTTAACTACTGTCTATGCCTATGAGTGTGGGGCTCAAACTCACAACCCTGAGATCAAGAGTTGCATGCTGTACGGAATGAGCCAGCCAGGCGCCCCCACAGGGAGACCTTTGTGGTGATGAAATAGTTTTGTATCTTGATTGCAGTGGTGATTGCATGAATCTACACATAAAATAAAATGACACAGAACTATACTCACACACATTATGCTAATGTCAATTTTACACATCATGCTAATGTGTAAGATGTAATCACCAGAGGAGACAGGTGAAAGGTACGTTAGACCTGTACTATCTTTGCAGCTCCCTGTGAATCAATATTTTTTTTCAGAATAAAAACTTATTTTAAGTGTTAAGGCTCATTATAGATGTTTTACATAATAGTATAGAGAAACACACGCATGCAAACACCAGACCCCCATCTAGACAGTTATTTACACTTGGTGTATATCCTGTGGTCTTCTCCCACCCCACTCAGCCCTGTGTTGATGTTAAGTTCAACATGTCCATAAAAATTACAAGTTGAGGAGTGCCTGGCTGGCTCAGTATATTGAGCCCCCAGCTCTTGATTTTAGCTCAGGTCATGATCTTGCAGTTCATGGGATCGGGCCCCACATCAGGCTCTGTGCTGACAGTGTGAAGCCTGTTTGGGATTCTCTCTCTCCCTCTCTCTCTCTGCCCCTCCCCCACTCATGTGCTGTCTTTCTCTCTCTCTCTCTCTCTCAAAACAAGTAAACATTTTTTTTTTAATTACAAGTTGCGATGTCAGATGGTAGTTAAGTATAGTGAATATAGGAGCCTGTATTAGCAGGCGAGTCTGATGTGGAGATACACATTTGGGAGACATCAGCTTATGACCAGGTACCTGAAGTATGAGACTGAATGAGCATAAGTATCAAGAGAAGTTTGGTTTTCTATTTTGTTTTGTTTTTAAGAAAAGAAAAACAACAGCTTGTTTATTGATAATAAAGACTAAGCAGAGAGGAAAACCAATAATGCAGGAGCAAAAGGCAAGATTTGTTGGAGCAGTGGTGTTTGAGTGCTCAGACTGAAGACGAATTGCCTGGGTTTATGCGTAAACATGTGTTATTGTATCTGTGAATCACACTTCAGGAGAGTGAAAGGGACATACAACATATTTTCTTTAAAAGCTTGGATCTGGAG
The DNA here is from genome assembly GCF_028749965.1 of Puma concolor. Taxonomy (NCBI): domain Eukaryota; kingdom Metazoa; phylum Chordata; class Mammalia; order Carnivora; family Felidae; genus Puma; species Puma concolor. The sequence continues at coordinate 77,442,607 of NC_141672.1, forward strand.
ACATAGTTGAGAACCACTGGTTTACACAAGAATTAGTAATGGTCAGGGATCTTGCTACACTGTGCACTTGGGAGCTTTTTCTTCATTCTGTGGTTGCAGCTGCTACTGCCCAGTGACAGCTGACTGGATGGATAGTGCCGCTCAGCTCTGGGCTGGATGCTCTCCAGCTATGAGGAGTTTCTTAAGATGAGACACAAAAGGGAAAGGGAACAACATTTCACTAATAAGGAATTCGACTCTGTTGTGGATCCCAGATAAACCATTGGCTTTTATCCCCAGGTTTTGGTCATGCACTTGTCCAGCAGACATACAAAAGTCCAGAGTGGGGACAGTGGGGTGGGGAGGCATTTTTCAGAGATGGACATGTTATTTGAGATGACCCAGTGTTTAAATTCTGGCATCTGTTAGGACTCCAGTGTGCTCCATCAGTTTAGCCTGACCCACCAAACACAAAGGGCTCTAGACTATTAAGGATATGCGGCAAACATCTTGAGAGTAAACACTTCCTTACGATATCATGTAATGTAATTTTTCTTACAGAAACAGTTCTGAAGGTTCTGCTCTACTCAAGGGTGGCCAGCCACGGAGGTAAGTAGAGACTGAACCTTAACTGAGCTCTGCTCAACACACCGTACAAATGGGCACAGAGCTGACTTCACCCAGAGGAACTGGCTTTTCTTCCAGCTCATACAAAGGTGTTTTTTAAGGCTTTCTAGGGATCTAAATCGAGGGCTTTTCATTTTGGTTCATTTTCACCTAAATGACCTTATATGACCCTTACAACTTCCCCAACAAGTAAGAAGAGCTAGAATTATTTCTCCTGTTTTATAATAACATTGAGGCCTTAAGATGTTAAGTGACTCACGTAAGGCCACGTAGGTAGCAGGTACCAGAACAGGAGCAGGACTCTGATCTACAGTCTCCCACCTGTTGTTCCTTCTCTCATACCATCTGTCTCGCCCCTGATGGTCTGTTCCAGTTGAGGTCCTTTCCTCATGGAACTAGAGAATAACTGGCTACCATTGATGCCCAAAACAATCTTATAAACATCCATCTAATATAAGATGGACATTTTCCGTTATTAAAAATCAGTTATTACACTTATTAAAAATTGTATTAAAATTGTTATCAAATTCTTATTAAAAATTACAATTCACATTTGTAAAATGAACTCACATAAAGCTGCTCACTGTCTACAGAAATCAACCCCTCTAACCTCTGCCAAATCTTTCATTCTTATAATCTTTTCATCCCCTCGAATTGCTGCAGTTCCCCTGGTTTGGGCTAGTCTTGTTCAGTCCCTGTGTAGTCCTGGTTTCATTTGGTAGATGATCCTCTGGGGGAGTTACAGTACTATGTCTTATTCTTTCTAACTGAGTGGTTTTGGCAGTTTCTCTAATGTTGGGGGAATTTTGTTAATAATATATGACCAATAAAACAGACCACAACCACCCTATTCTGGTGCAACAGGAACTTCCAGAACCAACAAAGTCTACAGAAAGAGCTCCCCCAAATCACACCTAACATTCTACACCTCTACTGGGAAAGATGCCAGCTCACCAACATGATGGGTTGCATTTGCAATAAAAATTATGTTATCCATTTTTATCAATCAGCATAAGAAACATTCACTGACTTCTTTAAAATAGACTTAATTATCGTTAAAGACATATTGTCTAAAATTTTTTTTGAAATGGCTTTATTATCTGATTTACATGCCACAGAAACAACCAAATGTCCTTGTGAGTTGGATTATTCTTAGTATGAAACTTCGTAAGGTTTCACATTTGAAAATTATCAGCTGTAAACTAACCACAGGCATTTTGAAGCTCTGTCACCTACAGATAGTTTTTATTTTACTCTATTGCTTGCCTGGAGGCTCTGTTATAAACTACAGACTGAAATTGTGCCTTTAATAAAGGACAGTGTCAGAGCCTCATGAAAAAGGATTTGTACCAGATACTTAAAGCTATTGACTATTTATTTATTTGTTTGTTTGTTTGTTTGTTTATTTATTTCAAGTAGGCTTCATCCCCCGTGTTAAGCCCAACACAGGGCTTGAACTCAAAACCCTGATCAAGGCCTGAGCTGGAATTAAGAGTAAGACATTTAACCGACTGAGTCATCCAGGTGCCCCTGTTGACACTTTAAAGCATAGATTCTTAAGAACAGGCTTTTGAGTTAACACCACTTAGTCAACTTTCATACCAAGCCTGTGGACTGACCCAAGATTTCCAAAACTCCTTTTAGTCAATAAGCAGACAACTTCATGAGACTGCTTACTCAAGATCTCAGGATCCAGCAGAACAAGAATTAGTTGTATGGGACTGAATGAACTGATAAGGAAAGTTTGCAGAAAAAAAAAAAAAAAGAAGAAAGAAGAAAAAATTTGTAGTTGTTTGTATGGAATATTGTTTTATTTTATTTTATTTTATTTTTTAATTTACATCCAAGTTAGTTAGCATATAGTACAACAGTGATTTCAGGAGTAGATTCCTTAAGCCACTTACCCATTTAGCCCATCCCACCTCCCACAACCCCCCCAGCAAACCTCTGTTTGTTCTCCATATTTATGAGTCTCTTGTGTTTTGTCCCCCTCCCTGTTTTTATATTATTTTTACTTCCCTTCCCTTATGTTCATCTGTTTTGTTTTTTAAATTCCTCATATGAGTGAAGTCATATGGTATTTGTCTTTCTCTGACTGATTAATTTCACTTAGCATAATACCCTCTAGTTCCATCCACGTAGTTGCAAATGGCAAGATTTCATTCTTTTTGATTGCCGAGTAATACTCCATTGTATATATATACCACATCTTCTTTATTCATTCATCCAAGATGGACATTTGGGCTCTTTCCATACATTGGCTATTGTTGATAGTGCTGCTATAAACATTGGGGTGCATGTGTCCCTTCGAAGCAACACACCTGTATCCTGTGGATAAATGCCTAGTAGTGCAATTGCTGGGTCGTAGGGTTGTTCTATTTTTAATTTTTTGAGGAACTTCCATACTGTTTTCCAGAATGCCTGCACCAGTTTGCATTCCCACCAGCAGTGCAAAAGAGATCCTCTTTCTCCACATCCTCACCAACATCTGTTGTTGCCTGAGTTGCTGATGTTAGCCATTTTAACAGGTATGAGATGGTATCTCATTGTGGTTTTGATTTGTATTTCCCAGATGATGAGTGATAGTGAGCATTTTTTCATGTGTCGGTTGGCCATCTGGTTGTCCTCTTTGGAGATGTGTCTATTCATGTCTTTTGCCCATTTCTTCACTGGATTGTTTTTGGGGTGTTGAGTTTGATAGCAAAATATTGTTTTAAAGCTTTTTTGTTGTTGTTTATTTTTGAGAAGGAGAAAGAGAGAATGCACACAAGGAAGGGGGAGAGGGAGAGAGGGAAACAGAGAATCCCAAACAGACTCTGCACCGCCAGCCAGAGCCTGATGCGGGACTCAAACTCACAAACTGTGAGATCATGACCTGTGCCGAAGTCAGACGCTTAACCAACTTGAGCCACCCAAGCAGCCCTGTTCAGAATACTGTCTTAATGTTCTACTTCAGTGTTGATGTTGTTTTGATGTTCTATTTTGAATATCAAAATAAGGCTTTTTTCTTTCTTCTTAAACTCTCTATAATCTATAACAAGTTACTAGATTCTACTTTTTAAAACTGAAACAAACATTCTTAAATGATATCTGATTCTTACTGACTCACGCACCACTGCCAAGAATTCAGGAAGTCTCCTTACCTTTTTTTAGTACGTAAGTATTTTACCAGGTCTCCTTACTTCTCATGGCAGTATAGTTATTTGCATAAGTCCAGTAAAAATTTGTCCTCCTTTTCTGGGACTCAGTTGGGTAAGCATCCTACTTCAGCTCAGGTCATGAACTCACAGTTCATGTGTTCAAGCCCCAGGTAGGGCTCTGTGTTGACAGCTTAGAGCCTGAAGCCTGCTTTGGATTCTGTGTCTCCCTCTCTCTCTGCCTGTCTCCCACTTGTACACACTCTCTCTCTCTCTCTCTCTCTCTCTCTCTCAAAAATAAGTAAACATTAAAAAAAAATTTTTTTAAGAATTTGTCCTCCTTTTTACCAAAATATAATAGAAAAATCAGTTATGCAACCAAGTTCTTGCCCAGATGTCATTTTTGAGAATGATCCCTGTTTAATCCAGTATGATGAACTAATGTCTACAAAGTCATCTCAGGAAAACTTGTGTAGTACCTGCTTTACAGGGTCCCAGCTTTGCAGTAGATGAGGAAGATCTCTTCTTGTCAGGCCAGGAACTTTAGGAAATTGTGGGGACCTTGAGAAGAAAGGAATTCACCCAAATTTATGGGTACAATGGGTGAAACCTAGTGGAAAGGGTTTCTTGGGCTTGGTTTTTCTAAACCGAAGGTAGCAAACAGTAGAGGCTTTTAAAAGTCCAATCTGAGATTCTGAAGGAAACTTCCAGAAAAAAGTAAATTTTGTGGCCTAGTCAATAATAATATGGCTCTAGATTTACAAAGCAGATTAAGAAGACCTATGTGGTAAATGAACACTCTTTCTGCAAGTGTATAAATAATCAGACGAAACCAACAGTATTGCCCCTTACTTTTTTTCTTTCCCACTGAACTGAGAGTTTCTTAACTTCTCTCTTACCCTCAGTGCCTAGCACAGTGTTTGGCATGAAGAAGGTAGTCAACATTATTTATTGGAAGAATAAAAATCAGGTTATGGAATTGTATTTGTGCCTGATTCCGCCCACGAGGCAGTGATGGAGGGTTGGGGAGGTAGGGCAGGGGCCTGAGCCCACCAAGTATGGTGTCCTCTGCCCACTTCCAGCTGTAACTTGGGGGAGGGGTAGCATCCATTAAAAATAAACTCATAATTAGCTTCAAAAATACTCCCGGAATGAATGAACACATAAGTAAAAATAATAAAATAGGGAGGAGAGATGAAACAAGATGGGCAAAATGTTGATTATCATTGAGTTGCAGGTGGTGGGCACTTGGGGATTAATTATACCCTTCTCTCCCACTTCAATGCAGGTTTGAAGTTTTCCACACTAAAAAGTTTTTAAAAATCGCCTTGGAGGAGAAGAAAATTACACAAAGTAAGTCTGAGGGCTCTGTGAGAAATGGAAATGAGGGATGAGTGAGTTCGGGCAGTTTCTTGGTTTTGTTTTTGGATTTTTGCATCCACTAATTCAAACCACTCCCTGACCCACTTTTGCCTTCCTCTTCTGGCTATCCACTCCTGGGACATTTGCAGAACACCAGAGGTTTCCTGGAAGAGTGAGCATAGGGAGGGAAGTGCTCAAGTAGATTATTTCAGCACTGAATGCTGGCAAACCTCACCCACACACTGGTCTTTCAGCTGAGCCATGCCAGATCTGAGACTGGGCAGCAGCCAGATATTGCCATGAGTAGAATGGGAATGGAATGTTCTCAGGGCTTAAAAGGGGGCAGGAGAGGGGGGTATATATGTCTGAATCAATGCTGGAGACCAGAGAAGAGACACCAAGAAAGTGGGAAGCACTGTGCCCTCTGTTTGTCATTCCCTCCCCCAACAGTGACACTGGAGGAAATCAGGATCAAATGTAGTCAATCTGGCCCCAGGAGAGAGGAAGCTGGACAAAAAAATGAGCATTGTTCATTTGTGTTAGACTACAAATGCTCTTTCAGATTATCTTCAGGTCAACATGACTGCATGTGGGGCCAGTTATTGGGAAACACAGGGTAAAACTCACCTCATGACACCTTATGACTCTTGAGATTTCTTTCCATTACATTCCAACAAAATTCTCTCCTACTAGCTTGTCATACTGTGTAAGATTCCACTGTTTGAGATTCATTTCTTTAACATTCATCTCCTTCCCCTGCCTTTTTTTTTTTAAACAAAATTACTCCCAAAATGCTTGACACATTCAATTGGGCTTGCAGTCAATATCAACTTAGTGTGATTCCTTGTAACAAAATGCGTTGTCTCTGAGAAATAATAGCTAGCATATAAGGTGCTAAGTACCAGAGAATTGTGTCAAGCGCTCTATTTACATTTTCTCATCTAGCACTGTGAGGTAAATGATACTATAGCTCCATTTTATAAATGTGGAGAGAAGGCTTTAGGAACTTTCAGTAAAATGACTAAGTGACAAGGGCAGCATTTGAACTCAGACCAGTATGACTAAAAATCTCTGTTCTTAGGGCACCTGGGTGGCTTAGTCAGTTGAGTGTCCAACTTTGGCTCAGGTCATGATCTCACAGGTCATGAATTCAAACCCCACGTCAGGCTCTGTACTGACAGCTCAGAGCCTAGAGCCTGCTTTGGATTCTGTGTCTCCCCCTCTCTCTGCTCCTTCCTTGCTCGTGCTCTGTCTCTCTCTCTCTCTTTCTCAAAAATAAATAAACATTTAAAAAAATTAAAAATCTCTGCTCTAGGAAGCCAAGTATGGAAATAGACTGTCAGGTTGGGGGGATTCTTGACAATCCCTCAGGTGCATGATGGTACTAGACACTGGGAGTGAGAAGGAAAGAGCACTAATAAAGAAATGTGTGAGTGTGTGTGTGTGTGTGTGTGTGTGTGTGTGTCTTCTGGAGTGGAAATTAACCACTTGTGAAATGGTTGATAGGTAATAACAACTCAACTCTTTTAGCATGTCCACAAAATACTGAAAGAATGAACTTCACAGAGAAAGAACCAAACTTTCAAACAATTGTCATCATGTGATATTTCAACCTGAGGTAGTTGTCAAACAAGCTTTAGTGGAACCCCATTTAACTCAATTAGCAAAAAGCCTCTGAAGTCAAAAGAAGACATACCAGCTAAACTGGTGGCTTCTAATCTTTTTTTTTTTTTTTTTTTTTTTGTTTTGTTTTTATTTTTTTTTTTATTTATATATGAAATTTATTGTCAAATTGGTTTCCATACAACACCCAGTGCTCATCCCAAAAGGTGCCCTCCTCAGTACCCATCACCCACCCTCTCCTCCCTCCCACCCCCCATCAAACCTTAGTTTGTTCTCAGTTCTCAACAGTCTCTTATGCTTTGGCTCTCTCCCACTCTAACCTCTTTTTTTTTTTTTTTTTTGTTCCCCTCCCCCATGGGTTTCTCTTAAGTTTCTCAGGATCCACATAAGAGTGAAACCATATGGTATCTGTCTTTCTCTGTATGGCTTATTTCACTTAGCATCACACTCTCCAGTTCCATCCACGTTGCTACAAAAGGCCATATTTCATTTTTTCTCATTGCCACGTAGTACTCCATTGTGTATATAAACCACAATTTCTTTATCCATTCATCAGTTGATGGACATTTAGGCTCTTTCCATAATTTGGCTATTGTTGAGAGTGCTGCTATGAACATTGGGGTACAAGTGCCCCTATGCATCAGTACTCCTGTGTCCCTTGGATAAATTCCTAGCAGTGCTATTGCTGGGTCATAGGGCTTCTAATCTTTTAATCACAAGGACAATTTATTATTCCCAGCCGTTTTGAGTCCCTACAAGTAATATTATAACATGTAGCATTGTAACATTAAATTGCAATTATTTCTCCTGCTTAGACCGAGATTAGATAACAAAGGCATCCGGAAAGGCTGGATGGCCACCGGAAAGGCTGGATGGCCACCAGAAAGGACTTCCGGAGGTGGAAGCAGTACAATTACCCGAGCCCCCTTGGGTCCTGTCCTCAACTCACACATCCACACATGATTTTGTCTGTACGTCTGGGGCTTTTCCATCTCACAGGATTGACTCATACGAACCACTCCCAAAATAAAACTATAAACAAGAGCTGCACTGAAAAATACATACAGTGGGAAATAAACCACCGATGACTTAAGAGAGAGATCAAATAGTGAACGGATATTTGCTGAGTAAGCAGGAGTGGTGAGCAGTTTTGGGGTTCAGTCAGGCCAGGATGAGGATAAGGAAACATTTCTGACTCCAAATTAAGCACTAAACCAGCATCTTAACCCTGAGATGTGGCTTATAGAGAAGCAATTCCCCAAATGTAGAATTTCTCTTTCTAATCTCCAAGCTCCCCCCAATCTCCTTCTTACAATATATCTGCACGCTTGTTGGTTTGTATCCTTTTATACTTTACCTTGCTCCAAGAAAAGATTAAAGACAGCTTGCAAAACTATCTACAATGAATGATAACACAACTCAAATTTAGGGAAAAGGAAAGAGGAAGAATACAGCTTTATGGATTAAACTTTAGTTGTGAGGATGCTAAAGTCACTATACTTGCCTAAGCCTGCATTTTGGTCCCCAAAAGCTGGAATCCGTGGGTTCTTAGTCCATCCCATTGACAGATTAGGAGTTTGGGTAGATTAGGAGTTTGATTTTACAAATGGTGGTTACTATTTACCAAATGCTGATCTGACATGATGTAATTCACAGACAGTACCAAACATTTTTAGTTTTGAGATTTTGCTATTATATTTATGAATCACAATTTAATTTTCTAATTTATATTAATGAAAAAAACTTACCAGAGTTTTTAATAAGAAGGAGATAACCAGGGTTGTCTCAATGGGTTGATACAATTCAAATAAACTTAGTTTTAGTTAGCATGTCATAGGCTTATTTACAGTAAACTTGTGGTTTTCATAAAGATTTCTAAAATGTTAAAATTAGCTCACAGACCTCAATATTTACAATCTTTCATGTAAGAAAACAATCTTGAAAGGACAAAAGACAGTCAACAACGGTATGAAAGAAGGAAAGAAAGGAAGAAGAAAGAGAAAGAAAGAAAAGAAGGATCCTAGGTCAAGAAAGTAAACACAGGTGCCCCTCAATCTGCAAATGAGATACTTTCCCAGTGCAAAGAATCATCCCATGGGAAAACAATAAAACTAAAACTTCAGAGTAAAGGGGCTTGCTTTCTCTGCATGAAACTGTCTCTGGTGCCCTGGTCAAGTAATAATGATTGTTGGGGCAACTAGTGGTCCAAGGAGCAGAGGCTTTTTCCATGGGAAGCCCCTACACCCTGGTAAGGTCCCCAGATGGACAAGCCAGTCCTATAGGCATGATGCTGTTATATGGCAAATTACAAAGCCCAGGACAGAAACCATGCACCAAAGAGAAACTCTGCCTTTTCTGTACTTTCTTGAAATTAGAGATCAAGTTCACTTGGGTCGGCAGACATTGGTGCAGAATTAGCATAGAAGAGGTACTCAGTAAGATTTGGTGAAGCAGAGATGAAATGAGGGAAGAGAGAATGAGAAAAAGAGGGAGAGATCCCAAAGCAAAGCTCTAGCCCACAGCCTGGAAGATGAGCTCGGGGGAAAGGAAGCATCCTAGACTCCTGGACTTCTGACAGTCTTCCCAGTTTCTATGCTCTTAGAGAGTCTCTTTCTTTCCTCCCCTAGCATACGGTTGCTTTGGCTTAGCCAGCCAGGTAAGTGATTGAAGTTCTGCCTTCAAAGATAAGACAAGTAAGAAAAGGGAAAACATTTACAATCTGTAGTAAGATATATTGATAAGTAAGACATTCAGATCTTCCTGAATTCATATTGATCTTCTCAGCTGAGATACTGTTATTATGTAGGAGAATGGGTGCCTGGGTGGCTTAGTGCCAGACTTCAGCTCAGGTCATGATCTCATGGTCCTTGAGTTTGAGCCCAGCGTCAGACTCTGTGCTGACAGCTTAGAGCCTGGAACCTGCTTTGGATTCTGTGACTCTGTCTCTCTCTGCCCCTCCCCCACTCGTGCTCTCTCTCTCTCTCTCTCTCTCTCTCTCCCTCTCTCTCTCAAAAATAAATTACACATGAAAGAAAGAAAGAAAGAAAGAAAGAAAGAAAGAAAGAAAGAAAGAAGGAAGAAACTCATGCCAAGGTATTTAAAAATGAACTGATGGAGGGCGCCTGGGTGGCTCAGTCAGTTAAGCGTTCAACTTTGGCTCAGGTCATGATCTCACAGTTTGTGAATTCAAGTTCCGCACTGGGCTTGCTGCTGTCAGCACAGAGCCCTCTTCAGATCCTCTGTCTCCCTCTCTCTCTTCCCCTCCCTGACTTGCACAAGCTCTCTCTCTCTTTCAAAAATAAACTTCGGGGGGGGGGGGGGGAAGAAGTGAACTGATGTGATATCTGCAACATCTTACTTTCAAATGGCTCAGGAAAAAAAAGAAGTGTGTATGTGGTACAATACTAAAAATTGATGGTGGAAGGCACGCTAGTGTTTATCACATTATTCTTTTGACTTCTCTACAGTCTTCAAGATTTTCAAAGTAAAAGGTTGGGGACAAAGTGGACGTTAAAATTTCCAAAAAATATGTCAAATCCTTTGTACACCAAACCCATAATAGTGCCTATCTTGACTGAGGCATTCTTTTTTGCCCTTTTTCTTGTTGTGGTTTTTTTGTATCGTCCAACTAGTCTACATTAATATGTATTGTTTTTGTAATCATGTAAGACTTTTATTCTATTTATTCTTATTTAAAATTTATTTTTAATAAAATAAAGATTAAAACAATAAAATAAATTTATTTTAAAGCTACATATCTATTTTTAAAGGCCACAGCAAGGACTCTTCCTTCTGCCCCAGTGGCCTCTCTCACCAAACTCCCTGCTCTGTTGCCCCAAACCCAGAGCCAGCCAAGCAAGCTCCCTGCATACCATATTTCTTGCCTGTGCTCCCATGCATATCACTAGCTCCATAACCTTCCTCCCCACAAACACTTCCCTCATAAGCTACTGCCCACACAAAACATACTCCATCTAAATTTCTCTCCTGGAACAAATGGCTTCTTTCACCACTGACTACACCTCTGTGCAAAGCTTCCATCCATAAACCAGTCCTTCCCCAAAGTTCCTGTATAACGCTTTCACCACCTATGCCTCTGAGTCAGTCCCTGATGAATTTCTCCTGGTATGCTGCTGAAGATTTCTCAATTGCTGACACAAAAGGTTGCCCTTCCCTGCCGGATGAAGCAGCCAATTGCTTCCACTTTTGTCTGAGATCAGTCACAGCTCCCTAGTCTTCCTGACCTAGCACCCCAGCTCCTCAGCTCCCATCCTACAGCAGGTCAAGCAGAAATGGACGCACATGGATATACAATCATTGCAGCAGGAGCACCTGCCTACATCTTCAGCCTTATCTCCCACAATCCCATTGTTCACTCCACTCTAATGCCATGGCCTTCTTGCTGCTCCTAAATTGCTAAGTCTTCCTAGAACCTTGATGCTAACTGTACCTTCTGCGTCTACACTCTTCCCTAATCATTGCATTGCTCATCCCCTCATTTATTCAGGCCTCTGGTCACATTACAGCTCTTCAGGGAGGACTTCCCTGCACTAATCCACTTGAAATTGTTCTCCCCTTTATTACTTTTTTTTTTTAATAACCTTACTGAGGCATATTTTACATATCATAAAATTCACCCTTTTCAAGTGTGTAATTCAATGACTTTTCGTAACTTTACTCAGTGATGCAACCATCACCATAAATTAGTTTCAGAACATTTTCACCCCTGAATAAGATCCTTTATGCCCATTTAATTTTCATTTCCACCCTGAGCCCCAAGAAACTACTAATCTACTTTCAGACTCTATAAGTCTGTCTCTTTTGGACATTTCGTATAAGTAGAATAAGAGTAAAGGTTCTTTTTTTTTTTTTGTATCTGAATTATTTTAGTCAGCATGTTTTGAGATTCATCCATAACATAACATGTGTCAGTAGTTTGTTTCCTTTTATTGCTGAACATATTCCATATATTTTGTTCACCAGTTTTTTGTTTTCTGGTTATTTTGAGTAATGTTGCTGTGAACATTTGTGTGTAAGTCTTTATGTGCTTATGTTTTTTTATTATTTTAAAGATTTTATTTTTAAGTAATCTCTACACTCAACATAGAGCTCAAACTCACAATCCCAAGATTATGAGTCACATGCTCTACTGACTGAGCCAGCCAGGGCGCCTCTATGTGGATATGTTTTTATTTCTCTTTGGTAGATACCTAGAAGTGAAATCGCTGGGTCGTATGGTAGGATTATGCTTAACTTTTTGAGAAACTGCCAAATATTAAAGTGGCAATACTATTTTACATTCCCATGAGCGATGCATGAGGGTTCTTGTTTCTCTGTATCCTTGCCAACATTTTTTTTTTTAATTTTTTTTTCAACGTTTATTTATTTATTTTTGGGACAGAGAGAGACAGAGCATGAACGGGGGAGGGGCAGAGAGAGAGGGAGACACAGAATCGGAAACAGGCTCCAGGCTCCGAGCCATCGGCCCAGAGCCTGACGCGGGGCTCGAACTCACGGACCGCGAGATCATGACCTGGCTGAAGTCGGCCGCTTAACCGACTGCGCCACCCAGGCGCCCCGTTTGCCAACATTTTCGATGTCTGCCTTATCTATTATAGACATCTGGTGACTTGAAATGGCATCTGATTGTAGTTTTAACTTGCCTTTCCTTCCTCTATTACTATCCATTCCTTCACTTTGATTATTTTTTCTTAACATTTACCATTACCTTAGATTTTTTTACATTTGTATTTATTTGCAAATTGACTCCCCCAATTTAAGGTAAACTCCATGAAGGCAGGAGTATTTTCTTGTTCTTCTCTGTTCTCTAATCCCTGGGACATTTATTAAGTTAGTGAATAAACATACCCTCCTCATGTGTTCCTCTTTTTCTTGCCAAGCAGCCCAGAAAAATACACTTGATGAATGCCTGTCTGAGACACTGAAAAGCTTCAAGCTTCTTCAAGGCTTCAATGGGCAGGCAACAGTTTATAAGTTAATAATTTTGGTTTTTGCATACACGTGCATACATGCACATGCACACACACACATACCAGTATTTCTGTGTATGGCATAATACATCTGATTATCAAAAAGACAAAGTTCAAAATAAATGGAGGGGAAAAAATGGACAAAAGCAATACAGGGTGGTCAGGTAAAAGCTATGGTTATCTGAGTGGCCATTATGTTGCTAAATGTCAATACTAGGTGCAGATTGATGACGAGACCTGACACAGACATACTCCGAATAAAAACTGAGCAGGATTATTTATCTAAAGGTTGCAAAATAACTCAGAGAGATGAACATATTTTCCAACTCAGACAGGACTACAAACATCTTGACTCCAATACCTTTACCAGAAGGGTGTATTATCACTGAAACTCTAAGTAAATGAAGGCCACATTAGACTCTATGGAAAATATAGCAGTATCTCTCAGTCCAGCCTAGTTGTACTCATAAGTGAGTGTGAATATGCCCAAAGCCCCTCCTTGGCTGGAGGCACTTCATGTGGCTAAGGGTCATACGATACATAATACTACTGCAGAATGCAGTTTGGTTCTTTAAGGCATCTCTCTTGGACTCTCCAAGCTAGTAGATCCTGGTCTGAGAACATTCCTGAATTGAGTATTTTGGAACCATAACAGGGATCAGTTTCCTAGATCTTGGGAATCCTGCCAGCAAGTCTTTAGACCAGCCATAGAGCTATCTTGAAATGAAGTGTCAGTAGGTAGGAAATATTCTAGAAGACAGACAGTCAAAAAGAATGACAGAGTAGCAGAAAATATCTGAAATTACTTGTACCATAACTCTATCCTAGTTTTTTTAAGCACTAGTGGTTCCTATCCATGTATGAAAGAGGAGGAAGAGTTGGCAGAGTAAGCATCCAAGGAAATGACCCTCTCATGGGCCCCAAATTCAGAGTCACATAATTTTGCATTTCAGGAGCTTCACAGGCTCCCTTACATCCTATCCATGGGTCCAGAGTGAGAACCTTTCCACTCCAAAACAAGTATATTAACAACACTGTGCCAAGTATCAACTTTATCCCCTGACAGCAATCAAATTGTTTTCATACTTTGTTTGATGGACTGAGTGGGATACTAACAATGATGGTAACTGTATATTATGATTGGGGGGAGGGGAGCAGTGAGATATTGAGAGCTGGAATTGACCTTAGGCAACCTTTGATGGTTTGCATTGATAGAACTAGAGCAGATCAGGCTACACATAGTGTAGTACTATATTCCTACTAATCTTTTATAGCAGGAGCTCAGGTAGAAATAGTTCCAAATAAAATAGGAAAAAGGAAGACTAAGGCCAAAAATCAAATAGCCAACAAGCAAAATGGCATTTTAAAAAATATGAGGGGTGCCTGAGTGTCTCAGTTGCTTAAGTGTCCGACTTTGGCTCAGGTCATGATCTCAGGGTTTGTGAGTTAGAGCCCCACAAGGGCCTCTGGGCTGTCAGCCCAGAGCTCTCAGCCTGGAGCCTGCTACAGATTGTGTGTCCCTCTCTCTCTACCCCTCCCACCCTGCTCAAGCTCTCTCTCTCTCAAAAATAAACATTAAAAAAAAAAAAAAACACGAATAACAGAGAGAAAAGAAAGAAAACAAGAAAAAAAGAGAGATTGGCAAGAGAGATCATAAATTTCCTAAAATGAAAAAACTCAGAACGGAAGTGAAAATGAAAAACAAATAGAAGAGTAGGGGGTTTTGACCTGAAAACCAGAGACTAAGGATTCACTCCAAGCAATATCAGATCTGATTTCTTCCAAACCTAAATTCTGACAAAAAAGATTAAGGATTGGAAATTTTCCATTTTCATTAAAGTCCAAGTTTACAATAACAGAAAAACCAGGCAGAGAGCCAGTGTTTGTTCAAAAGATGTCCTTTAGAAACACAAAGTAGTTATGAAAAGCAGATGCATGTTTACAAAGGAAAAATGAATGCAAATCTAAGCCAAATCAGATTGAGACCAGAGGGCACAGCAGAGGAAGAACAACTGTGGTCTCTCCCACCTTCTTCTTTTAAAGGGACAGCAGTGGTATTATCTCTTTGTCTCTATTCCTTTATTTTTTCAAAGTCCTAATGTCCAGCAATGGTATTATCTCTATTCCTTTATTTTTTTAAAGTCCTAACATCTATCCCTACCATACACTTTTATTTATTTATTTACTTACTTACTTACTTATTTACTTATTTATGGGGGAGGGGAAGAAAGAGAGAGAGACAGAGAAAGAGAGTGGGGAGGAGGGGTAGAAAGAGGCGGGGGAAGAGAGAGGTTCTTAAGCAGGCTCCACACTCAGCTCAGAGTCCAGTGTGGGGCTCTGTCTCACAAACCCAGAGATCATGACCTGAGTTGAAATTAAGAATTGGACACTCAACCAACTACTGAGCCACCCAGGTACCCCTCTTTGTCTCTATTCCTAAAGGCAACCAACAAATGGACTGGGAATTGGCTAAAAGCAAAAAACATTAAAGCCATATTCTTCCTTTGCTTCTAAAAATGTTGAGGTGATGGACATGTGTCCTTGAGAGCACTTACCTAAGTCAATAAGAAAACACACTAATTATGATGCAAAAACATCTCTAAGACATTAAAGAAAATAGCATGATGCAGAACAACACATATAATGTATTAACTTCTGTGGACAATAAGAGGAAGAGAAAAAAATAACGTGTATTTGTATTTGTTAATATTTTTATAGATACTGGAAGAATGTGTGAGAAACTATTAAGTCGTTACCAGTGGGGTGGGGAAGGAAAGGCAGATGAAGGACAGGATGGAGGTAAAACTTTACACATTTTATGTTGAGTAAGTTTTTAAGTATGTGTTCAAAATTTTAATCTGAAAAAGGAGAAAACTACTAATTTGACTTAAGTGTATGTATTTTTCATTTCCAAATTGCTTGCGCTTTTGCCTTTACATTTTGCTTTATAACAGCCTATTCTTTTAAATACTGCAAAAGCCTCCAACCTGATTAAAAAATTCTAAACACCACCGGTTCTGTTATTCTATACGGCTAGTTTGGGGTGAAAGTATTTCTACCATTAGAACAACTCTTTCTGCTTCTCGTTAGGCTTCAATCCATCAAAATAGTAACAGGATTTTCACCCATCAATTCCTACTTAAAAAGCCTTAAATGGCTTGTCATATTGCCTAGAGAAGGTTCTTACTCCTCAGCCTGAAAAGAGACCCCTGAACAATCTAGCCTTGTCCACCTTATTTCCCAGTGCTCCTATTCACAATGTCTTTAATTTCACCATTTTGTTCTGTTCAATGATCAAACATTCTCGAATTTGCCTGCATGCAGTAACTTCTGCCATGTCCTCTTCACCAATGTTTTCTGTAAGGTCTAACTCAGTCTCACCAGTCCTTCCTACTCCCCATCCCAGGTTGGTTCCCTTTGAATACCCATAGCATATTTTATCATTGGCATTTAGCATGTGCTACTTCTCACACATTATTCCTTTTTCAAAAATTTTCCAAATGTTAATATAACATAGGAAAAGACTAAAAGTAGGCATAGAAGGCACAACTAATTCAGCTTTTAATGCATATATCCTGTCTCCCCCTCAGATTGGAAGCTCTTTGTCTTATTAGCAGTTTATTTTATGGCTTTAAGACAATGTTGTATGCAATGTATATGATTAATAAACATTATTGGTATTGATAAAGATGACCATGACAGGGCCAGGGTAGAAAGCCCTAACTTGAAGTGTGTGTGTTTTTTGCCACCTATCCTGAGATGCAGGAAAATGTCCATTTTGTAGGCCCCTCTAGAGAGCAATAGTGTCATCACCAGTTGTTTTCAAGAACTACCCTTTTCTGGGTCCTCCTCCCAGACCCATCTCCCTTGACTTTTGCTTTTATTTTCTTGCTCATCTAAACTGGTACATTCATTTTGGTTGAGTTGGTTGGCACTTTGAAGACGCTTGATAAGCAAAATGTAGTGTATCCATACAGTGGAATAGTACTCAATTATGAAAATAAATGAAGTACTGATACATGCTACAACTTGGATGAACCTTGAAAACATTATACTAAGAGAAAGAAGCCAGTTAAAGTCCATATGATCCTATTTACAATTCCCTTCATATGAAGGCCCAAAATAGTTCTATCTTACAGAGCAGAGAGTAGATTAGTGGTTTTCAGGAGGGTTGGGAGCAGAATAACTAAAAGGTACAAGGTTTTCTTTTGAGTTGATGAAAATGTTCCAAAATGGACTGTGAGGATGATTGCACTTATGTGTGAAAATACTAAAAGCCATTGAGCTGCACACTTTAAATGTGTGAATTTTATTGTATGTAAATTAGCTCATTAAATAAGCCTTCAAAATAGAAATTAAAGGGGTGCCTGGGTGGCTCAGTCAATTAAGCGTCCTACTCTTGATCTTGGCTCAGGTCATAATCTCAAGTTCATGAGTTTAAGTCCCACACCTGACCTGGCTCTGTGCTGATGGTAAGAAGCCTGCTTGGGATTTCCCCCTTCTCTCTGCCCTCCCCCCCCCCCGCCCCCCGTTTGTGCTCTCTCTCTCAAAATAAACTTTAAAAAAGAAATCAAAGACAATGTGTTTGTGTTTTCTTTCTCCAGCCCATATGCCCTTGAACCTAGTATTCCAGTGCATTTAGGATACTCAGTACCTATAATTAAATAGTACTTGCCTGTAGCTACTTTCCTTGTCATATCTTAGTTTTCCTATAAAGAATGTACAATTTTGTTACTACAGGAGATATTCAATGTCCTAATGTGAGTATAATAATAAACACTTCTGTAAAGTCAGTAAACCTTATTCTTCATACTTAGAACTAAAAAATTAGACTCTTGCATGAGGACAACAAATGAATATTCTTCTTGAATCTAGTATTCTGTCACAAAATTTATGATGCCCTTTACAGGGTAAATGGGCAAACCCATCTACTAAGTCTAAACACCAAAGATGTGCTTAAATATTCCACCTGAGTCTCTCTGAGACATGTTTTTCAGATGGCACCATTCTCATTCCTGAGCCATCTCACCAAGAGCCAGATCAGGGTGAGAAAGCTGAGCACCACATGCACTCTCTTGTAACTTCCAAGTATTTGCCCATGTCTCATTAGAGCCCTGCATGTCCTCTGTTCTAATCACACCTGTTGTGATAATTACCCACGGAACATGACTACATTTTATAGCTCTGTGCTTTCACTCACCTGGTGTGAAATCCTTTTCCTGCCTTCCGTCCTTTAGGACTGAACTCAAAAGTTTTCTATGAAACTTCCCTTACCCAACCCAATTCTCAAGGTCCAGTGTATACAACTGGTCTATCCTTTGGGCTCCCATTGTATGTAATGTGTAGAATATTCTATACTGTCTTATAGTGACAGTTAATGGTTTCACAAATATATCTCTTAAGATTAAAGGGCAGTTTGGGGCGCCTGGGTGGCTCAGTCGGTTAAGGGTCCGACTTCGGCTCGGGTCACGATCTCGCGGTCCGTGAGTTCGAGCCCCGCGTCGGGCTCTGTGCTGACAGCTCAGAGCCTGGAGCCTGTTTCAGATTCTGTGTCTCCCTCTCTCTCTGACCCTCCCCGGTTCATGCTCTGTCTCTCTCGGTCTCAAAAATAAATAAACGTTAAAAAAAAAAATTTAAAAAAAAAAAAAAGATTAAAGGGCAGTTAAAGAGAACCTTTGTTATATTCTCAATTTAACATTCTTAGCTGAGTGTTATAGAGGTAATTCAATAACTTGATTAAAAGAAATGTTTATAAACCATCTCATTAGATGAACAAGTTGCATATATATCTAAAGGACACACAGTACTTCCCTCTAAACCAGCTTGCTTATGGACAAATGGCAGATGCTAGCAGATTGTCTCAAGGTCCAGGTAGGGTTTTAGAGCTGGTGGGGGTGGTGACAGGGCCACTCCAGAATGCTTTTTGTGTTGGGCTCAGGTAAGTTGGTTAGTTACCAAAGGATTTAAAAGAGGTTTTAAAAGCTTTCTATTGTAAATTTCTATTGAAATGCCATTACTACTAGATGCTCATCCAGCTAGATCTTTTATCAAAAGGTAAAGAGGCCTGGGACGGTAGTGTGGTTTTGAAACATGCCATCCAGTCAGCTGAATGCAAACTGGTAAGTGAAAAATAGTGCAGTGAACCAACAAAGGGCAACACCTAGATGCTGTGTGACAGGGAGGTTCTGACTGAGCAAAAGTCAAAAGACTAGAACCCAGAAAGGAAATGAGGAGGGAAGGAAAGGAAGTGCTCTAAGAAGTGAAGTATGAGTCAACTTCACAGGTTTGCCTGGGGCTGGCAGGACTCTAATCTTCATGGAGTGGCTGCTGGCAGAGAAAGAGGTAGTATTCTAGTATTCAGTATTCGCTACAGCATTGTCAGAATGCAGAGAAGGAATGTTGGGTTGTCCTTAATTATGGCAGAAGTTAGGGTAGGGAGGAGAAAGAAAACAACAGGAAACAGTTAGGGCTTAAGAAGTAGCCACTGTGGAACAGTGAGACCAGTGAGACGGTTCAGATATTCATGAGGGCATAGACAGGGAGCAGCACAATCAGAAGGCTAAGGTCAGAGGCAAGACTGGTCTGAGGAAAGCTGCCGTCTTGTGCCAGGTGTTAGCTCTTCCTTCTTCATCTTCTGACATCTTTATCTCTCATCTTTGGCTTTCCTTCATCCTTTCCTGCATTTACACACCACCTCATCTCAGTTTTTAGTGGCTCGTCTCAGAAGCAGATAGTCACACTGGACATGTGATCTCAGTCTTTCATGCCAAACTTGGCCTGTGCTCCAAGCCTTATCCCAAAATACACTAAACATTAAATTATTTCATCTTTTTTATTCTCAAAATATGAATAGTATTCGAGTCCAAGAGGTATTGGACTTGTGCGAGGCAGACTGAGTCTTCAGGAATGTGAAATCATCTTATCTCAGAAAGATAGCAGTAGGTACCTGTGCCAAGTTCAACAGCCCAAATCACACCTAGGGCATATACATGGCTGTGTGATAGGGCTTGGGCCCCAGCTCTTGAGGAAGAACAGGGGTGGAAACTGTTGAGACAACTGAGCAAAAAAAGAGGAGCCAGCACAGAAGGGTCTGGTGGGAGAAATGGTGGATCTTCCTCTCCTTTCTCCTACTACTTAAGGGCAGAGGCACATAACCCCAGCAAGGGGCCAAAGTAGGTAGTAGCTACTTGGATCCTATTAGGGAGAGGCCAGACCACTCCAGGGCTGGTTAATTGCCTTTGCCAGGCAGTGGAATACTAGCCATAAGAATAGATACGAACTGTTCCAATTTCTGTGCAGCTTTTTTCCCGGACTCTAATACTTCCTCATGATTGGCCTTCTCCTTGGTTTCATAATCCTGGATGACTTTGTTAGTGATGAGGGAGAAGCCAAAGACTCGAAGTCCACAGTGCCTTGCAACTATAACTTCTGGTACTGTGCTCATGCCTGATGAGGAGAGAGAGGGAAAACAACTGTCAGGACCCTCAAATGACTCTTTTCTTTACCCTCTGCCCTCATCCCCATTCATTACCTCATTGACAATTCAACATCTCAAAAAAACATCCAAAGAAACAGCTGATTTCTTGTCTAACTTAGGTTATTCTGTATTGCTTAAAAGAGTGGGGCCTCAGAGGACCTTACACATTTCTTATAAGTATTACCACTGCAATGCTTTATTTCTGTTTGTGGTCATTTTGAAGTCAGTTCTAATGATGCGGTTCCATCTTCCAGCCAGAGGTACAGAAAGCGGCTATATTTTTAGAACAATCTTCAGAAACATCAAATCATGGATGGGTCGTTAGCATTATAGCTGTTAAAGCCCTAGGTGCTGGGTAGGGAGGTTTAATGCTACAACACACCAAACCCCAACACCTTTAAAGTCAGTTTAACTCAATCTTCCCTTAAGTCAGATCTCTCACTTTACAGTCTAGGTCTACAATCTTACACCTTTCCATCCCTATTTTACCAGATCCCTCCCTGTTCAAGCCTCCAGTCAGTTCCCCTTCTCACCAACAGCATCTGCCCCCAGCTTCTGCAGCAGCCGACACTCAGCCACAGTCTCAAAGGAGGGGCCTGCCAACATCACATAGGTGCCTTCCTGAAGCTCTCTCTGCTCCCCCATTTGTTTCCAGACACTGTGAGCCTTCTGTCTCATATCCCGGTCATAGGCATCAGACATGGCAGGGAAACGAACTCCGAACCTAGGGCACAGGTTGGAATCTCAGATTACTGGAACATAAGGAGTTCTGACCCCCAGACAAGTCCTTAAACTGTACCCAGCTATTAAAAAAAAAAATTGCAAGATACATACCTATCCTCATTGGGCCCTCTGAGAGGGTTCAAACCACAGAAACCAGGTAGGTTGATGTGGTCGCGGATCAGCATGATATCTCCAACCTCAAATTTGGGGTTGAGTCCTCCAGCTGCATTGGTGACCACTAGGGTGTCCACACCCAGAAGGCAGAAAACCCTCACTGGGAATGTCACCTTACAAACAAAACATAAAAGATCAGAAAGAGTTCTTTAAAATGTCACCAATCTACCCACAGACATGCATGATACACACCACGAAAGAGAAAGGAGGGGACCAAAGTCAACCTAGCCCAGGTACATAGGTCATAAAATGAGACTGAGAACTCTCTCCCCCTTCTTCCGGACCAGGCTTATGCCCCTGAATTACCTTTGAGAGTGGGTAGCCTTCATACATGTGGAACCTGCCCTGCATCATCACACAGGCTCTGCCATTCAGGAACCCAAACACCAGTCGACCAACATGACCTGGCACTGTGTACAAAATAGAAAGAAAGAAGAACAGGATGATGTTTTCATACAACACATACCCACTGAGCACCTAGTACAAGCCAACTCATGGTGCTCAACATGAGAGGGTATAATTAAGCAAAGGATGACATTACTAACTCCACTTTCAGAAAGCTGAAGTCTGGTGGAGACAGGAACAAATCATAAGCTTACAAATGAGTATATAAGTACATCCTGAGATTAGAGCTAAGGGATAAGGATACTCAATGTGAACCACATATCAAAAGAAGGATTTTTTGTTATTTTATTTTATTATTTTTTTAATGTTTATTTATTTTTGAGAGAGAGAGAGAGCATAGCAGGGGAAGGGTAGAGAGAGGAGACACAGACTCTGAAGCAGGCTCCAGGATCGGAGCTATCAGTGCCAAGCCCAATGCGGGGCTCGAACTCACAAACTGTGAGATCATGACCTAAGCTGAAGTCAGATGTTTAACCAACTGAGCCACCCAGGCACCCCTTAATTGTTTTTACAGAGAGAAAGTATGTGAGTGGGGGAGGGGAACAGAGGGAGAGAGAGAATCTTAAGTGAAAATTCTCTTAAGCTTAAACTAAAGATTCTCCATGCTAAGCATGGAGCCTGACACGGGGGTCGATCCCACAGCCCTGGGATCATGACCTGAGCCAATATCAAGTTGGCTCAACTGAACTACCCAGGTGCCTTAGGGAAAGGTTTTTTTTTTTTTTTTTTAAGAAACTTCAAAAGAATGAGAAAGCCATATTGTAAGAGAATAAAAGTGAGCAAAAAAAAAAAAAAAAAAAGAAAGAAAGAAAAGAAAAAGTGGGTAATAATAAATGTAGCAAATGCAGTCCTTAAAGACTTTTCCAAAAATTTTAAAATTCTCCAAATATGTCTCCATATTTATTACCCTAACTAAACCATGTGCCTCCTCACTCTTGAAAGGGAGTTCATAGTGTATGAGGGTCCTGAAGAGGTTACTGAACAACAGGAGGAGGGGCTGAGTTTGGACCCCTACAAGGCTTCTCCATTATGACCCACAAAACAGTCCTGTGGTAATACATACCCCAAATGGGCCCTGCAGGGGTGTGGGAATGCAAAAATAACTCCCCACACAGACATAATAACCATTATTACCATTTCCCTTATCTGGCATTTCTCCTCTAATGGAGGCAGCCAACCTATCCCCTAGGGAATGGGTGGTCCGAGAGAGAGGGACCAAAATCAAGAGGAAGAGTTCAGGGAGAGTCAGAGACAAAAGAGCTTATTAAAAAAATTCCAGTAATAGAGCAGAGGTGGCAGAGTTAGGAAAACCTGAGTATAAAAAAGAGGCTAATAAAGTTTAAAAATTAATCCACTAATCACTTACTGCAGTGCCCTTCTCAGTGGGAAGGAGTGGCAGGTGGGGTCAATGTCATTGCCCTTTCCCTTAGAAAACTTTTTGCCCTTTGCCCTCCCTCTCGTTTTAATATTTCTTTACCCACCCCCACCCCCACATCCCTGCTTTGGTCTTCCAATCTTGCTCCAACGGGTTTGAAAAAATATATGTGCAAAGCCTTAACTCTCTGGGGAAAAGAGGACAGAAGGTAGAAATTTATAAAATTAATAAATCATGGGAAGTTAGTTATCTGAGAATTAATAAGTAAACCAAATAAACTACCCTTGTCCTTAATTTACTTGGTCCCTCCCACCCTTTTTTTCCAGAGAACTGGCTAAGGTTGTTAACCTAATGTTCATGAATCATAGATGAAAACAGTTTCACAGGCCGTTAGAAAATGTCAGTAAATTTAGAAGATTTAGCCAACAAGAGAGGGGTGGGGGGCAGCGGCAGAGGTGCCTGGGTGGCTCAGTGAGTTAGGCATCTGACTCTTGATTTTGGCTCAGGTCATGATGTCACAGGTCCTGGGATCCAGCCCTGAGTCAGGCTCCTCGCTGAGTGTATCAGTGCCCCCTTGAGAGTCTCTCTCCCTCTCTACCCCTCCCCTGCTCTCTCAAAATAACTTAAAAAAAAAAAAAGAAGGGGATGCCTGGGGGTCTCAGTTAAGCGGGGTTAAGCCCGACTTCGGCTCAGGATATGATCTCAGTTTGTGGGCTCAAGCCCCACAAGGACTCTGTGCTGACAGCTCAGAGCCTGGAGCTTGCTGGGGATTCTGGGTCTCCCCCCTCACTGCCCTTCCCCCACTTGTGCTTTGTCTCTCTCTCTCTCAAAAATAATAAACATTAAAAAAATTATATATAAAAAAAAGATTCAGCCAACATGGCTAATAGTGAAGGGAAGTGGAGAGTAGTGAAGGAAAGTGCAGGGCCACTCCAGGAGTTGCCCACAGTGGACCCATAAACCCTCAGGGTTAATCCAACTTATCACTTATAGGAAATAAGCACCTTCTCAACCTCATTTTTCTTTCATACCAGTCTACTCTTTCAGTATTAAAAGGGGATGGACAGATCGTGACTCTCAAGCATCTCACAAAGTAGGTGAGTCACATTAGGGGCAACATTTACTTGCTCAAAAATTCATCTCACATTAGCTGGGAGGATTTGGGTGTCACCCTGAATTGTTATTTTCCTTACTCATGAAGTTTAAGGCATGGCCTTTCCCTTTTTTTTTTTAAATAAAGGCTACCCCCAAAATGGGACTTGAACTCATGACCTGAGACCAAGAGTTGCATGCTTTACCCACTGAGCCAGCCAGGTACCCCACACTTGGCCCTTTTCTAAACCACAGCTTTAGAGTTTTCTGGCAGCTATTAGGATGCTGGGTATGCTACCCTCAGATCCATTATTGCTCCACAGTGCACAGGTAACACCTGCTTCCTCCCCTCCTTCAAAGGGTCAGTATGAATCAGGTCTTGTGTGTTCATGTGTTATCTGTGTATTTTGTCTGCAAGAACATGGCAGTGTTCATTTGTTGCTGCGCACCAGTGAGTGCCTTATCCTGGGACAAGAGCTAGAGCTGGGGAGATTGGGAATGGCAGGAAGACATAGGACAGGGGTCGCCTGACTTTGTCCCGGGAAGTTATAGGCACTACTTTATCCATTTAACCTGCAGACTGAAAGAAATTGGAGGGATATGTGCAAGTGGTGGGTACCCTGGTGTGGATGGGGGAGGAGAGTGTGAGTGAGGTGCTGTAAAGCTTTAAGGGGCTCTGGATCATCACAGCATAGGAAATATGTCATCATATGGTATCACTGCCACACACATGCCCAATCTATTATGAAATTTCTACTGGGGGAGTTTCCTTCTAAAGTCATTCTGATTCATAGTGGTCTTTTTCCCTCTCTTAAACAAGTTGTCTTTAGTCAAATGCTATACAGGATAATCAGGTGCAGGCCTGGTGAAAGCAGACCTTCTCATCAGAATCCCATCAGTATCCCTCAGTTCAATCCCTCAACTCCCCTTTGCCAGTACCTGTACTTTGGGAAAAGTTTGGTATCTCACTGTAGTCAAAGCTCTCGGCCTCAGTTAATTTATTGACCAGATTTCCTAACCCAGAACCACAGATTACTGCCACTTGAGGTCGGTGCTTGGTGCGGCACAGAAGCCATTTTGCAGTGTTCTGATAATCTTCATATGTAAATCTAGGAAAAAGGAAAATGAAAGTTAAGTTTTGCTCCCCTCCCAAGGGCATCATAGACTAATGACCTTCAGTGCAGAAAGGCTGCTAGGAGTGCTGGGGTGGGAAGGGACACAGAAGGGGCCAAAGAGCTGCCCCAGAAGGGAGGATCCTCTCTCAGCAGGGTCCACACTAAGCTCATCCACCCACCCACTCCTCTTTCTGAATCAGACCCCCTTTCTGAATCAGACCCACTGAAAGTCTGATGGGAAAGTCCCTCCTCATTCTATAGCCTGGCAAAAGTTAATGGTGCCTATGTTTCCACCCCCAATCCCAACTTCAGTTTTGCTACCACTAGCAGGTTTAATTATCTCTCTTTATGACAAAGATTTAGAGAGGAAGGGATGATAAGTCTACATAGAAGTACAGGGAAATAATCGAATCAAAGAAATAAAAGGGCTGGATTTGAGGATGAAGGCTAAAGAGTATATTCAAAATGGTATTAAGACCTTCCTTAGGGCAGTGACAAACCCAATATAATCCTTCTACCCTACTTATCAGTAAGGACACTCAAAATGTAATTAACACTACCCTGAGGGCAGGGATAAACCCAATTTCCTTTTGGACCCTTGCCCTCCAATTCCTCCCTCAGACACTTTTATTGGTTGACAAAAAAAAAAAAAAAGGCAATGGGAACACTCCAGAGTTGAAATCTATGTGCCAGTTAGTTCCCCCAGATCCCTATTCTGGGATACCCAGACCAATAAAATACAGATCCCTGTCAAATGAAATTGCAAGCAGTAATTCAAGACCAGTGACTAGACAAGCACAAAAAAGCAGATGGAGTAGTCCACAACTTTGGTGGTCAGTGGCTGAAACAGAACTATTTCAGCATCTGCTTGAAAATACAAATTCTAGGGGCGCCCGGGTGGTTCAGTCGGTTGAGCATCCGACTTCAGCTCATGTCATGATCTCATGGTCTGTGAGTTCCAGCCCCCGTTGGGCTCTATGCTGACAGCTCAGAGCCTGGAGCCTGTTTCAGATTCTGTGTCTCCCTCACTCTCTGTCCCTCCCCCACTCATGTTCTGTCTCTGTCTCTCTCTCTGTCAAAAATAAACATTAAAAAAAAATTTTTTTTTAAAGAAAGAAAGAAAATACAAATTCTGGAGCCCAACCCTAGAGATCCATAATTCTGGGGATCCACAATAGTGTCCTAGGTAATTCTCATTCAAAAACCAGGCTTAAGGGGCGCCTGGGTGGCGCAGTCGGTTGGGCGTCCGACTTCAGCCAGGTCACGATCTCGCGGTCTGTGAGTTCGAGCCCCGCCTCGGGCTCTGGGCTGATGGCTCAGAGCCTGGAGCCTGTTTCAGATTCTGTGTCTCCCTCTCTCTCTGCCCCTCCCCCGTTCATGCTCTGTCTCTCTCTGTCCCAAAAATAAATAAACGTTGAAAAAAAAAATTAAAAAAAAAAAAAAAAACCAGGCTTAGTTATTTCTGGTCAAGAGGAAGGCAGAACTCAACCTGGGTTCTAGTCTCAATTCTGTCTTTTTAAGCAACTAAGTGTGTTTCAAATTCTTTCCTCGGGTAAAAAGGAAGTAATTGGCAGCACCTGTCTTGACCCCACCTGTCTTATAGGTACAGTTTTAAAATTAATTAAAAACTTATCAGTAAGTTCCAAAACCTTACCAGTTAAGACTCCATTATGTCAGGGTTTGAGTCCAAAGCACTTGAATCTTCCTCCCTGCCTTTGTTCTCCTCCCTGCCCTCTCCCATCTCCCTTCTCTTCACCAAGGTTCTTAGCCCTTCAGAGACCTAACCACATACACTTGCCATACCCATACATCTTAACCACATACACTTACCGTGCCCATACATCCCCAAGAACCAACCCAGAATTTTTCTCACAATACCAGTCCAATTCTCAAACCCCTATCTGGAAAAATGAAATGTTGAAGTGGGGGACAAGTGGAACTGAGGTATGACAGAGCTGAACACAGCTAACCAAGCCTCCAAAGGAAATCCTTCTCTTCAAAAGCAGAGCCTTTGAAACCAGATGACTCTACAACAGGCTACCCTCAGGGAAGTAGCTGGGTAAGGGACAGGGGAAATGGAGCCACAGGATGATGGAGAGAGAAGCAATGAAATGATTAAAAGTTAATCAAATAGCATCCCCAAGAGGTGCAAAAAAAAAAAAAAAAAAAATGAAAGAAGTATGAAGCCCTGGCCACCTAGCATATCTAGCAACGACTTATAGGACTTCTTCAATGGGCCATCAGTTCCCCAAGAACACCCTGGATCCCTGTGCATCCAAAAGCCACTGTGGTCCCTGATTCTGGTGACTTGGACTGGGATTTCTGGGGCCAAAGCAGACAGAAGAATTTTCAGAGGTGGGAGGTAGGAGGAAAGGGCAGAGTCTATTGTTCGGTCCAATTAATAAGGATTTCCTTCTCTCCTTGGAGACTTCATCCCCAACTTATTTAAAATGTTTTTTCTTTTTTTTTTTTTTAATTTTTTTTTAATGCTTATTTATTTTTGAAAGAGAGAGAGACAGAGCGTGAGCAGGGGAGGGGCAGAGAAAGAGGAGACACAGAATCCCAAGCAGGCTCCAGGCTCTGAGCTGTCAGCACAGATCCCGACGTGTGGCTCCAACCTACGAACTGTGAGATCATGACCTCAGCCGAAGTCGGACACCCAACCAACTGAGCCCATCCAGGTGCCCCTAAAACTTTTCTTTTAGGGGCGCCTGGGTGGCTCAGTCGGTTAAGCGTGGGACTTCCGCACAGGTCATGATCTCGCGGTTCATGAGTTCGAGCCCCGTGTTGGTCTCTGTGCTGACAGCTCAGAGCCTGGAGCCTGCTTGGGAGTCTGTGGCTCCCTCTCTCTGCCCCTCCTCCGCGTGGGGCTCTGTGCTGATAGCTCTGAGCTCCGATCCTGGAGCCTGCTTCGGATTCTGTGTCTCCCTCTTTCTGCCCCTCCCCCGCTCACGTTACGTTTCTCTCAAAAATAAACATTAAAAATTTTTTCCTAAATAAAAAAAATAAATTTTTCTTTTAGATTGTAAGTAGGCTCCACGCCCAACGTGAGGCTTGAACTCACGACTCTGAGATCAAGAGTCACATACTCTGAGATCAAGAATCAGACAGCCGCCCAGTCCCCAACTTATTTTAACTGGATCTCCAATTTGGTGGGAAGAAAGGTGTTGAGAGAACTTCAGACATCTCTCCTCTGAAGGAGGAACTCCAGATACGGGCACCAAAAGAACCTCGCAGCTTTACCTAGACTCTGCAAAGGGAGTGAAAAGCACAAGGCGTGGGTTGACCTCTTCCCGGTATGCCGGTCGGGGTGGCTGGGGGAGAGAGAGTACGCTTCCCCTACAACTTGCACCTCAGTGACGGCGCACACGCACATAAACACACCCGCCCCCTTTCCCAAGTAGAGTGCACGGTACCACACCGTGTCCCCTTCCTGCTCCGGTGGGGCCATCACTACCCGATTCCCGCGTGCGCCCCGGCTGTCGCTGGCCGCCTCACTGCTCTGCCGCCCTGCCGCGACACGGGCTCCCCCGCCAGGGGTCTCTACATCTCCAGAGCATTCGCTCTCTCTCCTGGCCCTCTCGGGGCCCAGGTGCCGGGCTTCCAGGTCTCAGTGACAGCCATTCCCCTTCCCGGGTTCCCCGGGCCTGGTGCTCGTCTCACCCGTTCTCCATGGTGCCACTGCCGCCCTCTCGAGGAGCCCGCCCTTCTCCGCTCGGATCCGGTCTGCTGAGCTGCGCCGCCCTGCGCTGAGCTGTCCTCGGCGGGTGCGGTGTATACAGTGAGTGTACTGTTACTCGCAGCTGGCTTATATCCCAGCCTGGAGTCCCCAGCCAATAGCAGCCGAACACGCAGGCCGGCCCCCATCTCCATGGCGACACACCCAGATTCAATTGCCCGAGGCTAGGCTAACAACTTAATCTGCATTCTTTGCAGAGCTGGAACCTGATTCGCGCCGCACCCTACTCCCTGGGGAAGTCTACCAAAGCATCCCTGCACCCTCTTTCGTCCTCAGGGCCGAAGTTTCCCTCAAGGAAGCCTATTCGACATGAGGGCTGGAAGCCGGAAGAGAGCCCCGAAAACCTTTTATCTGGAATCTCATTCCCGATTGTGTCTAGAGCAAACCATGAGGGATTTGAAAAGAGAAAAATTTAAACCTTGTATCCTGCAACTCCAGAATAAAATTAAATGAGCCTGTGTCTGAGATGTGTCAAACAAAATTTGCATCGAGGCGGCAAATTTTTTTTGCAGTCCTAGGAACTGCAATTTGGAAGACTTAGATTTGGGAGGAAAACCAAATAGTGCTCCACTGACGGGGGGAAAAAGCAGAGGGTCTTTAAAGGCAAAAAAAAAAAAAAAAAAGGGGGGGGTGCAGAGGGGGGATTCCAAGAAGACTTACATATGATGTAACTTACAATGATTAGCTAAAACAGTCTAATTTCTGTTAAATTTCCAGCTTGCTTTCTGGGACTGCAGGAAGCCAAGATGTTGCAGTTTGGCAGTGAACTATACTTAAAGTTCATGTTCCCTGCAGAGGTGGACTTGCATAAGCCCCACTTCCCTAATGGCCTTCTGGCTCCGTTTTTCCTAACAGCAGTGATTCCATTTCAATTTTTTCTTTTCATGTTTTCCCCTTTTGACCAAGATCTTTCCTTGGAAAGCATTAATGATCAACCATTGGATCATCTGTTGTCTACCTATCTAGGAAGGTTTATTCCTAGAAGGTCATGTCCCACAGAGGAGGGAAAATGAAATGTTATAAAGAATGTCACTAAGACCATACAGTCACAGCAACAAAGAGGTTTTCAGGAAGCAAGTCTTAGGCATTGTCCTCATCTTAAACGTCCATGAAGTTGATAGTTGACTTGTCTTCAGGGGTTGCCTATGGATAGCCATGGTTGATCATTTTATTTTAAGCCTTAGTGTGTCCATAATTTTGACATTTTAGATGGTCAAACAACAGTGAGACATACAAAGCATCAGTAATGTAATTATAATTAAAAAGGAACACATAAGAACAATAATAAGTATGATTATTTGTAATCCAGATCTTAGAAGGGGAGTCCTGTGGGGAGTCAACTGAAAAGGTCTGAAAACTTAAAATTAAACTGAGTTAGAGGGCTGAAAGAAACTCCTTTTAATGATGGCCAGTTTAAGTTTCCAATTCAGCCTGCTATGAGGTGTTAATCTAGTTGCGCAGCAGGAAGTATTAGCGATGGCACAGACTCAGTCAACAGCCAGGAAGTAATCCAAATCTCTTCTGTTGTCTTGTACAACTCAGGCAAGGGAATCTAGAGACCACTGAGCTCTAATGGCCCTAGCAGTGGATCAGGCTATTCTTTTTTTTTTTTCTTTTTAAAGTAGGCTCCAAGCCCAGCGGGGTCACAACCCTAGATCAAGACCTGAGCTGAGATCAAGAGTCGGATGCTTAACCAACTGAGCCACCCAGCACCCCCCACCCTGCCAGATCTGGTTATTCTATTAACAGCCTAGGGCAGATTCTTAACCATGGCCTCATTTGCAGCAGATCCCGCCAGGAAAAAGGATTCCAAAAAAGGATCCCAAAATGGATCCCCAAATCCATTCTTTCATTAGGGTTGTACCCTGTGGGAGGTCACAGTCCTGAGAATGTGTGTAGCCATTGTCTTCCTATTTGGAGGAGTTGTCATCTGGGTAGTCATTTATAATGGATAGAACTCTCTTGTTTCTATGGTAAGTGTTTAGGGCAGGAAAGATCCCTGTGACCAATTGAAGTATAGTGAAGGGAGAAATTGAATAACCTAGGAGATATTGTCCCGTTCTTTTCTGACTGTCTAGGCAGGTAAATGCCCAAGGTTGTCACTTATAGGCACAGGCAAAAATATATTCTGTGGGAGTGCAAAATATTCCTTTTTAAGTCTGATTATCAACAGACTCATTTGTAGGTATGGAGGGTAAGACAGGAGAAAACCAGGGGTCTGTTTTATTCAAGCAGCCAGATAAATGCTTCTTTTGATATCATAGCGTAATTGAAAGAACCTTGTACAAAAGAGGGTCTTACAGCCAGAAGAGTCTGTTGGAAAACTAGTCAGGCTCCAATGTGTTTTTATGAGGCAAGGGCTAGTGGCAGATAATTCTTTTCTTTTTTTAATCTTTTTTTTAAAGTTTATTTATTTATTTTGAGAAAGAGAAAGAGAGCACAAGCGGGGGAGGGCAGAGATAAGGAGAGACAGAATCCCAAGCTGGCTCCTTGCCATCAGCACGAAGCTGGACTGGAGCTCAAACTCACAAACCAAACCGTGAGATCATGACTTGGTCAAGAGTCAGTTGCTTAACCGACCGTTCCACCCAGGCACCCCTGGCAGGTAATTCTTGATGAAGTTTAGAATGAGATTGGAGGGTGACTATCCATGGGAGATGTTGCCCAGGTCAGTTCTTGGGCAGGGATTAGGGTAGGTAAAGCAAGGAGAGTTTCCCTTTCGAAGGAGGTAAGGCTATTTTAACATGGTAAGTAAGGTCAAAAGGGGCTGTCTGATTTATGGTGACATTGGAGAGAAAAGAGAGGTTGTAAACAGGGATGACCAAAGGGGCACTGTATCCTCCATAGCCTATAGTGGCCTGATGGTGGCAGATCCAACAGTCAGAAAGATTTCCTGCCTGTGCTAAACTCTGGGATATTTGTGTGACTGTTTTTCCTCTGTGACAAAACAGGGAGGAGGCATCAAGTCAGGAAAATAATTTCTTTAAATGAAATAAAGGAAAAGAAACTAAAGGAGGATAATAGCAGCACCAATTTAAGAGTAAGAAGATACTATAGTAGTAGAATGGGTTTTTAACCAAAGGAGGGATTTTACCACCAGTGGAGAATCCCAACTTTGTGTGAAAGAGCAAAGATCACAAGGATTCTTAGAAGGAACAATAATCTAAGAATTTCAACCAGCTTAATTGTCTTCATATATCATTGCAATAACTGGCATCTCTGGATTTTGTTTTGTTTTGTTTTGGGAAGTGGCAAACAATAATGTAATTAGAATAACTTAATCAAAGAGCTTTCAGCAGTAAAGGGAAATCAAAGAGCTAAACAGTGGGTAATAACTATGACAAAGGATTGATACACTGGTCTGGTCCTGACTCTTGCAAAAGCAGTTTACATCAGATGCTGGTGGCTTCCAGTCCAGGACTCAAGGAGTCACCTGGAATAAGTTTAAGTTTTCTGGAAATTGTTAGTTGGCTGCCTCTGGTAGGTAGAGAAGACCATTTAGGAGGAGGAGCCTTTTCTAAATGAGAAATATGAATCCATGAGTCAGTGCTTCCTCAGCTTGGCAGCATAAGGACTGGTTAATTAATACCTGGTATGTCCCCTTCCATCAGGGCTTAGAGCATCCTTATGAAGGTGTCTTTTTCAGCGAACATAATCTCCAGGTTGGAGGTCATGATGGTGTATGTCTTTGTTTCCCCAGGGCAAGCTATGTAAAGATTGTTCTAGAAGCTGGGAGTTAGCCTTTATTTTCTAAAAAAAGTTTTTAATGTGTATTTATTTTTGAGAGAGAGAGACAGAGTGCTAGCAGGGGAGGGGCAGAGAGAGAGGGAGACACAGAATCCCAAGCAGGCTCCAGGCTCCAAGCTGTCAGCACAGAGCCCGACGTGTGGCTCCAACCTATGAACTGTGAGATCATGACCTGAGCAGAAGTCAGAGGCTTAACTGACTGAGCCACCCAGGCACCCCAAGAAGCTGGGTGTTAGCCTTTAAAGCTTTAACAAGTTCCTTGCAATACATTAGGAATTTCCTTTAAGCAAAACTAGTTGATACATGCTTTTATCTAATCTCATAAGCCTGCAAGTAGTAAGTTCAATAAGAGATTATCTGTTCTTTCCAGGACTAGTTAAGCAAGACCAGTTGCAGAACTTTAGGCCAAGGCAGTTTAAAAGACTCTATTAGTTTAGCTAATTTAATGGTTCCACTAATACATTCTATCAATCCTAAAGATTGGGATTGACAAGCACAATGGAAATGCTGCAGAATGGGCCACATTTTGCAGATAGATTGGATTACTCAGCTAGTAAAATGAGATCCCAAATTGCTATGAAGTTCAGAGGGAACTCCCCAGGTAGGAATAATCTTTTCTAACAATGTCTTGCCTGCTGCTCTGGTGGTGGGTTTCCAACATGGAAATGAACTCAACCTACCTACTGAGAAAACATATAAATCATTGCTAGTATATATTTATATCCTTGGGAGGGAGGCAACAGGATGAAATCCATTTGCCATAGCATGAAAGGTCCAGAAGGCAAAGGGGAATGTCCCATACAAGTATGAATAGGCTTTCCAGAATTCTGTTTTGGGTAAATCTGACAACTAGGGTATACCTGTGAGATGATTTTTGGTGATGGCTTCTAGTAATATTGTCTTCCCAGTGAGACCATCTTATCAGTATTCTAATGTGTCAAATCATGTATATATTGTGGGACATGTCGGGGGATGGGTTGATAGGATCTATCCACTGATTTTATCTGAGGTCAGATTTATAACCTTGTTCTGTCCATTTCTTTCTATTTTGCCAAACAGTTAACTGTTGGGCTTCTGTTATTTTACGTTTTTGATTGTCAGCGAATTCAGGAGACATGGAAGTTGCAGGTGCCTTTATTAAAGGTGAGGGCTGACTTAAAGCTGCTGAGTTAGTAACTGCATCAGGCAAACGACTTCCTCTGCTTTTCTCTGTTTGCCATAGAGTGTCCTAAAATTTTAATTATCACCAAATTTGGGTAGTTGAATAACATTTAAAAAATTTGTAATGTTTATTTATTTTGGGGGGAGGAGGCAGAGAGAGAGGGAGACACAGAATCCGAAGTAGGCTCCAGGCTCTGAGCTGTCAGCACAGAGCCCAACGTGGGGCTCAAACTCATGAGCTGTGAAATTATAACCTGAGCTGAAGTTGGACACTCAGCCGGCTGAGCCACCAAGCACCCCAGATACCATTTAATAGATCTAATACATAAGAACTATTTTTTATTTTCTGTTTAGAAGAAGTCAAGAAACCTCTTTGTTTCCAGAGCATACCAAAATCACGAGCAACACCAAAGGCGTATGTACTATTGGAATAGATGTTAGCAGCTTTATCTTTACCTAGAAAATAGGCTCTAGTTAAGGCAAAGAGTTCTGCCTGCTGAACAGAAGTGGCCGTTGGTATGGGTTTAGCTTCAGTGGTTTCAGTTAGATATTATAGCATAACCATCTAGATAGAGACCGGTTTTATCCTTTAAATAGGATCTGTCAGTAAGCCAGATTAATTCAGCATTCTTGAGATAAATTTCCTGTAAATCAATCCAAGGGGTTAAAAGTTGATTAGTCAGCTTTAAACAGTCATGAGAGGTTTCATCAGTTGGCAGAGGAAGAAGTGTGGCCGGGTTTAAGGTGTTACAGGAAGCAATGGTCATGGTGAGGGGGCGGGGAGCAAAAGTCCTTCAATGGAGGTTAGCCTGCTGGTAGATAAGAGCTGAGTGTGAGGAGAGTGAAGCAAAGCTTCTACTGAGTGGATGGTAAGTAGAGAACCCATCACTCTTTCTTTTATGCGTTGTGGCAAGTTGGCAGTAGCTGCTGTTGGCCTCATATGAGGAGGGAGGCCCTTAGCTACTAGATCTAATTGTTGGCTCTAATAACCTATGGGCCTATGTTGATCCCCATGGCATTGAGTAAGTACACATATGGCATTTCCCATAATTTTGTGGAAAAAAAGGAAAAAAGCAACTTGTAATTAAGATGACCCAGTGCAGGTAAGTCATGAAGGCTGTCTTTAATGAGGAATCTTGAGCCTTTTTGACCAGATGAGAAGTTTAGTCTGATCAGCTTTAGGAAGAGTATAAACACTGGGCTATGGCAAAAAAAAACAAAAACAAAAACAGTGAAATCCAGTTCCTACACTACACTGCTAGTCCCCCCGATCCTGTGAGCTTTTTGTGCTATGGCAAGGGAAGGGTAAAATGCCCTGACTCCTGTCTGGATCTAGATGGAGGCCATGATCAATAATTAGATGCCCCAGTATTTAACTTGAATTTGCAACTCTGGAGTTTCTCTTTTGACATTTTATGTCCTTTTTTTTTTTTTTTTTTTTTTTGCTAATTCTCAGAGGAGATGGACAGTGTCTTCCAAGGATGTCTCTTCTGAGGGGGAACAGAGGAGGAGATCATACACATATTGCAAAAAGGAAGAATTCTGAAAAAAAAAAAAAATGACATCAGCAAATCAGCCTTCAGAATTTGAGAAAAATAGGTAGGGCTTTTGGTATAGCCCTGAGACATAACAGTCCAGGTAAATTGTTGATTTTCCCATGTAAAGGCAAACAGGTATTGGCTTTCAGGGTCGGTACAAAGATCTATGACAGTGAAGGTTGTGCTTTCTGGAGATAAGACTGAAAGTAGAGTATGAAGATTTGGCACAACTGGGTGCTGAAGAATAAGGATATTGTTGATAACTCTTAACTTCTGAACAAACCTCCATTCTCTTCCATGGGATTTTTGTACAGGAAGGAAGGGGATATTACAAGGGCTTGTATATTGAAGAGTTAGGCTTTGTGTGTGTTTTAAAAAAATTTTTTTGGCCTTATTTAATATATTCCTCAATTATGGGCTTGATTCCTTGAACAGCCTCTGTATATAATGGATGTTGGCAGGGGCACCTGGGTGGCTCAGTCGGTTAAATGTCTGACTTCAGCTCGGGTCATGATCTCACAGTTTGTGCGTTTGAGCCCCGCATCAGGCTCTGTACTGACAGCTTAGAGCCTGGAGCCTGCTTTGGATTCTGTGTCTTCCTCTCTCTCTGCTCCTCCCCCGCTCATGCTCTGTCTGTCTCTCCTTCAAAAATAAATAAATAAAAACATTTTTAAAAATGGATGTTGGTAAATATTTGTCAGAGGCTTTCTTTCATCCACTAGAATTTTTATAGGTGGTGCAGAGTGGATGTGGCCTCTATCAGTGGCATTTTTTTGCCCAAAGTTTCTCATGGATAGAATCTTGGAGAGAGATGGGTGTATGAGCTATGTTATTAAAGAACACAGGGACAGGGGATACCTGGCTGACTCAGTCCATGGAGCATGCAACTCTTGATCTCAGGGTTGTGAGTTTGAGCCCCACGTTGAGTGTAGAGATTACCTAAACATTTAAAAAAAAAAAATCTTAAAAAAAAAAAAAAGATAAAGAACACAGGGACAGTAACCAAGAAATCATCTTGAGATTTTTCATCAGGTTAAAATTTAAAAATATTTCCTTTTTTTGGAAAAAAGATGTGTGTCAATTGTTGTAATTGCATGTTCCTAATTTGGGTTGCTTATACTTGAGTATTTAGGGCTTGTGTGGGTTTCTTTTTTGTATCTTTTTGAATAGCTTTGGAGAGCTGCCCAGCAGTAATTAACTAGGTCATGGAATTTCATAGTAGCCCAGTTAAGTTGCAGGGGTGGTTTTTGTTTTTGTTTGGTTTAAGTTGCAGGTTTTGAAAAATTAATTAATTAATTAAAAATTTTTAAATCTGAGTTGCAGGTGCCTCTTGCAAACCTTCAATAAAAGCACAATTTAACAAGGTGGAGGTGTGATGGTCAACTTTTTCAATGCCAGATAATTGCTTAAAATTTTTCTCACATCTTTCAAAATCATACAAAACCCATTCATCAGATCTTTGGACACATTTTTTGGATTTTTTTCCAGGTCAATAGAATGGGGAAAACCATCAAGAATCTCTTTGTGGAGTCTTTTAGCTAATTTTGAGGCTTCTTTCATGTCTACAGCCTTTTTGTGGGGAAATCCAATAAAAGATCTGTCCATACTCCTTTTTGCATCCATTCTCTAGCAAGTCTTTCATCTACTAACATGAGAATGAGCTGATAAAGATCAGAGAATCCTGGCTTATAAATTTGGACTACAATCAAGAATTGTCTAGCAAACCCAATAGGGTTTTCTCTAGGGTTAGGAAACTCCTTGGTAATAGCTCATAGTTCAGCTTTACTCCAAGGAGAACGAGAGAACTGGGATCCTAAAATATCATCTCCTGGCTTAACTATAAAAGATGCTACAGGTAGGGGTGGGTCCTGAGAAGTCTCCAGATAATCATAGAAAGGAAGTTCAGCAAGAAAATGAGAGAGGGATGGTGGACAGATAGGCAGTGGGGAGCAAATGGAGGAAGTGATGGAGCAGCAGAAGACTCTTCGAGTTTAGTAAGTCTCTGAGACAATTCAGAATTTACCTTAGTTTAGAATTAGTATCCTGGAAGGAAGCAATTTTTGAGTCATGAACACATTTTGAAGACTTGAAATGATAATTAAAATAAGCTTCCCATGGGGCACCTTGGTGGCTCCATTCGGTTGAGCACCCGACTCTTGGTTTCAGCTCAGGTCATGATCCCAGGGTCATGGGATCAAGTTCCACATCAGGTTCCTCGCTGAGTGTGGAACCTGCTTCTGATTCTCTCTCCCTCTCTCTCTCTCTCTCTCTCTTCCTCTGCCCCTCTCCCCTGCTCACTCTCTCTCTTTCACAAACAAATTCCTCATATGGATTATTTAGTCTTCTATTCTTTCTCTAATTGATTGCACATATAAACTAACATAGGAATTTTGAAAGAGCCCCAGGTTGGCCAATTAAATTTTAAATCATCCCAGGTAATCATTGTCCAGAGAGACAGGAATTTGCAAGATGAGGACCCATAATTCTTATATATAAAACTAGTAGGATTTCCAGAAGAAGGCTGCCCAGCAGCCTATCTCTCAAAAAGCAAACTGCATTTTCAAGAGGAACTAAGTACTCACCAGGGCAACAGACAGGAAGTGAAGTCCTGAGAACAAAAGTGGCAACAGAGGACACTCAAAGCAGAACCTCAGACTGGGAAATTTGGATTACAAGAAGACTTATCAGACTCTGACTGGGACCACTGGGGAGATGACAGGGCACAACGGACCCTTGTAAGTACCTCATTTGAATCTATGAGAGAGCCAGAGGAGGGAGATGAGATGCTCTCCGGTCCCACTTTGTAATGTCAAACATTTGTAATGTCAAACAAAATTTGCAGTGAAGCTGCAAGGCAAACAAAAATTTATTTGGGGACTTAAGAATTGCAATTTGGGAGACACATATTGGGAGAAAATCCAAACTGTGCTCTGCTGATGGGTAAAAGCAGTGGGTCTCTAATGGCAAAAAAGAGCATTCCAAGATGGCTTACATAAATTGTTTTGCAAAATTATAATTGGCTAAAAGAGTCTAATTCCTGTTGAATTGCAGCTTTCCATCTGGGGCTGCAAGAAGCAGTATATTGCAGTTTGGCAATGAACTATATTTATTATTAAAAAAATTTTTTTTTATTTATTTATTTTTGAGAGAGAGAGACAAAGTGCAAGTGGAAGAGGGGCAGAGAAGACACAGAATCCAAAACAGGCTCCAGGCTCTGAGCTGTCAGCACAGAGCGCGATGCAGGGCTCAAACTCACCAACTGTGAGATCATGAACTGAGCGAAAGTCAGACACTTAACCGTCTAAGCTACCCAGGTGCCCCAGGAATGAACTATATTTAACGTTAATGTTCTGTGCCCAGATGGCCTCGCATAAGCCCCACTTCTCTAGTGGACTCATAGCTCCATTTAGATGTGCTTTCTTAATAGGATTGACTTTATTTCAGGTTTTTTCCCTTGTGAGTCACATCCTGGAGAAAACAAATAGGGTAAACCTTAGAAACTGTGCTGAACTGGAGGTTACAGAATTTGGGAAAACGTATCAACTCTAAGTCCAGGACCCATATGGGGAGAAGAAAAAGTTGTCAGGGAAAGAATTCCTGGATCTTTAAAACAAAAAGAGAAAGGGTGGGACTGGGGTGGGGATGGTATAGGGATGTGACCGGCAAATGCAGACCATCCATTCATTGACACAATACTGGTTCCAAGCAATTCAGATAACTAAGGAACTCCTCATAATAGAACTATACAATATAGCACCTTTGTAAGAGCTCAGCTATTCCTCTCCCCTCTTTTGCAAGTTTAATTAAGCTTACATAAAATTACAAATCAATGGCCCTTGCTTAGCTATCAGAATCCCCCATCTGTTTCCAGTTTCCTGAACACAATTTTTCCTGTTTGCCATTTTACCCACCTTACCCACTGCTATGGTCCAAGCCACTGTTTCCCAGCCCTGTTTCTGTCTCATTCATAAAACTGAGTCCAGTACCAAATGAAGGGTATATTCTATCATCGTTATTGTTGTTATGCTATTATTATTATTATCCTTATTCATTGAGTAATTTTAGCAAAGGTAACAACAGGGTAATCTAAAAGTAAAGTTCACCTTCGTAATGAACATGAACAATTGAAACATTGAAAGCACAATTTTTTAAAGTTTATTTATTTATTTATTTTGAGAGAAAGAGAGAGAACGAGCAGGGAAGGGGCGGGGGTCGTGGGGACAAAGGATCTGAAGTAGGCTCTGCGCTGACAGCAGACAGCTGGATGTGGGACTCAAATTCACAAACCAGGAGATCATGACCTGAGCTGAAGTCAGACACTTAACCGACTGAGCCACCCAGGCATCCCTGAAAGCACAATTTTAAATGATGGATGAGATCAGTCCTAAGTAAAAATCATCCCCAGGAAATATTCATCTATATTTGATTGGCGAAAGTTTTTTTTAATTGCCCAAATCCAATCCAGTTTACACAAAAGACAAGAGTATGACATAATTATATTTAAGAAAGTGCAAACTTAGTCAATTAATTTTATGGACTGTCTAAAGTAAGTGTATATAAACCAAAAGAAGATGATCTATGATAAATCTACAAAAAGAAAAATGGGGGACCAGCCTCAGTCTTCTGTAATGTTTCCACAGCATCACGTGGGGAAGGGTGTGTGTATATATATATATAATGTTTAATATATATATATATATATATATATATATATATATATATAGAGAGAGAGAGAGAGAGAGAGAGAGAGAGAGAGAGAGAGAAAGAGAGACATAAACATTCTGGCCACCAAAGAAATGTACTGTTATGTGACAGGCAAAGACAGTTTACCAGACTGCTCCTTGGCCAGGGTGACATTACCTTTAGAACTTCACAACATACTTTATTCTGAATTCAAGTTCAGCAACCCGCCTCCAGCACAATCACTTAGACCCCGAATCTCATTGGTTTCACCCATGACCCAGAGAAGAGTCTACCCTATGAGACTCAGCAGGCCTCCTCAGACCACATCTTTATCTTGTGGCCTATCCAACAAGAGGGCTCAGGGTCCAGGTCACATCAGACCCTACCTTGAATCCCATCCTACCCCTAACCTTGGCTAGTTTACATCTCTTACTGCCTACCTCACAAGTTTTTGACCTCTAAAGGGCACAGACTCAGGCATTTTGAGTGTGTATATCTGCTGCACTGTGAACACTGTATACAGCAGATACTTAACGGTCAAATATATGAAATGTTTATTATTTCTCTTTAAGCCACCTCAAGCCAAGTCCCCATACTCTATTCATTTATGACCATTTTGATCTGTTTTCAACATCCCAGTCAAGAGGTTCCCAGTTTCTCAGTTTATAGTGCACTTAGTATCTCAGCAATTTTTTATAGCCCCCTTAGTTCAAAATAAATACTTAACACATTTACTTTTTAAGTAGTTGGTTCCTAACAACTTAGCAACCATTTAGAAAAAATAATACACACACACTGAACGAAAAAAAATATTTGTTTATATTTCTTAGATAACTGCAAATAATCCCTAAGGGGATGTGTGTGCCTGTTGGGCATTGAACAACTTCTCAAACCTTGGAATCCAATACTGCTACCCTCATTTCCTGTTCTGGGATGATTTTCATGCAGTACTTATTTTTTTTTATCAGAGGGACCTCCTAAAACCCAACTTCACAAAGATATTTTGTCATCAAAAGGAATGTTGCAACAATCTAATGTTCATATTATGAGTTACTTTGAACTGGTAGTTTGCAGAGTATACAGAGATATTGAATATGGCTGTGTTTCCCTTAAAATCTTTAAATATCCCATGGTACCCCTGAGAATTTATACCAGGACACAGAGTTTGGAAACTATGGCTCCAGTCACTCCATGCCACCTCCATTCCCAAGTTTATGTAGTATAGATGAGTAGACTCTGCAATCAAACTACCTGTGTATGAATTCCTTCTCCACCCCTCACTTACTGGCTGTGTGATCTGAGGCAAGTGAAAGTCTCATTCTGCCTCAGTATTCTCATCTGTAAGGTAGTGATAATAATAGTATTTACTGTTGTTGCAAGAAGTGTAGAAAATGCTTGTTAAGTGTTTAGATAAGTGCCTGGAATTATAGTAATTATAATTATAGTAAATTATAGTAAATGTTGGCTATTATTATTATTATTCCCCATTGTCTCTTTTTCTTTCTGGTTTCTCTAGGTCCGCCTAACCATAAATTGGGTAAGAAGAACAACCAGAGGTGCACCCAGCCCATCAACATCAACTCTTATTGTGCACTGTTCAAAACAGTAACCACTAGCCAAATGTGGCTATGTAAATGTAAGAACATTAACATGAAATAAAAACAAAAATTCAGTTCCTTAGTTATACTAGCCACACTGCAACTGCTCAACAGCCAGATGAGGCTAGTGGCTACCATTATCCATGGTAGAGAAACATTTCCATCATCACAGAAATTTTTATTGCACAGCATTGTTCTTATCTTTTCTAGACACTGCTACCCTGTATGTACCTAAAAGAAGCTAGAACTATGTCCATGAGTTCATGAGTTCAAGTCCTGCATTGGGCTCCCAGCACAGAGCCTACTTAAACAAGAACAACGATAAACAACTAGACTATACCCTCTCCCACCTCACCCAAACTCCCATACTACCCTGCATCTTGATTAACTCACTCACTCTGGGTATAACTGAAAACATTCTTTGCCCTGGAAATGGAGTCAGGGACTGTGCTGTTTTCACACAGGTATAAATTACCACTTCAGGAAAGGGGAAAGAAGAAACAGGGTATATGAAGAAGAGAAATCAAATTGGGACACTGTGGGTCACAGAAGCTAGGCCGATGTTTCTCACCCTATTCTCCACCATCTATTTAGCAACAACTTGGAAGGTTGGAAGGTTATTACTTGGCTGAAAGCCTGAAGAAAAAATGCTTCCAAATCTTTACAGTTTCTTTATATCCTTGGGTCATAGACTTTTATGAAATATTCCCCTCAAAATTCATTACGTTAAAGCTTTTACCTTGTAATCCCAATGTGACTATTTGGGGATAGGGACTTTAAAGAGGTAATTAAGGTTAAATAAGGTCATAAGGGACCCTAATCCAGTATGACTGGTGTCATAAAAAAAGGAAGAGACACCAGGTATATGTGTGCACAGACAAAAGGCCATGTGAGGACACAGTGGACAAGGCAGCTATTTGCAAGCCAAGGAGAGAGGCCTGTAGACACCTATATCTTGGACTTCAAGCCTCCAGAACTGTAAGAAAATAAATTTCTGTTGTTTAAGCCACTGGTCTGTTGTATTTTGTTATGGCAGCCCTGGCAAACTAATACACCTCTCCAATGTAAGTGAGAAGACCCCACCCCACAAGTAAGATGGCACATACCAGGGATAATATTGACACTATTCACCTGGATCGCACAGGAATCAAGCAAGCAGCCAACACCAGCCATAAACACCTGATGCCAGCCACACTGGAGTACCTCAGCTGGATATTCACCCTGGATGGGACCGCAGGAGACAGTATTACTCAGTACACAAATTCACCTCAAGATGGTGCTTAAGTTTGTTCATTCATTAATTTAATAGCCATTTATATAGCAACCTCCATGTGCCAGGCATTGAGCATAAAAAAAAAGACTCCATCCCAAATACCGTGTATTCTGCCACCTCTGTGCTTCTTCCTTTTTCAATCTGGCTGGCAAATGATGTGAGTGCAGAAGCATTAAACTGTAGGTCAGAAGAACTGGACTTTTAGTCCCGTTTCAATCTCCCACTTAGTTTAAGTAACTATAGCTTACAGAACCTCCGTTTCTATATCTACAAAATTAGTCTTGCCTTCCCT
Organism: Puma concolor; assembly: GCF_028749965.1. NCBI lineage: Eukaryota > Metazoa > Chordata > Mammalia > Carnivora > Felidae > Puma > Puma concolor. The sequence goes on from NC_141672.1 coordinate 77,485,717, forward strand.
GTCCATCTTGTAGTGGGTTTTGAAATCAAAATATAAAAGTGCTTTATTAACTGGGAGCAAGTTACAAATATTATCATTACTTTTTGTAATTCTCTGCCTGTTGATCTACTCGAGACAGAGCTCAGATCCAAGTTATCCATGCACAATAATATAATAATCCCTCTTTATAGTTCTAAAGTTTTCTCTGGCTGCTCTGGCTGGAAGTGATTTCTTCTTTCCCTGAACTTGGATGATACTGTTTAACTCATTTGGTGTGGAGCACATTTTGCATCATGAATTTCTCTTATTCATATTTTTCCACGTAATAAAAGATACTCATGTTGATATTTTGTACGGTGACTTTTCACATTATGTCTCCCTAACAAGAGTGTGCGTTTCTTAAGGAGTGTCTTTCACAAAGAGTAGATATTTAACAAATATGCGTAGATGTACCAATCGCTTCAATTTTACCATCTGTAGTAGGTCAAAAAGCATGGCCACCATATTTTGCAGCTCCTCCCATCAAGGTGTGAAGTCCATTTCCCCATGCCTTGAACCTGGGCAGCCTTATGACTTGCTCTAACCATTAGACGTAGTAGGGATGAAGTTGTGCTAATGCTGGAGCTAGGCATAAAGATGTCTTAGAGCTTCTCCTTTCACTCTGTTGGACCATTGCCCTAAGCACCGCCATGCCATAAAGAAGCCCCATCAGGCCAGCACATTCAGTTGCCAGACATGTAAGTAAGGCCATCTTGGACCATTCAGTTGTTACCAGTCACCACTGCACACTCATGAATGAACCTGGGTGAAACCAATGAAAGAACCATCCAGCCAACATGCAGAATCAGAAGTTAAAAACATACATCACTTTGTTTGGCGCTGTTTGTTGTGCAGCAACAGACAGCTGAAGAGCAGAAGAAGTATTTCTTCCCTCCGGGTAGGTAGGATTTTTCTCTATCTCTTTTATGGCCTTTCTCACAAATTACAACCTTGCTTTCTGGGTAATTACCTTCTGACCACTACCAGATTGTAATGTCATTGAGGGTGAAACAACTTATTGGTTTTAGATTTCTCCTAAAATACTATACCCAGAACTGTAGGTAGTAGGTGATGAGTCCATTTGCAGAATAAGTAATGGCTCCTTCCAAGGGAGTCTTGAAATTCAAGTCCCAGAGGAGTTTATTATAAAGTAGTTTTCATTATGAGAGCACTTAGAGAGCCACTGTCTTAACTCTGTCCCACAGCCTAATAGGGGTGGTTAGTGTGTGGGTAGAGGTTAGTATGGCATGGAAAGAGAGCTTTAACAGGACATTATTCAGGGATTATTCCATCACACCTTCCTTCAGTGCCCCCTATACCTGTCAGAACATGCTTTATATTGGTTAACATTTTCTTCTCCTTTTGCTTCTCTAGCCATACACCCCTATATTTAACCTATAATGAAAACATCACCAGGAGCCCAAACTTCTAAATGAATAAGCCATTTTACTATTCCATCCCTTTAAGATCCTTGGTAATGTATCCAATCATCCCTCTCTCCCACTTTTTTTATAAAGATAAAACTAGATTTAAAAAGGCACCAAATATGGCTTTGTCGACGGTGGAGAGTCATAAAAGGACAGATTTGGGAATATATGTATAAGCAATGTACAAATAATGAGCGCTGCTCCATTCTAGAGTGAACACTTGAACTTCCGTGCCAGAAACACCAGAAAGAGCAGTAAACTTGCCTGTCCCCCTGTAGAGCCACAAACCCTTCCTCTTTTGTATCCAGAGTTTCCTTAGTTCATTAAACGCCTGTGGGACCCAACTGGTGGATGGATACCAGTGTCTAAGTAGAAGCTGGTATCCACAACCTGGGAAAGTTGTGTCTAAAAATCAGAACCCAAGTAAAGTCTCCAGCTCCTGTAGCAATCACAAATGCTGGGACAGCAGCAGTTCCTTTATCATTAAATATGTGGGGTAGGTTGTACTCCCTTCAGTGTTAGGGTCAGTGGAGAGGCTTCTGGCCAAACTGGCCATGGTCCTTAGAGTTATTTTTTCAATTCGTTGTTGCTTCCCAGTTGTAAGGCAGTTACAATTTGAGCTATGACAAGGGGAAAACCCAGGTGCCATTCGGGCTCCCATAGAGACCACATGAGGTTGGAGGAGGAGGCTGGTGGGGGCACTATCCCCAACGGTTGGGTCCAGTGGATACTAATAGACCTCAGAGTTCTCCTTTGGTTTCTGGGAAGGGTGAGGTAGAACCCTCAGCTAAAGGGTTCTTCAGGAAAAGGCAGCCATGCTAGCATTATTTTCAGTTAAGGAGCCTCTACATTAAATAGACCTGAGCTAAAATGTCACATCTGTACCAATCAGATTTTTACCATGACCATGAACTGGAACCATCTCCCTTGACCTCCTAGTATTTCCTTCTCCTATGACAATGGGGTCCTTTCCATTTGCACTTGCTTAATTAGAGGAAATTATGTCAGTAACACCTAAAACAAGGAAGATCTCTTTAAGGTGACTCACTTTTAGTCTATCATCCATCATTAATCCCAAAATAATGGTATATTCACCCTACACTTATATGATTAAGGAAATTCTCCTAAATTATTCTTTTTTTTTTTTTTAACGTTTATTTATTTTTGAGACAGAGGGAGACAGAGCATGAACGGGGGAGGGTCAGAGAGAGGGAGACACAGAATCTGAAACAGGCTCCAGACTCTGAGCTGTCAGCACAGAGCCCAACGCGGGGCTCGAACTCACGGACCACGAGATCATGACCTGAGCAGAAGTCGGCCGCTTAACTGAGCCACCCCGGCGCCCCTATTCTTTTTTTTTAAACATTTATTTATTTGGAGAGAGAGAGAGAGAGAGCATAAATGGGGTAGAGGCAGAGAGAGAGAGAGAGGATTCCAAGCAGGCTCCTCTGCGCTGTCAGCCCAGAGCCCGACACAGAGCCGGAACTCACAAATCTGGAGATTACGACCTGAGCGAGAGCCGGAAGTTTAACCTATTATTCTTTTTTTTTTTTTTTTTAATTTTTTTTTTTTAAACGTTTATTTATTTTTTTGGGACAGAGAGAGACAGAGCATGAACGGGGGAGGGGCAGAGAGAGAGGGAGACACAGAATCAGAAACAGGCTCCAGGCTCTGAGCCATCAGCCCAGAGCCTGATGCGGGGCTCGAACTCACGGACCGCTAGATCGTGACCTGGCTGAAGTCGGACGCTTAACCGACTGCGCCACCCAGGCGCCCCTAACCTATTATTCTTTACATAACGAGGGGCTGCTCACCTTGACTTTTGCCCCTGCTCTATCTTGAAACTCCCAACAAAGTTGAAAGAACAAAGTAAAAAGTTCCCTAAGGGTGGGGGGAATCCTACATATGTTATCTCTGTCTAGGTACCCATTTAGTAGAGCCCTTCAATAGGTTTGAAAATTGCAGGTATTCCCTACTTTTTATAAGTTCAAGTTATGCCACTTTGCTTGTATGAAAGAGTTTCATTAGTACAGGTATACCTCAGAAATATTGCGTGCTCGGTTCCAGACCACTGAAACAATGCCAATATCACAATAAAGGAATTCAAATAAATTTTTTTTGGTTTCCCAATGCATATAAAAGTTATGTTTACACAATGCTGTAGTCTATTAAGTGTGCAATAGCATTATGTTTGAAAAAAGTATGTATCTTAATATTTTAGTGCTAAAAAATGTTAACCATTAATTAAAAATAAATTAAAAAAAACCCAAAGATATACACCTTGTCATCATAACCCACAAAAGAAAATACAGATGGACATAAAAATTTTAATGTGAAAAATTTCTGGAAAATACGGCCTAGTTGGAGCTAGGAGGATATAATTCAAAGGAGGTGAAACCAACTCAGATGTGCATTCAAGAAGGGGTCTAAAGAAATAATTCAATATTCTTGAATCTGTTTTCACTTAACAGGTATCTGAGAAGGGAAAAGCCCTTGGTATACTGACCCAAGAAATTTCTGTAATGAAGCTTACTCACATTTGTTAGCAAGTAACTCATATCTTTGAAAATTTCAGAATCTTATAATTTATTAGTGTTGCTTTTTGGAAGGATAGATTGCATGAGGCATCTGATTATTAAATAAAATTTCACTGGTGAAGAAAAGGCTAACCAATCATCTGAGCTTTCAACAAGTTGTAATCACTGATCACAGATCACTATAACCAATATACTAATAATAATGAAAAAGTTTGAAGTACTTCAAGAATTACCAAAATGAGACTCGGAGACACAAAGTGAACAGATGCTGTTGGAAAAATGGCACTGATAAATTTACTTGACACAGGGTTGCCACAGCATTCAGTTTGTTTAAAAAAACAAAACAAAACAAAACCCACAATATCTGCGAGGAGCATTAAAGCGAAGTGCACCGAAATGTGGTATGACTGCACCTGGTTTCCCTAAGCTTAAGAAATCCAAAAGAGGATTTTCACTTTTACCAGAAAAGCAAAATAGCTTTCACTGTTTTGCAGCTAGCTGTGGTGGAGGCCGTTCGCACAGAAGGAAAAGTGGCACCACCAAGCTCCTTCCCTGGGAACTACACTCAGCATTAAGCCGCCATAGATTTGAATTGTCTTTGAGCATCTGTATTTTCTCCATATATTTTGTGCATCCGTTAGCAAGATGTGTCCTAAGGTATCTGAAAACCCTAAGAGATTATTTTGGGGATTCGGGACTACTCAAATTTTTTTCCATAATCATGGTAATTGTCTTCGTTTTTTTCACTTGAGCTGAGGAAAGGTTTCATAGGACTCTACTTTCGGATATGGCTGGGTAAACTTGTGTCATCTGCTTTGCAAGTTGAGTATGGAGGATGTATAGGGATGAACAGGAGAGTGAGTAGGATTGGCTGTATGTTGAAACGTCTGAGGGGCTCACGAGATTCTCCAGTACTTGTCAGAATAACCTCCATTGGCAGTCTCCTCGCTGGGACTAAGTTGAGACTAGTCTCAAGACTGTCTCATTTTGTCAGCAAGGTTACTAAAACATCCTTGTACTTAATTGGTTAACTCGGCCAAAAAACACTTATGATGCATATGTATTTAGGACTGGCAGGGGTCATGAAACTGAGTGAAATATGAAATATCCCTGTAGTGATAGATCCAGATTCATAAAAGGTAGTTTCATAATCAGGGATGCGGAGTGAGAGGGTGGGGTCTGCAGGGCTGGTCCCTGGAGAAGCCAGTCTTGTGTTCTGTCCCAGAAGTAACTCCAGCGGGAAAGGGTGGATGATTATCTTAACATTTTAATGCATTTCCTACTGGTACATCTTTATTCCGACTTTCTACAGGTTATTTCATTGAGCAGAGCGGCTAACTCTCGCCAGCCTTTCCTCCTCTGGCTACTCAGCCCAAGCTCCAGCACTTTCACTAGAGCCACGCCCCCGAGTTCTGGACCTAAGTTCGGACCAATACAGTTGCACCTCACGAGTCACAAGACCGAGAGGCCAGCCAAAGAGGAGATGTCTTTTAGTGGTATCTTTGGACCAATGAGGAGCAATGATTATGCACTCGCTCTGCGCGCGTAACAGAGGAAGCCAGGCTTCCTGAAACAGGTGACCAGTGAGCTGAAGCAGCCTAGTCCCACCTCCTGGTCTGGAGGTAACGCGATGGGCCACGCTTCCAATGGCTCGCAGAACCTCTCGTCACGTGCAGTTTTTGCGGGCCCAGCGGCCTCCGGGAGGTCATGTGACAGTTGACGTTGCCGCGACTCTCCCAATGGAAAAAAAGAGCTGCCTTCGCAGGACCAAGAATTGATTTATCTCCACGAATAATAGCACGGCGGGGGCGGGGACAGCCTATCACGTGCTTGCGGGACGGAATCGGGCGGGGCAGGCCACTGGTTGCGGGGCGAGCTGGGCGCGCGGCGCGCAGGCGCTCTGGGGACCCGGTAGCGGCGGCGGCGGTGGCTGCGGAGACGGCGGCGGCGAATAGAGCCGGGTCCTTGGCCGAAGCAGTAGGCGGTGGTGGCGGCCATGGCGGCAGACGGAGAGCGATCCCCGCTGCTCTCCGAGCCCATCGACGGTGGCGCCGGCGGCAACGGATTAGTGGGGCCGGGCGGGAGTGGGGCTGGGCCCGGGGGAGGCCTGACCCCCTCCGCACCACCGTACGGAGCCGGTAAACATGCCCCGCCCCAGGGTAAGCCGGGGTGGGTCCAAGATGTTCCCGGGGGGGTACGCTGAGAGGCGGGAGGGGGCGGGGCCGAGGGCGGAGGCGGGGCCCAGGCGCCAGGTGCGGAGCAGTTGCACCTGTGACTGGGTGAAGCTCTCTTCTTTCCGCAATTGTTACCGGAACTTGGGAACCGAAGGGGGGTCTGAGGAAGCTGACTGAAGCACGGATTATAAGAAGCCCGCCGAGCTAGATCAGAAGGGTTGAGGACCAAAAAGAGTTCCTTGACCCCGTGGAGCATCAGTAGGGGTGTCTACAAGTGATGCCACCCTTCTTTTTACTTTCCTCTCCAGCGTTTCCCCCGTTCCCTGAGGGACACCCAGCCGTGTTGCCTGGGGAGGACCCACCCCCCTACTCACCCCTGACCAGCCCGGACAGTGGGAGTGCCCCCATGATCACCTGCCGAGTCTGCCAGTCTCTCATCAACGTGGAAGGCAAGATGCATCAGCATGTAGTCAAATGTGGCGTCTGCAATGAAGCCACTGTGAGTTACACACATCTATGAAATGGGCCCTGTTTCCTGGATCCTCTTTCTGATCTCTTGATTCTAGACCTTGATGTTCAGGTGTTAGCCGAATGGTAATCCTGAAACCCAGGTTTCAGTTCCAGGAGTCTCACATCACCATTTCCCCAGCAGCCACTCACCAGAGCTGATGTTTACCATCCTGCACCTTCATTTCTATTCTGGATACTTAAGCCTAGTCTTTATTTGCAAATCTTCTGCTATATGTTTTTCTTTCATTTCTCTGACCTGGCTAAGACCTTATCTGGCTAAGACCTTATCTCTCTGATCTCTTCTCAGAAGGTGTTTTTGGAGGAAATGGAAGGGATTGGAATTAAAGGTTTGCTTACCGATGTCCTCATTGTTCTCTAGCCAATCAAGAATGCACCTCCAGGGAAAAAATATGTTCGGTGCCCCTGTAACTGTCTCCTTATCTGCAAAGTGACTTCCCAGAGGATTGCCTGCCCTCGGCCCTACTGGTAAGAGGCATAAGGTGGGGAAGGGCATCAGTGGGAATAATTGGAAAGCCCTAAAAAGGATGAATGTTTGCAGAGCATGTAAAGGTGTTTATTTAGAAGGAGAAAAAGTTAAGGACTGTTGTACCGTTAGAATTTTACAGCCATCTTGTTCAAATCTCAGTAAAAAGACTGGGATGAAATTTATGTCCGTTAGGGAAATAGAGAGTCTAGGGGACTGGGTGAATTATCCTCAGGTAAAATGGAAGTTAGAGACCTGAAGTTTAAGTAGTGCTATTTCTCAACCTTCCCTCGGGCTAGGGTTGGGTGGGGCAGAGTATATGCCGTGTACAGAAAAGTAGAGGAATTTAGAAAGGCAGGGATTGGGAGCTATGAAGGAAGGCTAGTGTGGGCATTTTAGGATTAAAAATGATTTAAACGTAGTCTTTTTCTCCATTACAGCAAAAGAATCATCAACCTGGGGCCTGTGCATCCAGGACCTCTGAGTCCAGAACCACAGCCTGTAGGTGTCAGGGTCATCTGTGGACATTGCAAGAATACTTTCCTGGTGAGGAGGAGCATTGGGAAGCCTTGGGAGGAAGCGGGAAAAACAGAAGTAATCATGAATATATTTCTGAGTTATGATAATGAATACTGAGAAGGTCTGTTTTAATTTCCCTTCTGTTCCTTTTCCCACCCTCCCCTGCCCCAGAGCCTTCACTGGACATGACCCTGCTTGTATTAATTGGGTTCTCCCTTTTTTGTTCTCCATAGTGGACAGAGTTCACAGACCGAACCTTGGCCCGTTGCCCTCACTGCAGGAAAGTGTAAGTGACTGGAGAGTGGCATTGTTGAACTGGTAATTTTGTAACATGTACAGTAAAACCTGCAGGGCCATTGCAAGCATCAATTTGTTTGCCTCCCCACAGGTCATCTATTGGGCGCAGATATCCACGAAAGAGATGTATCTGCTGTTTCTTGCTTGGCTTACTCTTGGCAGTCACTGCCACTGGCCTTGCCGTGAGTAACCTTGATCCGGCCCTTCGTTCTTCAGCCTCATCTCCATAGCCTACAATTTGGGAAATGGCTAACCTAAAAAAAGTGAAAGAAACCGAGGGGTTTTTGTTTGTTTTGCCTTGTTTTAATGTACACATGAGCTGAAGTTGAAGGTAACTGATAAACAATCTCCATTGTTATTATGGGAGTGAAAAACAGCCATCTTCTTTATACAAAAGACAGGGCAATGAAGAAGTGGCTTAAATTAAGAGTTGCTGTTAGAATTGGCTCCCTTGTCCAACACTAAGAAACACTGACAGATGTCTGGGATTGTACAAGTTATGTACCTGCCTAGGGGAAGAGAGCACAATTGGGCCTTTAAGAAGGTCCCTGAAGGTGGATACACGTGGTTAGGCAACCAGGCACTGAAGCTTCCATTCTGTGTTGCTGTTACTAGGGCTTTTAGAAAGTGGTGAGAGATCAACAGTAACCCCATCTTCCTTCTTCTTCATCAGTTTGGGACATGGAAGCACGCTCGGCGATATGGAGGCATCTACGCAGCCTGGGCATTTGTCATCCTGTTGGCTGTGCTGTGTTTGGGCCGGGCCCTCTACTGGGCTTGTATGAAGGTCAGCCACCCTGTCCAGAACTTCTCCTGAGCTCCACAACGACACACAGACTGTGCCTGGCCCCTTCCTGGTGGGGACAGTGACACTACAAAGGGAACCGTGGTAAAAGGCTCCCTTGGCTTCTGTAAGGGGAGCCAAGCAGCTGCCTTCCTTTTCCCTGGGGAGAGGTAGGAAGGAACCAGACCCTCACTTAGGTTTGGAGGGGTAGATAAGACCACTGCTGGCCATCTGCTTTCCTCCAAGGGCTGCTGTGTTTAGGGTGAAATAGGCAAAATGTTGCCCCTAAACCTGGGTCCTAAAAGAGGGTTCTAGCCTTGTCCTTCCTATATACTCCCTGAGAGCCATTCCTGTCCCTTAAACATTCCAGGGCAGGGTGGGGGTGGGTAGCCCTGGGGGTTCCCTCCCTTTTGTGCACCATTAGGACCTTGCTGCTGCTATTGCACTTCACCAGGGGCTGGCGCTGGCCTGTCCCCTCAGTCTCCTGTCCCCCCATTCTGTGTCCCGGGGGGTGGGGATGGGGTCAGCCGCTGCTCTGTACAGACCACAGGAACTGATGTGTATATAACTATTTAATGTGGGGTATGTTCCCCTAGTCCTGAATTTCCCTTAACTCCTCCTTCCAACCTTACCCCCCAGTTGCAGTATTTAACTGAGCTGGATAAGGTTGCTCTGTCTTGGGGGAAGCTAGGGATTCATCCTGTGCTTGTAAATAAATAAGGTCATGACTATCCTTTTCCAAGTTGTTTATCTTTATATATGAAAAGATAAGGAGAATTTGTAGCCCCACAAAGGGGTAGAATACAAAGACAGCAAGGCTGAAACTATGGCTCTTTATTTTCATGTGGACAGTTCAGAGAAAGTCATCAGTAGCTTTTGTTTAATGTAAAAAAAAAAAAAAAGCACAAAAAAATCGGGGTTTAAAGGAAACCTAAGTGTCACTAGGAGCCTGGTTGAAGGACTCGTATTTTTAGAAGGGAAGTAACAGTGCAGATTTCTTTAGAGAGCAGTTTTTAAAGAAGTTTGGGGAGGTTAAGTTTTAAAGCTAGCTTGGGGGGCTTATTTCCCCAGCATAAAGTAATTTAAGGGAGGTGTCACAGTGCTAGGTACAGGGTGATGGGACAGTGGTCACTGCCCAGGGCCTTGGAACGGATCTTGCTGTCACACAACGCGGGTAACAGAGAGTGTGACAACAAAAAGTAATCAAGGCGCCAACCAACATTTTTGGATCGAGCATTCATCATGTAGGTCCAAAAGGTATATGCATAGGCCGTGTTGGGGTAGAGGTGCCGGAAGCTGTCAGCCAGAGGCACAGCCTCTAGTAATTCCCCAAAGCCTTGACGCTCTTGTGGAGTGAAGCCAGCATTCTTTTTGTTTCCCTTGGGGTTGCGAAGGTCAATTTCTTCATGGGCCACATTGAGGTCCCCACAGAGCACAAGGGGCTTGCGGGAAGCCAAGCCCTTTAGGAACTTGCGGAAGGCCTCATCCCAGCGCTGCCGGTACTCCAAGCGGACCAGACCTCGGCCTGCGTTAGGTACATAGGCTGTTACCAGCACAAATGAGTCAAATTCAGCCACAATCACCCGGCCTTCCTGATCGTGTTCCTCCTCACCTACAGAAACAATGAAACAAGATCAGCATAAAAAAGTATACAGAATGGGAAAGCAAAGAAAGTAACTCCCATTAGGAGCTGGAACGGGAATTAGCAATTGGTTTGAAAGACCTCAGGGATTAGGAATTAACAGGGTCTCACCAATGCCATAGGAGACTTTGAGTGGGCACTGGCGGGAGAGCAGGCCCACACCACTGTACCCTTCCTTGTCTGAAGGAGCTGACCAGTATTGATGGGATAGTCCAGGCAACTCTTGAAGTTCAGCTGGTAGTTTGTTCTCTGAACATTTGGTCTCTTGGAGGCACAGGATATCTGGGGCTTCTTCCTTTACCCACTGTGAGCGAAATGAAAGATAAGAAAAATACTATCAATTCAGACAGCAACGTTTGATTATCAATCAAACATTTACTAAAGACTGTGCCAAGTACTAGAGATACACTGCTTAGAGAGTCGCACGAGATTTTAACACTTCTAAATTATAGAACTGGCAACTGAGAGGTAAAAAGAGTGTTACATGCAACACTGAAGAGATTACATTTCTTCCACAGGCAGAGGATAGCCATCTAAGATTTTTAAGCAGTGATCATTTAATTTTAAGTAAACTCTACGCTCTGCCACACATGGAGCAGCTTAAGTTCACCAACTGGTGGACTGAGCCAGCCAAGCACCCCTAAGCAGTAGTATTTAAACGGAGGATAAACTGGAAATGAAATGGAGCAAGTCCAGTAACAAGGTTTTTGCAACATGCAGGGGAAGGGATGAAGCCATTAAAACAATGGAAATAAGTTGAAAAAGACATTTGGAAATAAAAAGGTTAAGAGTTGGTGAAGCCCCTCCTTTTAACTCTTGCACAAAAAAACTAGACAAGGGGAAAAAACCTACAGATTAGGGAAAGGTGATTAAATCCCCAAATCATTCAATACTGAAGAATGTCTCTTCTGGAACCCTCCTTGAATTCCACTCACATCTAAACCTTTCTTTTTAATCCAGGCTCGAAGCCCATCCACATTCCAGGAGCAGATCTTGAGTGTGGCCGATTTACCACTGGGCGAGGTTTTCTGATCTGGGGGGTCCTCATACAGGACCGGCCCCTCTCCTGCTGCCTCTTTTTCGTTTTTCTTTGCTCCAACCTTACTCTTCTTGGCTTCTGGCTCTATAAAATAAGCAATATACAATGATAAAGTTGGCAGTATCCAACTCTGATCCGGATTGGACTACAGACCCCCCATTGTGAGCTTGCAGTTGCTGCGACTTCTTCAGCCTGCAAAAACGCAGTCAGCAGGTCCGCACTTCCTGTTCACCGGGGTTAGAAACCCCCTCACGGCAGCCCCTAGGGAGAGGGCCTCATTTCATTCTCTTACCAATCTTGGGCTCTTCCCCGTCTTCTGCCACAGCTCCCTTTTTCCCACGCTTCGGCATCACTGTAGCGAACGCCCTTCTGAACCTGTACCACGTCGCCCACTGAAGCAGTATTTTTACCGCGTTACCTGCAGACGAGATGTCGTGAAACCAGCTAAAGCTGGGGAAAAAACGACTTCCTCGGGCGCCCCCGCACTAGGTACCGCCTTTCAAATCAAACTATCTCTGAATTCTTTCCCCGCCTCCATGCAACCTAGGCCCTTCAGCCCCTCACCCACCAAACTAGATCATTTCATTATGCTTTGTGCCGTGCTCGCGAGATCTGCCCTCCAGCCGATCGAGGGCCTTAATTAAGGGTCCCGACTTAGCTTGCAGATCAGACGATCAAGAAACCCCACCGCTGGGCAAAATAAGAGCAACCCTGCATCTGACCTGCTCGGCTCCCAGCCTGGCTCCTCCTTACCCGAGCACAAAGAATTCGTGCACGCCGTGCCCCCACGTGGGTATCTGGAGTGGTCAGGTGATCTGAGATGTGCAGCCTGAGGCGGGGGCATGCGCGTGATTGGTCTGTCTGGAACCACGTGACGGGAAGGCTCGCCCTACTCCCCCCACCCCCCCCACCCCCTTCTGCAACTCTCCAGGGGACTGAAGGCCCCGGCCTTCCATTTCTTGGGCTGTTTATCGGCGTGCCAGATGCAGGATTCATTCTATCACCCTGACCGAAGATCCCAGGGCTGTGCAAGAGAGGGAAAAAAGTCAGTGGAGAAGGCTGGCTGGACAACGGGAGAGAAGTAAAGAGATGGATAGGAATGTAAGGAGCAGATGCCGGCTCAGCGTCCCTGGCAGTTAGGAGGACAGGTCCTTGAAGGGGCCTTGATGGGCCGCTGTGATGACGGGGGCGGGGCTGCCGCGGGGGCGCCCTCCGCGGGAGTTCTTTGGCATCTCTTGGTGCACGCTGGTACCCGGCCCCTGGGTACGTAGTCTTCCCGTGCGCTGCGGAATCCGCGGCCCAGCACGGCCTGCTGAGGGCTACACGGTTGCGGTGGTAGCTAGCCTTGCTGGCGTTTTCTCCCAGGCTCGACCATGCCGGCGGTGCTGGGGTTTGAAGGCAGCGCTAACAAGATTGGTGTGGGAGTGGTGCGGGATGGCGCGGTGCTGGCGAACCCGCGGCGGACTTACGTCACGCCTCCCGGCACAGGTGCGTGTGTGCGGGATTGACAGTTCACAGCGCCCTTCTCGCGCGGCAGCGCCTTCCATCCGCCCAAACGCTAGCAAAGTAGGGCGTGGAGCGCGTTGTCCCCTCACAGAGCTGTTGATCCGAGTCTCTGAGATTCGTGGGGCAGGATTAACCTCACTAGGCTGATAGAAGAGTGACAGACACTTGGACCTGGATCTTCTGGGTTCGTTTAGCTTTCGTTGAGCGCTTTTTATGTGCTTATCGTCGAGCGCTTTTTATGTGCTTATCGTCAGCCGGAAGCAAAAAATAGATGTTTTGAGCTTCTGTGGAGTCGGACATATAAACAAAAGTTTATGGTAAGATGAACAATGAGTGTAACGCAGATGCAGTCAGAACTTCCTAGAATGAGAAGGAGTGTAGAGTTGCAGCTTGGGGGTTAGGAACAGCAATATTCATTTTCAGTATTTGTTTTTGGATTTATGTTCCTTACTCTTTCAACGTTTTTTTTTTTTTTTAATTTATTTTTGGGACAGAGAGAGACAAAGCATGAACGGGGGAGGGGCAGAGAGAGAGGGAGACACAGAATCGGAAACAGGCTCCAGGCTCCGAGCCATCAGCCCAGAGCCTGACGCGGGGCTCGAACTCACGGACCGCGCGGGATCGTGACCTGGCTGAAGTCGGACGCTTAACCGACTGCGCCACCCAGGCGCCCCGTTCCTTACTCTTAAAATGGGAATAGTCATACCTGCATTATTGAGTCTTGAGAAAGAAATAAATTGTTAGACGTATTACTTTTTTTTTTTTTTTTAATTTTTTTCAACGTTTTTTATTTATTTTTGGGACAGAGAGAGACAGACCATGAACGGGGGAGGGGCAGAGAGAGAGGGAGACACAGAATCGGAAACAGGCTCCAGGCTCCGAGCCATCAGCCCAGAGCCTGACGCGGGGCTCGAACTCACGGACCGCGAGATCATGACCTGGCTGAAGTCGGACGCTTAACCGACTGCGCCACCCAGGCGCCCCTAGACGTATTACTTTTAATGAATGTTATTTGTATGTTATTTGTTACTGTGTTGTATTTTGTCTGCCCACCCCTAAAACTTCTGCATATGTAGGAGAGGACCACTGACTTGTATATACCTGAAAAGCCTCCCTGAACAGGTGATGTTGTGACAGCTCTTTCGTTAGAAAATACATATCTGTGTTTAGCACTCACTCTTCTAGGCATTTTGGCACCAGGAATGCAAGGATAAATAAAATAGCCAATGCTTTGGGATGCTTATGGTTAAATTGGGGAAAACTACAGATGATTATAATGCTATAATTGATATACGACACAGTGTGTAAAGTACAATGATATGATCGTGCACAGGGCTGGTAGGGTCACAGAGAAGATCACTAAACGGTTTGAGTTAGTTATCCCTTGAATTAAGTCCTGAGGCTGAGTAGGAGTTGAGTATGAAGAAAGGCATTTCTGAGAGCTGGTCAGCCTAGCTGAACAGGCCAGAAAGAGTATATCTGAAAACCTGGAAGATAAGATACTTGAGGAGAGTGAAAGAGACTCTTCCTACACTGTGTAAACCTTAAAAATAAAACAACCAGTTGTTTTACCAGTAAAATGGGCTCATTTAGGAATAGTAGAGAATTGTGATTCAGATCAGGGAAGCTTTGGCAAAACCATAGGCAAATCTAGAGACCAAATGAAAGGATTAATCTTTTATAGGGAAGTGGGGGTAGTTGGGAGGGACTCTTAATTTTAAATTAGTCCATTGAAGTAAACTGAGAGATCCAAGTGTAGTGGCTTTCATTGGCTGGAAAATCTCTTCCTCTTGATGGGGTGGTAAATGATAGGCTTCTTCCTGTTGGGAATGCAAGGTATGTTCTTTTCTCATCAGGGTCTGCAATTGAGAAGGAGTGTTGGGGTGTGAAGGCTTCCCCTTACAGCCTCCTGACTCTGTTTTAAGTGAGATTTCTTTCATTCTGTTTCACAACAACTAAAACACCCGTTTATGACTTCTTCCTACCTTTGCTGTAGAAAAACCCTATGATCTCTGACCTGTGTCCATCTCCTAGGATTCCTTCCAGGTGATACTGCCAGGCATCACCGAGCTGTTATCCTGGACCTGCTACAGGAGGCACTAACAGAGGCTGGATTAACCTCCCAGGATATTGATTGCATTGCCTACACCAAAGGTATAGCTGGGAGACTGACGATAGAAGAACATACCTGGAGCCTGGCTAGGTCAGAATGGCCTGCTGCTCTCTGCTACCACCACTACACCACTACTCCTACCCCACCTTTCACATCCCTTACTTTCCCCAGCTCGGTTTTTCCCAGTGTCTGTAGGATTCTAACTCCCATTTCTATCCCCCTAGGCCCTGGCATGGGTGCCCCATTGGTTTCTGTGGCTGTTGTGGCCCGTACTGTGGCCCAACTGTGGAATAAGCCTTTGCTGGGCGTGAACCACTGCATAGGCCACATTGAGATGGGCCGCCTCATTACTGGAGCCACCAGCCCTACCGTGCTGTATGTCAGTGGAGGAAATACACAGGTATTTGGAGTATTCCATCATTGCTTCATAATTTCTAAGGCAGTGTATCAGCAACTTTCTTGTTGTACCTGAATGGCAGCAACTCAAGAACAAAGCTGGGCTAAGACATGCTAGAAAACCCACAAGAAAGTTTACAACATTGTAGGTTTAGACAGCATGATCAGAACATTAGATGGCTTTCGTATACGTGGTTATAAAGATAAAAAATTTCCATTTAGAAAAGGAAAGAAGGGTAAGGATTGAGGTCTTCAAAATAATGAAAGTGTTTTTACTTTTATTATTTTGAAGCTTTTTTTCCCCTGTACCTTAGCAACTAAAACCGAGGGATACCATGTAATTTGTTTCTTTACAGTAATTTCATATTTTGTTTTATGTTACTGGCAGTAAATAGAAGTTGTTATTCTAAGAGTGAAAATATAAGTAATTTTTAAAACATTTTATACGGTAGAAGGTATTTTAAGTTTATAAGCTAAACCAGAGTTGTTTGGGGTACCTTATGAGACCTTTTTAGGTTGGGATTGGAGAACTCTAGCCTTCCTATCCCACAGAGCACCTGATGGGGTTATTGTCAGAAAAAGTCATTGTCCCCAGCTTATGAACGGCTTAAAACTTCATTTTGTGAAATAGTCATTTAAAATGAAGTACACATTCCCATGAAAATGACATGGGAACTTTTACAGGTAGAGGGCAAGTAGCAGGTTGGGGCCTGAAGGATGACATACAAAATTAGGGACTCAGGGTGTGGAAAGTAGCAATGGAGGCTTGCAAGAGTTAACGAAGAGGAGCAGTGATAGTTTTTCTCTTCCCTCTTGAAACTTGGTTAGGTGGGAAAAACAGGGAAGATGATTGGTAGAGAGGAGTAGATAACAGAAGTAGAAAGACAGGATTTTTTTTCCTTCCCCTTTTGTGGCCAGCCTTTTAACAGCAGAGTATGATCTACATCAGAATGGAAAGAAATCTTTAGTAGCATCGAAAAGGGAGAAGGACTTCTTATAGTCTTAATGAAGCACTCATTGTCAGGAGTATATGTGTGAGTGGGTGATAAATATTCTCTGTGCTAGAAGCTAGTCATATGTGAAGAATGGACATAAGTTGATTGCCAGTGTTGAGTTGGGTGGGTCATTAGTGTGACCCAATATGGGATTTTTGAGTTTTTCAACTCTACCTCTTGTTTTGTTTCCAAATAACACTATGCTGGTGGGATAATCTAGAAGGACTCTGGTTCCCTGCTTCCAAGCAGGAAAGCCTGTTCCTAATCCATATTGTCAAGACTGCATTTAAAGGATATATTAGGAACCTCCAATCTAGAAAAATGTATTCAAAACGAGAATTGCTTCTGCCTGACCTAGGCTACCTTCTGTAGATGAGAAATCTGCTCTAGGAATCCTCAGGGTACATATAGGCTTCTGAGATAAGAGCTATGAGAAAGTACCTATTCAAGGTTTGGGTAAGTTCTTTTGTTCTGTTTGTCATTGGAAGCTGCAGTGGCCATGTTGATCCTCTCTTATGCTCTTCCCCAAAGCCAAATACTCCTCTTTACAGACTTGAGGTTTCATGGACATCCTCATCACCCTTAGGTGATTGCATATTCAGAACATCGTTACCGCATCTTTGGGGAAACCATCGATATTGCTGTGGGTAATTGTCTGGATCGTTTTGCTCGAGTGCTAAAGGTAAGCCACTGGGGCTGGAGAAAACATGAGATATGGATGAATTAGAAATGGAGGGAGAAGGTCATAAATTAGTTTCTTATGCCTCCTAGATATCTGTCTCTATCCTCTTTTTCCTTCTGCTAGATTTCCAATGACCCAAGTCCGGGCTACAACATCGAACAGATGGCAAAGCGGTAAGGGGACATGAGGTGGGAGGAGGCTGCCTGGCGGGGCTTCAGTGATTTCCCTGTATGTACATTAAGAAGGCTTTGGAGGGGCTTTGGAGGGTAAGCAGCCAACTAACTACAGGTTGAGGACATCGTATACTCCCTCCCACACAGAGGCAGGAAACTAGTTGAGCTGCCGTATACTGTAAAGGGGATGGACGTCTCATTCTCAGGGATCCTGTCTTTCATTGAGGTGAGTGTGGGACAGGTGAGGAGAGATCACTTTCATGCTTTTATATGAGGCATATCTGTTTTGCTCACCATTGTATTTTGTGCCTGTAGCATAGTTCTGGGCCATGTTAGATGCTGAATAAATTCATTTAGCAAATATGTATTAAGCATCTTCTGTGTGCCAGGCACTCTTCTAGGCAATAGCAACACAGGATGGAACAAAATCAAAGTCCCTGCCTACTTGGAGCTTACATTGTAATGGGGGAGGGGGGCAACAAGATGAAGAAACAAAGAAGGGGCAGATAATAAAAAGAGCCAGATGATGATAAGCCTTATGGAGAAAAGTTAAGCAGAGTAAGGGGTCGGGGGGGAGGTTGGGGGTGCCAGGGCAGGCATTTGTAATTATTGAATCCTGAATCAGTGTCGCCTGTTCTGTAGCTTAATGCCAGTGAAAGGCAAAAGCATGCTGTAGATAACGCTGGCGAGATGAATTGTCATGAAACATGGTCCTCCAAGTGCACTAATTTTTGCTCTCCTGTCATCCCCAAACCACAATTCATTATTTTATGTATTTTTTTTAATGATAGGATGTAGCCCAACGGATGCTGGCTACAGGCGAGTGTACTCCTGAGGATTTATGCTTCTCTCTGCAGGTAATGGGATAAAAAGCTGGGACTGAACATTGGGACTGGAAGACCTTTTATATAGTACAGCAGAACTAAGCTGGGATCCCCTCTGGTGTTGACACCTTATTTGTCCCCCACAGGAAACCGTGTTTGCAATGCTGGTAGAGATCACGGAGCGAGCCATGGCACATTGTGGCTCCCAGGAGGCCCTCATCGTGGGAGGTGTGGGGTGTATGTATCATTGAACTGTGCCCCTCTTTGCTGTTCTTGGGCATTTACATCTTCCTCCTGATAGTCTTAATCCCTAAGAGTTTGGGGAAATTGCTAGTTTCCGCTTCCCAATGCCTGCCCTCTAAACCCCTACTTCATTTTTGTAAGTAAATACACATGAGGTGTACAGCTGGACCATGCAGAAATGGCTGAAACTAAGCCAGCCCTACCCCCTGCCCCTTCATAGGTAATTTGAGGCTACAGGAAATGATGGAGACAATGTGCCAGGAACGTGGAGCCCGGCTTTTTGCCACAGATGAGAGGTAAAGGCCCTTTCTCTTTCTTGATTTCTTTTTTTCTTTAATTACTGTGATTTTTCACCTTTAGATTCCAAATTTCATATATCTTTTCCTTCCCAGATTCTGCATTGACAATGGAGCCATGATAGCCCAGGCTGGTTGGGAGATGTTTCGGGCCGGGCATAGGACCCCCCTCAGTGATTCTGGAATCACACAGAGGTGTGTACCTCTTGGAGGGTAGATAGGATTATATGGAAAGTAGGCAAAAATCAGCAGGGAAGAGGGTCCAGGATCATGAAGGCAGGGAAGAATGGAAGATTCTAAGGGATAGCTATCCATCAAGTTTTTCCTGTTTTTTCACAGGTATCGGACAGATGAAGTAGAAGTGACCTGGAGGGACTAACAACTTTAACATGATCAGAGTAGATAGTGCCCTACGTAGAGCCTACAGGAACTTGGACCTTAATCTCTGTCTGATCTGGGCACCCTGGTGAGGCTATGGACTCCTGTCTCCCATAATTTGAACCTCAAGTTGATTCAGCAATAAAATATTGTTGGTTTTGTATGTTGGTAATTGGCTTGTGTTAATCAGGAACAATACAGAGTTGGCACTGGATAAATTCTTGTTGATGGGGTGAATGGATAAGGAGGCAGGGGTCAGAGCAGTGCCTTGGCTGACTGCAGGGCTGCTGCTGTGGAGCTGAGATTGAGGGGATATCACAGCTCCTCTTCTGACATCTCCTTAATAACAGCATTGTCATAACTAATACTATTTCAGTGTCAGGCTCTATGCTGAGTGCTTTGTGTTCGTCACCCCATTTAAATTCTTTGGAGTAGGTACTCAGGACTTGTCTCAGAATAGCCTGGGGCCAGGTCTAATTTTGTACGAATTTGTAACTCAAGAGCAAAGCTGTCCCTCCTCCTTGCACTTACTCCCACATGCTCCTACATATACTTCCCCTGGTGGATTTGAAGGGTTGCCCCAGATCCACCTCCCTCCCTACCACAGCCCTCTGGAACTAACATCCTGCCCTTTATCGTGTTTGTCCAGCACCACGAGGAGACCCAAACCAGCAAGTCTCCTCTCAGCTTTGCACTCTAATAACTGTTACTCTCCACCCCTTATTTATTTGTTCCTCCTGAAATTCTTTTGTGCTCTCTGGAACTAAACTGATTAGTAGTAAAATTACCTATATCCTCATCCTGTTTTCTGAGTGTTCTCTTTACGTTCCTGTTCAGGACCCTGGTTTCCCCCTGAGAACTCTGCTTCTCCTACTGTGTCTAATGATGGTATTTTCTCACCCACATCCATTGGCCCTGGAGAGGGTGGTGTGGGTGACCTCTTTTCTCCTCATACTGTGTTCGATCTATTCCCTCTCATCCCTAACACATCTGAGCTTTGAAACACATGTCATCTGTTAACTATACCGTGCCGCAACCACTCCTGTCAAATCCTGATGATTTTAGTACCCGTGTAGGTGATCATTCTAATGCTCTGGCCTCAGCTCTGTGCTCTTCCCGTGATCGTGTCCTCCACCCCCACTTCAGCCACTCATTCCCTTGGTCCTAGTGGAGGCCTACAGCTCCTCCATA
Organism: Puma concolor; assembly: GCF_028749965.1. Taxonomy (NCBI): domain Eukaryota; kingdom Metazoa; phylum Chordata; class Mammalia; order Carnivora; family Felidae; genus Puma; species Puma concolor. The sequence goes on from NC_141672.1 coordinate 77,505,945, forward strand.
TTTCATTCTGAGACATCCCTCCTACTTTTGTAGCTCATTCCCTTTAGTGCACTGAATCCAACAATTCATCTCTTCATCAGGCCCTACAATCTGTTGCTCTTCCTTTCCACTGACCTCATCCCCTACAAGTATTCATTTCCCTCCAGCTAAACTCCAGTCATGAGCACTTCACTGCAAACACCTCGCCTCCCTCACCTCTCTGGCTTTCATCAGCCTCAACTCTTCACCTACTTGATTTCTAGACCCATGCAGCTAAACAGGCCAGCAAAAAACAGCCAGGTTGACCTGTCTTACTTTAAATTCAACCCTGACACTCAAGCGGGTCCTTTATGTTCCCTAGTCCTTTCGATTGCCTTGTTTCTGGTAACTTTTATTATGCCTGCTGACACCTCAAATCTCCCATATCTTCCCCCACCCATTCTCACTCTTATGTTGGCTGCTATGTTAGTGAGAAAATAGAAGCAATCAGAAAATGTATGGGTGCCTGGGTAGCTCAGTCGGTTGAGCATCCGACTTTGACTCAGGTCATGATCTCACGGTTTGTGAGTTCAAGCCCACGTCAGGCTCTGTCTGTACTGACAGCTCAGAGCCTGGAATCTGCTTTGGATTCTGTGTCTCTGTCTCTCTCTGCGCCTTCCCTGCTCGTGCTGTCTTGCTCTCTCTCTCTCTCAAAAATAAGTAAACATTAAAAAAATTAGAAAAAAAAAGCAATTAGAAAATGTTCACAAGCTCCCACCACTACATCTAATCACCTTCCAGTATTTATACCCATGTACTCCGCTTTCTCTCCTGCTAGTATATACCAGTATACTGTTAATAACTGTTACTGTATACTCAGCTGGGATTGAATTTGCTCCCCAGAGGTTTGGTTGTCACAACTGGAATGCAGGACTACTGGGTAGAAACCAGGGATGCTGCAAAATATCCTGCAGTGCACAGAACAGCTCCCCACACAAAGAATTGTCTAGGCTAAAATGTCATTGGTTTCAAGGTTGAGAAACTGCTATGAACAAACTATCCATGCTCCTGTCCAACTACTTAAATGGTAGATTCCATCCTCTAACCTTTCAGGACATCTCTCAGCAGTTCCCTCTCGTTTTTATTTATTTATTTAAATTTTTTTAATATTTGTTTATTTTTGAGAGAGAGACAGAGCGCGAGCAAGGAGGGGCAGAGAGAGAGGGAGACACAGAATCCAAAGCAGGCTCCAGGCTCTGAACTGTCAGCACAGAGCCCTATGTGGGGCTCAAACCCACTGACTATGAGATCATGACCAGGGCCACAGTTGGAGGCCTAACTGACTGAGCCACCCAGTCGCCTCTCTCATTTTTTTAGAGTCAATATTTGCCTTTCTTTCCTAGATCTTCCTCTCAGCACACAAATATGCTGTCATTTTCCTCATCTTACAAACATGAACGCCTCTTGACCCCATTTCACCTTTTAGTTGCTTCCCGTTTTTCTGTTCCGTTTTATAGCAAAACATCTTAAAAGAGTTGTTTCTACTCCCTCCCAATCAATTCCTTGTTAAGTTCGCTCCAGCAAGGCTGTTATTATCAAGGTCACCAATGACTTCACATATCTAATGGCGTATTCACCTTCATCCGCATAGCAACATTTGACACTCCCTCTTTGAAAGCCCTTCTTTACTTGGCTTTAGGACATGTTCTCTGGTTTGCCTTCTAGTTTACTGACTGCCCTTTGTTTCCTTTGCTGGTTTCTCCTCATTTCTACAACCTAGTAACTCTAGAATCCAGTCCTTGGACTGCTTCTGTATTTATTTACACACACACTTGCGGTGAGCTCATCCAGTCTTACACATTAAAACCATTTCAGTGTGGATGACTCCCAATTTTTAGTTCCAAACTGGAAGTCTGTTCTGAATATCTAGCTGCCAATTGGCATTTCAACTTGGATACCTAATAGATATTTCAAATTTAACATACAAAACGCTGGACTTTTTTGCTCCCCTTTAACCGCTGCCGTCTTCCCTATTTCAGTGAATGACAACCCCGTCCTAATAATTGTCCATGTCAAAGCACCCTGATGTTACCTGACACCTCTTTTTCATCTCTGGTTCATCAAATCACATAGACTTTAACTTCAGAATATATCCAGAATCCTGTTTCTTCTTACTTCCACTGCTTCCACCCTAGAGCAAGCCAGAATTCTCTATCTCCAAGACTTCTGCAGTAGCTGGTGTATCTGCTTCCACAACTGCCCACTTACAGTCCATTTTTAACACAGCAGCCAGACTGAATAGTGTTAACATAGAAGCCAGGTTATGTGACTCTTTTGCTCAAAACCCTCTGTGTCTTCCTATATTGGAGTAAAAACTAGAGTCCTTTAAGGGCAAGTGAGACCCTCCAGGATCTGCCCTCCTCTCCCCGCTTACTGCTTTGACCTCATTTCCTGCTACTCACCTTGTTCACCCTGCTCCAGCAACATTGGCCTTTTTATTTTTCCTTCAACACTGAAGGTGTACCAGTCCCTCAAGGTCTTCATACTTGTTGCTTTCTCTGCCTAGAAAGCTCTTCCCTCAGCTATAGCTTGCTCCATCAGTCCCATAATCTTACGTCTTTGGTCAACTTTTCTTCTTTTAGTGAGGTCTTTCTGACCACCCTACTTAAAATTGCACCCCTCCAGCACTTTCTATCCCCCTTCCCTGTTATTTATCTTCATAGTACTTAACTACCTTCTTTATTTTTTATTTTTTATTTCTTTATTTTATTTTATTTTTTTTAAATTTTTTTTCAACGTTTATTTATTTTTGGGATAGAGAGAGACAGAGCATGAACGGGGGAGGGTCAGAGACAGAGGGAGACACAGAATCGGAAACAGGCTCCAGGCTCTGAGCCATCAGCCCAGAGCCTGACGCGGGGCTCGAACTCACGGACCGCGAGATCGTGACCTGGCTGAAGTCGGACGCTTAACCGACTGCGCCACCCAGGCGCCCCTTTTTATTTCTTTATTTTAATTTCAGGAATAGAATTTAGTGATTCATCACTTACATATAACACCCAGTGCTTATCCCAAGTCTCCTCCTTAATGCCCCTTGCCCTTTAGCCCAGCCGCCCACTCAAAACCCCACCAGCAGCCCTCAGTTTGTTACATGTATTTAAGAGTCTCTTATGGTTTGTCTCCCTCCTTGTTTTATTTTTGCTTCCCTTCCCTATGTTCATCTGTTTTGTATCTTAAATTCCATATTTGAGTGAAATCATCTCGTATTTGACTTTCTCTGACTTGTTTCCTTTAATGTACTGCACTCTAGTTCTGTCCACGTTGTTGCAAATGGCAAGGTTTCATTCTTTTTGATTGCCAAGTAATATTCCATTCCATATATATTATCCGAGTAATATCTTCTTTATCCATTCATCTATTGATGGACATTTGGGCTCTTTCCATACTTAGGCTATTGTTGATAGTGCTGCTATAAACATTGGGGTGCATGTGCCCCTTTGAATCAGCATTCCTGTATCCTTTGGATAATTACCTAGTAGTACAATTGCTGGGTCATAGGGTAGTTGTATTTTTTATTTTTTTTTTTTTTTTTAATTTTTTTTTTAAATTTTTTTTTCAACGTTTATTTATTTTTGGGACAGAGAGAGACAGAGCATGAACGGGGGAAGGGCAGAGAGAGAGGGAGACAGAGAATCGGAAACAGGCTCCAGGCTCTGAGCCATCAGCCCAGAGCCCGACGCGGGGCTCGAACTCACAGACCGCGAGATCGTGACCTGGCTGAAGTCGGACGCTTAACCGACTGCGCCACCCAGGTGCCCCTGTATTTTTAATTTTTTGAGGGACCTCCATACTGTTTTCCAGAGTGGCTCCACCAGTTTGCATTCCCACCAACAGTGCAAAACGGTTCCTCTTTCTCCACATCCTTGCCAACATCCTTGTTGCCTGAGTTAATTTTACCCATTCTAACAGGTGTGAAGTGGTATCTCATTGTGGTTTTGATTTGTATTTCCCGAATGAGGAGTGATGTTGAGCATTTTTTCATGTGTCTGTTAGCCATCTGGATGTCTTTGGAGGTGTCTATTCATGTCTTTTGCCCATTTTTTCACTGGATTATTTCTTTTTTGGGTGTTGAGTTTGATAAGTTCTTTATAGATTTTGGATACTAACTCTTTATCTGCTATGTCATTTACAAATATCTTCTCCCATGCTGTTGGTTGCCTTTTAGTTTTACTCATTGTTTCCTTCACTGTGCAGAAGCTTTTTATTTTGATGATGTCCCAATAGTTCACTTTTGCTTTTGTTTCCCTTGTGTCAAGTAAAAAATTGCTGCACCAAAGATCAAAGAGGTTGTTGCCTGTTTTCTCCTCCAGGATTATGATGTCTTACATCCTGTGTTACATTTAGGTCTTTCATCCATTTTGAGTTTATTTTTGTGTATGGTTTAAGAGAGTGGTTCAGGTTCATTCTTCATGTCTCTGTCCAGTTTTCCCAACACCGTTTGCTGAAGAGACTGTCTTTTTTCCATTGGATATTCTTTCCTGCTTTGTCAAAGATTAGTTGGCCATACGTTTGTGGGTCCATTTCTGGGTTCTCTTTTCTGTTCCATTGATCTATGTGTCTGTTCTTGTGCTAGTACCATACTGTCTTGATGATGACAACTTTATAATACAGCTTGCAGTCTGGAATTGTGATGCCTCCAGCTTTGGTTTTCTTTTTCAGGATTGCTTTGGCTATTTGGGGTCTTTTCTGGTTTCACAAATTTTAGGATTGTTTGTTCTAGCTCTGTGAAAAATGCTGGTGTTGTTTTGATAGGAATTGTATTGAATATGTAGATTGCTTTGGGTGGTATCGGCATTTTAACAATAGTTGTTCCTCTAATCCATGAGGATGGAATGTTTATTTCCATTTTTTTAGTGTGTCTTCTTCAATTTCTTTCATAAACTTTCAATAGTTTTCAGTGTATAGACTTCTCACCTTTCTGGTTTGGTTTATTCCTAGGTATTTTATGGTTTTCAATGAAATTGTAAACGGGATCGATTCCTTGATTTCTCTTCCTGCTGCTTTATTATTGGTATATAGAAATGCAACCAATTTCTGTACATTGGTTTTATATCCTGAAACTTTGCTGAATGTATCAGTTCTAGCAGCTTTTTAGGGGAGTCTTTTTGGTTTTCCACAGAGTATTGCGTTGTCTGCAAAGAGTGAAAATTTGACCTCCTCCTGGCTGATTTGGATGGCTTTTATTTCTTTGCATTGTCTGATTGCTGAGGCTAGGACTTCAATTCTATGTTGAATAACAGTGGTGAGAGTGGACATCCTTGTCGTGTTACTGACCTTGGGGGGAAAGCTCTCAGTTTTTCCCCATTGAGGATGATATTAGCAGTGGGTCTTTAATATATGGCCTGTATGATCTTGAGGTATGATCCTTCTATCCCTACTTTCTTGAGGTTTTTTATCAAGAAAGGATGCTGTATTTTGTCAAATGCTTTCTCTGCATCTATTGAGAGGATCATGTGATTCTTGTCCTTTCTTTTATTATGTGATGTATCACATTGATTGGTTTGCAGATATTGAATCAGCCCTGTATCCCAGGAATAAATCCCACTTGATCGTGGTGAATAATTCTTTTAATGTATTGTTGGATCTGGTTTGCTAGTGCCTTATTGAGATTTTTGCATCCATGTTCATCAGGGAAATTGGTCTGTAATTCTCCTTTTTAGTGGAGTCTTTGTCTGATTTGGACTCAAGGTAATGCTAGCCTTGTAGAATGACTTTAGAAGTTTTCCTTCCATTTCTATTTTTTGGAATAGCTTCAAAAGAATAGGAGTTAATCCTTCTTTAAGTGTTTGGTACAATTCCCCTGGAAAGCCATCTGGCCCTGGACTCTTGTTTGTTAGGAGATTTTTGATTGGTGATTCAATTTCTTTACTAGTTATGGGTTTGTTCCAAATTCTGTTTCTTCCTGTTTTAGTTTTGGTAGTTTATATGTTTCTAGGAATTTGTCCATTTCTACCAGATTGCCCAATTTGTTGGCATATAATTGTTCATAATATTCTCTCATTATTTGTATTTCTGTGGTGTTGGCTGTGATCTCTCCTCTTTCATTCATCATTTTATTTATTTGGGTCCTTTCCATTTTCTTTTTGATCAGTCTGGCTAGGGGTTTATCAATTTTGTTAATTCTTTCAAAGAATCAGCTCCTGGTTTCATTGATCTGCTCTACTGTTTGTTTGTTTGTTTTTGCTTATTTGTTTTTTGTTTTTTTTTTTTATTTCAATAGCATTGGTTTCTGTTCTAATCTTTATTATTTCCCTTATTTGCTAGTTTTGGGCCTTATTTGCTGTTCTTTTTCCAGCTCTTCTAGGTGTAAGGTTAGGTTGTATATTTGTGACCTTTCTTCTTTCTTTAGGAAGGTCTGGATTGCTACATACTCCTCTCTTATGACTGCTTTGCTGCATCCCAGAGGTTTTTGGTTGTTGTGTTTTTCTTTTTTTTTTTCCCTAAGTTTTTTTAATTTATTTTTTAATTTACATCCAAGTTAGTTAGCATATATTGCAACAATGATTTCAGGAGTAGATTCCTTAATGCCCCTTATCCATTTCGCCTATCCCCTCTCCCACAACCTCTCCAGTAACTCTCTGTTCTGCATATTTAAAAGTCTCTTATGTTTTTTCCCCCTCCCAGTTTCTATATTATTTTTGCTTCCCTTTCCTTATGTTCATCTGTTTTATATTTTAAAGTCCTCATATGAGTGAAGTCATGATATTTGTCTTTCTCTGAATAATTTTGCTTAGCATAACACCCTCTGGTTCCATCCACGTAGTTGCAAGATTTCATTCTTTTTGATTGCCGAGTAATACTCCATTGTATATGTATACCACGTCTTATTTACCCATTCATCCATTGATGGATATTTGGGCTCTTTCCATACTTTGGCTATTGTTGATAGTGCTGCTATAAACACTGGGGTGCATGTGCGCCTCTGAAACAGCATACCTGTATCCTTAGATATATATTTAGTAGTGCAATTGCTGGGTCGTAGGGTAGTTGTATTTTTAATTTTTTGAAGAACCTCCATACTGTTTTCTAGAGTGGCTGCACCAGTCTGCATTCAGTGCAAAAGGGTTCCTCTTTCTCCACATCCTTGCCAACATCTGTTGTTGCCTGAGTTGTTAATGTTAGCCATTCTGACAGGTGTGAAATGGTATCTCATTGTGGTTTTGATTTGTATTTCCCTGATGATGAGTGATGTTGAGCATTTTTTCACGTGTCAGTTGGCCATCTGGATGTCTTCCTTGGAGAAGTGTCTATTCATGTCTTTTGCCCATTTCTTCACTGGATTATTTTTTGGGTGTTGAGTTTGATCAGTTCTTTATAGATTTTGGATACTAACCCTTCATCTGGTATGTTGTTTGCAAATATCTTCTCCCATTCTGTCAGTTGCCTCTTAGTTTTGATCGTGTTTTTTTTTTTAAAGATTGTTGTTTTTTTTTTATTTTATTTTATTTTTTTTAAATTTTTTTTTCAACGTTTTTTATTTATTTTTGAGACAGAGAGAGACAGAGCATGAACGGGGGAGGGGCAGAGAGAGAAGGAGACACAGAATCGGAAACAGGCTCCAGGCTCCAAGCCATCAGCCCAGAGCCTGACGCGGGGCTCGAACTCACGGACCGCGAGATCGTGACCTGGCTGAAGTCGGATGCTTTAACCGACTGCGCCACCCAGGCACCCCTTGATCGTGTTTTTATTTTCATTGGTTTCCATGTACTTTTTAATTTCCTCTTTAATTTCTTGGTTCACCCATTCATTCTTTAGTAGGATGTTCTTTAATCTCCAAGTATTCATGGTCTTTCCAAACTTTTCTTGTGGTTGGTTTCTCGAGTCATAGCGTTGTGGTCTGAAAATATGCAAGGTATGATCTTGATCTTTTTGTACCTGTCGAAGACTGATTTGTGACCCAGTATCTGATCTGTTCTGAAGAATGTTCCATGTACACTCAAGAAGAATGTGTATTCTGCTGCTTTAGGATGAAATGTTATGAATATATCTGTTAAGTCCATCTGGTCGAGTGTGTCATTCAGAACTATTGTTTCCTTGTAGATATCTGCTTGGATGATCTGTCCATCTGTCCCCTACTGTTACGGTATTATTATCAATGAGTTTCTTTATGTTTGTGGTTAATTGATTTATATATTTGGGTTCTTCCACGTTGGGAGCATATATATTTATAATTGTTAGATCTTCTTGGGGGATGGACCCCTTAATTACAATATAATGCCCTTATTCATCTCTTGTCATAGTCTTTATTTTAAAATCTAGTTTGTCTAAGTATGGCTACTTCAGCTTTCTTTTGACCACCAATAGCATGATAGATGGTTCTCCATCCCCTTACTTTCAATCTGCTGGTGTCTTTGTGTCTAAAATGAATCTCTTGTAAGCAGCATATAGATGGGTCTTGTTTTCTTATCCATTCTGATATCATATATCTTTTGATTGAAGTGTTTAGTCTATTGACATTTAGAGTGAGTACTCATCCTTAGTCTTTGTTGGTTTTGGTCTTTTTTGTTTTGTTTTGTCTTCTCCACTCAAAGGGTTCCCCTTAAAATTTCTTGCAGGGATGGTTAATTTTCATTTGTCTGGAAAATGCTTTATCTCTCCTTCTATTTTGAATGGCAGCCTTGCTGGATAAAGAATTCTTGGCTGCATATTTTTCTGATTCAGCACATTGAAAATATCCTGCCACTCCTTTCTGGCCTGCCAAGTTTCTGTGGATAGGTCTGCTGCAAACCTGATCTGTCTTCCCTTATAGGTTAAGGACTTTTTACCCTTGTTGCTTTCATAATTCTTTCATCATCTGTGTATTTTGTGAATTTGACTACAGTATGCCTTGGTGATGGTTGGTTTTCATTGAATCTACTGAGAGTTCTCTGTGCTTCTTGGATTTTGATGTCTGTGTCCTTCCCCAGATTAGGAAAGTTTTCTGCTGTAATTTGCTCACATAAACCTTCTGCCCCTTTTCTCTCTCTTCATCTTCTGGGACTCCTATGATTCCAATTTTATTCCTTTTTATAAGTCACTGAGTTCTCTAAGTCTTGCATTATGATGTTTTGCCTTTGTTTCCCTCCTTTTTTCTGCTTTATTATTAGCACTTACCACCTTCTAATCTAATAGTTTTATTTATGTTTGTTGTTTGACTCCTCCTGTTAGAATACAAATTCCCTGAGCGGAAGGGATTTTTATCTTGTTTGATTCATTGCCATGTCATCTCCCAGTACTTAGAATAGGGTGGACACTCAGCATTTGCTGAATGAATGAATAAATTGATGCAGAGGTAAACCAAAGAGATAATCAAAGACTATAAATGTAAGACTTGGGCCAAAAGATAAAAAGAATTGGGATTATATGCGCTTAGGAAAAGAATACGTTTTCAGTTACTTACTAAGTAGAAAGTGCTGATAAAGACATTTTCATGGACAAAGACCCATAGAGGGTTGAAAATACACTAAAACATGGACATTTAAAATCAGAAATTCGAGAGTGGAAAATAAAGTGGGACACAAGTAGAAAGATAAATTCCTCTCCTTGAATATATTTGAGTACAGGAATGATCTGTGCCCTCTAGGCTTGGGGAGTTAATTTTATAAATAGGCATCAAGTATGTTATACAGTAGCCTTGGGTATTTATTTATAAGTTTTTATTACTGTTATAGGATGGAGTGGATCCTAGAGGGAAGACATTTAGCACTGTAGACCCAGCTGGTACTGCTTATTAGGAGACTTCTTTCCTTAGGGAGCTTTGGGATCTTGGCTGAGGCTTCCCAAGATAGCCTCACAGTTTATAGAACCAAGAGACTAAAATCATGGCTGCTTGGGTCCTAACTTTTGAAGTCCTCTTCCTAGCTCAGTCTCTCCTGAGTCTCTTATTGACAGTATACAAGATCATTGTGTCCTGCTGATTTCCACAGATGAAGGCAGTGGGGGGTTGTCAGGCCACTGGATAGCATCCAATCAAGTCATGTATAGGGCCCCAAGGCAGGGTGACTGAGGGATCAAAGGTAGGCTCCTGTTAACAAAAGGCAGTGTGAGGAAGGGAACCTGTTCCTCAGTTTACCTAATCATCAGATCAGCCCTACCCTTGGGGCCTTTGCTCTGTGGTTTGGAATTTCCCCAGACTCACATGTCTATGAGGGCAGCATCCTGGGAATATTGCCACAGGACTTCACGAAGATATGTGCCACTCTGACTACATGATTAGGAAGAATGAGCAGAGGACAGGAGAGCACCATGGTCAGTTCCTACTCTGAGACTATTTCCCCATTTGCTGGCCCTTTTCCTATATACCTGCTTTTTATTTGCCTGTAAGTCCTGCTCAGAAGTGTAGCCTGAAGGAACAGGAGTGTTGAGAAAAGTACATTTCAGGTTCCCCCTTTGGTGGTAGCTGTTGTAGCTGGTATAAGGCTACTAAGTCTTCAAAAGCCTTTTAGCTGTAGAAAAAAGAATTCCAGTTTCAGCAAGGAATAGAGATCAGCTCTTCCCCACCTGCTGGGGGATTTTAGAGAGAAACCAAGAGTATTAGACTTTTCCATCTCAGAGCACAAGGGAAGCTGGTAACTGTGATTCCTGTGGCATCTGCTCTGCCATGGAGCATCCTTCCTCAGGGAGGCTTGCTCCATCTACCCTGCTAGAATTCTGTTTCCTTCCTTTTCCTCACGGCCCCTCCTAGATTTTGGGAAGCTGGTTTCCTTTTATGGCTAGAGCAGGGATTGAAATCTCAGAAGCCTTTAAGAACCAGTCATTATATAGTATCAAAGAATAAAGTGGACCAGGTGGGAACTGTGGCAAACTGAAGAATCAGTGCCCTATCCCATGGGAGAGCAGCTACTCAGCTCCAGCAGAATGTGTCATGTGGGATGGAGGCCCCAAATTCCCAGATGCATGTTAAATATTGGCAATTAATTTTAAAAATTATAAACGCTGTACCATCTGAACTCACGCAGGTAAGATCCATTCCGGAGGACACCAGTGTTCAATCTCACCAGAAGTTCTTGACATGGTCCTGCACGTTGGTCAAGTTCACTGAATAGGATAGTGCCATGTGATTGATGCTCACCTGGACTGAAAAGCTCCAGTTCACATCTGCTGCGGAAGGGGTGGTGCAGAATGATTAGAGGTGGGGCCTCATTTCTCAGGTAGGAAAGGAAATGAGTTATTGTTGGTAGTTCTGGGCTTCTTATGGGCGTCAACCTCGTGCCATATCACACTCCCTCACTCCCTTACCCACCAGGTTTCTTGTAGAATATAAAGAGCAGTAGCCAAAGGATAAGCAACATAGCAGTGACTGCTGCCCACCAGGTGAGAAGGAATGTGATAGGCAGAGCAGAAAGCTCAGGAGGGTGAGCCAGGGGCTGTACTTGTGAAAAGAAGAGCACTAGACTGCAGGGGAGAGTAAATGCAGCCAATCCTTTGTCCTAGCCTCAGTACCACCCACTCTTGCACCCCAAGGATGCTCCTCTCTCTCAGGTCCTCCCAACCCTGTTAGTATAACTGCATACTAATACGTGCCCATACTAACCAGGCACCCAGTTAAGGGAGGCATGAAAACTACCAAAGTTGACAAGGGGATAGGAGCAAAGGAAAAAGTTGGAGATGATAGGGTGGTGTTCACATCAGCTTTGGAAGAGATGCAAGGTCAGGAGGTTGGTCTCCAAATGAGTCATGGGATTGAGGTCTAGAGAGACAAGGACATCATCATATTCTGGCTTCCTTCCCCCATGCTCCCTATTCCCTACTCCCCCCTCCAACTTCCATGCATACCATCACCAAGTTAACAGACTTCCACTTTCAGGACTAGAGATCTAGAAAAGAGGCTTTAGGGTCAAGCCCTAAAAGTCAGAGGTAGGGCAGTGAGGGCCATGAGGGGAAAGGTGATTAATGAAGCCCTGTGTGAGGGTGGAGAAGAAGTACTCACCAGTAAGGATGAAAGCTATAGCAATACAGAACGTGAGCAGATAGCCTCACATAGGTTCATGGCTCCTGCCATAGCTTTTCCTAAAAAAGCCAACTACTGGGTACAGTTTATTCTGGCACAACCACTATAAGAAGGCATGGTGGTCATTGGGGGATGGTTCCAGGAAGAGGGGGAATGATAGCCCCTACTCCTACAGGGAGGCAGGAGCAAGTGAGGAGCACAGAGGAAAGAGTTGAGGGAGCTTACAGGTCTTAACATGAAGAAAGGATGAGAGTAGAGTGTGGTGAGATTCCTGGTAATGTGGGGAGGGAAAACAGGAGGCAGATGGAAGATTGATACCCTCCCTAAACTTTGCCTTGATATACAGGCAGACTTTGAATTTTGCTATGTGAGCTTGGATTGTCTCCTAAACACCAACTAACCACAGTCCTCTCCACCTCCCTAAATCATCATCTAACTCCTGGTTGCTGAGACGGAGCCCTCTTGTACTCCTCCTCAAAAATATACTCTTAGGATGGCCCTAGACTCTATTACATTTTCTCCTTTTCCCCCAAGCCTCTTGGTAAGATACCAACTAACCTAGAAGACTTTGGGGGTTGAAACAAAACAGGAAAGGGCAGAGGACAGAATGGCACCGAAGATTCCAATAGACTTCAGGGGGATGAAGGCAGAAACCATGCTCATGGCTTGAGGAGAAGAGCAGGCAGAGGCAGAAATCAATGCATTTCAGAAGCAATGCATTCCACTCATATTTTCACCTACCTTTCCTAGAGGTTGCTGGGCATATTAAGTTTTATCCTATTCTTTGAAGATTTTACCCCACCCACATGAATCCCCTTAAGTCATTATTGGTTTTTGAGCATCTCCTCTATGCCAGACAATGGGCTAGGTAAAGTTTATCTCACTGATCTTGCCCCTCTGTTCACTCACCTAGTAGTGATTAGGGAGCCCATACAGGCAAGACCCTTGCCCTTGACAACTGCAGAAATCCTAGCCATATTGACACTCTGGCCCCAGGCAGCTCCCATTCCGCACACCCATGCCAGTCCTATTTCCTGGAGCATCTCCAGTCATACAGGAGCCTGGAAATGAGATTGGGAACACACATTCTTCGTGGGGAGAGAACCCCATCCCAAAGCAGTAGGACTATCTAGGTACCACCAGTGCCAAAGAGGGGAATGGAAGTTTGTGTGTAAGTTGGGGGAGCGGGGGTGGAAATACCAAATTTGATAACCAAAGAACATCATACAATTTGTCAGTGAAATGAGGGATGGGGAGAAATGGTGAAGGAAGGTGAGATGTGAGATTACCTATGTGTAATCTACTCTTGATGTGATTGGTAAAGCCTCTTGCCATTTCATTACCTATGCCCTAGGCCCTCAGGCAGAAACCAGCGCTCTAGGTCATTCTGCACAGAAGGCTGGAGTAGAGGGCCTTGCCAATTGTGGCAGAAATGCACAGGTAGGAAAGTATGTCCACAGGAAGGCAAGGATAGCTGTAGCAGGGTCCCGGAAACAGAAGTTGAACCATTAGTGGCAAGACAAGGTGGGGAGATAACAAGTGTGCTCCGTGCCTGAACATGGTTCTCACCTTGAGGTCTCCAGAGATCCTGGTCTCGGAGTACCCCAGTGGCTGAGGAGAAGGTGGAAAACATGCCAAAGCAACTACCCTCTGGACCTCACCGCCATGGGACCATATTTTCAAAGAAAATACTATTTATGTAAAAGAACAGAGAAAAATTAAGTTTTTGAGGGGCACCTCCTAGCTTGCCTTCATTCAGCCAAGATCATTACCCCTTTACCCAGTTTAGTGTCAATGACTTAGGTTAGGCTGGGACAAATAAGGCAAGATTGTAAACTGGCCAGCCCAGGGACTTATAGGTTTCTGAGTGTGATGGTCAACTTGCAAATGTCATACAGAATGTATGTCTTTTCTGAGGAGGCTTGGGCTAATGACATACCCTGCTCCAAGGGGAGGTGACATTCAGAGGCATGCCTTCCCCTTAATACATTTCTCAGCCAGCTTCCCATTGAGTTCACCTAAAGAAACAAGTGGCTTGTAGGCTGGGGTTTCTGGGGAGGAATGGGGGGTTTGTGGCAGATAGTTGATAAAAGAGAGGATCAGGAAGACCATTAAGATCATTTGGGCTGGGAATACTATGGGGGAGAGGGGGAGGAGAAGTATAAATGTAAGGGGAGGAATAACTCCTCCTCCTCCTCACTCTCCTTTCCCATCCTCCAGTTCCCTTTCCCATGAGCCTCTTCCCATAACAGAGTCTAGCTAAAAGGGTAAATCGGTGTCCTTTTCCTTCTTGCCACAAACTACAAAGTGTCCCTTCCCTTGCCAGAGGGATGGCTCTCAAGATTGTAACTATCTGGGAGGAGGAAATGGCATTTCTCATCTGGTAGTCTTGTCTAGTGCTTGTCCCAACAGATCCCTAGAATACGTCCTTGTTTTTCCCTTAAAGAGTTGGTATATGGAGTCTGTTCCAGCAAATTTGTCCAGTTTCAGGTTGGGTCCCTGAGAATCTGCTCTGCCAGCAGGAGCGTGTGTGCACGCACATGCACGCGCGCGCACACACACACACACACACTTCCACATCTCCCCACGCTGGCCTCTTCCAGATATGTCCAGCTCTCTCCCCCATCCCCAAAGTTCTTACCCCTACCTTGACTCCCTGCCCCCTGCCTTAGACATCCATTCCACACTAGCCATTGCCAGGCACAGAGGGACGGTCATGGTCACCATGCCCACCAAACAACTCATTTTCTGGATCCACCTTAGGCAGCTGCACCCATGCTCCTGGAAGGGCAGAACATAGAGGTAGTGGGTCAGAGACTTTATTGACTGATTTGATGCTTCCATCTGATTAAAAAAAAAACAAACAACTATTAACATTTATTCATTTTACAGAGAGCTTGAGCAAGGGGAGGGCAGAGAGAGAGGGAGACACAGAATCTGAAGCAGGCTCCAGGCTCTGAGCTATCAGCACAGAGCCAATACCGGGCGGAAACTCAGGAGTGTGAGCTCATGACCTGAGCCGAAGTGGGACACTCAACCGACTGAACCACCCAGGCTCCCCCATCTGATTCATTTTTTTTTTTTTTAATATATGAAATTTATTGTCAAATTGGTTTCCATACAACACCCAGTGCTCATCCCAAAAGATGCACTCTTCAATACCCATCACCCACACTCCCCTCCCTCCCACCCCCGCATCAGCCCTCAGTAAAATGACTTGCCCAGGCTGGAGTCACAAAAAGTGCAGGCTGGTGGTGAGCCAACTTGGGAAAAGGGCATATCAAGGGAGGGGATGGGCATTGTCCTGAGCAGGTTTGAAAGGACTTCTGTGAAGCCCACCGTGTGCACAGCCATGACTAAGGCATTGGCGAAAGTGAAGATGATCCTGATGGAAACGCCAAGCTTTGGACTCAGGCTGCGCGAAATAAGGAAGTGCGTGCCACCTGAGGGGAGAGGAAAGAGGAGCCGGTCAAGTCTCACCCCTCCCTCACGTGAACACCACCCTCTCACAGAGTCCTAAGGAATAATCGTTTGCTCCCCGGTTAAGTCAGCTTGTCGGGCCAATCCATCCAGACTGGACCAATCTTTTTATAGGCCAGAGAATCCACCCCCAGCAGCCCCCTGGGCCTGTCCCACCTTACCAGGAGAGGGGAGGGAAGTGGCATCGCTGTCCCATTCCCTTTCTTCCCCCACGAGAATACCTAGAAAGGCAGCGAAAAATGCCCGGATTTGGGGCGGGGTGTGTCTCAGGATAGGAAAGAGGTGTTATCCTGGGCAGAGGGAGTGGCTGTTGGTGTCCTACCTAAGTGAGAGTGCTTACTCGCCCCCCCACACACCCCCGCCCCGGCCCATCCAGTCCAGGATTTTGGTCCCCGCAGCCTTGGTCACCCCACTTTCCACTGATCCGTCCTCATCCCAGAGATCTAGGTGAGGGTTAGACTCCTCCAGAATTCCTGAACACACAGGGTTGGGCCTTTCTAGCTCACCACCGACCCCACCTGGGGACAGGGAGGAAATTCCGAGCCGGGGGTGGTTTACCTACGGTACGTAGCCCTGATCCCTTCCCCTTCCCGCTCGCCCTCGGTGGACTCAACTGCGTTATGTGTGCATTTCATGTAGGTATTGTTCGCTCCAGGGTCGGCAACTTTATCGTGCACAGAAAAACCAACAGTCAAAGCCTAGAACTGACTCCAAACACACCCTTCCCTCTTCTGGCCCTACGTTCCGGAGGGTCTGCGCAGTCCAGACTCTCTTCTCCCTCCCCGCCGCTCCCCCAGACCCGTCTTGTGAACGCAGCCTTTCCGGCCTGGCGCACTCCACCCGATCCCCACATCCTCCCTGGCTTCTGAATTTGCCTCGCTCAGCACAAGGACGTGACCTACAGGTGGAAGGGGGGAGGAGGTCATCTCGGGACGGAGCCCGGGGGATTGGGTGTCAGAGTCTGGGCTCCCGGAGCCCAGCCCCCTAGCCGGTCAGCGCCGGCTATAATTAGTCGGGTGGGGCCGCTGACCCGATTGAGGGGCAAGTTTCCTCTGTCACAGGGTCCAAAGCGAAGCGGAGAAGGTTCAAGGGAGAGCCAGGAGGAACGCTGGTGTCTAGGGAGGGTGACTATCCGGGTGGGACGGGGGCAGGCCGGGTGGCATACGGTCCCGGGTACTGGATCGGTACACATGCTTCTGGCACGCTTCGGTGCTCTTCGTGAACCCCAGTGTTGGGCAGTATAGCCTAGCTGCTCGAGCCTTGGGAAGGGGGTGGGGAGTGGGCTTTGAAGTAGGGAGAGGGACTGCCATGTCGCCGGGCTGGAGATAGGGGTTCCTCCGGCCTCTGTGGGTCCAGCTCTGAACCCCCCACCCCTTCCCTCTGTTCACCTGTAGCAAAACAGCGAACCTGGACGATGAGCGTCTCGGACTCCTCACATCGTCCTTCGGACCCTGGGAGCGTCTCTGCTCCCGCCCAGAAGGACCGCCTTGACCTACCTTTGCCCGACCCGAGAACCCCCTCCTGGCCACCTTCCCCAGATGAGGATCCCAGTTTGCCCCCCTTTCCTTTGGAAGAGCCTGTCCCCAGGCCCATGGCCCCAGGGAGCCTTCCCTCTCCAGTCTTGTCCCTTGAGGAAGAAGAGGAGGAAGACGACCAAGATGAACAAGACGCGGCAGAGCCCGAGGAGCTGCGCAGCGAGGAACATCCCAGCCAGTTTTTCGCGGAGGCACAGCGGCTGCGGGAGCAGAGGTTGTTGTTGGACGAAGAGGTGTCAGTTGAGGGGCGAGTATACGGGGTGCATCGGGTAATCTTGGCTGCAATTAGCAGCCTCTTCCGTGACAGGCTGCTGGGTGGCAGAGGTCCACGACCCCCCCTCAGCCTGGACGTGGCCGCCGGGGCCTGGGAGGCCGTACTGACATTTGCCTATGAGGGGTTGCTGGGCCCTGCACGGCTGGGAGATGTGCTGGTCGTGGCAGAGGCCCTGGGAGCGCCCCGGGTGAAGGCCGTGGCCCAGTGGAGATGCAAAGGGGCTGGAAGCGCCAGGGAAGATGAAAAGCAGCCCAGCCAGGCAGAGGAGCTGAGGGAGAACCTGCGGAGCATTGAGCTCCTATACCAAGAGGGCATCGGGTGTGACCTGGAGCTGGAGGCAGGCGGCTGCAGGCTGCGGGGTGAGGGCCTTTTGGCATTACATTACTGCAGGTTCATTTATGTGTGTGCAAGCTGCAGGTGGTTTGATCCCTTCCATTGTGGTTTTGATCCCAGCTGCAGGCAGAATATCCTTGGGGTTGGCCTTTGGTGCCTTTCCTGACCCACTGAGAGCAAGGCATGAGCAGTTGAGTTGTTTACCCAGGAGCACCAGGCAGACTTAAGCTGACCCTTCAACCTGTGGCTTTCCCTGTGGCCAGTACCAAAGAATTTCCAGCCAGTTGGCTGGTGTCATGAGTACAGTCTGAGCCAGGGGAACAAGTAGAAAGTGATTGACTTAAACAGGAATTAACCAAAAGCCCTTCTTGGCATCTTCTATTTAGGACACAGGAAAGCCAGATGAATATGGTGGAATAACTCACAGTGTGTCCTCTCACCTAATTGTCCTTGACTCCATGGTAGATACGGGTTCTACAGCTAACGAGCAAGGTCTGGTTTCGTTTTGCCATAATCTTAAAGCTACCAGGACCTGGCACTTTGAAGTTAACTAGGCTCATCACTAGGAAAGCTAAGGAGGGTTGAATAAGTTGAGTGTTATTCAGATTCTATCAGTACTGAGTGAGGTACTGGGGTCCAGGAATTTTTACACATGCCATGTCTTTTCATTCTCGCTGAAAACTAGTGAGGTGGATACCACTATCCCTAGGTGTAAGGAAAGAACATTAAACTCAGAAATGTTAACTGGTGAGAACCAGGATATAAGCCCAGTATTCACTAGCCCAGTCTGTTTTCACTAGGCCATGCATTGCCTCCTGTGCAACCAAACCAAAGACACAGGATCTGACAAATGGAGTTGGAATGCAGGCACACAAAAATGTTAAATTAAAAGATATTGCTTTAGAGAGTATCTAGTTCAGCTTTTATACTTTATTGACAAAGAAATCAGACTTCAAGACATGTCCAAAGTCACATAGCTATTGCTCATTAGAATGACTGGAACCCACAGTGTTTCTGGGACCCCCAGATGAAAAAGCATCCTGTCTTAACTTGAACTGCATTAACAAAAATACCATAGACTGGGTGGCTTGACAACAGAAATTTATTTCTTTTTTAGAAAAATGTATTTATTTAAATTCAAGTTAGTTAACATACAGTGTAGTATTGGTTTCAGGAGTAGAACCCATTGATGAAATTTATTTCTTACAGTTCTGAAGCCTGGAAGTCCAAGATCAGGGTTCTGGTATGGTCAGGTTATGATTAGGACTCTCTTCCTGGCTTGCAGAGGGCCACCTTCTCACTGTATCCTCTTCACTTGGTGGAGGGAGAGATTATCTCAGTCATATCTCTTATATAGGGCAGTAATTCCATTCAGGAGGGTTCTACTCTCATACCTAATTACCTCCCAAAGGCTCCACCTGCAAATATCACCACACTGGGGAGTAGGGCTTCAACACAGGAAGGAGGGAGGAAGACATAAACATTCAATCCATAGCAGGTCTCTAAAGTGTTTGTTATTATTTCTGATAGTAGTAGATGGAGGGGGGATTTAGAATTTCATAGTTATGGGGCACTTGGGTGGCTCAGTCGGTTAAGCATCCGACTTTGGCTCAAGTCATGATCTCGTGGTGAGTTCGAGCCCCACATCAAGCTCTGTGCTGACAGCTCCAAGCCTGGAGCCTGCTTCGGATTCTATGTCTCCCTCTCTCTCTGCCCCTCCCCTGCTCACACTCTGTCCGTCTCAAAAATAAACAATAATAAATTATTTAAAAAATAGATAAAATAAAATTTCATAGTTATAAAATTCTCACTAGGGTTTCAAATTTAAACATACTTCTATCCTTGCTTTCATTTTCCTAAGAAACATTCCAACGTAATGGTGGAAACCTGTCACTTAAAATTCTAGGGAATAATGATGAGGAGGAGGGAGAATGTAAGTAGTTGTGACCCTTTCACAGTGACTCTGAGCTATAGGTTGGTTGATTACATGGAAAATGAAATGGCTTACCTGCTTCAAGGAATGCAGGTTTTCTCAGGCAATATGTATCTGAAAACTGTCACTGATAGTTACTATTTGGGAAGCATGTAGGCACTACCTGCTGCTTAAAACGACAATGGAGGAGCACCTGGATGACTCAGGGGGTTAAGCATCTGACTTCAGCTCAGGTCATGATCTCATGGTTTGTCAGTTCAAGCCCTACATTGGGCTTTCTGCTCTCAACACAAAACCTGCTTCAGATACTCTGTCTCCCTCTTTCTCTGCCCCTCCCCTGCTCTCTCTCTCTCTCTCTCTCAAAAATAAATAAACATTTAAGATGTTTTTAAAAAAGACAATGGAAAGCCACATTAACATCACATGTCCTTTGTTCATAGCTTCACTGGGTGTTTGGCCCTGGTACCTGCCTAAGAGGACTTCTGGCAGCATTTTCTCCCTTTTTTATTATGAAGCATTTAAAACACATAGCAAATTAAGAAAATATTTTTTAAGTTTATTTATTTTGAGAGAGCGAGAGAGAACACAAGCAGAGGAGTAGCAGAGAGAGAGAGAGAGAGGGAGAGAGAGAGAAAATCCCAAGCAGACTCTGCAACGCAAGGCTCAAACCCACAAACTGTGAGATCATGACCTGAGCTGAAATCAAGAGTCGGATGCTTCACTGACTGAGCCACCCAGGCACCCCAAGAAAATATTAACATGAACACTCAAACACCCATATCTCAGACTTAACAATTAACATTTTATTATATTTGTCTCATCTCTTTACTTATCACTGAAGTTTAAAGTAAATCTGTGACATTTCCCTTACAAATACTTGGGTACATGTCTCTTTAAAAGAGGACATATAACCACAATACCTTACTCATGTCTAACAAAATTAACAATAATTCCTTAGTATCACCTCCTCCAAGTTGAAATTTTCCCACTTGTCCAAAAAATGTCTTGTAGAGCTGGCTTATCCAACCCAGGAGTCAATCAAGGACTATGCTGTACTCAGATACATGTCTTTTAAGCTTCCTTTACTCTTGTACAGTCCTCTCCTTTTTTATGACTTGACTTACTGAAGAAATAAGATTAGTTATCTTATAGAATGCTCCATTTTCTAGATTTGTGTGTGTTTTCCATTATGGTTTTGTTTAGCTTGTTCCTTTAGCTTCTCAATTTCCTATAAATTTGAATTTAGATCTAAGGGTTCAATTAGATTGAGGTTCAACAGTTTAGTCAGAATACTCCATACCTGATGCCAAGTATCTCAAATTGCATTACATTAGAAAGCATTTATTTACATTTATATTTAATAGCATCCGGTAACAGAATAGTTTCAGTGGCGTGAGGGCCATGCAGGTAAGAAGGGTACCGATACACAAGTATGCTCACTGCAGCCTGACATCAGTGGCGTTGGGGGGTGAAGATCTGCTCGGGCAGCCATTACATGGAATAGAAAATAAATCACTTCCTCTCTTTCAGTTTCCTTCTGTTAAAAGGAGCAATCGAACTGGATGATTTTGAAGGTTTCCAGCTTAAAATGTCACAATTACCTGAAATGTACTGAGATGAAGATGGGGTGTGCAGAGAAAAGCTGCACATGGGAAATCTTAAGCAGGAGATGGCAGTTAGATTAGGTTAGGTCACAGAGATTCGTAAGTGTGGTACCATTTTTTTTTAAGCAAAATTTTTAACATTTATTTATTTTTGAGAGACAGAGACAGAGCATGAGTAGGGGAGAGCCAGAGAGAGAGGGAGACCCAGAATCTGAAGCAGACTTCAAGCTCTGAGCTGTCAGCACAGAGCCTGATGCAGGGCTCGAACCCATGAACTGTGAGATCATGACCTGAGCCAAAGTGGGGCGCTTAACTGACTGAGCCACCCAAACACCCCGTGTGGTACCATTTTCTAAGTAAAATCCTGGCCGATGTCAGTGGCTCTTACAATTGTAAATAACTTTTTTGTGTGTGCATGATAGAGACCTATGTAATTTGCACCATTGGTCTTTGCAGTTTATTTTGTGCCCCCTTTTAGCAAAAGCTGTCTATAGCATCTACTCAACTTGATCAATCAAGACTCTTTTTCTAATTGACCTGGATCAAAAAACTAAAGCAATGTTTATCACAGTGTCTTCAGGCCACTAACATGAAAATCAAGCAGGGTGCTTGAAAATGTTGAAATACAAATTCCTAGGGTCTCCATCCAGACCTACTGAATCAGAATCTCTGGGGGTGGGTCCCTGAAACCCGCAGCTTAACAAGCACCGCACGGTATTCTGATGCACACCATGGTTTAGCCTGTGGCCTTGGGTGGTTGGCCCAAAGTCGGGGATGTGAAGTCAGCAGGGTGCCTGGCAATCAGCAACACTCTGGATTCCCCTCTGCTTCTCCTTGCAGTGCACCGAGCAGCCCTGGCCTGTGGCAGCGAGTTCTTTGGTGCCATGCTCCTGAGCGGGATGAGGGAATCCCAGGGCACAGAGGTGTCTCTGCACACTATCTCTGCCCAGGACCTGCGACTCCTCGTCTCCTTCGCCTACTCCGGGGTTGTGCGGGCAAGGTGGCCAGGACTGCTGAGAGCTGCCCAGGCTGCTCTCCAGTACCAGAGCTCTTCCTGCCTTGCTCTGTGCCAGAGAGCCTTGGCTCGGGGCCTCAGCCCCGCACGTTGCCTGGCCCTGTTCCCCATAGCGGAAGCCCCGGGCTTAGAGAGGCTCTGGAGCAAAGCCCGTCACTACCTCCTCACCCACCTGCCTGCTGTGGCTTTGTGCCCCACTTTCCCTTCTCTACCGGCTGCCTGCCTGGCTGAGCTCCTGGATAGCGACGAACTACACGTGCAAGAGGAGTTCGAGGCCTTCATGGCTGCGTGGCGTTGGTTAGCTGCCAACCCTGAGACCCAGGAGTCAGAGGCCAAGGCCCTGCTTCGATGTGTTCGCTTCGGCCGCATGTCCACCAGAGAGCTGCGGAGGGTGCGGGCCGCGGGGCTGCCTCCACCCCTGACCGCGGACTTGCTGCATCAGCTCCTGGTAGAGGCTGCCGTTCCAGATCAAGAGCGGCGCAGGGAGCCTGACCAGGCACTGGTAGTGATTGGCGGGGACGGGCTCAGAGCAGACATGGCCATAAGACAGCCGTCGCGAGGAGTGTGGTGGGCGCGCGCCTTCTGCTGCGGCACGGGACTGGTGCGAACCGTGGAGTGGGGGCGGCTGCCTGCCCTGCCTGCCCCGGGGCGCTTCCGGCACGGGGCTGCGAGCCTCGCAGGAAGTGAGCTCTACGTGTGTGGGGGACAGGATTTCTACAGCCACTCCAACACCCTGGCTTCGACTCTCAGGTAGGGGCCCCACGGAATAGCAGGCCCCGAGGTGGGCAGCTGAGGGGGAATTGTTGGCCCAGCCAGCCACGGGGCCCCGGGGTCACTCTTCTTTGGTCCCGCTGTGTCCAGGTGGGGCCCCAGTCAAGAGGACTGGGAGGAGATGGCGCCTTTGTGCCAGGCTCGGAGCTTTTTTCCCCTGGTGGCGCTGGACGGACTACTTTATGCCCTGGGCGGCCGAAACGGTGGCGTCGCCCTCAACTCTGTGGAGACCTATCACCCCGAGCTGAATGTCTGGAGGTGAGCAGGGAAGGGGCTGTTTCTAGACATCAGGGAAAGCCTAGAGGACTCGGAGGAGGAGAGTTGAAGAGGATTTTTGCCTGATCGTGTGCCCTGTTCTCCCTTAGGCCGGCACCTGCTCTTCCAGCACCACGCTTTGCCCACGCAGCTGCGGTTCTGGAGGGCCGATTGTACGTGAGCGGTGGCTGCAGCGGGGCTGGCCAATACCTGGCCTCATTGCTGCACTATGACCCCAAACTTGAGAAGCCAGGGGTGCTTCTGAGCGCTATGGGGGTACCTCGGGCTGGCCACGTCATGGCCGCTCTGGGTGGACGGTTGTATGTCGCGGGTGGGCTAGGTGAGACTGGGGACCTGCTGAGCTTCGAGGCCTATGAACCAAGGACTGATAGCTGGACTCACCTGGCACCCTTGCCCTCCCCCCATGTGGGGGCCGCAGGGGCTGCGCTGCAGGGAGAGCTTCTGGTGCTGGGGGGCTACAGCCACCGTACTTACGCCCTCTCCCACCTTATCCATGCATATTCTCCCGGCCTGGGCCGATGGCTCTGCCTGGGAACTCTGCCAAGGCCTCGGGCTGAGATGCCTGCCTGCATCCTGACCCTGCCCACTGTGCAGCACATAGCTTTGGTTCCCACACGGCACCAAACCAAACCTGCTGGGTGAGTGGGGAGCGGCGGTGCATGGAAGGAGGAAGGGATGAGAAACGTCATGAGAGAAGGACAGAGATTATGGGGGGAGAAAGAGAAGGCTTGATTCATGATAGCATCTTATTCCAGCACAGTGTTTTACAACTCACAAACCGCTTTTGTATATATGGTCTTCATTGAGGAAAAGGTGGCTCCAGAATTCCTGGAAAACGCTGTTGGAGAAGGGAAGGAGAGGAGGCCCAGGAACAACTCCACAAGGTTTAGGGACCCTGACACCATTCTTGCTGGGGAAAGTGCATTTGGCTGGGAAGACAGTCAAGACGCTCCAGTAGCCAATGTGTAGGGGCCAAGAGAGGAGAGTCAGAAAAATGATGATTCTGACCCATGGATCAAGATGAAAAATGTGGAAAGGCCAACCATGAACTATATTCTTTCTCAGGTAACTTGCAGGCTCAGTCCAGCATTGCCTCAGCCTGCAGCCCCTAAGAGCCTCTGGGTTTTCATTCTGAGGCGGAAGTCCTTGCCTGGACCTGGCGCTGCACAGGGTGCCAGCTGATGAGGCGCGAGTGCTGTGTGTGGGGAAGATGAGGAGGGCGGAGGTGAAGGAGCCAGGCACCTGGAGTGGGGAAGGGATGGCATGAGGTTTGAGGGGTGGGGTGGAAGAAGCCAGAAGCCTGACTGGCTTCTTTCCTTCCCTTTGGGGTGTAGTCAAGGATCAGGAATGACAATAGGACAGCTATGGTGTGAGCTGCTAAGTTGTGAGAGGAAGTGGCAGAGAAGAAAAGTGAGAGGCAGAGAAGACTCAGAAAAGTGGTTTTCCCCCTTTCTTTCCCTTTTCTCTAGAGTTTTAAAAATCCATTCCCCCCCCCCTTTTTTTTTTGGCCAGGCGAAGTTAAATCAGACGCTTCCTCTCTTCCTTCTTCCACCCTGCTCTTCCTTCCTTTTCTTTCCCCCCTTCTTTCTTTTCTCCCTTCTCCCACACAGTGATCAATCACCTACTAGGTGCCAGCACTAAATGAGGCTCTAAGGATACAAAGATCAGAGAGGTCCCAACCAGCGGGTAGACTTGTAAACTAATGCAGGTTTTGTAGTGGACTTAGGGGTATGGACACTTACCTCGTCGCTCTCACACCAGGCACTTAGAGGTATGACAGCCCAGACACTGGAGGAGTGAACTCTGCCCAGGGAAGGCTCCTGTTAAGGAAGGCATCATCAAATGGGTATAGTTGGGGTTGGATTTTGAAGACTACTTGGAAACTCACCAGTCAGAGCAGAAGGAAGGCACTCCAGTCAGAGAAAAGAAGTCATGTCGTGCCCTGTGTCTCTATAGCAAAGGGGAAGTCAGTATTCCAGAGGATTCTTTAGAGAATTCTGCTGCTGTTACCAGCCCATCTTTTACTCTGGAGCTTTTCTGAAGACAATAGCTTTCGCTTAATTGTATATTCCCTCCCTCCACAACTCCTCTAAGTCTTTCCTGCCTGGTATTTCCATTTCTGACCCCTGAGCAGCTCAGGGCAAAGAAGGGCCAGTTCTTTGTATAGGTCAATTTTCTATTACCATTGTTTGTTAAGATTCTCATATTCCTAAGGGTGAGATAAAGGAGACTCCTTTCTACATTTCTTCATCCTGGCCTAGAGGTGTTCACATGCTTTATTTTTTTGAGATTTCATTATTGAGTTCTTTTTTCCCCTATATCTCTGTTTCGGAGCATAGATGAAAATGAGGAGGGATATATAGGATGTATTTGAGAAAAGGGAAGAAAAATTGAAGAACCAGGAAAGAAGGAAATTGAAGGTACTGAGACACTATGAATATGCAGTCTTTAAGATTAACTTCTATGAACATGTTCTTTGTGGTTTGGAGGCAAAAACAGCCTTAAATAAAGGTTTCATCATTGTTGAATGATTCTCGTCTGAGTTTCTCTAATATAAAAAGTTCTTTAAAATCCCCTGTAATTTGGTTCCTATCTCCACCACAGTACTGAAACTACCCTGCCTCGTCGTCACCATGACCTACTTCTCACCAAATAATCTAAGGCCATCCTCATTCTCCTTCATCTTTCTGCAGGTATCAACTGGCTTGAAAACTGACTCTTACCCTAAAAAATTTCTCCTCCCCTGGCTCCAGAGAGCACACTCTCCTGGGCCTTCTCTTATTTCACCAATCCAAACGGGTATCAAAAAAACCAAATAATATTGTCCAAAGGAATGGCTCCATCCCAGGTGGAGGTGACAGCTTGAGGGTCCAAAAGTATACAGATGGGGGTAATTAGTTATAGAAGTCTCTAGCTCTCCTTATTTAGTTTTTAGGGTTTATTTTTTAACTTTTTAAAAAAATTTTTGAGAGACAGAGACAGAGCATGAGCAGAGGAGGGACAGAGAGAGAGAGAGAGAGAGATGCAGAATCCAAAGCAGCCTCCAGACTCTGAGCTGTCAGCACAGAGCCCGATGCAGGGCTTAAACCCATGGATGTGAGATCATGACCTGAGCTAAAGCCAGATGCTCAACCGACTGAGCCACTCAGGTGCCCCTCATTATTTAGTTTTTAAAGTAGGGATAGAGTGAGAAGACAGAAGGAGGCCTCTGATTTGTAGCAGGACACCAGTCAACAGTCCACTCTTCAGTGAGAGAGGACTGATATAGGGCAAGTAACAGGTTGGGGCCCTAGCCAAGTGGTCTGAGATTCAAAGTAGTATTGCAACCCCAGAACAGAAGAGGAAGGAGAAACAGGAATCAGGCTGGAAAACATTCACACAGAGTGGGCAATCATGGCAATCCAGGGATTAGGCTACAGTTTGGTGAGCGTATAGAGGCCCAGGATTCTTACCTTTGGTACATCAGATGATAGGCAAGGTGTTTTGTTTTTTTTTATTAATTTTTTTAACGTTTCTTTATTTTTGAGAGACAGAGCACAAGCGGGGAAGGGACAGAGAGAGAGATGCAGAATCTGAAGCAAGCTCCAGGCTCTGAGCTTCTCAGCACAGAGCCCAACGCGGGGCTCGAACCTACAAACTGCAAGATCACAACCAACCTGATCCAAAATCTGACGCTCAACCAACTGAGCCACCCAGGTGCCCCAGAGGCAAGGTGTTTTAGATATTCCCCCTACTAGTTCCCTCTACGCTCTTCTTTCAACCTCCTTTGTGAGTGAGGGAGGGATTTCTACTATTGCTCACATCTTTTCAAGAGTGACTCAGGAACTGAATAGGATTGAGCAAGTGGGCTGATGTACCAGTAAATGCATTGGACTACCTGAGTCCTTTGTCTCCTGTGCCTCATTATAGATTGCCCATGTTCTTCTCTTACCTTGTTTTATGTTCCTCTTCAGACAGCTCACCTCCATCTAAAGTTGTAATAACTCACCTGGGTTCTAGACGATTGCTTTTTTCAGCATTCCTCACCTCTACTTGGATGTACCACTATCATGACTTCAGACTCATCAAGCTTCGTTGACACTCTCATTTTCCCTTTTTCCTAGACACAAAGCTTTGAAGTCATTTAGGCTTGTTTTCCCCTTATCTTTCTTCTTCACTTGACTCATATGTGATTTTGAACTGCTGAAATAGAAACGTAACTGGTTTCTTGTCCCAATATTTTCTCTGTCAAATACACAACATGTATGATGCTTTGGACACCTGGAAAGTTGAAGGCAGCAAAGGGTTAACAATGAAAAAAAAAAAGGGGGGGGGAGGGTGAAAGATCCTACTAGCTACAAAACCATGTATCCTTATTTACCCAGATGGTCTGGACTGTAGAAGCAACAGTGTCCAACCAGAAGAGTGAAATATTGCACAGAAAGATTATTTAATAGAATCATGGAATGAAGAGATGTTAGAAATCATGTAATTCAAACCCTTATTTGTAAAGTGCAAAGAGCCAAGGAATGTGGCACAGTCTGGATAATGAAGAGGAAAGTCTTTTGTGAGAGCAGTTTCCAGGTGACATATCTTTACCTAAGAATCAAGTGGTTGGCTTGAACAAGCATCATGGTTTCAGTCTATAGTCAGGAAAGTCCTAACACTCTTTCAGGGCCACAGGCTATTTATATTCCAAATCCTGGCTAACCCTTGGGATCAAGGGGCTATAAGTGGAAAAGTGTGAATTTATCACAGGTCCTAGCAATACAAAAAAATACATACATGCAGGGATATAGTATATGTCGTTAGCCATGAGATTATAGTCTTTTTTTCCTCAGAGATAGATGTTCATGGTATTATTGTTATAGTTGATGATTCAAGATATAATCATCTGTATTTGTGATTAGAATGATGGAAAAAAGGTACAGCTTGAAAGCATATTGAATTAGAATCAGTAACTTGGGTTCGAGCCCCAAATCAATTACTGTTTTGGTAATCGTAAATCCCTTAATCACTTTGAATGCCAGTATCTTAATCCATAAAACAGGAAGACTAGCTGTACTATAAACATCAGAGTGCTGTTATAGTTGTGAGCCCCGGAGCCTGGGACAGTCTTAAGGAACTCTAGGCACATTTAGAAAAGTATGCTCTGGTAGTCCTTAAGTGTGCCTTGATAGTTCCAAGGCCACATCCTTTTATTTTTTTATTTTATTTTGTTTTTTCAATACACAAAAATCTGTTGCATTTTTATTTTTTTTACATTTTATTTTTTTTTAATTTACATCCAAATTAGTTAGCATACAGTGCAACAATGATTTCAGGAAGAGATTCTTTAGTGCCCCTTACCCATTTAGCCCATCCCCCCTCCCACAACCCCTCCAGTAGTCCTCAGTTTGTTCTCCATATTTATGAGTCTCTTCTGTTTTGTCCCCCTCCTGGTTTTTATATTATTTTTGTTTCTCTTCCCTTACATTCATCTGTTTTGTCTCTTAAAGTCCTCATATGAGTGAAGTCATGATATTTGTCTTTCTCTGGCTGACTAATTTCACTTAGCATAATACCCTCCAGTTCCATCCACGTAGTTGCAAATGGCAAGATTTCATTCTTTTTGATTGCCAAGTAATACTCCATTATATATATATATATATATATACCACATCTTCTTTATTCATTCATCCATTGATGGACATTTGGGCTCTTTCCATACTTTGGCTATTGTTGACAGTGCTGCTATGAACATGGGGGAGCATGTGTCCCTTCGAAACAGCACACCTGTATCCCTTGGATACATGCCTAGTAGTGCAATTGCTGGGTTGTAAGGTAGTTCTATTTTTAGTTTTTTGAGGAACCTCCATACTGTTTTCCAGAGTGGCTGTACCAGCTTGCATTCCCAGGTCACATCCCTTTAAAATCAGTGAGCTAGATGATGTCAAACAAAATAGGCCTCTGAGACCATGAGTGCCACACAAAGGGTTACAAAGTTTATCCCCAGCTACTCTGGTCTAACATTGCTCCCAAGATAAGGATGTGGGTTCATCGGGACTCTAGCTAAGGCAAAAGCATTTTGGGGGTTAAGGTTCTTCTAAATATATACCAGCTTGACTAATCATCAGATAGGCAATTTGATCCCCAGTACATACTTTTCAAGCAAACTGTCATTGATGAAAGCCAACTCTCTCATAACAAAGTAAAAACCACTTGTTGGAGATTATAGCTAACATTGTTCAAATGCTTGCTCTGTACCAGGTGGTGTGCTAAATGCTTTATATACATGATCTCATTTAAATTTCAATGCAACCCATCAAAAGTAGATGCTGTTATTATCCCCCATTTTACAGATAAGGCAACTAAAGCTTAGAGCAGTGAATTTTTTTACCCAAGGTTACACAGTTTGTAAGTGTAGAGCATGTATTTAAACTCAAGTAGAAGGATTTCGAGCCTGCTTTCTTTATTGTGCCATCTCTCCGATGTAGATACATCTCCACGGAGGGGCAGGATTTATTCATGAAACTCATCGTTGGACTCTATAAATGGGAGAAATTAAAGGGTATACATGGTATTGGAAGCTTAGAGATGTAATCTTGAGGAATCTGACATCCAACTACTATAACACATACTAGCTATGAATTTCAAAGCTCAGCTAGAGCAAGGGGCTCTTCTTCCAATAGTTTGTTTAATTTATTAAGATGTGTTGAGTCAGGGATTGTTATGAGTACAATATACTGGGTGAAATTTTCAAATAGAGGACCCTGACTGGCCCTGTTACCTTATCAGCATCATCTGCTCTTATGCAGACTCAAGGGCCAGTCTCTTATGCCATTCAGGGTTTATGAGATTATTTACCTTATTTTTTTCTGTGGCCTAGGTCACACAGCCCATCAATAGCAAAGCAGAATTTAAAAACAGATCTGTTGGACTCCAGAGTGCAAATGTATACAATTTTATACCATTTCCACCCATCTTAGATTACTCTAACATGGTGGCCAAGTATTCCAGTCCTCCTGGGACCATCCTAATTCCCATGTTTTGTTTCATTGTTCCTATAAGCCATTAAAAGATGCCCCCAAGTCCACTATTTTAACATACAAAGTTTACTTTGAAATGCCCTGCCCACCCAGTAACAGCATTCAAGTCCTATATGAGATCAGGTGTCCTGATCATATTTTTAATATGATTACTTTGAAAAAATATTTTTAATAAAAATTTTAGTGTTTATTTATTTTTGAGAGAGAGCGAGAGAGAGAGAGAGAAACAGAACATGAGCAGGAGAGGGTCAGAGAGAGAGGGAGACACAGAATCTGAAGCAGGCTCCAGGCTGTGAGCTGTAGCACAGAGCCTGGCTTGGGGCTCGAACTCATGAATCTTGAGATCATGACCTGAGCCGAAGTCAGACGCTCAACAGACTGAGCGCCCAGGCACCCCCAATATGATTATTTTCTTGATATGAGTCTGTACTTCTCAGGCAGGTCCCATTTTCCAAGACTTATGGACTGCTGACATAGTCTTTAAAAAAAAAAAAAAAAAACCACAAAAAAACACTTATTTATTTATTTATTTTGGAAAAGAGAGGGAGAGTGTGAGAGTGAGCAGGGGAGGGGCAGAGAGAGAGTGAGAGAGAAAATCCTAAGCAGGCTCTGCTCAATGCAGAGCCCCACATGGGGCTTGATGGTACAATCATGACATCATGACCTGAGCTGAAATCAAGAGTCGGATGTTTACCTGACTGAGCTACCCAGTTGTTCCCTGATATACTCTTTTAATGTGTTCATGTAAAAGGCCTTCAGGGCAATGGTTCATTTTAGCAGTGGTCTTCTGTAAACAATAATGCTAAAGACATGTCAAAGGAAGCAGGTGCTACTGTGGCCAAGGGCTGGACTGTGAATCAAGGGACTGGTGTTCTAGTCCTAGCTCCTTCTCTGACCAGCTATTTCAACCTGGGCAAGTCATTTGAACCCTTTGGACTGTCAAGTGAGAGTTAGGAAAGTGTTAAGAGCTGTTTTTCTCCAACTGTTAAAATGTGGCTAGCAAGCAAGAGGTAAGATTCTCCAAGCCCGGTTTACAGCCTCCAGGATCACTAATCCACAGCATGGACTCCTCTTTCCAGGTCCTTACAAGAGGTAGTGCTAAGGGATATGATGCTAAGTGCTAGAGTACCTGGCCCTGGTAACTTCTGAAGTGAATTTTGGTAAGTTTATTTTTTTTTTTTATTTTTTTTTTTAACATTTTATTTATTTTTGAGACAGAGAGAGACAGAGCATGAACGGGGGAGGGGCAGAGAGAGATGGAGACACAGAATCGGAAGCAGGCTCCAGGCTCTGAGCCATCAGCCCAGAGCCCGACGCGGGGCTCGAACTCACGGACTGTGAGATCGTGACCTGAGCCGAAGTCGGACGCTCAACCGACTGAGCCACCCAGGCGCCCCTTGGTAAGTTTTTTATTGTGGTACATACCTAGAATGTGGCTATCCCAAATGGCCTCTGACTACTTACATAGTCTGTTTAAACACGTGTTTTGCTAATATGCAAGGAGCAGGTGGCAAAGTTACCTGTTTGTTAGGTTTTAGACAACAGGGATCACTTAGTGCTGATACTCTTTAAAAACCAGTATCCCAAGAGGGTATGGAAATTGATACTAAATTTTTATGCAAAAGGCAGAAGAATATATGGGAACAATATATTAAATCTATTCATTGTCTTCTGTCAAGACCTCTTCCCAATACCTCTCTGTAAGCTGAGAAACAGGGCCACTTCCCTCACTACAAAGACTAGATCAAGGGTAGGAAGGAGTGCTGGATCTGATAGATCCAGTGTCTCCTTGTACTTGTTGACTCTAACTGTGGGCCGTACAGCTATTAGAAAAACATGACTTCACTGCATACATCCCAGAGGTTGGTTTGAATGTTGATTAATTTGATATCAATGAATAAATATTTGTTGAATGAATGATGAGGGAGTGTAACCTATTCTGTAAACATGAGGCTCCTTGTCCAGGCAGATCTGCTTGCCACATGGATTGGCATCTACTTTAGCTAACCTACCTCCATGATAAGCAATTCTATTACAAGGAACTATTGCACAAACCAATGTATGGGGAATTAAGTGATTTAGAAGATTTAAGGAGGGACTCCTGGGCGGGTCAGTGAGTTGAGCATCCGACTCTTGATTTCGGCACAGGTCATGATCTCATGGTTTTGTGAGTTCGAGCCCCACGTTGGGCTCTGCACACTGATCTTGAGGAGCCTGCTTGGGATTCTCTCTCTCTCCCTCTCGTTCTGCCCATCCCCTGCCTGTGCTCTCTGTCTCTTTCAAAGTGAATAAACTTAAAAAAAAAAACAAACAAGATTTTAGGACAGTGAGTTCACTACAATGTAATCTGATGTAAACTAACCTTAAATGTTGCAGGTCTAGTGTTCCAATGATGTAATGATACATAACAAACTACCCAAAACTTTTAGTGACTTAAAACAAAAACTATTGTACTATATTTCTCATGACTTTATGTGTCATTGGTTTCACTTAAATTTGGACAGGGTTTAGCTAGATGATTCTTCTGTCCTATTTTCATTGATAGAAGTTACTTGGTTGTATTCGCTGCAAGTGGACTAGTCTGGAGTGCCCAAGCCAGCTTGGTTCACATGTTTGGTGATGAGGTCTGGAAAACTAGGTTCAGCCGAGATTGTTAACTGAAGCACCTGTATGTGGCTCTTCCATGTGGCAGTCTAAGGGTGGTTGAACTTATGTGGCAGCCCCCAGAGGTAGTATTCCAAGAGTCCTGGGTAGAAGGTGTGAAGTTCCTTTGACCTGGCCTCGGAAGTCACAGACTGACACTTCTGCCATGTATCTCGGTCAAGCAAGTCACCAGGTCAGCCCAGAATCAAGAAGAGAAAAATCAGACTCCATTTCTCAGTGGCAGGAGAAGCAAAAATATGTGGTCTACTTTAATCTGCCATACCTGGTAAAGGAGACTAGGCAGGGAAAGAGGGCTCACAGTGGGAAATGCTCATTGAAGGAGGATGAAGAGAGGTGTTGGCAAATGTCAACAGGCTGGAGACCAGTCGCAAGGTTGTTTTGAGTCAGAGGAGTCAGAAGGAAGAAGGCCCTGAAGTTCTTGTAAACTACTGATTGGCTTCTGTGGCTTTCAGATGGCCCAGAAGGGCTCCTTTGGGATGCCAAGTACTACTGTAGTAGTATATCACATACATCACAACTTGTGCGATATTTTAAAGTTGGCAGTGGTTAGACTGAACAGAAACACCAGCTGTAAATCTAAAGGCAATTATTTAAAATGAGGAAAAATCCACTGAAACCAGTGGCCTTTACAGTCTTTTTTTTAAAGGTTTGTTTATTTATTTTGAGAGAGAGAGAGAGAGAAAAAGTGCACATGCACACATGTGGGGGAGGGGCAGAGAAAGAGAGGGAGAGATACAATCCCAAGTAGGCTCCACACTGAGTGTGACTGGGGCTCCACCAGGGGCTCGGTGGATCATGACCTGAGCCAAAGCAAGAGTTGTGCACTTAACAGACTGAGCTACCCAGGCTGGCCTTTACATTCTTATCGGAGGCCTGCCCTTCCCAGTTCAAAGTCCCATCCCTCCAGGTAATTGCTCAAAGTCCCTTCCCCACATAACCCTATAGTTTGTTTCTTAGTGGAATATAGCATTTCTCATAATCTGCCTGGTATTTTTGTGACTTCTGCATGTATCTATCTCCTTCATGAGACCATGAAGCCTTGAGAAGAACTCATGTTTTATACAATTTACATGCTATCATTTGCACTTGATAGATGCTTAACAGGTTAAACAATATTTTTAATTGAAGTGTAGTTGACACTTTATTATGTTATATTAGTGAACAGGTGTTTGTTGAATCAAAACGAGGGAGGACAAGAAATGTGCAATAAAACTGATGAGAAGAGATGAGCAATATTCATAGGTGGTAAGGCCCTAAATAGAGGGGCTTCTAGGAGTGCCTGGGTGGCTCAGTCAGTTGAGTGTCAGACTTCTGCTCAGGTTGTGATCCCATGGTTTGTGAATCTGAGCCCCACTCACTGCTGTCAGCACAGAGCCTGCTTCAGATCCTCTGTCCTCCTCTCTCTCTGCCCCTCCCCACCCCCCATCTCTCTCTCTCTCTCTCTCAAAAATAAATAAACATTAAAAAAAATAAAGGGACTTCTGAGGGCTGAGAGGATAGTGCTCCTTTACCCCAGAAAGGAATCAGCCTGGACACCACACTCATCACTTAGACATGTAGCTCAGTGCCACTGATGAGCAATTAGTGGTGTAGGCTGGATATAAAGGAAAAATGGAGTGGTATCCTCTAAGAACTAGGAAATGAGGCAAATAAGATCAGTCTATGAGAGTTAACACAGTGGAGAACACAATGCCTCCTCAGCTCTGGTATAGTTATTTGTTTGGCAACACTCCCTGCTTTAATCAATGATAGTAATCTGAAGAAAGGTTGCTTCTCCTCAAGAGGGTGGCTAATTTAGAAAAGCAGAACTCAAAAGAACAAATATTGGCAAGATGACTTTAGCATTGTCCATCTGAAAGAAAAGCTAAACTTGGACTTTGTAAACTTTTTGCCAGTTGAGAAATTTTCTCTGTTGCAACGCAGAGAGAGTTTATCTGGCTCCCTCGAAGTCCAGCTGAAATATCCTTTAGGGATCAGTCAGTGGCTCTCTAACTGAGATGGAATCAAATTGGGCCCAATATATATGAAATATATATATATATATGAAATTCAGATGTGGCAAAAGGCATTCCTTATTAAGCTTCACTGGGGTAGGTAGTGACTATCTCTTTGGGGAATCACTCTAGACCAGTGGTTTCCAAAATGTGGTCCTGGGATCAGAGATCAGAATCAATATTACCTGAGCAATACTTGTTAGAAATACAAATTCTGGGGTCCTATCCCAGATCTACTGAATCAGAAATTTTCAAGGTGGGGGGTGGGTAATGGAGGATGGTAAGCAACAATCCTAGTTTTAATCAGGGGTTATTAAACTCCAGCATATATCAAAATTGCCCAAAGAACCTGTTAAAACACCAGTCGCTAGGCTTGGTCCCCAGCATTTGGAAATGCTGTTAAGGGTGCACTCCTCTTGTTAAGATTAGTGCTTCTCAAAGTTCAATGTGAGTGGGAATAATCTGGGAATCTTGTTAAATTATAGTTTGTGATTCACAGATCAGGGATGTAGGCCAAGAGTTTGCATTTCTAACAGGGTGCTGCTGCTGCTGGTGGTCCACAGCCCACTGTTAAATTAGCAAGACCCTGGGGCAGAGGTTCCCAAACTTGTCTGCACATTAGTATCATTGAGGGAGCTTCAAAAACTACTGATGCCCGGGTCCTACTCTGGAGACTGTGATTTAATTAGTCTAGGGTGTGGCCTGGGATTGGGAATTTTTAAAAGATCTCCAGTGGTTCCAGTGTTTAGGCTTTGCTGGCCTTGAATTCCTTTGCTGCTGCAACTAATCAGAAAGTAAACTCTAGATCTTTGTAGTAAATTAGGAAGTGGTAGTCCCCAGTTGCTATTCTTCCTGCATCCCTAGTGTCCTCAGATCTGAGGCTTCAGTGCTCATTGGACTAAGCTGGAAGGGCTTGCATGTGCTGTTCTTTCACCGGTAGGGCAGGCAGACATTTCCTACAGAGAGCTACAGAGGAGGACACCTTGAGGTTGGGACAATTACCTACAGTACCTCCCTTATTCCAAGGGGAAGAGGTCTTGTAGATTTAGGCTTTCAGAAGGAAGTCTTGGGTAGACTCTTCTTCCTTCCATCTTCTAGATACGCCACCACTCCTGTCTCTTTGCAGAGCCTCTTTCTCGGGGGTTCCCTAGATCTGTGTTCTTTCACCAAACTCCTCCCCTTCCCCTATAGGCAGACCTCCAATGGGCAGTAACGTGCCTAGGGGGTGGGTTCAGGAATTCATGGAAACTTTTTTTGCTCTCATAATCATTAGAGTTATCCATAGACATTTAATGAGTAGGATTAACATCTAGCCAAGATTGGTAGACATTCAGCAACTGTGCAGGGCCCTCCCACATAATGAGGAACATGCCTGCGTCACTGACAACTTTGAGTGACTTGCCGGTCATTTGTGTAGTTGAAAAGCCATTGAAATTAGGACCTGAATTTATTTTAAATATAAACACAGGCATTTCATATTTGGTTTAATATATCCTGAACTTTCCGGGACTGCCACTGCTATAAATATCATGGGATGATCACGCCTTGTTTTGTTCAAAAATTTGCCAGAGATCATTTGTCATTTTGGAAAATCATGCCACATCAGCACCTCTATTCATGGGATTTGAATCACCATCATAACATCCCCATATCATGCTAGAGTTGTGGCTGTTACATTCAAGGTGATTCTATATAGAGCTGCATGCATCTGAGGACTATATTGTGTCTTCTTGAATATTGTGCCCAAACATATTTTTTAAGTTTATTTATTTATTGAGAGAGAAAAAGAGAGAGAGAGAGAGAATGTGTGCACATGAGCAGGGGTGGGACAGAGAAAGAGGGAGAGAGAATCCCAAGTAGGCTCCTTGCTGACAGTGCAGAGCCTGCCACAGGGTTCTGTCTCATGAACCACGAGATCATGACCTGAGCCAAAATCAAGAGTCAGATGCTCAACGGACTGAGCCAAGCAGGGCCCTCCCAAACATTTACATACATAAACACATAGTGTTATATAAAAAATCATCTTCCTTTTACCCTTTTATATCTCTTTAGACATTTTATAAATTTTTAAATTGTTTATGTAGGTATAATACATTATTTATAAATTGTAGTTCAGAGTTATAAAGGGGGCATAAAAACATTTGTTATAAGAAGGGAGTGTTGGGACTGCTAGGGTAGATAGTAAGGGAAGCATCTAAGGAAAGAAACGAATCTGGCTCAGTAAATTGAGAAGATAGGATTTGGGGGCACCCAAATCTGAGCTGAAGCTCAGGTGTTTATCTGAGAATGAAGGGTACCTCCCTAAAGAAGGGGATATCTTCCAGAAGACAGATAATCTGTCTTACCCAATGTAAACATATTTCTTCTGTTATTATCTGTTTGGCTCTGCTCTTTATGAAATGGCCCTAGAATTAGCATCCTAGAGGTCACTGTCTCTTTCCTCCCCCTGGCCCCACCTTCTGGGAAGAGTTCTGCTTAGCCTTTCAGGATGGTTCCAAATAGATTCTTTGTAATCCACGGATCTCTCTCAGATGGACATTGGCACGCTCTCAGTTCACTCCGCCTTAATTATTCCATATCTACATCTGGTTACAGGTCATTCATTGCCTTTAGACTTTCCCTCACCTTTTATTTCCATTTTCACCAAGTAACTTTACGATGAATTAAGAGTCCAACTCTCTTTGATACCAAGAGAAAAGGAGTTCCGATAGGCAGAGAACATGCCAAAATCCTTCCCAGGAAACAGAGTTTGAAGATGTAACAGGAGAAAGGAGAGGAAATTTAGCGAAACTGGGATTTGGTCAGGAGAAAAAGAACCAGGAAATGGGGGTGGGGGTGGGGTTGGTAAACGCGGGTCCCAGAGGAGGCTGCAGGGTCCTTCACGTGTTCAGATCCCCTACGGGCACCTCACTTCCCAGCGGCGCAGGGCTCGCAGGCCTGCGCCAGGGCGGCCACACCCCGCCCGGACGCTTTCCCTCCCCGCTCCCCGCCAGCTCCTCCTCCGGCTTCCACTCCTCCCAACAGTGGAGCCAAGAGCCCAGCTCCCGCTTCCGGCCGCCGAGAACCGAGAGGCCCCGCGTCCGACAGGCAGGGTCTCCGGCCCCACTGGCTCCGGGGGCGGTCCAGGCGCAGGTAGAAGCCGGCCCGGGCCCTGGGACCCGGGGCTGGGCTCGGCCGCCGGAAGCCGGCGGGAAGGGCCCAGCGCCGCCACTTAGGAAGCGCCCGGGAGCGCGGAGGGCCTGCACCGACGGGGGGGGGTGGGGGGGCGGGGAGTCTGCCCGCCGCGCCCTCCCGGAACTCGGGGAGGGGTTGTGGGTGTGAAAGGGAAGTGGGAGAGCCGGCTGGGACCGTGAGGAGGAGGGAGGGGCAGGGGATGGAAGGCCCGGGGAAGAGACCAGGTGAGATGAGTCTTCATTCCTCCGCCCCGAGTGCTCCTCGGAAGAGAGAGTAGCTGCCGCTAGTGAACCGTAGGTGGTGCGAGCACTGCCTCTAATAAGGAGGTGTGCTGGAACAAGAGAGACTGGCAGCCAACTTAAAAGTGGGTATTCATGTGTTAACATGGCAAGGTCTCCAAGACACACTAAGTGTGGAAAATGCTCCTGTTTGTGGACAGGAAGAAGAAAAGGGGCGGGGTGGGGTGGGGTGGAGAAACATGTATTTGTATATGCATAGAAAAGTGTCTGAAACCGTGCAAACTGTTAGCCGTGGTGATCTCTGGAGAACGGAGCTAGAGATGGGATTTTACTTTTCATTGGTAGTCCAGCTGAATTCCCGTCACAAACTCCAGGGTGCAAAAAATATTTAACTCTATTTTTCTTTTAACTTACTTTTTATTGTAAGTTTTTTGTTTGTTTGTTTTGGATCTTGAGTCAGTTCCGAGATTCCCCCACTCCTTTCCCTAGGGGCTTATATAATGCAGACATGAGGGAAGTGTACAGGGCACAGAGGCCGACATTCTTGATGTGATTTGCTCACACTGGTATCTGGTGAGATATCACTGTCTTTTCTAGTTCTGGTTTGACAATCCCTTCAAGTCTTGGAAGTATTCTGTATTCCTGTCCCTAAGCTCTTGTATATTAAGATCTAAGTGATAGACTTAACAGCATACTTATTCCTAAAGTACTTAAATGTAAATAGGAGATAAGCACTTGTCCAAATAAGTAAGTAAATACATGCGTAATGGTATAAATTCAAGCATTTTCTCAGGCAGAGGTTTTAAAATTGCTGTTAATGGGGATTCTAGGAGATCCATGAATGGTCTCCCTGACAGTTAAGTGCAAAATAGAATATACTTTTCTATATATTTTTCTGTGAAAAATCTACATAGCTTTCACTAGATTCTCAAAAGCCTCTGAATCCCACTGAGTAGGCCTTGTAGAAACAATGGTGAACAAGGCTAAAGGGGTCTCTGTCCTCAGGAACTTATAGTCTAGTAGGGGGGAAGACAAACAGGCAATTACAATATAAGGATGTGTCTATGATAGAGAAAGTTTGCTGTTGTGAGAACATAGAGCTATCGACATCAGACGGCGCTGGCTGTCAGCAAAGGTTCCTTAGAAGAACTATTAGATTGAGGCCTGCAGAGTGACAGGAAAGTAGAATTTGGACTGGTAAAGGAGGGGCTGGGGAAGGGAGTGGTCTTGGCACAAGGAAGAGTGTTTTAGGCGTCTGCCTGTGTAAAGATCCAAGGTCAAGAGATACCTGGGCAATTCATAAGCTTAAAAGAGTTTGTATGGTTGCAGCTTAGATGTGAGTAGCAGTAAGAGATGAGGCTGGGAGAGCATCAGAAGCCAGGTTATGTGTACGATGCTGGCTATGCAGATGTGAACAAGAAAGAGGAGCTCCTTGACCCTCAGGGAGTTTTATTTTAGTAAGGAGAAACAGTGTACAAGTAGACATGTAAGCAAACAAAAGCACTTTTTATTCATGGTAAAATAAACAAGGTGATGTAGTAAATAGTGGCTGGGGTATGTACTGAGGAGCTCCTTTAGACAGATCTACATATTGTGTGCCATGTAGCTAGGAGGATTTCAGCAAAGGTGGTGGTGGGTAGAATGGAGAGAATTAGATAGATTTGACAGACACTGAGGGAGTAGAATCAATAGGATTTAGTAGCTTACTGGATGATGATAATAACAAATAATAAAAGCTTCCATTTATTGAACACTTACTAATTACCAGACACTGTTGTAAATGCTTAATATTTTTTATTTATTGCCATAATAACTCTGTGAGGTAGGCATTTAGCTCAGTTTTTGTAGATGAGGAGACTGAGGCACGGAGAGTTTAAGTAACTAGCCCAAGTAGATTCAGGGTTCCATCAGGATTCAAACTCAAGTCTATTTCACTCCATACCCCTGTAAGCAGAGGGGCGGAAAGGAGAGGGATTGGATATGGGGATGAGTGGGAGAAAGGTGATACATTTGGGGTCTGGAGTTTTGGGTACCTTTGAGTCATCCAAATGGAGATGTCCAGCAGGCAAATGGATAAATGGATATGAAACTCAGATGAGATCTAGATCAAGGAATGAATTTATGAGTTGCCAGCATGAAAATGTTATATGGAGCCAGAGTAGGTGAGACTACTCTCGGAAAATATATAGAAGGATTAGAATAGAATTCTAAGGAGCTTCACCATTCAGGGGATGGCAGAGAAAGGATCTTCATAAGGAGGAGATCAGAGATGTAAGAAGACAACCAGGACAGTAGCACCAAGGCAGCCAGAGGAAAGGAGAGTTTTAATGACAGAGTAAGCAACAGGGTCATATTCTGCTTGAGAGATGAAGTAAGATAAGGGCCAAGATGTGTCTGTTCTTGTAGTAACAAGGATTCCATTGGTTAACCAATAGCATAGCTTTGGAGGAATGGGACCACAGGATCCCATTTAGTTGGTTGAACAGTGAGTAGGAGGCAAGGAAGTTGAGGTTGGTGAATATATAGACATCTTGATCAAAACGTTTGTTCCTCTAGAGCTAAGAATCTAGAGTCCAGATTATGAGTGTGATCCCTATATTTAGCTGGGATCACACTCAAGCTGTAAGGGGCTCTTTCATGAGAAGACACGTCCTTTTCATCTCCAGACATTTTTTTTTTTTAAACTTCCTTGCTCTTAAGCTACTGCCTTACCTTTTTCCTACTCTTCTCACTCAGAGTACTCCTTGTATTCTCTCTGTATAATATTCTCTGAATGCATCCTTAGAATGAACCCAGTCCTTGGTTGTTCTCTGCCTGCACATCACTGGCATTACCAGGAGGACTATTGAAAAGACATACTCCCAGTGCAGATGCACTCCAGTGCAGCTAGGAGCTCATCACCTGTCTTTCTTTCCTTCTAGGCATATACTGGTTGGGCTCCAGCTATGGAGAAACTCCATCGACATGTGTCTACCCACCTAGACATTCTGTCCTTGGAGAACCGGTGCCTGGCCACACTCCCTGACCTGCAGCCCATGGAGAAACCACATGGGCATGTGTCTGCCCACCCAGACATCCTCTCCTTAGAAAACCGGTGCCTGGCCACACTTCCTGACCTGAAGACCATGGAGAAACCACATGGGCATGTGTCTGCCCACCCAGACATCCTCTCCTTAGAAAACCGGTGCCTGGCCACACTTCCTGACCTGAAGACCATGGAGAAACCATGTGGGCATGTGTCTGCCCACCCAGACATCCTCTCCTTAGAAAACCGGTGCCTGGCCACACTTCCTGACCTGAAGACCATGGAGAAACCACATGGGCATGTGTCTGCCCACCCAGACGTCCTCTCCTTGGAGAATCAGTGCCTGGCCACACTCCCCATTCTAAAAAGTACTGTGTATGCCAGCCCCTTGCTCCACTGTCTCCAGAGAGCTGATTTGGTGAAAGCTGATCGTAGCCTGAACATCAGCAACTGCCTGCTCTCTGAGCCTCCAACCTGGAGGGCCCAGTGCCTCTCTGAGGGGCTAGGCCATCTGACCTGTCCCGGGGCCTTTAAATCCATCTCTGCCACAGAGAGATCTCCTGAAACAGCTTTGGTAATAGCTCTAGGCACTCATGTTGAATCCACCCATGTCTGTTGGATGCTGTAGTCAGTCCCTAGATTTTGATGCCAGTTTCCCTCTGTGCTGCTGTGTGCCTGTGTACCTTCTGCCCTCAGAGCCTCTTCCTGAGGTGACCTTTACCCTTGGGCTGTGTTATTCAGCATCATTAGTTTTATTGCATATCTGGTTCAGATATTCTAGACAACAGAGCCAAAACAGGCTCAGTCCTGAGAAAGCCTCTGCTCAGGAGGAGGTAGTGATATTGTAAGAACAGTCAATTAAGTGCTTTTGAGATTTTACATCAGGCATGAGACACATCTGCTATACCGGGGTCCACTTTCCTGTATGTATATGTGTAAAGGTACATCCACTTGTGCATGTCTATACAAGCACATTTAACATACAGGGCAGAATCGGTAGGTAAACACATATTCCTTCTGTTTGGACTTGGGATTCAGACTGAGGCAAAGGCTATACTATCTCTGCCAATTACAAGCCATACAACCTTGGCCAAGATTTAGCTTTTTGAAGCTTTAATTTCTTCCTCTTTAAAATGCGTTCAATGAGGGGTTCCTGGGTGGCTCAGTCAGCTGAGCATCCAACACTTGATTTTGGCTTGGGTTGTGAGATCGGGGTCGTGGGATAGAGCCCCACCTGAAGATCCACACTGAGCTTGGAGCCTGCTTGGGATTCTCTCACTCTCTCCCTCTGTCCTTCTCCCCCATTTGCACGCACTCTCTCCAAAAAATTAATTACTTAATTTATTTAAAAAATACGGTCAATGAAAATCTACTTCATAGGGTCATTTTCAGGATTACTGTTGCCATCTTACATTTATTTGAGGCTTTGCAATTTGCAAAGAGCCGTACATATATTATCCCATTTAATCTAATGGCGTCATCAGGTAGGTGGTGGTAGGGAATGAAAAAGCTGAGGCTCCGAGGTCAAGCAGCTCAAGGTTGCTGGGGGATTGATCTGGGACTTGGCCCTTTTTCTTCTGAATGCAAAATACCTTAATAGTATCCTAGGAGGTGTGTTGTGAAGGGCCCCAGGCTCCTAAGCTGTGGCATCAACAAGGAGAAGAAAGCAGGGGGAGATCCCAAAGCATCAGAAGCTTGAGTCAGGAAAGATGGTGTGTGTAACAGTGAGGGGTCACTACCTCAGCCAAGACAGATCTGTGCTGGGGAGTAAAGGGAGAGGGGGAGGAGTTTAGATGATAGAAGATAGATGTAGACTCTTCCTGTCCCTGGGAGCTGCCTTCAGATCAGTCTTTGAGGGACTGTGGGTGCATGCTGTGATTAACAAGTGCCACTATCCCCAGGATCATTGTTCCTCTTCAGAAGAGAAAATGCCAGAAGAGAAGGAACAGGCAGAGGTTCAAATGCCTTTTTATAATCTAAGCTTGGGAGAGGAGGAGAAGGTGGAGGAGCCGGTCCTGAAGCTCACTGCTGGGGACTCTGGATCCTGTTCTGAGCCCACTGACCAGGCCATTAAGGAAAAGAAGGTAACAGTTCCAGAGCTGGAGAGAAGTTGATGATGGTGGAGGGGAAGGTGTGGGGTGGCATGGGAGGGGTGGTGACCAAAGGCCGAGCCAGATCCCCTCCACAGATGGAAGGGGAAAGAGAGGGGGCATTGCCCAGCTCTTATTTCTCACTCCCTAATCCCCTTTCCAAACCTCTCAGTTGGACAAACATCTTCCTGAATGTGGAGTTGTTTCTCTGTTCTAGATTTCCTAAGTTAGCCTGTGTGGGTGCTTGAGTTGGTCCTCATTCCCTCTTTTTTCCTTTCTCCCCTCTCTTTCCTGATTCTCAGATGGTTCTCATGAGCTTGCTGTGCTCCACGCTGGCATCAAATGTAAACATAAAAGATGCACATGACCCTACCTCGGTGTCCCTCTTCGAAATCTGTAGTGAACTTGCCCCCTTGGAGCCTGAGTTCATCCTCAAGGTACTGTGC
Source organism: Puma concolor (assembly GCF_028749965.1). NCBI lineage: Eukaryota > Metazoa > Chordata > Mammalia > Carnivora > Felidae > Puma > Puma concolor. The sequence continues at coordinate 77,549,752 of NC_141672.1, forward strand.
TGTGAGGGAGAAGATGGGAGCGGGAAGCGGGGAGGTGGGAACTGTGGCCGTGGTGTGTGATGGGTCGGTGGCCAGCTTGGTACCAGGGGTGGAAAGGAGGACGTTCACTTGGGAAGGGAAGATGATCTTTGGGTGAGTCTGCGGGCTAGTCCCTGGGGTTCTCTGAGGAGCAGGGGAGGATGAGATTGGGAAAGAGTATACTAGGGTTCATTTGTGTAGTAAGTACACAGGCTAAGTATACAGTGCTATGCCTTGAGGGTCATTCTAACAGATGTAATTAAACTTGAATCTGGCTCTTAAGGAGCTTATGATATTGTTAGGGAAGCCGAACACTACCAAGTATTATATAAATGCAAATGGAGTAATAGGTAGTGAATGCTTCAGAAGGAGAGGAGAGGGGGAAAAAGTGTTTTTCTATGAGGCTTTGGAAGACATCAGGTTTAATCAGCAGTTTCAACCCTGGGTAAAATTTCCATAGAACTTGATGGTGGGAAGCCTTCTAAGTGCCTGGTTGACTTGGGAGGTGATCAGTAGACTCCAAAGAAGCCATGCTGCAAAGGTGGGTAAGGTCTAGATTATGGAGATGTAGAATGCCAAGCCCAGAGGCTTGGCCTTTCTATTTTACAGACCATGTAAAGGGCTCAGGAAAGGTTTTATGAAGGCAGATTAGGGTCACAAGTTAGTTTTGGGCATGACATTGTGGGACAAGAGGCCAAGATGCCTGCCTTCCCCACCCTGTGCCCTAGGCATGTCTGTACACTAGGCAGCAGCTGAACATCCGGGATGTGGCCAACAAAATGTTAGCCATTGCTGCCTTCTTGCCCGTCTGCCGCCCTCACCTGCGACGATATTTCTGTGCCATTGTCCAGCTGCCTTCTGATTGGATCCAGGTAGCTGAGTTCTACCAGGTATGGCACTCAGTTTCCTGAGCTTTGGCTCTTACTGGTTCCTTCTCCTTTGCTCATTGCATCCCTGTAGAAAATTCTCAGCCAGTTTTACCTTCCCTTAGCTGTCTTCAACCCTACAGCCCAGGCAGGACAGCTTCTCCCTGGACTGGGTTGGGTTGCCCAACAGGGGGAAGATGATTGAGAAGGGCTGGACCGCAGTTTGAGAAAAATTGGTCTCATTCTGGACTTCGTGTTTATGACTGGCCTAGTATCATAGAAGTTGTCACTTTAGAGCTGGGGCTCGGAACCACCTTCGTATTATGTGCTCTCACTTAACCCCATGAAGTGGTCTTGCCCTGTTTTAGAGGGTTGGTTTGTGTCTCACTTCTGATGGCCTCTCCTCCCTCTCTGATAGGACCTGGCTAAAGGAGAGGAGGACAAGCTGGTGCCCCTGCCTGCCTGCCTGCGTGCAGCTATGACTGACAAATTTGCCCAGTTTGATGAGTACCAGCTGGCTAAGTACAACCCTTGGAAGCACCGGGCCAAGAGACGCCCCCACCGGCGCCCCCTTCCTCCAGTCAGTCCCTGGTCAACCTGGTCATTCACAGCCCAGGCCCCTTTTTTCTGGAAGGTGGCGGGGGTGGGGGGGTCGAAGGAACATGCTGACTCTGGGAGGTCCCACACTGAGCATCTGGGATGTTCCTACTACCAGAAATAAAAGGAGTCAGAGAAAGGCAGAGGAGCCGAGCAGAGCTCAGGGGCAGAGAGGGCAGGGCTTACCTCTTTCCTGAGTGGCTTTCTTTTTGGTAGAGGGGTTTTTGGAACTATTGGAATGAACCTCTCTAGGGACAAGCTCCATTTCCCTTTTTGAAATTGCTTCTTCTGGGGCACCTGGTGGTTCAGTCAGTTGAGCATCTGACTTGGTTTTGGCTCAAGTCATGATCGTAGGGTCATGGGATCAGGCCCCACATTGGGCTCCACACTGAGTGTGGAGCCTACTTAAGATTCTCTCTCTCCCTCTTCCTCCCTCCCCCACTCACTCTCTTTCTCTCAAATTAAAAAAATAAATAAAAATTGGGGCCCCTGGGTGGCTCAGTCAGTTAAGCATCTGACTCTTGATATCGGCTTAGGTCATGATTGCGCACAGTAGTGAGATTAAGCCCCGTGTCAGGATCTGCACTAAGCATGGAGCCTGCTTGGGATTTTCTCTGTCCTTCTCTCTTTGCCCCTCTCCAACTTGTGCACGCACACGTTCTCTCTCTCTCTCTCTCTCTCAAATAAACATTAAAAAAATAAATAATAAATAATAAAATGAAATTGCTTTTCTGTCCCTGCAGAAGACGGGGCGCCCATTTTCTGAGACACAACGTTTGCCAAGGTACCTTAATCCTCTTAAAGATGAACAGAAGAAGGTGAGTGCCTTGTTCCGGGGTTCTATATGTGCATGTTCAACTTTTTCTCAAGTAATATTTTGAAATGGAATTCCATTTGGTTTAGAAATACTAATGGTGTGGTAGGCACATATCAATTTCCTACCTGGTCACTTCTCAGTCATGATAATAGGGTCAGATTTTGAGAGCACAGGGAAAGGCTCCTTTTATTTTTCAGTTTGCCCCCCTTGGTATTTACTGACAGGTGGCATGTCCAGCGGGATAAGTGACTTTAAAATGTGTGAAACATCTACCTTTCATGAGATGTTTGAAAAACAAACCAAACAAAACCTTTTTGCGTTAATGACAAATAAGGCACTGCACTTAGTGGTTAAGATCACAGAATCAGGACTTAGTCCTGGGTTTCAATCCCACCACCACCACCACTTGTGGGCTATGTGACGTTAGCCAAATGACTTACCCTCTATTCCCTCAGTTTTCTCAGATATAAAATGGGGATAGTAATAGCACCTCATTGGGTGCTTCATTGGAGTTTTGTGAAGATTAAATCAGTTACTGAATTTGAAGTATTTCTGGGATACCTGGGTGGCTCCGTCGGTTGAGCATCCAACTCTTGATTTCTGCTCAGATTGTGATCCCAGGGTCTTGAGATCGAGTCCCGCATCATGCTTTGTGCTGAGTGTGGAGCCTGCTTGGGATTCTTTTTCCCTATGCCCTTCTCCCCGGCTTGCAGTTTCTCCCTCTCTAAATATATACATACATACATACATACATACATACATACATACATACTAACAGTACGTGGCACTGAATAAATGTTGGCTGTCACCAATCATCATTAAAATTGATTGTTAGGAAAATGTATGATAGTGTTATAAGAGAATACATTTTCAGTTGGTCAACTGATTTTTTCTCTTTATCCTAATACATCCCAAACTTGGCTTTTCTACCATAGATGATTCTGGAAGCCACTTCTTTCAGTTTATTCATTCCTCACAGCTTGCATTGTGCTGATACCTCCATTTACCTCCTCCTCCAAGTCTCAGTGATTTAAATAAGAGCTGCTTTTTTCCTTTCCCTCCTAAGAATAAGATGTTCTCTGTTCATTTTATCCCAGTCTTGTTTTTCACAAGGCAATTATTTCACGGTAACTACTGATAGCTCAATCTTGTATAAATGAAACACAGTGACCCCAAAGAGCTACTATCATGTGTTCTCTGCAGAAACTCTTGTTGCTGGAGATTTTTGCCCCCATTCCTACTCTTTACCTAGATCTACTTTGGGGAAAGAAATGACCTCATAGCTATAGGAGGTCTGAGGTTCTGATTTCTGAAGCAAGTGACTATGGTCATAGATTAAATGACCCCTGTGTGACTTGAGGGATATTTCCACAGTTTGAGGAGACCTACAATGCAGTGCCAAAGAAAATTCAGCCGAGATTCACCCTGAAGAAGTTAGTACGGCGACTGCATATCCAGGAGCCTGCTCAGCATGTCCAAGCTCTGCTGGGCTACAGGTGAGAAGACACACCCTGAGCATACCTTCCACCTGGGTAACGCCATGGCTTTTTCAACATCCATGGTCCCAGCGTCTGTAGTTCTGACCCCGGCAACATTAGTTTAGGCAGATATGGTCTGTAAATGTGACTTTGACTGACTGACATTTTCATTTCTGAGTTATTTTCAGCTGGCCTGGAAATGATAAACTTTTCTTCCTCTGTTGCAGATACCCATCCACCCTACAAAAGTTTTCTCGAAGTCGCCTCCCTGGGCCATGGGATTCTAGCAGAGCTGGGAAGCGGATGAAGCTCCCTCGGCCGGAGACCTGGGAGCGGGAGCTGAGCTTGAGGGGAAACAAAGCTTCTGTCTGGGAGGAACTCATTGGTAGAGTAACTTTGACCCTATATGCCCTTCCTCTCTTCCCCATGCATACCTCTACATTTTGGACCCTGACTTAATTTCCATGGCATGGTACAGTTATTATCTTGCCTGGTGGTTTCATCACTGAAAGTGATCGGATTTATGAGGTTTGCCACTGACCGCACCAAAGTGGACCAGGGGTACCTGCTTTTAGTAGCATTGGCATCATAAGGGAGATCATTCTTCCAGATGTGGCTAGGTGATGCACCAGCCTCTACCGACACATGACAAAAGTGGTACCTTCTCTCTGATTTCACTTGCATCATACTGGGTAAGCCGTCCAAACAAGATAGGACTGGCACACGGCATATTGGAATCTCCACAGAAACCCATATTTAGGACATGGACTATTTAGGTCATTTGCCCATACTGATAAAAAAACATTTTAAATTGTGAGGCCCAAGTTACTTTCAGTCTTCTGTTTGTCTCTTTTAGCCTATTTTTAACTATAGAAGGCTCTTTCTATGCGATTTTGTCTTTTTTTACTTCCTCTTTCATCTTTGAAATTTTCAAGTCAGCTTCTATCTGTTGAAAAATATCTTGCTGTAGATCTTTTGACTGCTTGAGTTTTGGAGACTTCATATTTTGGAGGTACAGAAGCCCCATTTGTTTTTACCTGTTTCTCAGTGAACTGCCAAGTACAGATTATACTCACGGCAGCCCAAATTGCTTAGCTGTTTATCTGTCCCTGCTCTCACTGTGGTGGTGTAGCCATCAGAATCACATGGGAATTGAATACACACATGCATACACACATGCCTGATAGCCTCTTCCCCAACATTTGATACTTTGAGTGGAATAGGATGAAGTCTGTCCTGAAGGATGGCATCCAGGATGTGTAGATGATTCTGGTATGTGTCATCTCCACTTCCTCCCTCTGCCCCTGAAAATTAAAACTGTCATTTATCTAGGCTGAGACTAATGCCCATAGTCTAATCTGGTGGTCTCCAGAGTTTTTTTTTTTTTTCTGTTTGACCAAAATTTATTTTTTTTTTCAATATATGAAATTTATTGTCAAATTGGTTTCCATACAACACCCAGTGCTCATCCCAAAAGGTGCCCTCCTCAATACCCATCCCCCACCCTCCCCTCCCTCCCACCCCCCATCAACCCTCAGTTTGTTCTCAGTTTTTAAGAGTTTCTTATGCTTTGGCTCTCTCCCACTCTAACCTCTTTTTTTTTTTTTTTTTTTTCCTTCCCCTCCCCCATGGGTTTCTGTTAAGTTTCTCAGGATCCACATAAGAGTGAAACCATATGGTATCTGTCTTTCTCTGTATGGCTTATTTCACTTAGCATCACACTCTCCAGTTCTATCCATGTTGCTACACAGGGCCATATTTCATTCTTTCTCTCTCCAGAGTTTTTTGATCTTATATTACACAAAAAGTTTTGGAATATACCAGAATATATGTATATATAATTAAAACAGTCTGATATATGTTCGAATAAATTATGTACTTTAGGAAATCCATAAAATATAATTATGTAAATACAGATCTGAAAGTATAAATAAATAAAATACAAAAAATGTAAATAATTATAAGAATAAGAATAAAATATAAGATTAAATGTAATTACATAGACAGACCCCTCTTTGGAGAACACAGGGCTCATTAATAACTCACTAACAGTTTTTTGGAATGCAATCGGTAAATTTCTCAGTGTAAAGGATAAATGTTCAATTTATTTTCTAGTATCGTAAATATGATATTTGACTTAATTTCTTATCTAAGTGATCTAGAAAGCCTTTCATACACAGCAATAGTTGAGAACACTTTATGAGTTGATGAAGGATGTAATAGTTTACCAGTTGTCACACATAGTTTACATGGTATATATCAACCTAATTGTTCTATACAGTTTGTGAACCAGAATTATGAACTTGAGAACCCCAGGACTTCGAGAAGGCTGAAAGCTTCTCCCTATAATTCAAAGGAGACTTACTTCACCTTAAAAAAAGGCACCACCACTCTCTTGATGAAAGCTGCTGGAAGAGCCTGGGGTGGGAGCAGGGGCTGACAGGTCATGTCTCTAAAGTGGTCTGAATACACCTCTGGGGGTACCCAGGAGAACTATCACACCTCCTCCTTATGTTTACCCTTATCTAAAAGAAAGAATTTTCCCACTATTTACCATATGGATCAAACCCCTATCGTCACTCAGTCCATGTGTTCTATGGTACATGTCCCATATGAGAGTTCAAGTTTATTGAGGAAGAGTAGGGGCTTCACAATGTGCATCCATGAAATCCCCTCACTCTTTTTTGGTTTCTGCATAATGACTTATCAGTATTTATCGTTGAATTGTAAGTGGATTTAGAATTATTATTCAGCCTTAACCAAACTAACCATCTAAAATTGACATAAGCTTTGGGGCATGTGGGTGGCTCGGTCAGTTGAGTATCTGACTTTGGCTCAGGTCATGATCTCCTGTGAATTCAGGCCCCATATGAGGGCTCACTGCTGTCACTGCAGAGCTGGCTTCGGTTCCTCTGTCCCCCTCTTTCTCCATCCCTCCCCTACTTGCACTCTATCTCTCTCAAAAATAAACATCAAAACTAAAATAAAATAGAATATACATAAGCCTTAAAAAGATTATTATTAAGAAACTATGACTTGAAGATGATACTAGTATTACAAAACAAACGGATGATAAGAAAGGGATGGGGCGAAATTCTGCTTCAGTGCAAATCTTTTTCACCTGCATTTAAATGAAAACAATGACTATTTAGTCATATTTCATAAGAAGTTTGCCAGAGAACTTAGAAATAAGCAGGAAGATTATTTGAAATATGAATTTACATTCACTATAATTGAAGGTGAACCTTACCTTAGGTGTATATTGTGCCTAGAAATATTAACTACTGATTGCAGTACATATGTATTTATTAATAAACTTACACTAGGAAATTTCACATTTCACCATCTATACTGTTTAGAAATCATTAACAAATTTATTTTTTTAATGTTTGTTTATTTTTGAGAGAGCGCGTGCATGCGCGTGCGAGTAGGGGAGGGGCAGAGAGAGAGAGGGAGACACAGAGTCTGAAACAGGCTCCAGGATCTGAGCTGTCAGCACAGAGCCCCACTCGGAGTTGAACTCACGAACTGTGAGATCATGACCTGAGCTGAAGATGGATGCTCAACCGACTGAGTCACCCAGGCGCCCTTGGAAATCATTACTCTAGATTAAAGAATATGTTTTGCCAGTTAAGTCCAATCTCAGGGCTGGAGCCAGCAGACAAAGTAATAATAGACGTTGTTTATTCAAACAGACATTCCATAAACAGTATTGTATACATCTTGCTCCACACTTCAGGCCAATCCTGTTTTTATCTTTCCAGACCTCTAAAACATTTTGAGTAGGATAGATCACATGTTATAGTACCTCACTCTCTCCATCCTGAAATTTCTACAGGACTTCTTGCTCTGGTCTGTGAGCTCTCTTACTCGTCCTTTGTTTGCTTTCCTCACCCTGTGCTGACCCTCCACAGAGAATGGGAAGCTACCCTTCATGGCCATGCTTCGGAATCTGTGCAACCTGCTGCGGGTTGGAATCAGTGCCCGCCACCATGAGCTTGTGCTCCAGAAACTCCAGCATGAGGTATGTGTGAGGCTCAGGAGGACTAGTGGGTGTGGAGATGCTGCCACATCTTCCTTGTGGCTGGGGAAGGTCATGGCCACCAAGCTAATTCCACATGAGCTATATACAGGTACATGGGGAGACAGATCTAGGGAGACAACCCCCAGAGATTCAAGTATAAAAACTTTTCCTTTTTATTTTCTGGGATCACTGATTTACCAAGAAGAAGCACTTTTGTGATGTAACTGACTTCAGAGGGCGTCTGATAGAAAAGAAACAAGGCTCCTTCTGTTACTTCTCCATTTTCCTTTACCTCTTCTCATTTTCTCACTTGACAACTTTCTTTTTTCTTTATTCTTCTCCAGCTTTCTGTGTATCTCTTCTGTAATATCCATTTTATACTTCCTCACTTGCCCACAAGTCTAATAGAGTAGTTATCTCAGATTCCTGGCTCCTAAGGCCCCTGATTACCTCCCCACCCCATACTCCCTGATACTTTGCTCATGACCCCTCCTTTGTTTGTTTTTTTGTTTGTTTGTTTTGTTTTGTTTCCACATTTATTTATTTTTAGAGACAGAGCGAGACAGAGCGTGAGCGGGGGCAGGGCGGGGGGAGGGCACACAATCTGAAGCAGGCTCCAGGCTCTGAGCTGTCAGCACAGAGCCCAATGTGATGACCCCTCCTTTGCTTTCCAGAAATCGGTGATCCACAGTCGGCAGTTTCCATTCAGATTCCTTAATGCCCATGATTCCATCAATAACCTTGAGACTCAGCTCAGAAATAAAGGTATTTATTATCTGTCTTCTTCTGAATCCTGTTTGTTTCTCATGTCTGAGAGTAGGTGAAACAGGAGCCTTCGTATGTGTCAGCCTCTTGCCTTCTAGTCTCAGAGTGTAGGGTGGGCAGAGGTCAGACACTTGCCAGTCCAAGGGTCCAGGCTCAGGACCGGTATTGGTGGGAGGGCAAGAGGGGGGACTAGAAGCTGCTTGACTCAGATGCTTACCTGTCTTCACACAGCATTGCCACTTCCTTCCAACACAAAACTGGTACATTCGATAATGATTAGAAATGCGAGAAAGAACAAGAATTGGACCTATCGGAGGTATCCTCGCAACCCAAGTCGTCGGGAACTTCGGACAACAATGATGATACCCGTGATATATGAGCAGCTTAAGCGGGAAAAGCTGAAAATACAAAAGGCCAGGTGTGTGTGTGTGTGTGTGTGTGTGTGTGTGTGTGTGTGTGTGCGCGCGTGCGCACATACACAAATGTGCATATGTGCATGTGCTATCTGGGAGCAAAGGGTGGGCAACAAGAGGCACCCTTACAGGGCTTCGGAGTCATCTGACAACCCCAAATTTATTTCTGTAAGACATACTTGTCCCAGTGGCTCAGACTTGCCTGGTTCCAATTGTCTCTTGCATAGCAAACCTTGTCTTTAACATTGTCCTGTGGTGAGATCATGAAAAAAACCAAAACTGTGGGCCTCCAATTTATTTTATTTTATTTTATTTTTTAAATTTTTTTAAAATGTTTTTAGTTATTTTTGAGACAGAGAGAGACAGAGCATGAGCAGGGGAGGGGCAGAGAGAGAGGGAGACACAGAATCTGAAGCAGGCTCCAGGCTCTGAGCTGTCAGCACAGAGCCCGACGCGGGACTTGAACTCACAGACTGTGAGATCATGACATGAGCTGAAGTCGGATTCTTAACCGACTGAGCCACCCAGGCGCCCCTAGGACTCCAATTTATTTTATTTTTAATGTTTATTTTTTATTTTTGAGTTGGGGGAGGGGCAGAGAAAGAGGGAGAAAGAGAGGAACCCAAGCAGGCTCTATGCTGACAGCAGAGAGCCTGATGTGGGGCTTGAACTCAGGTACTGTGTGATCATGACCTGAGCCAAAGATGGATGCTCAACTGACTGAGCCACCCAGGCACCCCTGGGCCTCCTATTTATTATGTGATTGTTTTATTGGTTTCTGTGGGTTCTGTGAATCTGCGTAACATTTCCCTTCTCTTAGTGTATGCTAGTGTCCTCTGCTTCTGCTCTGGTTCAGTTTCTTTTTCTTCTCCAAGATATCTGTTTGTTCTTTTTGTTTCTCTCTCTTTCTCTGTCTTTATTTTCTGACTCATTTACTTTCTCATTTATATATATATATAGATATATAGTCTTTACATATACATAAAGATAGTTAACATCAAGCAGGCTCAAACTCAGACATAAACCCTGTTCTGTAAGTTTGATGAAGTCCCAGCACTCTGCTTTAGATGCTTCAGTAGTATTTTCATTCATTTTCATTCAAGACAAACTCAGGGCTCATCTAACCTACTAGGAGGTTCCTGGCCACTCAGTGGCCTGATTATCTCCTGAATCAGTGAATCAGTGGCCGAACACAGGGCCATTTAAGAATCAAGCTTGTGGGGCACCTGGGTGGCACAGTCGGTTAAGCGTCCGACTTCAGCCAGGTCACGATCTCGCGGTCCATGAGTTCGAGCCCTGTGTCAGGCTCTGGGCTGATGGCTCAGAGCCTGGAGCCTGTTTCTGATTCTGTGTCTCCCTCTCTCTCTGCCCCTCCCCCGTTCATGCTCTGTCTCTCTCTGTCCCAAAAATAAATAAAAAAACGTTGAAAAAAAAAAAAAAAAAAGAATCACGCTTGTGAGATGCCTGGGTGGCTCAGTTGGTTAAGCATCTGACTTCGGCTCAGGTCATAATCTCGTGGTCCGTGAGTTCGAGCCCCGCATCGGGCTCTGTGCTGACAGCTCAGAGCCTGGAGCCTGATTCAGATTCTGTGTCTCCCTCTCTCTCTGACCCTCCCCCGTTCATGCTCTTTCTCTGTCTCAAAAATAAATAAACGTTTAAAAAAAAGAAAAAAGAATCAAGCTTGGCATCCAGTCCAGACAACGTGCCTTTGCTGGCCAATATAGTGGCCACTAGCCACATGTGGCTAATTGGGCCTGAGATGTGCTGGATTTTGAGGACAGTGTGAAAAAGGACGTAAAATATCTCTTTCGTAACTTTTGTATTAATTATGTGTTAAGGTGAAAATATTTTAACATATTATGTTAAATCAAATGTCATATTAAGTTAATTTCTCCTATTTTTACTTTTTTAATGTGGCTACTAAAAATTTTTAATTACATGTGTAATTTTTATTTCATTTCATTCCATTAATTGTAATTTAATTCTGTTGGATAATACTGGTAGAGACTATTGAATTTTCTAGATTAAAAACATTATTATGAAAAAATTTTAAACACAAATAATGAGAATAGTATAACGGACTCTCATAAAACTATTAGCCATATTCAGTGATTATCTAGATTTTACTATAGTTCTTTTGGTCCCTTCTTTTTTGGGGGAAGATGTTCTTAAGAACAAATGCTGAATAATATGATACATTTTATTTCATCCTTTCATATTTCATGTGTGTCTCTTTAAAAATTTTTTTTCGTTTGTTTATATTTGAGAGAAAGAGAGAGAAAACACAAGTAGGGGAGGGACAGAGAGAGAGGGAGATCATGACCTGAGCCAAAGTCAGACATTTAAGCGACTGAGCCACCCAGGCGCCGCTCATGTGTGTCTTTTAAAGCAGGAATTTTTGAGGCTCCTGGGTGGCTCAGTTGATTGAGTGTACGCTTCTTGATTTTGACTCAGGTCATGATCTCATAGTTTGTGAGTTTGAGCCGCAAGTTGGGCTCTGTGCTGAGAGTGCAGGGCCTGCTTGGGATTCTCTCCTCTCTCCCTCTGCCCCTCCCCTGCTCATGCTAGCTCTCTCTCAAAATTTCTCAAAATTTGTTTATTCTTAAGTAAGTACTTAAGAAAAAGAAATTAAAACAGATATTGTCTTATGTAACTAAAATGTCATTAATATACCTAATAGAACTGAAAATAATTCCTTGGTATTATCATTTATTATCTAGTCCATATTCAAATTTCGCAATTATCTCAAAAGTATGATTTTACAATTTTATTCAAATCAGAATCCAAATAAGGCATACACATTATATTTGATTATTAAATCTCTCATATCTCTTTTAATCTTTTCTTTGTCTTCATAGCATTGACTTGCTGTAGACATTGGGTTCAAGGGCTCTGCAGAATGTCCCACATTCTGGATTTGTCAACTTCCTCATGGTGTCTTCTAACTTGTTTCTGTTTCATGTACTGAGGGCATTAACTCCAAAGGCTTGTACAGATTCAGATTTCACTTTTTTTTTTTCCTTGCAAGAATATTTCATAGGAGATCCTTTGTATGCTATGAGTGAGACCAGCAGACTTTTTTTTTTTTTTAACCTCCTCATAGGATAAAGGATCATGAGGCGCCAAAGATCTGTGGTCCTACTCAGTGTGATGTTAACTAAGATTGACCCATGTGTTTAAATGGTTATAGCCTGATCTCTTCACTGGAAGTTGATAGTTCATCCATTGGTGAACTCTTCCTGAACCAATTGTTTCATTAACAGTTCTAGAATGGGAGTTTTCTCCATTCCCGTATTCATTAGCTGGAATTCTAAAAAGAACTTGCCTTATCAACTAAAGCTGTTTAGTTACCCTGAAGTAAAGATTCTACTAGAAACGTGGGACAAATGTTCTTTTTTTTGTCCCCTTTAATTGCCAGTTTTCGGGGGCGCCTGGTTGGCTCAGTTGGTTGAGTGTCATGATCTCGCGGTTTGTGGGTTTGAGCCCCACGTCGGGCTCTGTGCTGACAGCTCAGAGCCTGGAGCCTGCTTCGGATTCTGTGTCTCCTCCTCTCTATGCCCCTCCCATGCTCATGCTTTGTCTCTCAATGATAAATAAATGTTAAGAAAAAAAAATAATTAAAAAAATAATTTCCAGTTTTTGGAATAAGGAGTTAATATTCTTTAAAATACAATTTAAAAGTAAGTTAAATCTTGCCTTATGAAGTAAGTATGGATTGATATGGGAAGTGTGGCAAACGATTTCAGAGAGTGGATCAGGAGATGACTTCTCCTCTCCAGCCATGAGACTGGGTTAGAAGAGTCCTATAGGATGGCGGCAAGGGAACATCTGTCCCAGTCTTCTCTACTGGCAATGGAGGCAGGCTGCGGAAGTGGTGTGAACACTTCATTCTGGGGTGGCAAGTTCTCATCTTCCCGTCTGTCTCGAAATGGCAAATAGAGAAGCCCCTGAGCCCTTCTGTGTCTTTTCTGCCTGCAGACAGTGGAAATATGATGGTGAGATGCTGGTTCGGTATCGTCAGGCCCTAGAGACAGCTGTGAACCTCTCCGTGAAACACAACGTGCCCCCGCTGCCGGGCCGCACCATCTTGGTCTATCTGACAGATGGCGGTGCAGACCAGTTCTGTCCCAAGCGCAACCCAGAAGGGGTAAAAAAAAATTAAAAGGTGGGGGGTTGGTAGGATGCTGGGGATCCCGAGAACTATCCTGTTCCCAGACGTGGTTCTCCCAAGGAAGCACTCAGAACTGAAATAAATGGCAAACATTTGCTTCTTGGTATCAGACCTTGGTTCCTAAGGACAGTTCCTAGAATGTGGTCTCTAGCCTGTTCATGGATTACAATACTTCTATTTCACATTTGGCTGGTGCTTAATTCTCTAAATTTCTGTCACCGAAGTATGTTTCGTTTTTACATCCTATGTCCCAGTGTTGAATTTGGGCAGGACTGCTGGCTCTTCTCCACCCTGGCCAGCTCTTCCTGAAAGCTGCTGAAGCTGTCCCTTCCTAACTGGAGATTTTGTCCTTTTCCCCCAACTAATGGAGGTGTTTGGCCTTCAGGGCTGGATGGGCAAGGGTGGGTTTCAAAATAGGGGAGCCAGGGCGCTTGGCCAGCTCAGTCAGTAGAGCATGTGACTTTCGATCTCAGGGTGGTGAGTTCAAGCCCCATGTTGCGCATGGAGCCTACTTAAAAAAATAGGAGATCCTTATTTCACCCTGATGTTTGTCCAATCAGCCCCACCTAAACTATGTGCTGCTGCTGATTGGGATGGTAATTGCACGGGCGGAGCAGGTGGATCTCTTACTGTGCGGAGGAGGCACTGTGAAGACTATCACAGTTAAGGCAGAAGAAGGTATCCTGAAGACGGCCGGCATACTCCAGGCTCAAGTCCAGGTCAGACACCTGCCCCCACCATGCAAAAATGCATGAATGGTCACAGCCCTGGACACAGGCTGGAAAATCAGGAAAGGCTTGGATATATACAGTGCTGAAGATTCCCAAGCAGTATTTGGTGTTTGTTGCTTACCGATTGTCTCCCATGCAAATAAGGAACATGAGACTCTTTCCTTCAGGAGCCAGATGGACAGGATGAATGGTCCCTGCACACTTTTGGGAAGTACCTGTTGTCTCTGGCTGCCCAAAGGGTCCCTGTGAGTAGTCCCCAGTTTTTGAGAAACCCTCCCCGCCCTCACCCTTCCCTCCACAACTGATGTGTGTAATTTCTCAAAGGTCATCTTTCAAATGAGGGGCAGTACCCACACCCACTTCCTGCTGGCTGCAGCCCTCTGCCGTGTGGTGTGCTGGTAATTGTTTAACAACCAGTGCTCTGGAAAAAAATGAATCTTGGTTAATAGCATTTGCTAATTTCTAAGGTGTAAATTTCTACAATCATGGCTGATTTCAAGCTGCCAGCATGATATCAGTGAACAGAGGTGAGAAGAGATGCTCAGTAGCACACCATTATATGGTATTTATACAACGTAGATCGAGTATGTAAATAAGATCTAGATAATGGTAAAATGTAGTAAAATTACTAGGAAATGATGAGTTTCAAGTATTTATTACCTTTGTTTCTAATATAATTTACTTAATTACAAGTTTATACTCTTCAATGTTTAGCAGTGGCAGTATTTAACAACTGGATCACAAAATTCCTAAAAATGTAACAGTTAGCTCTTGTGAGCCTGAGTGAGCCAGCTACAGCACACCACTGCCCCTCCCCCACTTTCTCGCCCCTCCATGTCAGGGTGTAGTGGCTCCCCCATCCTAAGGGCTCTCATGAGAGGCAATTTCCATTCCCTTCAGAGCTCTCCTAATCCCCTCAGCCCCAGAGATCTCTTCTCTTGATGTCCTAAGCTTATTAGCATCTCTTCTGTCCCTGTGCTCCCTGTTCTCAGCTCCTCCCTTTTCATCTTACAGGTGGACAGGGTCATCCTCTTCGGCAATGATATGTATGAGAAACTGATAAATGAGGCCAAACAGCGTTTCTGGCAGCATGTGAATTCCAAGTGCCTCTTTGTTTGTGTTCCCCTAAGTAGGATATGTGACATGTAAGGACGCTCAAACTCCTTGTCCAGTGCCAAAATATAGGTTTCCATATTTCCTCTCTGCCCCCACTGAAGCGTGGGGCATTCCCACTCACCAGGTGCCTTCCATCTCTGCCTCCTACCTTGATTGCACTTCAAATACTAGAACCTTCTCTGAAGTCTTTAGCCTAGCTCCATACCCCTTTGTAGGGGTCCATCCCAGCCCCAACCTAGCACATGACCCTAATTAAACATGCAGAGGTGGGGTGTCCATCCTAGAGCGCAGGGACTCTGTGTTCCTGGCACTGTTTTTGATGGTTGCTTCTTCCTTTGCCAGATTATCAGATTCAAATCCCAATGACGTGACACTCTCAGGCTGTAATGACGGGATCCTGAAGTGAGTACAGAATGGACGCACAAGGGGTTGGGGGCTTTGTTAGCACATCTTTCTGAGATTGCCTGTGGCTTCTACTCCACTTACTTCTGTTTTTAAGCAAGATAGAAGTTTATTCCTCTTTTGCCGCTGTCCAGATGTAGCAGCAGCAGAATGTTACAGGGACCCAGACACCTTCTATCTTATTGTTCCACCATCCTCAAATACTCTGCTTTCATCTCACGGTTCAAGACTGCTGCTCCAGCCCCAGTCATCATTTTTGCATTACACCTAGTAGGAAAGAGGAGAAGGGGACAGGGAAGGTTGCACTGTTCTCTTTTAAGGGAACAACGCAAGAGTTGCTCATATCATTTCTATTCTTTGCCGCCTCTGTTCCATTCTTGATCCAGAGTAAATCTCATGCTAAATTTATTTATAGATGCCAAATTTACAGAAATCTTTTAACTCTGTCTGCATGCTTAGCCTTCTCATTTACTTGTTTTCTCTCTCCTACCTTTTCCTTTGTATGCCTCCATCGCCCCCCAGCTGCTAGTAGGAAGCCTCAGGCCCATTCCTCCTCCAGAGAGCTTTCACAGCTGATACAAAGCTGATCAAGCTCTGAATGGGATGGCCTTAGTCTTTAATCTTTAATCTTAACCTTTGCCAGCCTAACTACCCCTGGCCCAACAGAAAGCCCATGATGACCATGCTAGAGCTGGGTGTCTTCTCTGTTCCTTCATCCCTGTAGTTCTGCACCCCTGTTTATTTTAAGTCTACATTCACTGCTTGTGGTTGTCTTCTTAAGGGGCTCCAGTTAACTGGGTGACCTACCTCTCTATATCTTTGTCCCCTGCCCCCTTGGAAGACCTGCCTGATTCTGACTCTGGTATTCACTCTTACTTATTTTGTTATATTTATGTCAGGTTCATTGCAGAGCGTGGAGTCTCCTGTCTTCTAGAGCACGTGGGCCAAATGGACAAAATATTCAAGATTCCACCACCCCCAGGAAAGACTGGGGACCTGTCTCTCCGGCCACTGGAAGAGGTCACTCTAAGCCCCTTGGCTCTGATTTCCCAGCATGGGTTAGTCTATGTTTCTATGCCTTTGTGAATCGGGAGACACTGTGGTCAAAACCTGCAGAAATTCTGGTGGCTGCAGTTCTGGCTGTGGAGATGCTGTTTGTTCTACTCACTAAGTAGAACTCATCTCTTTCCCAGGTAGGGATTTCCCTGACGGAGGAAGTTGTCAGATAGTGAGCATACTACTTTCTCTACCTGGGCAGGGGGTCAGATGTGAGGCGAGCAGCATGCACCGTGGACATACAGCCAGGGCTCAGGCAGAGGGCTTAGGAGAATAGGCTCTGGCTTTCTCATCACAGCTTTGCCAAGTAGTAGCTTGAATCTTGGGCTAGTTGTTTTTAATTTCTTAAAAACTTTAGTTTTTTATTAGTAAAATGGAAATAATGATGGTGCTTACCTCACAGCATGGGCAAATAGTAAGTGCATAATAATTAGCTGACAAAGAGGGATATGTGAGAAATGGCAAGTAGGGTTTAAGTTCCAGGGCTCTGCAGGAGAGGCTATAAGCAGGTTATTCTCTGGAGGCCTGCTGGACCTCCCCCTGGTATCTGTCATACCTTACTTGTACTGGCTTGTGCTGAAGGATGTGCTCAGCCGCATCTGTGGAATTGGGTTGTGGGGCTGATTGCTAGAGTGAGCCCAAGCCTCTGCTTACCCCCAGATGGCGCAGCATCAGGCTTTTCATTTCCTCCACTTTCCGGGACATGCACGGGGAGCGGGACCTGCTGCTGAGGTCTGTGCTGCCAGCATTGCAGGCCCGAGCAGCCCCTCACCACATCAGCCTTCATGCCATTGACCTGCGCTGGGGCGTTACTGAGGAGGAGACCCGGAGGAACAGGTGAGGGGGCCACAGAGAAGAGCTGGGACAGAGATGAGGGGCTTGAGTGGTAGAACTGAGGTGGGTAGGGTTGAGGCTACAAGGGAGGTTGAGGGCCTAGGGCAGGGGCTGCTATTTGGATGCTAACAAGAGCAGTCTGCCTTTACTTGGCTCAGTTTTGAGCCAGGGCCCTATCTTCCTATTTATACCTGTATTCTCTGATCCGATGCCTCCATAACCATGTCTGCAGACAACTGGAAGTGTGCCTTGGGGAGGTGGAGAACTCGCAGCTGTTTGTGGGGATTCTGGGCTCCCGCTATGGCTACGTTCCCCCCAACTACAACCTCCCTGACCATCCTCACTTCCGCTGGGTAAGGCAGGTTGGGGGTTGGAGTGGGGTCTGGGGAGGAAACAAAGGTTGGGGCAAGTGTGGAGAGAAGCCACAGTGTGTCAGGAACCTTGGGACTAGATCTGAGACTTGAAGGTGAAACCCAGGCAGAAGGTTCTACAAGCGGCCAAGTCATAGATGAGGGAATTCCTTTGACAAGTACCTCCCAGTTGGCCAAGGGATGTGAGAGGTAAGAGGGTAGGTCTGTTTAGGGTTTGCTGTCAGATGGATCTGGGTTCTGATCTCCCTTCTATCATTTATAGATTGTGTGACTTTGTGGGAAACAGCTTATCCTAACCTAGCCTCAACTTCCCCATGTATTAAAGAGGAACAGTGGAGTCTATACTGTAGGGTTACTATGAGGATTAGAAATCTATTTTTAAAAATGCTCAACATGTGACAGGCATTCAGTACATGTTAGCTACTAGCTGTGTTTTGTTGGCTTGTGTCTGGAGGGAGGGAGGAATATTGCTGAGATGCAGGAACCCTAGGGTCTTGGCAGGTCTCAAGGGAGGGGTCAGTGTGACCTGGGACTGAACCAGCCTGTTCTCTGCCCTCTCCCTGCAGGCCCAGCAGTACCCTCCAGGTCGCTCTGTGACAGAGATGGAGGTGATGCAGTTCCTGAATCGGGGCCTTCGCCAGCAGCCCTCTGCACAAGCTCTCATCTACTTCCGGGATTCTGGCTTCCTCAGGTACCTGCTGTTGCCTCTGGACCTCGCAGACTCAGGGGCCAGATCTTCTCTCTCCATAGCATTCAGAGTACAGAAGGGGGAGCTAGAAGAGAGTACAAGGCTCAGAAAGCTTGCCTTGCAGCACCAAATAAGCCTTGCCACTGAAGCCAGGTGATCTCTGCTTGCGGAGTTTTAGGGAACCACAGCCAGGTCTGATGGTTGGGGCTGAAGAGAGGCTGGGGTCTGAGTGTAGCCTCACTTTTGGGGTATCTTTGGTGGTCAGCTCTGTCCCAGATGCATGGAAATCTGACTTTACTTCTGAGTCTGAAGAGGCCGCACATCGAATCTCAGAACTGAAGAGCTACCTGAGCAGACAGCAAGGGATTACCTGTCGTAGGTGAGCTGGGGTGGGGGTGGGGTGGGTAGAGAGCCCCTGCATGGAGGAATATATGGAGGGGGGCCAGGCCCACTCTGACTCTGCTTGTGCATGGTTCACCTGTAGATACCCCTGTGAATGGGGGGGTGTGGCAGCCGGCCGGCCCTATGCTGGGGGGCTGGAGGAGTTTGGAAAGTTGGTCCTGCAGGATGTGTGGAATATGATCCAGAAGCTTTACCTACAGGTCAGCAGGGGCGCCCATGGCCAGGGTAGTGGAGAGAAGGTAGGGTGGTCTGGGTAGTCCTGGATGGGAAGTAATTTGGTGGGGGCTCTGTGAGTTTTCAGGTCTGGGGTTCCTGAGGGGCATGGAAACATTATCAGTCACTGTCCCATGTGTCCTCAGTCTGGGGCCCAGCTGGAACAGCCAGTGTCCATCCCAGATGATGACTTGGTCCAGGCCACCTTCCAGCAGCTGCAGAATCCATCAAGTCCTGCCCGACTGCACCTTCTTCAGGACACAGTGAAGCAGCTAATGCTGCACCGAGGGAGGCTGAGCCTGGTGACCGGGCAGTCGGGACAGGGCAAGACGGCCTTCCTGGTACATAGTCTCAGAGCCCCGGGCAGGAGGAAGTGAGGGCCATGTGGGCTAAGGAAGCAGGGCACAGGGAGTTGTGCATGTAACAATGTGACCATGTTTTCTCTTTGCTGTCCATGCAGGCATCCCTTGTGTCAGCACTGCAGGCTCCTGATGTGGCCAAGGTGGCCCCCTTAGTCTTCTTCCACTTTTCAGGGGCCCGCCCTGACCAGGGTCTTGCCCTCACCCTGCTCAGACGCCTCTGTGCCTATCTGCATAGCCAACTGCAAAAGCCAGGTGCCCTCGCCACCACCTACCGGTGTGTATCCCCCATTAGTCCAGCCTTGTTGATTCCACATGATGCCACCCTGTATCTCCCTCTCTCACTGATCCTGGTCCTTACAGGGGCCTGGTATGGGAGCTCCAGCAGGAACTGCTGCCCAAGTGTGCTCAGTCCCTGAAAAGTGGCCAAACCCTGGTGTTGATCATCGATGGGGCTGACAGGTTGGTGGGTCAGCATGGGCAGCTGGTCTCAGACTGGATCCCAAAGACACTTCCCCCGGTGAGTGTGAGAAGGAGGTGGGGGTGGGATGCAGTAGTGGGGACAGGGGGCTCTTGAGCCTTCTCCTCTTCTTTTTCCTTCTACCTTCTTCTCTTTATGCCCAAATATCACAGCGGGTGCACTTGGTACTGAGCGTGTCTACTGACGCCGGCCTGGGGGAGACCCTGGAGCAGAGCCAAGGTGCCCATGTGGTGGCCCTGGGGCCTCTGGAACTATCTGCCCGGGCCCGGCTGGTGAGAGAGGAGCTGGCCCTGTATGGGAAGCGGCTGGAGGAGTCACCTTTTAACAACCAGGTTGGATGTGGGCCAGGGCTGGAGTGTGTGAGGCCCCAGGGTGCTGAGGCTGCCAGCTGCCCCGTGCGGCCCTACTGCTTTGTTTCTGCAGGAACTCTGTGCCAGGGGATGCTGTTAATAAGATAACTGGGATTCCTTATAACACCAGCCAGCCTTTTCCCCCTAGAGAATAGCCTCCCAGGGTCCATCCCAGTGAGGGGAGGAGTAAGGCTGTGATTCTTGGGTGGGGTGGGCTGAGCCACGGGGGCTTTCCAGAAAGTAGGGCTGGCTGGCAGAGCAGTGTAGCAAAGGGATGGCTGTGAGGTGATGCCATCAGGTCACTGCTGGGGACTCTCAGAGGAGGAACTGCCCTGCAGTGGGCTGGGTGCTTGGGGTGGAGCTCAGGGGGGTTGAGGACTGGCTGCGGCAGGCTCTCTGCTCCCCACACTGAGTCCCCTTCATCTTGTCAGATGCGGCTGCTGCTGGTGAAGCGGGGATCATCCCTGCCACTCTACCTGCGCTTGGTCACGGATCACCTGAGGCTCTATACATTCTATGAGCAGGTTGGTTGAGGATGTAAACCCTCACCACTTATTTTCTAAGTCCTAATCCACTTCCCATTCTTCATTCAGCTTCTTCCACCCCCATCCCTCTACTTTTTGTACCGTGTCCTGTGCCATCTTGTAATCACCGTTCCCCATCTCGGCTCACCCCTACCCTCACTTCTCTCCCACTGTTTCTCTTCCTTTTCTCATCCTTTCCCACGACTTCTCCAGCTGCCCACTCCCCTCCCCACAACGAAAGCCACCTCTTCTCCTCCCCTCCTCCCCTCACTGGCTGAAGCCTGGTCTCCGTCCTCTCCCAGGTGTCTGACAGACTCCGGACCCTGCCGGCCACTGTCCCCCTGCTGCTGCAGCACATCCTGGGCACCCTGGAGCAAGAGCATGGCCCTGATGTCCTTCCCCAAGCTTTGGCCACCCTTGAGGCCACACGCAGTGGTCAGTGGTTGGGATGGGCTGGGAGACCGAGAGTTCAGGCGTTGGATGACCTTGGTTCAGTTGGGGTCTCCGTGAGCAGTGTGAGGAGGAGCCAGGTGTCATGGGATGGGTATGCTGTGTGGTTTGGTGAGGGCTTCAGAGAGCTGGGGTTTGCAGGTCTCACTGTGGACCAGCTGTACGGAGTGCTGAGTGCATGGCGGATACTTCCCAGGGGAACCAAGAGCTGGGACGAAGCAGTGGCTGCTGGTAACAGCGGGGACCCCTTCCCCATGGGCCCATTCGCCTACCTCGTCCAGAGTCTGCGCAGGTACAGCTGCCCCCAGCTGAGCTCCCACCAACCTCCTGTGCCTTCACATCTTTGAGCCAGAACCCCATGTGGTCCTTTCTTCATTCCACCCTTCCCTCAGTATGGGCCCTGACACACAGGCCCTGAATAGGTTGCCACTCAAGTTACCACTATATGGGTTGGGAACGGGAGTCCACAGCTGTGCCACGTACTCACTGACAGGCCCCCTCCCCTCATCTCCTGCTCTGTTTCCCTCACATGAGGACAGTTTGCTAGGGGAGGGCCCCCTGGAGCGCACCGGTGCCCGGCTCTGCCTCCCTGCTGGGCCCCTGAGGACAGCAGCCAGATGTCGATACGGGAAGAGACCAGGGCTGGAGAAGACAGCACACACCCTCATTGCAGGTGATTGGAGCCCAAAGTGACCCCGGGGCACTGAGTGTGGGGCCTATACCCGGAGGCCACCTACTGGTGCTCCCCATCAGCTGGCCCCTCACCTGCCACCCCAGTGAGCGAATGGCTTTTGCGGTAGCCTATGGAATACGATCTTTGGAGATGCTTTAGGGCTGAGCCCATCTCAACGTCTGTTCTGTGATCCACACCTGCAGCTCAGCTCTGGAAGACATGTGACCCCGATGCCTCGGGCATCTTCCGAAGTTGCCTTCCTGAGGCTCTGGGAGACTTGCCTCACCACCTGGTTAGTTTCAAGATCCCATAGACACCTTCTCCCAAGCAGCTGCTTTGACTGTTCTGAGACCCCACTCCCTCTTGACCGCACCATCACCACTACCATGATGCCCCTCTACCTTTCTCCTTTCAGTTTTCCTGCCCTCTTCCTTGAGGTCCTTTGTCCCAGCTCCTAGGTTGAGGTCCTGGCTGCACAGACAAGGTCTAAAACTAGACTATTCCTCCTCACCTGCCTCTTCATATCCTAATGAATCCAATGACCTTCCCAGCTCCAGAGCGGGAACCGTGACCTTCTTGCAAAATTCCTCACCAATCTCCACGTGGTGGCTGCACATCTGGAACTGGGTCTGGTCTCTCGGCTCTTGGAGGCCCATGCCCTCTATGGTGAGAGGTGGCTTCTCTGAGATCTGGGCCTCCTGGGTGTGTTCATGGGGGGTCTGCTCCGGGGGAGGTATAATGCAAAGGACAGTTAAATTTCTCTTCTAGGTTAAAAATGCCAAGGGGGTAAGCAAGTAATTTTCAGGGGACCTTCTGCCCAGATCTCTTAGACCAGAGGTTTCCAAACATTATTTAATAGGTATAAAATTACCTAGGATTGTTGTTCAAACTGCAGATCTCCAGGTCCCCAGATTCCATTTCCCTAGGTCTGGAGTGGGGCCTATGGCTTTGTATGTCTAATGGGTGTTCCTGATGTGGGGTCAGAAGACTTTGAGACGACATTTTATTTTATTTTTCTCTTTTTTACTTTCTAAAATTTATTTATTTTTTATAATTTACATCCAAGTTAGTTAGCACATGGTGCCACAATGATTTTAGGAGTAGATTCCTCAGTGCCCCTTACCCATTTAGCCCATCCCCACTCCCACAACCCCTCCAGCAACCCTCTGTTTGTTCTCTATATTTAAGAGTCTCTTATGTTTTGTGAGACAACATTTTAGACACTGCCTGACATACTTGGCTAATGGGGTTAATGGGGGTCTAGGCTAGCCCCCCCCAGTGACACAGTGCTGCTTTTCCACAGCTTCCTCAGTCCCCGAAGAGGAACCAAGTCTTCCTGAGACTGACACTGCTGTGTTTCACACATTCCTGAGGCAGCAGGCTCCAATCCTCAACCAGTACCCCCTGCTTCTGCCCCAGCAGGCAGCCAACCAGCCTCTGGACTCGCCTCTTTGCCACCAGGCACCCCAGCTTTCCCAGCGGCGTTGGCGCCTCCAGCACATGCTACGATGGTTGAATAAACCCCACACCATGGGGGGCCGGCAGAGGTAAGGCCCTTGGCCCCAGATGCTGGTAAGCCCACCAGAGAGCAAGCTACAGTCCTTTCTGAAACTGGAGAAAAAAGGACAGACCAAAGTCACTGTGGAGAGGGGGATTCAGGGACAGAAATGCAAACACGAGTTTCCATTGGCCTTCCTTCCCTGATTCCTCGTTTCCTCCCTTTCTTGCTACTCTCTCTAGCTCCAGCCTGTCTCTGACAGTTTCCTCATCCCCCACTGCAGTGGCCTTGTGCCCCAGGGGACAAAGAGCTGCTGTGGGCACAGCCAGTGGGATGGTTTACCTGTTGGACCTGAAAACCTGGGAGGTATGATGCTCAAGGCGGGCAGAGTTTGCCTCCAGAAAAAGCCTCACAGACTAGGCAAGCCATCCCCACCTGTTTTCACCCTGTTTGATTCAGCAACTTTTATTTCCTCACATCAGATCAAAGGCTTGGTCACAAAATCAATCATGCTTTCCAAATATTTGCGTCACACCTTCCATTCAAGGTTGTACTGAGGCTGTACTGTACTAAACATCACAAGGAAAACAGGGGTAGGACATTGTCTTTGCCCACCAAGTGGTCAGTTTTGTTGAAAGATATGACATACAAGGGGAAAAGGAATCAAAACATAGCCATGTGACATGGACAAGAGCTGAATGAGTTGGGTACTTACCAGAGAACAGGGACAGACAAGGGCAGGCATTCCAGTTGAGTGAAAGGCATAGGGGAGAATGTTTCCTGGGAATTGCTGGAATGAGTAGAGGGTACTTAAGGGATAGAAACAGCAAATTAGGCTGCAGAGGTGGGTCCCACAGCCACAGCCACAGCCTCTCTCTGCTTCCCAACCATATCACCCCCCCACCCCCATAGCATGCATGTGTGTAACACCATTCCCTCCTCAGACCCATCAAAATATTCTGTGACTTGGGGATACTTATGGGGTTTGGAGTAGGGGAGACTTTGTGGCCCCACTTGAACCTGAGCTTGGCCGACATCTGGAGTTGGGCCCAACGCTTTTTACTTTTAACAAGCATTCCTGGTGTGGGGACAGAGGGCCACACTTTCTCCAGCCCTTCTTGCCTTGGCCTCCTTTTTGATTGGGGCTTGGAGTGCTGGACATTGGGGGGTCAAGGGAATGACCTGAGCATGCTTTCCTGCTCGTTCTCACAGGAGGAGAAGTCTTTGGTGAGTGGCTGTGATGGGGTATCCTCTTGCTCATTCCTCTCGGACAGTGCCCTCTTTCTCACTGCCTTTGATGGGCTTTTGGAGCTCTGGGACCTGAAGCAAGGTTGTCGGTAAGGGGTCCCTCCCTCATGTCTGGGAGTGAGGGCCTTCCCTGCTTGTTGGGAGCCCCCAGGGGAGAAGAAAGAGGAGGGAGGCCAGGGGCCCCAGGAGACTGACTTTGTCTCCCTGGGATAGGGTGCTCCAGACCAAGGCTCACCAGTACCAAATCACCGGCTGCTGCCTCAGCCCAGACCGCCGACTGCTGGCCACTGTGTGCCTGGGAGGATGTCTGAAGGTAATGATCAAGGGGCTGTGGTAGTCAAAGTGGCCTTAACTGCCAAGTCAGCCCCGTGAAGTTGTTTTCTTTGTGAGGCAGAGCTGCTGACTGCTTAGCTGGGGGAAGCCTTCCCTGCTGAGGGCAGGGGACTGGATAAGGTGGCTTCTGGGACTGTGATGCTCAGGCATCTGTACTCAGCATCTAGATTCCTCTCCTTTTCTCTCCTTCAGCTGTGGGACACAGTCCGCTGGCAGCTGGCCTTCGAACATACATGTCCCAGGCCCCTGAACTGCGTTACTTTCCACCCAGAAGGGCAGGTGATAGCCATAGGCAGCTGGGCTGGCAGTTTCAGCTTCTTCCATGTGGACGGGCTGAAAGCTATCAAGGTGAGATGGTCCTGTGTAGCCCTGGGGGAGGAAGCTCAAGAGGGTGGGAGCAGAAGATGTGGAGTGACGGACATCCACATTCTGTTTCACTTTGGGCTTGTGTTGAGAGCAGGTCCCGACATTTCCATTTCTACCCCCTCATGTAGGAACTGGGAGCCCCAGGAGCCTCCATCCGTACCTTGACTTTCAATGTGTCTGGGCGGGTTGTGGCTGTGGGTCGGCTGGACGGGATGATGGAGCTGTGGTCCTGGCATGAGGAGGCACGGCTTGCTGCCTTCCCTGCCCACCATGGCACAGTGGCCGCTGCCCTTTTCCTACGTGCTGGGTGCCAGTTATTGACAGCCGGAGAGGATGGCAAGGTCAGGTTGCAGAGGGCTGGTGGTGGGTTCTGAGGAGGGGGTACGAAAGGCAGGGAATATTTGGGTAAGGGTGGAGCCTTTGTCGGGGAGACAGGGGAGGAGCTTAGCTGGTGCAAGCTACAGGGAGAGGGGTGCAGGTGTGTGCGCGAGCAGCTCTCCAGAGAAGACTCTTTGGAAGGAGGACTTTCATGGGGGTGGCTGTCACTCTGGGGGTGGAAGTGGTGTATCTTTAAGTCCTGTTCTTGGCCCTCAGGTTCAGGTGTGGTCCGGATCTCTGGGTCGGCCCCGGGGATGCCTTGGTTCCCTTCCCCTCTCTCCTGCCCTGTCTGTGGCTCTCAACCCAGATGGCGATCGAGTGGCTGTTGGGTACCGAGCAGATGGCATTAGGATCTATAAAATTGCTTCAGGTACTGAAGAGAGAGAGGATGGGGTGTTTGGGCCTTTGGAAAGAACCTCCCCACCCTGAATTCCCTTTTGGAATGTCTTACTCTATGTTTTCTGGTCATTCTCTAGGTTCCCAGGGGGCTCAGTGTCAAACACTAGATGTGGCAGTGTCGGCACTGGCCTGGCTCAGCCCTAAGGTGTTGGTGAGTGGTGCAGAAGATGGGTCCCTGCAAGGCTGGCATCTCACGGAAAGTTCCCTTCAGTCCCTCTGGCTCTTGTCCAGATACCAGAAACCCGTGTTGGGACTGGCCACCTCCAACGAACTCTTAGCTTCTGCCTCAGGTACTGCTGGGTGGGCAGTGGGCAGCTTTCTTTTAAAGATGCTAATAGTTTCCCTCAATTTATATGTGTATGCATACAAGAAAATACGCACACTTTTTTTTTTTTTTTTTTTACAACTTTGAAAGTGGTTTTAAATGCATTTATCTTACATAAGCAGTCTAGACTATTTCTTCGTATTTCCTAGCCCTGATTCTGGGACCTCTTTGTAATCCCTATAATTCTTTGAGTTTCTGCCCAGTGGGACACTTTGCTTTGTATAGGAATGACATTCCCTTATGAGGAGAGATGTTGAGGTGAAAATGAGGAGAGAGGCCTTAGTCCTCTCTAGGTAGGAAGCTTGGTCCAAGTAATAGTGGGCACTTGAGAAGAGGAGGGTCTGGAGGTGTAGCAGGGAGTTAGACAGCTGAAGAGCGAGAGCTGGGAGTGCCTGATATTCCTGTCCTGTGAACTCATATGATGACTAACCCCCTGTTCAGGCTTTCCACAGCCTATGACTCACTGCTTTTCTCCCTGGAGCTGTGCCATGGGGCATCGCCCTCGCCCCACATGATTGCCTTTGTCTTTGGGGTCCTGTCACACTTCCTCTTTCAGAGAATCTTCCCTTCTGCCTATTTCCAATGCAGAAGATTTCACAGTGCGGCTCTGGCCAAAGCAGTTGCTGACACTGCCCCAAAAGGCAGAAGACTTTCCCTGTGGCACTGAGCTCCGGGGACACGACGGGCCTGTAAACTGCTGTAGCTTCAACACTGATGGAGGCAGGCTGGCCACTGGGGGCAGGGACCGGGTGAGCCACAGGGGTCCTCCCGCCTTGGGCCCCACAGCCCCTCTGGTCCCTGGATTCCTCAACAGCCCATTTCCCATTGCTCCCTAAGGCATTTTGTTTTGCCATATCTCCTTTGCCACATCTGCCCACCATCCCTTCCTTGATATCCCCTTTCCCTTTAAAATTTCTTGCCCCAAATGGCCCTGGTATTCCTACCTCCCTCCTGTGGTCCTGACTGCCCCCTCTCTTGGGACCTATCCAGAGTCTCTTCTGCTGGGATGTGCGGATGCCCAAAGCCCCTGTTCTGATTTACTCCTTCTCTGCTTGTCACCGTGACTGGGTCACTGGCTGTGCCTGGACCAAAGACAACCTATTGGTAAGGGAAGAGGTGGGGGTGGGGCAGAGCTCAGCAGGGTTCCTGGGGGAGGACAACACTGTCCATCTCATCCTATTTCTAACACCCATTTATAATAATAGTAATAGCTGACATTTATTGAGCACTTAGTATGTGCCAGGCATTGAACTAAGCTCTTTGAATGTCTTGCCTCTTTTACTCTTTACAACTCCTTGTAAGGCAGATACAGATACTACTATTATCTCTTTCACAGACAAGGATATAGAGCTCAGATAGATTAAAGAACATTTCTAAGGTCAGGTAAGTTATGAACTGAACCAGTAAACATAAGAAGGCCCATGCACTTGGGGTACCTGGGTGGCTCTGTCAGTTAAGCATCTGACTTGATTTCAGCTCAGGTCATGATCTCATGGTTCGTGAGTTTGAGCCCCACGTGGGGCTCCGTGCTGACAGTGCAGAGCCTGGTTGGGATTCTCTCTGTCTCCCTCTCTGCCCCTCCCCTGCTCATGCTCTCTGTTTCTATCAAAATAAATAAACATTAAAAAAAAAGAAGAAGAAGAAAAGAAAGCCCATGCTGTTAACAAGAACACACACTTTCTCTCTAAGGATTTAGTACGCCCTGTCCCTGCAGTTAAAGGCTACTGCTATGATTTCTTTAGTCCTAAGGCAAAAAACAAAAAAACAAAAAAAACCAACTCAAATTATGCACTCAAGGTTGGTAAAACCTAGTGTTCCAATGCAGAGTCCCTATATTATTCTCAAGAAGAGATGAGAAAGGAGTATCAGTTGAATAAACTTGTTATATCTGCCCTATCCTTGCCTTTTAGGCAGCTGGATCTTTTCTTGGCATTGCAGACTTTTCACCTTTGTCTGGGTTTGTTGACTGACATTATATTAATAACAAGGACAATAGCCTCTATTTATTCAGTGCTTAGTATGTGCTAGGCAGTGTGCTAAGTCCTAAGTCCAGGCAGGTGCATTAGCCCCACAGCAGCCATATGAGATGGATACACTGTTATTATCCTTATTGAGTAGATAAGAATTCTAAGGCTTAGAGACATGAACTTGTCCCAGGTCACAAAGTAAAGTATGGCAGAGCTAGAACCCAGGACATCCCATGTTCTTAATCACAAGCCTTACTGCTCCTCCCCAATATTATAAACACACAAAAATGCTGGAAGCATGCTGATAATCCCATTCCTCCAACCTCTGACTCTGCAGGTCTCCTGCTCCAGTGATGGCTCTGTGGGGCTGTGGGACCCAGAACTGAAACAGCAGCTTGGCCAGTTCCTAGGTCATCAGAGTGCCGTGAGCGCCGTGGTAGCCGTGGTGAGAAGGCAGTGGAGAGCTCAGTGGGGGCTCTAGGAAAGCTAAGTAGGCTTTGGGACACTGGGTGCCTTGGGTATCTAATCTCAAAGGTAAAAGAAGTATAAAGAATGAGATACTCGGGCCTGGATTAGAACCGATCTAGGGTATTGAGGCTGAGGGTTGGTGTGATGGGAGGAAGAGGGCAGCTTAGTATCTGGACCTCATGCAGGATTGCAGTCCTGAGCCACCCAGACTCTGTCCCTGCGTTTTCCTCACTCTTTGACAATGCCTAAGCCTTTAGTGGTCTGCCCTCACCTCCTGGTAGGAGTCACACTCCCCATATCCTGCTCAATAGGACTCTGTACTGATCCTGTGCTCTGGGGCAGGAAGAACATGTGGTGTCTGTGGGCCGAGATGGGACCTTGAAAGTGTGGGACCATCAGGGCGTGGAGCTGACTAGCATCCCTGCTCACTCAGGACCGATCAGCCACTGTGCAGCTGCCTTGGAGCCCCAGCCAGGTAAGGGATTGTCAGCCCCCTTCCCTCCCTTTCGCCCATGCTTCTTCCCTTCTTTTGACTTAGTGTCTGTGCCTTATCAGCTGGGCAGCCTGGGTCAGTGCTTCTAGTGGTGACTGTTGGACTGGATGGGGCCACACGGTTGTGGCATCCACTCTTGGTGAGTTCCCTGAAAGGACTGGGGTGGGCAGAGTGGAGGGGTATAGTGGAACAGCCTTTTGTTGTGTTGACATTCCTGTGCCTCCCCCTCCCCCCACCGCTGGGCCCACCTCCATCCTTTCCTCCTAGGTGTTTCATTTTTTTTTTTTTTAATGTTTATTTATTTTTGAGAGAGAGAGAGAGAGAGAGTTGGGGAGGGGCAGAGAGAGGGAGACACAGAATCCAAAACAGGCTCCAGGCTCTGAGCTGTCAGCACAGAGCCTGTGCAGGGCTCGAACCCACGAACTGTAAGATCATGACCTGAGCTGAAGTCTGACGCTTAACTGACTGAGCCACCCAGGCACCCCCCTCCTAGGTGTTTCAAACACACACCCTCCTGGGACACAGTGGTCCAATCAGTGCAGCTGCTGTTTCAGAGACCTCAGGCCTCCTGTTGACTACCTCAGAGGATGGTTCCATTCGGCTCTGGCAGGTACCTAAGGAAGCAGGTGAGTCATGGAACAAGGCAACATATGAAAGAGGGGTGTGTTCGTGGGACCATGAAGGTCAGGGTGGCCTGATATCTCGTCTTTCATCTCAATAGTGGTTCAGCTTCTAATGTATCACTTCCTTCCTTCTCCAGATGACAGGTATATGCCCAGGAGTCCTACAGCCATCACTGCTGTGGCCTGGGCCCCAGATGGTTCTATGGCAGTGTCTGGGAATCAAACTGGGGAACTAACCTTGTGGCATGGAGCTAAGGCTGTGGCCACAGCACAGGTGTGTTGGGGCAACCTTGTTTCCTTGTGTATGTGAGTTCTGTCCTGGCTGTGCATGTAGTGGCACGTGCTGGGGTAAGAGGGGATGTCTGGGAGTGGAAGGAAGGTTAGTCCTGGCTCCTCAGGAATACTGAAATGGACCTGTTGTGTTCTCAAGGCTCCAGGCAGCATCAGTGCTCTGATCTGGTACTCAGCACACACCTTGATTGTTCTCAGTGCTAATGAAAAGGTCAGCGAGTGGCAAGTGGAATTGCAGAAGGGTTCGACACAGACAAATTTCAGGTGAAAGGGGGCAGTTGGGTTAATGTGATACCATGGTGGTCTCCTCACACCCAGGATTTTGAGCAAATCACTCCACCTCTACTTCTGAACTAGGAACTAACAGGATGTTAGTAAGTGGGGAAAAGACCCTGGGAAATTGTTTTTGGTTCCTCATCATGTCAATTTAAATAATAATTACCAAGTGCCTACTTTATGCTAAGCTCTGAACCAGGTAGTATGAACCAGATTGAAAATCCTTTTTTTTTGTTGTTTATTTTTATTTATTTTGAGAGAGAGAGAGAGAGAGAGCAGGGGAGGGGCAAAGAGAGAGGGAGACAGAATCCCAAGCAGGCTCCACGCTGTCAGGCAGAGCCAAATGCAGGGCTTGAAGTCATGAACCGTGAGATCATGACCTGAGCCGAAATCAAGAGTTAGACACTTAACTGACTGAGTCACCCAGGCACCCCTGAAATTACCTTTTAATTAAGGAAGCACAGTGGAAGAATGTGCACTTAAGTAAACCACCAGCAACATGCAGAGTGGTTAGTGCTATAATGAAGAGAGAGATATATAACTCCTGGGGGTGCAGAATTTGAGAAATTTATGGTGTACAAAAGAGTTGCTGTTTGATGTTGGGCTTAAAGGATGAGCAGGAGTTTTCTAGACCCATAAGGGAAGGGAATGATGTTTCAGGAAGAGCAAGTAGCATTAACAGAAAGCAAGGAGGCATGAGAGTGCATGGTATATTCTGGGCACAGCCAAGTGTTGGGTTCTTGGTGAGAGTGGGGGTGGGGGTGTCGGGGAATTTGGATTGAAAAGATAAACTGGGGCCAGGTTGTGGAGAGCACAGTGCTAAGAATTTTGAACAGAATAATGGTCTGAAATTGAGGAAGAGGATTCTAGTGGCAGTATGGAGGATGGATAGTTGTAGAAAGATGTGAAGGGCAGGGAGATCACCTTTACATTAGTTGTTCTAGTCCAGGGAAGAAATAATGTGGGCCCTGAGCTGGGCAGTAGGATGCAAAGGGGGGAGAGAGGTTTAGGCATCTGTTACAAGTAGAATCCGCAGTGCTTATCAATCAGGATGGAAGGAAAAGACAGGCATGTAAGAGATTCTTAGTTTGGGCAGGTAAGGAGATGGTGATAATGAATACTGACAGAAGGAAAACAGAAAGAGGAAGAGAATTCATAGAGAAGGTAATGCACTGTGTTTGTACTTCACTCCTAAGGAATTCATGGGGAGCAGAGGAGCCTGAGAGAGGGGGACTAAAATAGGAACTTTCTGTCTCATGTACCTTTTTTGCGCTCCAGTCTTCACCTGAACCGAGTTCTGCTGGAGGACTTAGGGTTCCTGACAGGTGTGGCCCTGGCCCCAGACGGTCACACCCTCATCTTGGCCAAAGCAGATTTGGAGTTGCTGCACATGAAGCCAGGGGATGCTCCCTCTGTAATCTGGTAGGATCCAAAATGCTGTTTCCTCTCAGGCTACAGAAAGAGGAAAAGTGGGTTAGTGGTTACCCTGAAGTTTGGTCTAACTTAGAACAAAATACTGGGATCTTATAGAGAGATGTTCATGGGTTTGCCTTCTTTCTTTCTTGTAAACCAGGAGCGGCTTTACAGAATATCCTATTATGTTGTCTACCCATCAAGACTATGGTGTGTTTGTCCTACAGCTAGGGAACTCTGGAGTTCTTTATTTCATTGTAAGTCCTATTTGAGTATGTATTAAAATGAGCATTTGTCCAGGGCCAATATATATATACATATATTATATATTTTAATATTTATTTATTTTGGGGAGGGCGCAAGTGAGGGAGGGGCAGAGAGAGGAGGGATAGAGGATCTGAAGCAGGCTCTGCCCTGACAGGCTGACAGGGTCCGATGTGGGGCTTGAACTCACGAACTGCGAGATTCTGACCTGAGCCAAAGTCAGATGCTCAACAGGTGCCCCCCAGGACCAATATTTTTAAAACCTTGGGACCATGTTTGAGGATAAGAGGAAGGGAAAGGCATTGGTTCTAAATTCCCTTCTCTTCCTTCAACTGGAGCATTCTATAGTGGGTTTCGGCTTTCCTATGAGGTTTTTTTGATACAAAAAAGGATTCTAGTTTTAAAAAGATCATGGGAAACCATCAACATAGGAGTTTTCTTAATTGCATTTTTTTCATGTCTCTCTTGCCTTGCCACTGCAAGTACTAATATCTGGAACAAAACAGACATATCTTATAGACAGTACATGGGGCGAAAGAGGGCAGACACAGAAGGGTACATGCTCCATGATTTCATTCAAATGAAGTTAAAGAACAAGCAGAAGAAATTTACAGTGATAACTCAGAATGTTGTTAGCACAGGGGGTGGGGGTGCTCTGGCATTGACAGGGAAGGGACGTGAAGGCAAGTTTCCAGGGTGATGGAAATGTTCCGCAGTTTGATCTGAGCAGTGATTACATGGATGTGTACATGTGTAAAAGTTCATTGAGACATACATGTAAGATTCATATGCTTTACTGTATCTAAATTACAGTTAAGAAAAGTTCTGAACAGCCCAGAGCTGAAAAGAGTTGCTTTGGCTGGATAGGGTCAAGTGCAAGTAGGCTAAACAAAATGAGCCATCCTTTCACAGAGGCAAAAGGAATCAGGAGAGTTTGAACAGAGCCTGAACTTTGATCTGACCTTGGAGAATCCAAATGGGACCCTAGTGTTAGTAACTCAGGCCAAACCTGAATCTGGTGAGTGTGATGAGTGGACTGAAGGAGTCTGGAGATGCCTTGTGGGGGATGGTAGGTCCTTCAAGGCTGGAAACCTAGCTCTAACCTCTGCCCTTGAAATGGCAGAGTCGTCATATTTGTGTGCCAGTTCTGATGGGATGCTATTGAAACTCGCCAAATGCACCCAGGAAGGAGAATGGGACACAGGTGACATCTGGCAGAAAGAAGCAGAAATGCCTGAAACTCCAACTCCAGGGACAGAGCCATCTATGAATGACAGCATAGATAGCTGGTCACCGCCCCCACAGCTAAAGACGCAGCAGCGTAGAAAGGTGAGTTTGAGGGAAGGATCACAAATAGAGGGAAGGAGGCTCTATGTCTGACAGACTGATGCTTCCTAACAGCTCACCATACCGCTTCTCCTTTCCCTCCAAGATTCACTCGGGCTCTGTCACGGCTCTCCATGTGCTGCCGGGGCTGCTGGTGACAGCCTCAAAGGACAGAGATGTTAAGCTGTGGGAGAGACCCAGTATGCAACTGGTAAGTGCATATATGTGTAAGAAGGGCTAAAGGATGTCACAAGAGAGCAAACTTAGGCAAAGAGTGTGCAAAAGATCAAAAATCTGGTTTCTTCTGTCTTTGCTATGATGTGCAACTGACCTGTTTCCAGATTAAAGGCATTAATGTGAGGGGCACCTGAGTGGCTCAGTCAGTTAGGCATCTGACTTCAGCTCAGGTCATGATCTCACTGTTTGTGAGTTTGAGCCCCACGTCAGGCTCTGTGTTGACAGCTCAGAGCCTGGAGCCTGCTTTGGATTCTGTGTCTTCCTCTCTCTCTGCCCCTACCCTGCTTGTACTCTGTCTCTCTCTCTCTCTCAAAAATAAACATTAAAAAAAAATTTTTTTAAGGCATTAATGTGAGAGATAAACAAGTTAGTAAGGAGACCCTAGGCTTGTAGCCCTTATCTCCCCCTTTTCTGTTCCCCTTTGTAGCTGGGCCTGTTCCAATGCGAAGGGGCTGTGAGCTGCCTGGAACCTTGGCTGGGCCCTAACTCCACCCTGGAGCTCGCAGTGGGAGACACACAGGGAAATGTGTACTTTCTGTCCTGGGAATGAAGGCAGAGACCACCACTGTGCTAGAGATGCAAAGCCTGAAGATACCAGTGGTTACTTTCTTGATTAAATTTTAAAAATAAAGTGTCAGAAAACCTCAAGTGCAGTCTTGCCTATGCTCTGAAGTGGATGTGGACCAAGAATATGGGAGTTCTAATGGTTTTTTTTTTTTTCTGATTTAACATTAATTCTTATTAGAACTGCAAGAAAAAGAACCAAATCTATAGTAGACATTCTTTGAAACGAGGCTTTAGAAATCTTCTATCATTTGCTGACCCCAGGATCCTAAGATACCATTCCTGCCAGTAGGAGGGATGAGTGATGTTGGCCAGCACTTAGTTTGAACAGAGAGCTGAAGACCTCTCACTTAGTCAACAAAGAATAAGAGGGGTGCCTGAGTGGCTCAGTTGGGTAAGCATCTGACTCTTGATTTCAGCTGAGGTCATGATCTCATGGTTCATGAGATCGAGCCCTGTGTCAGGCTCTGCACTGATAATGCGGGGTGTACTTGGGATTCTCTCTCTCTCCCTAAATAAATAAATAAATAAATAAATAAATAAATAAATAAATAAAACATTAAAAAAAACTAAAAGAAGAAAGCATAAGAGAAGGAAGAGTGAGTTGAAAGTGCCCAGTTAGGGCATTTAGAGAGAACATTAGGCTCCACTCATAGAAACGGTGTCTTCTATGCAGAACTACCTACCCAGCTAAGAGATGAAAAGCCAGGGCACTGAAACTATGAGACTTCTGGTTTTCACACCCTCTGACAGAGCAGCAGCAGCCATTTGACTTGTATACATTTGTCAATATAGTAATTTGCATTCTTGGAAGAAATCACAAAAGTGTATCTCTCAAATTGAAGTTCACACAGATTAAAACAAATGAAAAGGTAGAATAATTATACCAATGGACTCACCAGGGACTGTGATCCTTCTAAGCTCTAGAACCTTATTTTCCTGTAATTCTATCTTATGGGAGAGGAAGTTCCCTGAGGCCCTTTCTAAGGGTTAGGGAAAGGTTAAAGATCTATGTCCCAAGAATTCAAGGGCTTGTATATGAGAAGCCAAGATTTTGTCCTGGTTGGTAAGGTTCTCTTAAAGAAATACCACTGCACTCTGACCTAGAAATGAGTTTTGTGGATTTGGGGAGTTGAGGGGTACTGAGTTTTGTTCTCATTTTACCTTGATTCTAGGTTTTACATGCAGAAATCACCTGAGGGACTTTTTCCTTACCTCTACCAATGCCTCATGGTCTCCCTCAGCCAGAGGATAAAGACATAAGAAATGCCATCAGCTGATGTCTTAATCATAGGTCATGCTTCTATCTTTTCTCATGTGCCTCATGCAAGGACTCTAAAAATACTTTCAAGACCACCTCCTCCGTACACCTTGTGACTAGAAGTCCAAATGAAGGTTTTTTGAAATTTATCATTTATAATACTACCTAGAAACGCTAGAGATCCATGGCATGGCATCATCCTAAAAGTTGCTGATTTCAATCTTTGGCCTTTTCCTCCTCTGAAAGCATGGGCCAAGGACAGGAGGAAGCCCTAGATGTCTGTCTTCCATGCATAAAAATTCTACAAAAGCACCCCACCGAAGGCTAGAGGAATGGAGATAAAATTAAAAGGCTAACTTGACCTTTGCTCAATAGACTCAGCCTTGTTGGCCAGGCCTCCTTGAAGGGGTTTTTCTATCTTTTTTATCTTGTAGACGTATGGCAAGGTCAGAGTATAATTGCTATGAGTGACAATAAGAAGAGACTCTAGGTAAAAGTAACTATGTGCCCAAGGGAGTTCAGGTTTTAGTTTAAACATCTTCTGAGTTCTTATCATTAAGAAGAAATTCAGTGTCTCCTAGTATCTGGATGAGTTCCACAATTATAGCCATTGGATTGTGGGATCATAGGACATCAGAGCAGTCTTCTCCTACCCATCCACAAAAACATATTTTTCATATACCAAATTTTTATACGTTTCTACCTATCTATTCACAATCTGTTTTTAAATCGAGAGCAGAGCTCCTTAAAGTTTAGTTTGTAAACTAGTGCCAGTCCACAAATTATTATTATTAGTTTTTGTTTTATTTTTTATATTTGAGAGAGACAGACAGAGAATGAGTGGGGGAGGGGCAGAGAGAGACAGAATCCGAAGCAGGCTCCAGGCTCAGCCCAACACAGGGCTCAAACTCACGAACCATGAGATCATGACCTGAGCTGAAGTCCGGCGCTTAACTGACTGAGCCACCCAGGTGCCCCCCCAGTCTACAAATTATTAGTGGTTCACAGTAGGTACAGAAATTGAGAGTAAGCATTTAGAAATTGTTATAGAAATTTGAACAGTAATCTTATATATCTGACAAATTTAATAATAAAAACTGAAGCTTGTAGTTTGTATGCTTTTGACTTCATTTTCCTAGTTCCTCATTTTTATTAAATTTTATGAAAGTATTGTTCCATGACAGACCAGAAATTAAAACAAAGAAACAAACAATTGGTCCTTCATCACAGAAAGTTTGAGAAACACTATTTAAGAGAAACCCTGTAACCAAGTGGCTAAAAGCATGAACTTGGAAAAAGCCTGAGTTCAAATCTCCATGCCTCCCTTTCCCTGTCTATTAAATAGGAACAATAATGGGACCTACTTCTTGGGGATATTGTAAGAATTAGATGAGTTGCGGTGGGTGAAACATTTGATGTGCTAAGTGTTCAGTAAGTCTAGCTTGACTGTTCTTTTACTGACCCAATAGTGCAAGTATTACCTTGTTACTCTTCCTCAAAAATGTCTTCATTACTGGTATTTATTTAATTGGTCAGATGAAATCTGGGCTAAATTCTTCAGTTTTCAAAAAACTTATATATGTGGAACTGATATTCTTTCAAATACCTTATCTTTCCATCCAGGAAAATGGATGTGTTTTCTGTCAGTTAGGATAGTGAGGTTATGCTATGGTAACAACTCCAGAATATCAACAGCTTAAAATAACAAAGATTTATTTCTTACTCATGCCACAGCAAGGATTCATGAGCGATTCTGCTCTACTTTGCTCACGCTTAACATTTTCAGTGACTGCAAAGGCAGGAAAAAGGAAATGTGGCAAAAACCAACCAGACAAAATCTGTGGGCTCTAAGTCTTCAGTCTAGAAATAAAACACATCACTTCCACTCGTATTTTGTAAATATGAGCAAAGCAAGTCACATAGCCCTACCCACTGTCAAAAGGGAGAGGTATCATCCTATCTCGTACTGGGAGGGAGATCCAGGAACCAGATACACAGTTATACCCCTAAAGAACCTTTTGGCATTTGTTTTTGGCATGGTGTTTTTCCAGTAAAATGGCTCTTAATCCTTTTTTTTTTTTAAATCATTTAAGATTTCCAGAAGAGTATTCCTATATACTTTTCACCAAGCTTCCTCTAACACTAACACCTTACATAGCCACATTTAGATTCCCATTTTCTATAGTCCAGAATACATTGCATTTACTCATCCTGTCTCCTTAGTCTCCGCCAATTGTGAGTTTTTCAGTCTTTCTATAACCTTGACACTTTTGAAGAATACTGGTTCAGTGTTTTGTAGAATGTCTTTCAGTTTGGCTTTGTCTCATGTTTTTTCATGAGTGAACTAAGATTGTGGATTTAAGGGAAGAATAAAAGATATATGTCCTTCTTGTTATATCATATCTGAAGCACATGTTATCAACATGACTTCTTACTGGTGATGTTAATTTTGATCACTTAAAAAAAAATGTTTTTGAGGGGGCGCCTGGGTGGCTTAGTTGGTTAAGTGTCCAACTGGCTCAGGTCATGATCTTGCAGTTCATGAATTCGAGCCGCACATTGGGCTCTGTGCTGTCAGATCAGCCTGGAGCCTGCTTCAGATTCTGTGTCTCCCTCTCTCTCTGCCCCTCCCCCACTCATGGTCTGTCTCTCCCTCTCTCTCAAAAATAAACATTAAAAAAAATTTTTTTTTTAAATTCCTTTCCAGTCTTTGCTGAATGTTTATCATGAAAGGGTGTTGGATTTTGCCAAATGCCTTTTCTGTATCTCATGAGATCGTCATGTGACTTTTGTCCTACCCTGATAGATTTGCATATGTTGAACCAATCTTGCATTCCTTTGATAAATCTCACTTCATCATGGTGTATCATCCTTTTTGTTACTGGTTTAGTCTTGGTAGCATTTTATTGCGCATCTATATTCTTAAGGGAAGTTGATCTATAGTTTTCTTCCCTGGTGATATCTTTATCTGGTTTTGGTTTCATGTTACCTCATAGAATGAGTTGGGAAATACTCTCTTTTACTTTTTGGAGAAGTGTGTAGTCTAGTTTTAATAGCAGCACAGTATTTCAATGAGTGAATATATTTAACTAGGGATCTTTTTTTACATATAACAATGCTACACTGACATCATCTGTACAAACATGCATATCTGGTTTTTAGGTCAAAGGGTATGTACATTTTTTTTTTTTAACGTTTTATTTATTTTTGAGACAGGGAGAGACAGAGCATGAACAGGGGAGGGTCAGAGAGAGGGAGACACAGAATCTGAAATAGGCTCCAGGCTCTGAGCTGTCAGCACAGAGCCTGACGTGGGCCTCGAACTCACGGACGGTGAGATCATGACCTGAGCCGAAGTCGGCTGCTTAACCGACTGAGCCACCCAGGCGCCCCGGGTATGTACATTTTTTGATTGGTAATCTGATCTCTAAAAAGTTACAGGCTACTGTTTTCATTTAAATAACCTTCACTTTTATCTAATGAAGTATGGTTTTGTCTGTGTTTGTGTGTGTCTGTGTTGCATGTGTTTACAAATAATCAGGAAGTCTTTGGATCTGACCTGGACTTTGGTACTTCTTAAATGGAACAGGGTACGTCAAAATTCATTCTATTCTCTCCTTTCCTCCCTGAGATGTATTTAGGCTTAGTGACAAGTCCTCTAAGTGCTTCCAGATTTTTGGACATCTGCTGAATCCTAAGATAAGTGGTGGGAGACCTGGTCTGCAGTTGGTAAATGGGGGAAAAAGTCACGTTAGAAGATTTGGATGGGAACAAGGGAACAATTCGGCCTCTGTTGTCTCTACCCTTCTTGTAAGAATACCCAACAAACTTCAGTTTGCATAAAAATTGAATTAAGTGGGGGAAAAAACATCACTCTCCATTAGCATCGTCAATGCACAGAAGCTATTCTTCTGTGAAGAAACAGGATCCTGAGTAATTTGTAGCTAGCTGTGGGATACATAGAGCAATGGGTACTTTCTGTCCTGAAAATGAAGAAGTACGAATGTGAGAAGAAATAGGTGTTTGGAGAAGTTGAGCCCAAAGAAGCCAATGGTAGATTTGTGCTATTTTTATTACATAAAATATCAGAAAAGTCAAAAGTACAACACTACACATTTTCTTGTTTGAAGATCACATCTTACCCGGGTTATTTACTATTGACATTCACCACAGCTGCAGGAAATTAAACCGTACCTTTAGAAGGTATCGCATGCGGACCTGGTTGGGACTATAGACAATGAATTCATTGTAGTTGAGGGTATAACCCTCTGGATTCAGAATTCCTGTGTCACTTGCTGGTCCTAAGGGTACTGTACTCCCATTCCTGCCAAGTGGAAGAAAGTGTGTCAACATCGGCGTCAGTGTCAAAAGTTGGAACACAGAAAGTAGAGAGTCTTATCTGACCAAAAGGAGTCTTCTGGCCCTCTAGACTGAATACTTACAGCGTGATGAAGGAGGCAGGACTGGGAGCCATCTTGCCCAGTCCCTTGGTGCTATGTTTGCCCTGAAGTAATCTTTCTGCCTCAGGATTGGCCTCTAGTAGCTCATTACACTGACCTAGAGCTACCTGCAAAGCAAAAGATCTTTTAACACCCACATCCTACTGAGAAGTGGATGGCTCTAAGGCCAAACAGAAAATCCCATCAGTACTTTCTTCCCCTACTCCTGCAGAGGAACAGAATGAAAATTGCCCTTGGTCCCCTCTCAGGTTCTCCCAGGTATACCTCCTGGTTCCGGAGTCAAACTGTTCTCTTTGGAAACATAGGAACTCATAACAAACTAGAGATCATAAATATGTTCATCTCACCTCTGATAAAAGCAGCAGTCCAGTATCCTTCACACGAGAAGCAAAGCAGTAATTGGCACTCTTAGAAGACATGTCGGCAAAGTAGATTCCTTTCCCAAACTGAAACATATCAACAGCCATGAAGGTCAGCTGCTTAACTCACTGTGTTAGAAAGGAGGCCTATACCAGTGACCCTATGTTTCCATTATCTTAAACACTATATAGACCCTTCTCCGTTTCTCCTTGCAGTTCTGTTCCAGAGAAGGCAGATGTATTGGTGAGTCTCTGCTTTCTGAGGGGGTAGATGGGATATCTTTAGGAATTTAAAGGAAGAGGGAAAAGGTAAGAAATGTTAGGGTTTTTAGTGAGCTGTTTTAATTCTTGGGAAGAATCCTAATCGAGAAATACAAGAGAAAAAAAAAAGGACTGCGAAAATTATTGTTATCCTTTACCCTGGGCTTCCTTCCAGGATTCAATTTCTACTCACCATGTAACCTGTGATGGGAGCCTCAGGTGGGGCAATTCGAAGCCCATGGCTCAGGATTCCCACCCAGTTAGTAAGTCTGGAACCATGCCACAACAGCATCCTAGGGAAAAGCCATTATTATTATTGCCCTCTATTGCTCTCCAGCAGGGATAGGCCATAAACACAAAAAAGCCATTTTCTGCCATTTTCCAGAAGTCCCATAACCACACTTCAGGCAAGGGAATGTTTTCCCAAACCCAAAGCTAAACTCAGACCTGTTATGAAGGTCCTCTCTGAAGGCTTCTTTTTCACCCTCCTTCTCTACTTCAAAAACATCCAGCAAGGTCATGGTATAGTCCCTGTGTGTGGGAGCATGAGTAGATTGTAGGTACTGGGAAATCACCTGTGAAAAAAAATGAAAGAAATGGCTGATACGGACTGTACAAGAGACCAGACTGAGCTGAAGAACCTTGGGGCTTCTGGTAAAAACTGGCAGACTTCCTGCTCCCTAATGGTCTCACAAGGCAGTGAGAGAGCTGTACTTTCCCCAGTTCCTGGTACACAGAAACTCTGCTCTATGTAAAAGTTTGCTCTTAACCAGAAGCACTCAGAGAACAGTGGGGTTAGGGGGATGGGTCTTAAAGGCAGGAAAATATATGACCGTTTTTCTTACTTTGAACTCATAACTTTCATGGTCTAGAGGGTGCAAGGCACAATGTAGTTTCCTATAGTGCTGGTCCAATGGGTGTTCTGGGCTTTGCAGCTCCATCTTCACAAGCTTAATGGCAATTTCAATGTCTCCCAAAGCCTGGCAAGATGAGATGCAGGATCAATGTGTAGGAACTTGGGAACAGAATTAATGCTTCCCAATCCACACATGTCTCACCTCTAGTAGTTGTACTTTGTCTGATAGCTCTTTTTCTGTCCGGATTAATGGAGGGGTACGGAGTCTAAGAACAGAGATATAATTCATAATCAGTTCTCTGATGTGTGACCGAAGGCACGTGACTGAAAGTAACAGACTAAAGATAGGTCCTTTAGAAAGTAAGTATAAAAAACTGGGGTTTTCCACATGAGGGAGAATCTATATAAAGAGAGGTTCCAAATATATAAATATATAAATATATGAAGAGAGGTTATGTACATAACCTTGATATCTGTATACACTACAAAGTGATCCCAAGTCCAGTTACCATCCCTCACCATACTGTTGACCTCCTTCACCCATTTCGCCCACCCCCAACCACCTTCCTCTGTCTGGTTCTCTGTATCTGTGAATTAGTTTTTGTTTTGTTTTTTTTAGATTCCACATAAGTGAAATCATATGGTATTTGTCTTTCTCTGTTGACTTATTTTGCTTAGCATAACAGTCTCAAGATCCATCCATTCATGTTGTGGCAAATGGCAAGATTTCATTGTTTTTTATGGCTGAGTAGTATTCCATTGTATAAATATACCACATTGTTATCCATTATCTGTCAATAGATACTTAGGTTGTTTCCATATCTTGGCTATTGTAAATAATGCTGCAATGAACACAGGGATGCACATATCTTTTCAAATTGATGTTTTCATACTCTTCAGATAAATATCCAGAGGTGGAATAGCTGGTCCATATAGTAGTTCTATTCTTAGTATTTTGAGGAATCTCCATACTGTTTTCCATAGTGGCTGTGCTAATTTACAATTCTACCAACAGTGTATGAGAATTCCCTTTTCTCCACATCTTCTCCAACACTTGTTATTTCCCGTATTTTTTTAAATAATAGATGAATCTTTATATCAATATCCATAAAGAATAATTTGGATATAGTCCTGTCTAGGAGCAGAAGTAGACCTGTTGACCACTTAGGGTTATTTTTAGGTCACAGAGCTCTAAAAAGCAATGAAAGGAATAAAAACAGAATCGACACCAGAATATAGAATCAACAAAGATAAAATGTATTATACCTACAATCATTTGAATTAGGGAGTTATATGTCTGAAGGTATTTTACTTGTTGGTTAGATAGCTAGACC
The DNA here is from genome assembly GCF_028749965.1 of Puma concolor. NCBI lineage: Eukaryota > Metazoa > Chordata > Mammalia > Carnivora > Felidae > Puma > Puma concolor. The sequence continues at coordinate 77,592,551 of NC_141672.1, forward strand.
CATATTCTCTTGGGTAACTTCCATTTGGTCAGAAAATATGGTTGTAATCAGGTCAGGAGTTTGCATTCCAAACTTGTAAGCCGACTAAATAGGCTATCTCTAAATTATTTTGGCTCTGTGTTTATCCAAGATGATCATTTCATTAGAAATGAAAGATTAAAAAAATTATAGTTGCTGCTGAGTGATATAGGGGATATGGTTAGGTAGAAGACCAAAGAGAAGTAACAGCACAGGCTTTACCCAAAGTCATGTGGGATCCTTGTGTAGAATTCATTGCATGCTTCCAGGAGAGCTCGTCCATGCTGGCCAGCCCGAATACAATCCTCAATCTTCTTAAGAGACTGGTAGCCTGCCTTGATTTGTGCCGCTGTCAGCTTCCCTGTAGGCCCAGCCAAAGATCATCAGATCCCACACGTGGAGTCTTACCCTGTAAACTGTATTCACATGCCTACCCAACAAAGACTCTCACCACTCAACTTTCAAAACAGCTTCTCTCCCCTCATACTACCTCTTACCCCAGATCTCCGGTTCTTCATTCATACTATCAGCAAGCTTTAAATCATGAAGGTGACTAAATATTCCATGAAAGGAACTAGGAAATATAGAGAGGGAATGTAGGATAGCATCTGAAGTCCTACCGAGAGGGGCTTTCTTGGTATCATATTTCATTTCTACCATCATCTCTTCCATGGCCTGGACATTACAGATCAACTCTATCAGCTCCTGTACACGGAGATCTAGCTGCGATTCTGGTTTCAAGGGGGATTTAAGAGATTCCTTTTTTGTTTTCTCTTCATTCTACAGCCAAAAAAAAAAGAAAAGAAAAATATGAAAGTATCTATTTTGAGGTCCCTGCAAGGGATGGCTCTACAATATTCCTGGCAGGTGAACATCAATCAGCCTCTGCCAAACCACAGGTTCATTCCATTATTAACCTAGTTAGAGTACTCAGTGTGACTCCTACATCTGCCTCCCATAGTTAAACACTCAGAATAAGTCTAAAAGGCTCTCCTAATATGCTGGTAAGTATGTAAAGACAGCTATTCTGTCTCAGATCTTCTCATCTTAAAATGACTAAGACTTTTACATTTTTCAGATACTGTATGTAACAGTTTTCAGCATCCTGGTTGCAACTCAATTTGTCAAAATTATTATTATTTTCTTTATTGGTATGGTATATACTGGTAGTATATAACCAAAAGTGAAGACAACTTTAAATGCAGTTTCCTCACTGTGACTATGTATTACTCCTCTCTGGATCCATACATTAAACTTCAGGATCTGAGATTTTATAAGAACCATACTAGACAGTAGAGACTAGACAGCATTTTCTATCTTCATTCTATAGTCCCTTTAAGATTACAAAGATCCGTGAAAGTTATCCCTGAGGTAACTGTTATCTTCAGTTAGGTGGTGAACAGCAAGACTCAAGACACCCTGGTCTGTTCTAGTCTAGGACCTGATCTAAGCCATTCTCTTAGACTTCACCTTGGTTAAGAGGAAGCAGTTTTCTCCCCAAATGTGTAGTCAGTTTACCTGTGCATTGGTGGCATAGTCCATTTCTAGCATATCATATTTTCCAGGCACCTTCTTAAACTTCTTACGATCCTCCCAATTGTTTTTTGTTTTGTCAAGGAATCTGTAGAATCCATGATGGTGAGAATATCTTACAAATAAGGGTCTACTAGGAATGGGCTTATAATTGTTTCCTTAGAACATCTCCAAACTATGTCTCCCCCCAACCCCCAAACTTCTTAGAACTCTTTTATACCCAACTTCCCACAAATCTGGACTCTAAATTAGGATCCTGAATAGAAAGAAAAGCTCTGGAGACAAAGGGAACAAAAAAATGGGAAAAAGGGGTCCTTGAGCTTCTTAAAGGCCCCAAATACCACATAAGCCATTGAGATTTTAGACAAAAGATCCCTATCTGCTCCCTGTCTCTGAAAGATTCTCAGAGACTCCAGAAAGCTCTGCATCCACATCATAGTGAAAGAATTTTTAAAACTCTAGCTGCAATATTCTCATCCTACCCACTTGGGTTTCCCAAGTTTCCTAAATTGTTGGTCATGTGCTAATTATATTAGATTCTTCTATTTTTAGTCAATTTCAACATTAGGTGATATAATCACTAACTTAAGGAGGCAGTTTGGTGTTTCAGTCACAGAATGTCACAGTGGAAATACATTAACAGTGAGGCCAAATCACACTTCCTATAAAATTCTTAAAGAAGACACATCCAAGAAGAATAGTATTTTTTTGGTACTCACTTCTTCTGAAAGATTTCCTTGGCTTTGTTGAGGTCCCCTGAACAAGCCACCAAGCTGTGCTGCCCCATTTTCCCCACTGCAAAGTAAATGCCACACATAAGATGGTTTCCTGTCAATCCAAGAAGAGTTCTCTCTCGAAACAAGCCAGCTCTCTAAGGTCTCCCTGCTTAGCATGTGACAAATGGGCAGGAAAGGGAGAAGGAAAGGTGAATGGATCCAGGAAGCTGATCCTGTTGATACTAGTTACCTGCTAACTGCCACAGTCCCTGAGCAGCATTAGCAGACCAACTGCAGGACACTCCCAGCCTCAACAGTCTGCCCTAGGTTTTTCCAATGAGGATGCTTGCTATTCCATTTGCAAGCCCCTCCCAGGTTACAGAGCCTCCATTCTACCAACTGAAACCCAGGGGATCTTTTGGTTACTCACTAAGCCACTTTAGGCTTTCTGAATGACCAATCAGAAGATCCATAATAAAAGTCATTACCCCGGCCCCATCTCATCCAAACACTGAAGTGCCTCTGGGCATCATCTTCTAAGAGCTGAATCAAATAGTACTTGTTGTTGTTGAACTGAAGATTAGTCTATGATGAGAGAAATGTGAACATAAGAGAGAGGTTTACAAATGGAAGCCAATAAACCAATGACTCTTCCTTGGTCACCGGCGGTACCAGTTATTGCTATAAGGAAAAGGCTAATATAAGGGACTTCAGAATTAAAGATCTGGGCATTGGGACACTGTCATCAGTAACTATCAAGAAGAAATTGCCATAAATAGAATGGCTCCTCCCTTTACCTGATTTAGCATGACATCATAGACATCCTTCCCTTCACAGTACACATGGGCCTAGAGAGAGAAGGAAAAAATTGACATCAGTATATTCTCAGCCCTAATGAGATCCTAAGTGACACTAAATTTTCTTCTGCCTCAAGGTGTCATTCTCCAGCACTGCCAACAGCCATCTTCCAAGGAAAGAAATGCCAAAGTATGTTCTTCTCCCCATAACCTGTTATTCCAATAATGAAAACACGTTGCTTTTTTTGTAATTACAGAAAAACAAATGATTCTGACAGTTAAAACCTGCTCCAAAGGAAGCCTTTTTTCTGTATTCTTCACATCCTTTTCACATTTATCAGTAACTCACGCCATACCAGGGCAGTTTCTCATTAGAACAGAGATGGTTCTTCCTTCATAATGGTATAATTTTCTAATTGAGAAAGAGAATGAGGTGTGGGAAGCTGATGACAACCCCAGAAGTTAGAAATACCGATTATTATCCCCAAACTCCACCACTTCCATCTCTTAGCCTTGGAGAAAATTAATCACAAGCAGTATTTGGGAAAGGACTCTTAAAATGAGTCCTAGCAGTGTTCTGGACAAGAATCCAAGTAACAAATGAACAACTGCTTTCTGAGAAACCAATGGGCAGAGGAGTCTCTCACCTTCCCCACCTTGGCTGTGCACTCCGGGTCCACAGGAGCTTTTCCCTTTAACAGCAAAGTCTTCACAGACTCTGCGGAAAGACAGATATGGACTACAGCTACTTATATGAGGATCAAAAATAGCTATCATGTCATAATTAGCTTTGCCCTTCCCAAGTAATCCTGATCTGCCCAGTTCTCAAGCGGTTTAAACTACATGAAACTGAAGATTCCGAGAAAGTAGATGAGTACTACACCCAAAGGATAGAATATTAATTATATCTTCGAGAAAGGAAGAAGAGTTGAAAGAATAAGACATCCCTCACCCGCAGCCTCCCATAGACATTCTTGCTAGCCTCCCTGGCCTACCACTTGAAGCTGACCTTGCTTATCTTCTGTCCTGTCATTATTGGCCTTTCCTTCAGTCACAGGCTCCTTCTTTACCCCCTGCCTTTCACATCTTCGAGTTTTCTTTGCAGGAGGCCAGTCTTCTGTAGCTACGTTGCTATTATTAACTCTTCCAGCTTTGTTTAATGCTACAGAAGCTATGGGCACAAAGAATGGGCAAAGAACCAAAAGAAAGAATGAGTACCCACTGAACACGATCCTACTTTGAAAAAACATCATCTTTTTAAAGAAATGGCTCAAGATGGTTTTGTAAATTTACAAATAATAACTGCATACCACTGTTCTTGATAATAGTCTGAGAAATCACTTCCTAAACTGCTATTCTAGCCAAATAATAAACTAAACTAAACTTAAATTAAATTAAATTAAAATGGAGCCCCACGGGCTCTTGTGAGCTCATAGCCTAAGGCAAGAGTCTCATAGCCTGCTTATCTCTATTTACTCATGCCCCCAAACGTTCTCAACATCTATCCTCAAACTAAGGTGGTATGAGATTGTGGTTAGTAGAGTGCTCTGGAGTTTGTCTCTAGCTTAGAGCCTAGCCCTGTCTCTTCTGGCTGTGAAACCCTGTAGAAGTTATTTCATCTCTTTGTACTTTAGTTGCCCCCACTGTAAAATCCAGAGGATGACAAAAATAGTATATAATTTGTAGGATGGACTTATGCACTTAAAAACATAGTACACAGAGAGTATGATGGCTCATTAGTCCTAAAACCTGAATTTTACTATCTCTGAAACTGGTATGCATCCTACAGTGGATGACATATAAGCAATGAATCACGTTTTAGTTGGAAGCATTTTTCCTTTCTTAGTGATACATAATGATGCACCTTACAATTAATTTTTTTTAACTGGACATTAGGTGTTTAAAATAGTGCTGGCACTGTTAGTTATTAGATGTCTACAAGCAAGCCCTTCTCATAATTCTGTAATACAAAAAGGTCTGAGAACCGAAATTTTAAAAGTTTTACACCTAAACTAGCTTGATAGCTAAGGGCGGGTCAAAGGGCGACGGAAGGGGAGGGGCTAGGGCAGAGGGCACCGTTCCCTTCAGACTCCTCGCCCCTCCAGCATTAGCCCCCTCCAATGTGCTCCGAACCTCGTGCTCTACCGCTGCGAGTCCCCCGCCGCCGGGCCGCCATGAAGCCAGAACTCGGACGTCATCAACCCTCTCCCAGGAATCGCCCGCCTAGAGTCACAAGGCGGGAATACAGCGCGCGTGCGTCCTGGAGAGAAGACGTCTACAAAGGACAGGGGCGGTACACCCCTCGATATTTGCATGTTGCTGTGTGTTGTGGGAAATCACCATAACTGAGAAATGTCTTTAGGTATGGGAGTCTTATAAATGCTCGGCGGGGCCACCCTTTCCCATAGGGCGGAGGGAAGCTCATCGGTGGGGCTACGCGCTGAGTGCCTTAAGTCACTCTACCCCATGTCCCCTGGGAAGGTCTGAGACTAGGGCCAAAAGCGGCCCTAACAGGGTCCTCCCTGAGTTTCGGGGAGGTGAGTTCCCAGAGAACGGGGCTCCGCGCGAGGGCAGACTGGGCAGGAGATGCCATGGACCCCGCCCTCTAGGAGGGGCCTGGCGGATGCCTCCTTAGCCGGAGCTTGGAAAAGACTCACGGCCAGCGAAGTGAGTTCAATGGCTGAGGTGAGGTACCCCCCAACGGGGGGGCCTCATAACCCAATTCAGACTACTCTCCCCCGTCCTCCTTTTGAAAAAAATAAAGCAGGACAAGGAGAAAGTTACAATTACAAATCCTAGCTAATAGTGGAAATCCTAGAATAGAAAGCTCTAATAGTGGAAGTTTGAGTAGTGAAAGCTTCAGAAAGTTGAGTTTGGCTAGGGGAAGAAAGTGGGATGGGATACAAGGGTCAGGGGAGCTATGGGAATGCTAATGATCTAGGGAGACTTTGAAGACCAGAGAAACCTGGTCATTTGGCTTTTACAAAGGTACTTGGTGATGACATTAGGAGTTCTCAGATATTTGGGTGCCACCGCCCCACAGAGGGTGAGGGCAGTGCACCTAACAAGCATAACAGACTTCAGATCCCCGCCCCCTATCCCAGACCCTCTGAATGTGAGGGTCTTCATTCTTACCGATAACACCCGGCAACCCTGGTATTGGTGATTTTCATTATATGTATAGATACAGAGATATTTATATATTCATTACTTCAACAAATATTTATTGGGGACCTTACTGGGTTTGGGGGTTACAATAGTTTGGTCAAGATAGAGAATATTTTGGCCAAGATAGAACTCATGTCTTCATGGAGTTCACAGTGTAGCTGCGGGCAGAGATTAATCAAGTAATCACACAAGCAGAAGCAAAAGTACAGCTACAATGGAAGGTAGTTCTAATGGGAGAGTAAACTGCGGAACTCATCACTGAGGCCATGACAGGAGTTGAGCTGTATTGGAGAATCACAAAGTGAACAGGGGAGAAAAATGGCTGAAACAATGAGTGCAAAAGGAAGCGTGGTATGAGATCAGCCGGAGAGGCAGCTAGTTTCCACAGCAAGCTAGGCTAGAAACTATATTTTGTCCTACTGCGTGTGTGTGTGTGTGTGTGTGTGTGTGTGTGTGTATGAACGACAGATGGGTTAAGGACTAATATTCAAAAATAAAACTTGAAAACTCTTAGGCAGAAAATACACACAAATATCTTTTAGATCTTGAGGTAAGGAAGGGGTTTCTTAAGACAAAAGTCACTGAGTATAAGAGAAAATATTAATGCATTTAATTATATTAAAATTAAAGAATTTTGTTCATCAAAACACATAAAATTTAGAAAAAAGAAAACAAAATTCTCATTGTTTGCATGTGGTTTGATTGTGAATATAAACAATCCAGAAGAAACTACAGGATAAAATTTTTAACTCAATAGGAAAGTTTAACAAGGCTGATAGAAAATAACCTGTAAGAATAAATTGCATTTTTATAACAGAGCTTCAAACAAATAAAAATAGAATTTTTAAGAAATGATAGTATTTAATATAACATCAAAGTGTATTAAGTATTTGGGAATAAATCTAACAAAATGTAGATGCTCAACAAATGCTTGTTGGATGGGATTGGTTTGGTTAATTTCTTTCGTTGGTAGGTCAAAATCTGTTGCATCTAACTTAATTATAGCACAAATAAGCTAGACTGGTCTAAAAGGCATTAGTTTGGAGATAGGAAAATGTACTAAAAATGGAAAATTTATTAAAACTAGCTAATACTCAGCAGAGCTTTCTTTGTGTACTAGACACTGAGTAAAGTGCTTTAACGTGCATAATCTCATTTAACCTTCAAAATAATAAAAGCTAGAATTTATTTGGTGCTTACTATGGTATGAGCTTTACATACATTAATTCTTACAACAACCCTACAGGGTAGGTATTGTTTTTGTCCCCATTTTATGGCTAAAGAATTTGAGCTTTAGAACATTTTAAGTAATTTATTCAAGCTCACACAGTCTATTTGTTTGCTAGGGCTGCCATAGCTAGCTCACACACTGGGTGGCTCAAACAACAGACATTTATTTTCTGAATTCTGAAAGCTAGAAATCCAAGATAAAGGTGTCTACAGTGTAGGTTTCTTCTAAGGCTTTTCTTCTTGGATTGTAGATGGCTGTTTTCTTCCCTGTCTTCCCAATCACTATCCTCCCTCTGTGTCTATGTGCTAATCTCATCTTCTTAAAAGGACACTGGTGATACTGGATGAAGGCCCACTCATATGACCTGTTTTACCTTAATTACTTCTTTAAAGGTCCTATCTCCAAATACAGTCACATTCTGAGCTCGTGGGAGGGTTTAAAACATATGCATTTGGGAGGCAGGATCACAATTCAGCCCGTAACACCCAGTTCATAAGAGGCAGGTCAGATCTATGTAACTCCGAAGTTTATTTTTATCTACTAGACTATTGTATTTGTCAAGTTTCTTGGTAGTAATTACCATACCCCCCACATTTTTAAAAATTTATTTTTATTTTTATTTTTTCTTCTCTTAGTTGTTATTTTTTATGGTAGTCAGTGAGAATTACTGAGATATATTTTGAAGATATAACTTAAAAAAATTTTTTTAATGTTTATTTATTTTTAAGAGACAGAGAGAAACAGAGCGTGAATAGGGGAAGGACAGAGAGAGAAAGAGACACAGAATCCCAGTCTCCAGGCTCCAAGCTGTCAGCCCAGAGCCCATTGCGGGGCTTGAACCCATGAACCATGAGATCATGACCTGAGCCGAAGTCAGAAGCCCAACCGAATGAGCCACCCAGATGCCCTGAAGATATAACTTTTTATAGTCAGACACAAAGTAAACATAACCAAAACAGTATTAAAACATGTCACTGATAACTAGAAGAAACTATTTAACAAATGTGTGGTGAATGAGAATTTTCTTAGGTCTTAAACAAAACAAGAAAACAGAGGAAAATAATACATTTGCCTATTGATTCTTAAAAAAGAAAATGAAAGAATTTTAGAAAATGCCCAATGGAAGCTACAGTGTTTAAAATTTGAATTCAATGTACTTAACACATAAAGAGCTATCTAATAGTCGTAAGAGAAACAAAATTTTCTGTGGATAACTGAACAAAAGAAATGAATAAACTGCAAATATGAAAAGCAAGGACATGGAAAAATTTTTCAGGCTCACATGGCATAAAAATGCAAAGTATTAGTATTAGTATTCTACAGGACAATCGGCCTGTTCTCTTCAAGTTATTGTTATAAGAAAAAAAGAATAAAATTGGCACTGTTCTAAATTAAAAGAGACTTTTCAGGCATAACAACCAAAGGCAGTGTTTGGTATTTGGATGCTGGTTTAAACAAGCCAACAATAAAAATCCTTTTGGGAGCAAGAGGGTATGCAGATATGAACTGAATATTAGATGATTTTAGGGGATTATTTATATAGATGTGGTAATGGTATTGTAGCTATGATTTTTAAAAAGTTCCTTTAAAAAATGAATTAGGGGTGAAATGTCATGATATCTGGATTTGCTTTGAAATACTTCAACCAAAATAATCAAATGAAGCAAATATTGTACAATTGTTAAACAGACAATTGTTAACAGACAATTGTTAAATGTAGGTAATCTATGTAGAGATGTCCATCATATTCTTTTCTCTAGTTTTCTGTGCACTTAAAATTGTCATATTACATTGAAGATACATTAAGGAAAAAATGATGGAAAAAAAGGATGAATTAGTCAAGACAACTGTAATTAAAGAGAAGAGCCAACTGCAAATCAAGACTTCATATCCTGGTAAGTGAATATTTTAGGTAGTATTACTGATTATAATGTGATATTCCTAAGATGTATTTACATTTTTTATCATGTCATAATGACAGGAAAAATTCGATTAATCAAGCTAGACATAAAAGATACATAATTTCGGGGGAAGTCTACATATTTCAAAAAGTAAAGTGCGTGAAAAATGGATTTGTGATACCCAAGATTAAACAGATACTTCTTTAAAATAGAAAAGGACTCTTCCTAATGACTAGTTTAGGTTTGCATCCCACTGGACTGGGTAACTAGTTCCCATGTCCAGATAAGAATCTTTTAGTTCATACATAAGATCATGCAAACCTCAAATGGCTGAAACAATCTAGAAATAAGTATGATTTTATTTTCTTTATTTGGGTTCTGAGAAGGTATAGAAGTAGTATCTAAAAAAAATTTCTGAAATCCCAGAATCTATAAAATATATAGGGAGAAATAGCAGGAGCAGAAGAAAAGTGAAGAGGAAGAGAGAGAAGGAGGAAAAGAAAGTGGAAAAAGAAGGATAAAAAATTTTAACAGTCGTATTTGCACAATGTAAGTGTGAGTTTACTGCTCGGACTTGTAATCGTTAAGATATTTTTTGTATGCTTTCCATGGACATGCCAGCAATATTCATATTGCTGTGGCATCATAAATTTGTTCAACTTTTGGGAAATGAAATAGTAGCAAGGTTTCAGAAGACCCGCAGAGCCTGACCAATGCGGAAGAAAGAGAAGACGTATCAGCAGGGCTACTGATGGGATAAAGTGGGAAGGGGAAGGAATTATAGGTCCAGAGAAGAAGGAAGGAACCAGCTGAAAAGCCTGGTGAAGGATTGTGATTACAGCAAAGGGACCTGGGAGTGTCTCATGGTCAAGGACTTCTTGTAAAATATATCCTATGGAAGAATGGAAGTGGGGAAGAGACGAAGAGAAATATTAAGTGGAGCAAAAGAGATGAACAGAGTAGCTGCCACAGAGGTGACTACAGAGGGAGCTGAGAAAGGAGGTTTCTGAAAAAGGGTGATTTGGGGGGAAACTTGTTTGCTTTCTTTTGCTTTTGTTTTTGTTTATAATGGTACAGCAGGAATTGGGATAATGGGCTAAATCTGTGATACTGTATAATCTTTATATCATTTGGTAACTATAGATATGTAACTGACATGAACTCTTCCACAAATTTAGAGTGTGTGTGGAGGATGGGGAGATTGTTGTTTCCCAGTGCCTTACTAAGAACAACAAGCCTCTCTCTTCCCCAGAATTCTCTAAAAATACTTAGGGCTTCAGGGAGGAGCATTCTCTTCTCCTGAATTCACTTTAGAGACTGGGCAGCCTTTACTATCCACCCTTGAAACACGTAGGGTCCGTGCATCTCTGCCTTTATATGTCATCTTGGTATTCTAAAGTTCTTTACTAAAGTAGTTTTTTTTTTCCACAGTGATTTCAGAGAGCCTTATACTCATCTTTCTGGGGTTCCAAAATGATCCGCTAATATCACTCACTGGAGAAGAAGAAAATCAGCAATGTAATCTTGTTACTTTAAGAAGCAGGAAATTATGAGTGAGTGTAGGTCTGTAATCACAGAATTTAGGAGCAAAAACTAATTTCCATTGATTTCTTATATCTTGAAAGAATTGTATGATGTGTAAACAAATAGAAGTTTATAAGTAAAGTCATGCAAGCAGTTATTTACTTTTTCATTTCCTCTCTATATAAGAATGAAGGATGAGCAAGGAAGGAAGGAGAACATGAATTGACCATGTACTATGACCAGTCATTTTGTTAGACTCTTTCATATATTTGTATATATGTTAGGGAGGGAGGTATTACTTTCCCCATGGTACAGAGGAGAAAATTGAGTCTCAGAGAGTTTAAGAAATTTATTCCAGATTGTGCAGCTAGAAAATGTCTTGGAAACTATCACAATTTATGTGAAATGTCTCAGAATATCCCTGTTCCGCACCTTGAAATAGAGATTTTCATTTGCTACTCTAAAGGAGGAAAAAGTTTTCCTTAACCTTCTTAGAGTCCCTGGCAGGATCTGAAAATTGAACTGACAAAAATTAACAGGAGGAAAACATACAAGTTTTATTGAATTTTCACATGTACGTACGTGGGAACCTTCACAGAATGAAGAAGTGACCAGAGTAGGAAACTTTAAAACTTTTAGACAAAGAGACAAATTTGTGAAGAATTGACAACAGACAAAGGGCTTTGAACTAGTAGTAGAAACTGGTGAAGAAAGAGCTACCAAGATAAGGGTTAGTTTAATAAGGTTGGTTTATACAACTACATTTTCAAAGCCTAAACGCTTAACCACACCCATCTTTTAGTCACTCGGCTTGTTAACTGGAATATTACCCTGAAGGTAAGTTCTAATTTGAATGGATCTAGACTGTTTATAATGAAACCTGTTACTTTGCATAAATTAACCCTATTGAAGTCCAAAGGTTAGGAAATTATCCTAAAGGAACAAAATTGTTTACAGTAGGGCCATCTAAACAAGCATGTGTATAAATAGCTTGAATTAGCCTATGTTTGCTTGTGTTAAGTACTTGAACTCAAAAGGAAACTTGGTTTAAAAAGGTCATTCTAAAAATAGTGCAAGTAGCATCACTGTTCTATAAAGACACAAGTAGGTGAAGGGGGGGGGCGGTTGTATCATTTCGGTACCTTTTAAGGTAAAGGAGGAGGGACTCTGCTTTTAACTCATTAGCCAATCAGACTCTGAGGCCACTTCTCAAAGCCACTTCCTGTCTCTCCACTTAGTCTCTCCGATTTGGTGGTGGGCTGGTGAGTATGCACTTAATTTTGCTCCCTGATTATTCTGAATTTCTTTTCCATTTGAGCCCTGTATCCTGATGGCAGGCCTTTTTTTTCAAGCAAACATTAGAGTGTGTGTGAGTCACAAGGCGATTAATTTCGGCTGTGTGGAGATTGGGAGAAGGCAGTGAAATGCTCTGCCTGGCTTATTTCCACGTGGGCCTCTGCAGCACTGGGTCTGCCTTCCTTCCCCGAGACCTGGTGACCCAGAAACAACGGACTCTGCTTCATATACAGAGTCCCCGTGTTCCTGGAAAACACCTGGATTCCTTTTGCTTGGAGGGGCAGGTATTGTTATTATTCTGATGCTGTTTTGACTTAGATCTCCCTGGCCGGAGGGTAGACCTTGGGAAGAGGTTCAGACTAGTACATTTTCTCTCGTGTCTGTAGAGCCCAGGCCCTCCCTGGGTTTGTGGGAGCTGTAGCGAACGTTTTTTCCCTGGTCTTTGCTCAGAGCATTCATTATAGCTTTCTTAGTGAGCCTAGGCAGCAAACTCTGAAGTTAGATGATTTTAGTGAGCCCTCAGAGGAGCTCCCAATTTTAATGTCGCCACTGTAGTGAGGGTGCCCTAAAAAGCCCAAGAACTACTAAAGAAAAAATCAGGGGCCTTAGCTCGGGACAAGCCCAAATCAAATTCTAGCACTACAGTTTACTCCTCCAGTGACCTTGGGTAACTCAGTGGACCACTATGAGGCCCCGCTGTTGAAAATCAAAATATACGAAGGCCAGGCATTATAATAAATGTTATATACCTTCTAGAAGTAAGCAGTAAATTTATTTTGGATATATTTTTTCTTATAAAAAGTCTTGCCTGGTGACTTTGAGTGTAAATGGATTCCCATTTTTTTTCCTCCTTGATATACATTAGTTTGAATACAATGTATGTGTTCATTATTCTTCCAGGCAGAAGATGTGAAAGAAATAAACTAGTGGAAGGAATGTAGTAATAGAATGTTGTAGACTTCTCAAAATCCTTATAATTCTTATGCTTTATTGTTAAATTAATGTTATTTTTTTGGAAAGTAATAGTTACATGGTTAAATTAAAAAGAGATCAAAGCGTGTATCATGAAGTCTCCTACGTCGCCTAATTTCTCTACCCAGTAACAGCATTAACAGTTTCTTATGTATACTTTCTGAGATATTTTATGTAAGTATAGGCAAATATATGTATTTTACCCTCCCCTCTTACATACTCTACCATGTATCTTACTTTTCCCACTTGAGATTTCCAAATGAATAAAGAACATCCATATTCTTTATGATGGTTACACAGTAATCTAATGTATGTGCATACCATAATTTAAGCTTTATTGGTGAACATTTAGGTAGTTTACAGTCTTGTTGTTTACCCCAAAATGAATAACCTTGTATATAAGTCAGTTGTCACATGCCACAGTTCAGTTGGGTTTGATATAGTTTATAAGGACTCTAAACATGCACTGCTTCCTGTTACTTATATTTATTTTGTACACAGTGATAACTGGAAACCAACCAACACCATAAATGTCCTGATTGAGCAATAAAGGATTTTTTATCAAAAGCAAAACCACGCTGATGGCTTTTATGTGAATGGATCTTTGCCCACTTCAGTTTAAGGGATGGTTTATTTTGCTGTGAACACATTTAATGTTGAGAAGGAATGGCAACATGAACCAGAGAAACCACATGGGCAGAAGGAGCATGTTTCCAGTGTTTACTTAGCAGAATGCATGCTGGATATCTTCCTGAAATAACAGTGTTGAGTGAGTAAACTCATATTTTAGCATTAAGTTAGGGAAAACAGAAATGTTTTTTTGGGATGAAAATATGCAAAACAAAAGCTTCTGGGAATTCCACCAAAGCTTTTTTATTTATTTATTTTTTAAGTCATAAAAGGCTAAGATCATGTCTTGTGAAACCTCTAGTTTTCCAGTTAGGAGTATCTTGGATTTGAAAGTGGACTTATTAGGGATGTGTCACTCCCATTAGGGAGTGACTTTCTGGGCTTCACGATATTGTGAAAGTGAAATTTTTAGGCAGAATATCCCCATTCCTACTCATTAGCTGGTTGAGCTTGGACACTTAATAATAGAAACAACACGTTAAACAATTTAGTTGCATGTCAGCTACTGTGCAAAGTATTTTATGTTTATTTTACCTCATTTAATCTTCACAACAGTCCTAAGAGGTGGGTGGTATTTGTCCTCATTTTACAGAAAGGGAAACCAAGGCTTAGAAAAGTTGCAAATAGGTGGGGGGAGTCAAGCTCCAGTTTTGTCTGACTTCAAAATCCATTATGTTAACCACTAAGGTGCCTGCCATTAGTCTCCAAACCATGCTTACAGACCTATAAGATGGAGATGACCTATATTTGCAAAATGAGGCAGTATATAGAAAGGGCTTTGTAAATTCTGAGACAGGCAAAGTATTATGAAATAGATAAAATATCAAGTTAACAGAGTAGACTTTTACTGGCTCTTGTATTCTGATTTCAAGTTATTCTTTCCTGCTGTTGTGATCCAAAGCCCTCAGGTAGTATTTCATTTGTGACCCTGGTGAAATAGTTGTCTTTTGGTATGAGCTGCATGGCCCGTCTGTGTTTCTGAGCTCCTCACTTTTATATATACTCTGAGTGGATTCTGCTTGCACTGAGGTTAAAACCATTGGTATTTTGGGCTAAAATAGCTGACAGTGAGTGAGAAACAAAACTTGCAATCTTTTCTGATAGTAGTGCCTTATAGAGCTATCTCTAAAAGAGAACTATGCCAAGTGACAGTGTAGCATTTAATTCCTATGCAGAATTTTGTGTTTTCCTTTTGCTTCAGGTTGAAGATGGAATCCATGGAGGAACGCAGGCCTGGGTCTTCAAAAGCCTATGTGCTAGCCCAGAAGTGGCACTGTGAAAGCATCTGTAACATCAATTAAGTGGGCTTGGATTTGGACATTCTCGGTAGGAATGGTTAAAGGCTGATGGGACCATAAAGCAAGTACTTGAACTTTGACTAAGATAATGCCTTAAAGTGTTCTCTGTGTCCCATGTATATGTATCTTTTCTATCTCAGAAAGATAGGTTCTTTAAATTACTGTTGTATCCCATAATCCTAGGCACATAGTGGGCATTGAGTAATTGGCATGGAACTGAATAGGCAGTTGTCATCTTAGAAGCATCAGATTTGGTATTATCAGTTTGTAGTTTATATCAGGTTTTCATGAAGCATCTGTTCCCATACATAAAATGTATGTTTTGGCCGTGAATACCAGTACTTAGAAGCTTTTACTTCTCACAGGGGACAAAATGAGTGGGTCATTGGTAGTTTATGGGGTATTTATAAAATATTTACTTGAGTTCCCTAAATGCTTAGTAATTATGAAATGGCCTTCATTGGTAGAATGCCATTGGTAGAACTGTAGAAACCTTGCACTTCATGTCTTATTACTTATGTTCCCTTAGTTAATCTAATATGCTGCTCATCTGAAAACAGCCTTAAATAATTAAAGTGTTATTCAACTGTCAGATGGGAGTAAAATAACACTTTGATTATATCTCTCAGGTACTTAAACCACCTCAGTTTCTTTCTGACCTACTGAGCCAGTATGTCATTCTCATTATATGCTAAAACCAACCATCTTCTGTAACTCTGCTTCCTATTTCTTGTAGGAAGAAGCATGGTGAAGTGGACAGAACTGAATTTAAATCCTCTTAAAAAAAAAATGTTTATGTACTTATTTTAGGGGGGGAGGGTCAGAGAGAATTGCAAGCAGGCTCCACATCATCTTGCAGAGCCTGATGTGGGGCTCGATCTCAGAACTCTTGAGATCATGAATGGAGCCGAAATCAAATGTCTGGGGGCTTAACTGACAGCCACCCAGGTGTCCCTAAATCTTAGGTCTTAATAGCTCTTAATAGCTAGTTAATTTAATTTCTCTAAGCCTCAAATTTAACAATAAATATGGGATAATAAAGTTTGAGTGAAATGATTTTTAAAGTTTCTGACAGAATAGTAATTTGTTTTAAGCTTACTTATTTTGTGGGGTGCCTGGGTTAAGCATCTGGCTCTTGATTTCAGCTCAGGTCATGCGCTCATGGTTCTTGGGATCGAGCCCATTGTTGGGGTCTGTGCTGACATTGGGGAGCTTGCTTGGGATTTTCTCTCTCCTTTCACCATCCGCCCCTCCCCCACTTGTGCTCTCTCACTCTCTCTCTCTTAAAATAAATGAATAAACATTAAAAAAATTTATTTTGAGAGAGAGAGTGTACCCGTGTATGCACAAGAGGGGAAGGGGATGGGTAGGTAGAGAGTGAGAATGCCAAGCATGCTTTGCACTATCAGTGTGGAACCTCACATGGGTCTTGAACCCAGGAACCATCAGATCAAGACCTGAGCTGAAATCAAGAGTTGGATGCTTAACCTACTGAGCCACCCAGGTGACCCCAGACAATAGGAATTTTTAAGAATGTTAGATACTACTTCCCTTTCCGTCAGCTTATTTTAGTCATACCCATCCTTTAAGGCACTGCTATCCAACAGAATTTTCTGTGATGGAAGTGTTCTATATTTGTATTCTGCATGGTAACCATTAGCCACACGTGGTTATTGAGCAATTAAAATGTGACTGAGGAATTTAATTTAAAATTTAACAGCAGTATGTGGTGTTATCTGTGGGGTAGTGCAATTTTTTTTCTTGTGATGAGAATTATTTAATTTTTTTTAATGTTATTTTATTTTTGGGAGACAGAGAGAGAGAGAGACAGAACATGAGCGTGGGGAGGGTCAGAGAGAGAGAGGGAGACACAGAATCTGAAGCAGGCTCCAGGCTCTGAGCTGTCTGTCAGCACAGAGCCCTGATGTGGGGCTTGAGCTCACCAACCTTGGTATCATGACCTGAGCTGAAGTCAGGTGCTTAACCAACTAAGCCACCCAGGCGCCCGACTTAAATTTTTTTTAAGTTTATCTATTTTGAGAGAGGCAGAGAGAGTGTGAGTGGGGGAGGGGCAGAGAGATGGAGACTCACAAGCAAGGGTCTGTGCTGTCAATGCAGAGCCCAATGCTAGGCTCAAACTCAACAAACTGTGATCATGACCTGAGCTCAAATCAAGAGTTGGACACTTAATTAACTGAGGCACCCAGGCACCCTATGATGAGAACTTTTAAGATCTCTCTTAGCAACTTCCAAATATACAATATGGTATTATTTTAAGGCTCATTCAAGATACATAACTTTTTTCTTCATGAAGACTACTATGACCAATGATTCTTATTTATTTTTTTTTAACTTTTTAAAATGTTTATTTTTGACCCAGAGAGAGACAGAGCATGAGTGGGGGAGGGGCAGAGAGAGAGGGAGACACAGAATCCAAAGTAGACTCCAGGCTCTGCGCTATCAGCACAGAGCCCAACTCAGGGCTCAAACTCAGACCGCAAGATCATGACCTGAGCTGAAGCCAGACGTTCAATTGACTGAGCCACCCAGGCACCCTGACCAGTGATTCTTATTTTTAACAATCCTTGCTATACCACTTTTTGGTACTTCCCATGGACATTAATCTGCATCAGTCTTGTATTTCTAACTAGATTGTATCTGAGGTTATGGATTTTAAAATCTTCACATTGTTGTATGAAAAGGAACATGATAAAAATATAATAGTTTTAGTAAGTTTTAGATTATCATTAAATATAATACAAGAAACTTTCTAGTTAATAGGGAATAGTCTGAAGATTGCCTGCAGTGATGAGCTTTGTGTCTAGGCTTTCACCTGAAAGTTAGATTACACTGAAGCCTTGGAAGAGGAAATTATGCTTTCTTATATTGCCATCTTGTGGCTGCCTTGGGTTCTAAATGATGCTAATTCAATTTTGCTACGTCAGGAAAGTTTTCTTTAGTTTGTTGTGATAAATTTTTACCAAAAGTAAAACGTTAAATACAATCAGCATTGTCTCATGAAATTGAAACATGCTTTGAAAAAAAAGTTAACTATTTTGGATTACCTTCTCTCTCTCTCTCTCTCTCTCTCTCTCTCTCTCTTTGAGTATGCTCCATGCCCAATGTGGGGCTTGAACTCAAACCTTGAGATCAAGTTCCATGTTCTACTGACTAAGCCATGGGCCCAAGATTACTTATTTATTTTATGAGTTCCTGGCTCTTTCCTTCTTTTTTCT
Organism: Puma concolor; assembly: GCF_028749965.1. Taxonomy (NCBI): domain Eukaryota; kingdom Metazoa; phylum Chordata; class Mammalia; order Carnivora; family Felidae; genus Puma; species Puma concolor. Next base: position 77,610,871 of record NC_141672.1, read on the forward strand.
TTTTATTAAAAAAAATTTGTTCATTTTTGAGAGAGAGAGAGAGAGAGAGAGAGACAGACAGACAGACAGAGCATGAGCAGGGGAAGGGCAGAGAAAGAGGGAGACACAGAATCCGAAGCAGGCTCTAGGCTCTGAGCTGTCAGCACAGAGCCTGACGGGGCTCAAACCCACAAACCACGAGATCATGACCTGAGCCGAAGTCAGATACTTAACTAATTGAGCCACTCAGGCGCCCTTTTTTCCTTTCCTTATTTTTTCTTTCTTTCTTTCTTTTTTTTTTTTTTTTAAAGGATTTTGTGAATCTAATGACTGGTTACAAGTATTTTCTGTAGTTGAACACCCTATGGACTTGGAAAGGTTGGCAGTAACCCATGTCATTTATGCCCCATCTCACTGAATTTGTTCCCATAACTGCAAAGCTCTGGTTGCAGCCAGCACATGGCTCCTTCCTTTTCCATACTGTTCTCTTATTGTGAGACTCTGGACTTGTAACTTTTGGAGTTTGGTTAAACTTATTGTACAGTTTTACCCAAACTTTTAAATTTATACAAGAATCTGAGCTTGTGTAAGAAGTCCTGTCCTAATGTGACACTGAGTTTGGGCATTTGGGCATTTCATGCCATTCATTCTCCAAATAGATGGGTCAATTTATATTACTGGTTGGAGGTTGATACAAAGAATGGTTTTCCTTGAGGTTAATTTTCCTTGAGGCTATAGAGATGTGGCTTGGGAGTAGGCTGGTATGCATTCAAGTCCTGTAAACATAACCTTTATTATTTACTCTTTATTTTTCAGAGATGATGCATTTGGAAAGATGATATGCAGGTAGTTGGTAGATCGTGTGGTTCAACTAATTTCTAGATAGAAGCTGATGGATTTGATACCAGAGGTAAGTGTAAAAGAAAAGTCTTTTTACTTGATTTGGATTTCTAATCATCTAGTAAGTTTTGGGGCTCAGTGTCCTTAGTGGCTGGAATTTGGTAGTTTGAAAAAGCCTTAGTTCTAACCTTAAGAGTGTCCTCCTAGTTTAGAGACGGGGAGCCTGTGGTGGTTTGCCCTTCATCAGTCACCTACAGTTTGCCATGATGAAATGCATGTTAAGTCCGTGTTTCAGCTGATCACCCTGATTAAACACATGCTCTGAGCAGACTAAAGCTAGGGCAAACACCTGGAGTTGAATTCTGGTTCTTGGAATTCTTACTGGGATCTAGCCCCCCAGTCCCAGGTAAATCTTAAATCTTTGAATTACAGATCTGATACTACAACACTTTGTGGTGTGCTTTGACCTTTTGTGATATCTTCTTGAGATAGATAGAACCAGGGTCAAGAATCTTCCTCAGTGTAAACATTCAAACACTACAGAAAAAGCACTGATAACTGGTATAATTCTATCACCCACTTTACTTGGCGGTTTTTAACTAATCACTATTTTATTAATTTATATATAAGATTAAGAGGATTTCAGAGTTGGTTCAGTCAATTTTGTCAGGATCATAAAATGCAACACTATGTAGTCACTTAAAAGTTCTGATACAGGTTTACCTTTTTTGAAATGGAAGGATATTCAAGATACATTGAGTTAAAAACAAGTTATAGAGCAGTGTGCCTAATCCCTTTTATGCTTAAATATTTTCATATACTTATGTTTACTTCAGAAATTTTATGAAAGGATATACTCAATACTAGGGATTATTGTTTCTAGAATTGGATTCTAAGGGTGATCCTGTTACCCTGTGTTTTCTGACTTTATTATATTCATGTATTGTATTAATTGAACCTACACAGAACAGGCTTCTATTCTTTTTATCTGTGCCTGCATGCTTCAGCAGAGAATGGGGTACATCTGAGGGAGAAATACAGGAAATGCAAATAATCCAAAGTAACATTAGTACTTGAAATAGCTTTCAGCTTTGGCTATGTCTTTTTGCAGCAATGACGTTTCAGGAGACCAAAACTAGATCTGAGTCTGACTTCTTTCCCAGCTTGGAATTCTTGGGTGTTGTAAGTCCTGGATATACAACAGATGATGACAACATTTTTCTTTTGTGGTAAGGCTTATGTTGAAGCTGAGAAGCTTTGACATACATATGAATCTTTGAAAATTCAACTTTGTGGCTTCATGGCCAGCTGCTAAGTTGCTACAGATTTAATATTTTAAAAGGTCAAAGATGTTGAGGTAGTATAGTATATTATGCATAGATTCTGGAGTGAGACTGAGTTCAAACCAATCCTTTGTCACTTAACAGCTATGTAACCTTGGCAAGTTTCTTAACATCTCAGTGTCTTAATATGAGAATGATAGTGCCAGATTCAAAAGAATAGTACGTCACTTTGAAGATTAGATAATAAATTTGTGGGCTTAGAACACTGCTTAAGCATATAGTGATTGTTCAATAGATATTACCTGTTTTTTTTTTTTTATTGATGTTTATTATTCAGATAGAGACAGTGCAAGTGGGGGAGGGGCAGAGAAGGAAGGAGACACATAATCTGAAGCAGGCTCTAGGCTCTGAGTTGTCAGCATAGAGCCCGATGTGGGGCTCCAACCCATGAACCATGAGATCATGACCTGAGCCGAAGCTGGGCACTTAACCGACTGAGCCACCCAGGTGCCCCTAGATATTAGCTGTTTTATCATCAAAGTCCATGTGCATATTTATCTTAAACTATTCTACCTGGTGGTTTCTGACATCTTCATCTCCAGCACATAAAACCTAATTTAAAGTTCTAGAATTATGGTAATAAGTATGATAATCAGGACTAGTGTGTATCTCTATGTGACTGTTCCAATAACATTTCTTTAGTTGATTGATCTTGTTTTGGCACTGAGTTATTTATCATCCTATTCCTCATTTTGTCTTTTAGCTGGAGCAGATGATACTTGATGGTTCATTTAGCTCTTAATTGACTTTTTAAAAATTTAGATGTAGTGATTGATTCCTATTAAGACTGACTTGAAAAAAAAAGAATACTTAATATCTTTATTTTTATAAATGTTTCTTAAAACATTTCTTAAAACATTCTTAAACATTAAAACATTCTTAAAACATTTATTAAAATGGTTGGAGATAAATTTTGATGGCTGTTCCTCTCACTGCTTAGAGCTTAGGTAGTGAGATTTTAGTCCATCATATATCCAAGCTGACTTGTTTTCACTCAGGGCACCATGGGGATGGGTTGGCCGTCCGTTAGTGTCTTCTGATTTTTGTGGAGTCAAACAATTACAAAGCAGGTGGTGATTCTAGGTTAAGACAATGTACCTGTGATTGAAAAAATAAAACAAAACTAACATTAAAATATAAGGATGTATAAGTTTATTGACAATCCTTTGACTGCAATAGTATTTGAATAGCACTGACCTAGGGCTATGAAAGAAAGTGGTTTAGTAAATTGAGAGTTTCTGAAACAATAACTCTGAAGTCATTCATGTTTACATTTTAAGTTGTTTAATCATTTTGTACTGATGAGTTTCTACTGATCAATTTTCTACCGAGTGGTTGCTTACACATTTTAGGTTAGTATTAAAAATGTATTTTTCGGGGTGCCTGGGTGGCTCAGTCGGTTAAGCGTCCGACTTCACCTCAGGTCATGATCTCACGGTTTATGAGCCCTGCATTGGGCTCTGTGCTGATAGCTCAGAGGCTGGAGCCTGCTTTGGATTCTGTGTGTCTTTCTCTGCTCCTCCCCTGCTTGTGCTCTCTCTCTCAAAGAATAAATAAACATTTTTAAAAAATGTATTTTTCTTCACAGCATGAAAGTAGATGGAAATTAAAGATGGAAACAGACTTTTCTCCTCAGAAAGGGTTTATAGAATCAACCTGCAGGGTGTCTGGTGGCTCAGTTGGTTAAGCATCCGATTTCAGCTCAGGTCATGAGCTCGAGGTCCGTGAGTTCGAGACCTGCATTGGGCTCTGTGCCAACAGCTCAGAACCTGAGACCTGCTTCGGATTATGTGTCTCCCTCGCTCTGCCCCTCCCCCACTCATGCTCTGTCTCTCTCTCAAAAATACACATTAACTTGGGGCGCCTGGGTGGCGCAGTCGGTTAAACGTCCGACTTCAGCCAGGTCACGATCTCGCGGTCTGGGAGTTCGAGCCCCGCGTCAGGCTCTGGGCTGATGGCTCAGAGCCTGGAGCCTGTTTCCGATTCTGTGTCTCCCTCTCTCTCTGCCCCTCCCCCGTTCATGCTCTGTCTCTCTCTGTCCCAAAAATAAATAAACGTTGAAAAAAAAAATTAAAAAAAAAATACACATTAACAAAAATTTTTTTAAAGAAATGCAAGAAAATTAGTTAAAAAAACCTTGCATAAATGTAAGAGGCAGGAAGAGTAAAATATTTTCTTTCATCATTCTTAGATTCTTTGCTAGATTGTAAACTCCATGAAAGCAGGAAAACTTCCTTATCTGTAATGCCTGGCCTAGAATAGATACTCAAAAATATGTGAAGTGAAACCTCCATTAGATATTTTTTTAAGTTCCTGGAAAATGGCACCCTTTTTAATGGCATTTTGGCAAGACATTTATTTACATGTAATAATTGGAACTTAAATTTTGACTCTGATGAAAAATGTATATATAGGTACATTGTATATATAGGTACATCTGGGTACCAGTGAGTCTACCTAAAAGTCTTAATACTTGGGGTGCCTGGCTGGCTTATTGGTAGAGCATGCTGCTCTTGATCTTAGTGTTGTGAGTTCAAGACCCAAGCTGGGTGTAGAGATTACTTTGATTATGATGTTTGATCCTTTAAGGGTCAATGAAGAATGGCTGCCAAAACAACCTGGGTTTGAGGAATAATTATATAAAAGCTTACATTTATGTATGTATGTATGTTTACTTATTTTTCTGAGAGAGAACCAGCAGCAAAGGGGCAGAGAGAGGGGGACAGAAGGTCCAAAGTGGGCTCTGTGCTGACAGTAGAGTCCAGTGCAGGGCCTGAACTCATGAACCATGAGATTATTATTATTTTTTTTTTTTTAATTTTTTTTTCAACGTTTTTTTTTTTTTATTTATTTATGGGACAGACAGAGACAGAGCATGAACGGGGGAGGGGCAGAGAGAGAGGGAGACACAGAATCGGAAACAGGCTCCAGGCTCTGAGCCATCAGCCCAGAGCCTGACGCGGGGCTCGAACTCACGGACCGCGAGATCATGACCTGGCTGAAGTCAGATGCTTAACCGACTGCGCCACCCAGGCGCCCCAAACCATGAGATTATGACCTGAGCTGAAGTCGATTGAAGTCTTAACCGACTGAGCCACCCAGGCACAACAAAAGCTTACTGATATTTAATAGGATATCTTTTATTATGAGCATTTTATTTATAGCCTTAATTGGACATTTATCATTGATTTAAGTTTTACAGAGCACTCAGGTATGGTTAAAAAGTCATTATTTCTGCTTTATAGTTAATGTTGAAATACTTATAATTGTTTTGGCTAAATTATACTTTAAAGAATTTTTTGCCCTACATAGTATATTTATATCCCTGAGGATATATTTTACTTGCAAGGGATATAACATACAAATTCAGGTATTGGAAGTCTAGTACTTATCCCTGTGATTTGAAATGAGATGTAATACTCATACTAGAATTATAGAAATGGTATGTCACTATAATAACTTCTGTTAGAATTTGAAATCTAATTTTTAGATTAAGATTCTTCCATTAAAATGAATATAAGTATCAAATTAGTTTAGATCATGCTAACATTCTAAGATTCAATAATAACAGGAGAAATTACTATTTTGAAATTTTTAGAGCAATGTGGTATATAAATACTCATTATAGCTGATAGACACTTAATATCTACCCAAGATCAATATCAAACTTTATGATAAAAAAATCATTTTTGAAACGTGAAGATAATCTGTAATTAAATGGTATAAATGATGCGTAAGCACAAATTACAGAGTTTATCCAGATCCTTATATTAGGAAGAATGGATCAAACATCTATAAATGAAAAGCAAAACTTTAAACCTATAGAAAAACAAGGAATATGATGACATTGGAATAGACTTAAGCACCAAAAGGAAAGATTGATAAATTTGTATACAGTAAAATTAAAACTTAGGTTTACATACCATGTAATCAACAAAGGACTCCATAGAAATATAGAAATGATCAAAGGATATGAATGAGTAATTCACAGATGAGGATCTCTGAGTAGTCAGTCACCTGAAAAGATGCTTAATCTCACTAATAATCAAAGAATTGGCATGTTAAAACATTGAGATGCCATTTTACTGCCATCATAAGGGCAAAAATGAAAACAAAACCAGAAAAATGACACTTGCATATGTTGCTGAGTCTGAAGCAGTGTGCTCTCGTTTTTGCTGGTGGTAGTGAAATTTATTTGAAGTTGATTATACACAAATCCAGTCTCTGGGTATTATGTTCTATAGGAATTCTTGGCATGTGTATTCAAGAAGACATGTATAGAAAGTTTATTGAAGTATTGTTTTTAATTTTAAAAACCTGGAAGAAATGTCCATTGGAAGAATGGATACATTGTGGTAAATTTTTAGAATTTGGCTGTTAAAATGAATTAGTGCAAGGTATGTGTATTAACATGACTACATGTCAAAAACAGTTAATAAAATAGCAAAGTGATGCATACTATGATAAGTAGTTTTAGGACACGCAAAATAAGATTTTAGTAGTTTAAGGACATGCAAAACAAGATTGATATATACATATATACTAAAAGTATAAAAGCATGCATGAGAATGATAAATACCAAAATCTGGCTTGTTTACCTCTGGAGAGGTAGAAGAAAATGGGGAGGCTTCAGTTATATTTATAATATGTTACTTCATTTAAAAGAAAATCAAGTGTGAGAAAGATTTCAGTTTATTAAAGCTGCATGATGGTCATTCGTCACATTTTTTGTATGCTTGATATTTAATAATAAAAACCAATATTTAAAAAAAAATTTAATGTTTATTTTTGAGAGAGAGACAGAGTATGAGTGGGGGAGAGGCAGAAAGAGAGGGGGACACAGAATCCAAAGCAGGCGCCACGCTCTGAGAGGTCAGCAGAGAGTCTGATCTGGGGCTCAAACTCAAACCGGGAGATGATGACCTGAGCTGAAGTCTGATGCTTAACTGAACCATCCAGGTACCCCAAAAACCAGTATTTTAAAAAGTTCTGTTTGGTGGATGGGTCTCTGTATCTCAGCCTTGATTGATTTTAGTAATCTCATCCCCAGGAGCACTCCAGAAAAGAGCCAGTGAAGGCAGTGAAAGGTTTGCCATAACAAGAGGACACAATGCCACTAAGAAGGAGGTTAGTTCAGTTCCTGGTGTTCCAGATAACTGGGATACTAAGTCTTTGTAGCCCCCTGCCCCTTTTTATTCTATCCGGCAAAATATTGGCAAAAAAAAGTATACATACACACACATACACACCCACATAATATGTATATTATTCCTACAGGCTTTTAGCCAAATGGGTTGGAAATGTGAAACGGACTCTAGAGGAAATTTGAGACTGACTTTGAAACTGACTTAGTTTTGAAACCCTAAGGTTTGGGGAATCAATGGTCTTGATGAAGAAGCAGGAAGAGATCATGTTGCAGTACAAAGGTAAGTTAGATCACAAAGTTAGGTACTGGTTGAATTTGAATGCTTTGTTTTCTAACTTTAGATTCTACACTTTTGTAGTATATTTGACATAATTAAAATCAGGAAATGCATAAACTGCTCAGATATGCAAAAGAGATGTTAGGGGTTTACACATGAACACCCACTTTTGTTTGAATCCAGTTTGTACCACCAGAATTAAGTTACCACTGTAAACTCTCAGACGACATTTTAGGAAATGTATACAAAGGCCAAGAGGACCCTTTCTAATTACTGTGGACAAGTTGGAAGTAGAAAACTAGCCAAAAGTTGTGTAATTAGGATAGGTTTTGTTTGAAGAAGAAAGGGTTAGTATTAGAGATTTACAACCCATAAAGGGGTTTACAGGGCTTTGGTGTCCATTGTGTAGTATCTGTTACTACACATTATGTGGAGGTGGCTGCAAAAGACAGCATTAAGGCTTGTATTCTGAGGACCCCTCAAGCCCTCTTCAGCTGAGTTTCTAATATGAATTCCAATAGGCTTCTATAGATTAAGCAGAAGACCACGCAGGTTACACAGAACAGAAACGAAATTGGCAGGTGACAGCATTAGGGTAAAACAGGCACAAACATTTAAACAATTAAAAGTAGGTCCAGGAGAGCACACAGGCAGATCACCTCAAAAAAGCTGTGACCCCTGATCCTCTCCCTTCATTTCAGGCCCTGTAATAAATGTTGGTAACATCATAAACTAAGGAAAAGTTCTATTTTTAAATGCATCTAGAAGATATGTGAAAGCTATAAAGATCCCTGTACCAAGATGGATAAAAAGTAAAATGGCAGAACTAGAATGTGGAGGTGATAGCTATCCAATTACAGGCGTCACATTTCCGGGACTTTTTCCTACTTAGGAAGTATGTGCTGCCCAGCCTGTCCTCCCCAAGTGTTTCTAGGACAAACACACCTGTGTACTCAGAGGTTCTGTTAGCTTCTCAACTGCCTCTCGCCCCCTTACCTGCTGTTACCTCGGGAGTCTCTGACCTCAGCTGTTACATCCAGGAGGGCTAGGATGTTAACTCTTCTGCCAGTCGAGGGCAGTGAAGGGAACTCAATGGCTGTATCCATTGGGCTTCCAAGCGGGAAACCTAGACCACACTACGTGAGACTCGCACCCTCACAGCGCCTGATATGCGCCTGCGCCGGGAATACGTACCCAACCAAGTCTGGGTGCCACAGCCTGACCGGTCCCAGGATCCCGAGCGGTACGAAGCCCTGTGCCCGGTACCCGGCAGGCTCCGGGGCAACCCCGCGCATGCGCTCTCAGATGTAGTAAGAGCCGCAGGGCGAGCCCTCCCTACAGTAGTTGTGGAATTGTGGCGGCAACGGTGTTTTCCCGCGCTTTATCTGGGCGCCTCAGGTTAGATATTTTATTTGTATTATTATTTTCTCCGTAGACCGCAGGAAGCAGGCCAACAACTCCAGAGTGAAGTTTCTGTGAGTCCTAATTCTCAAAAACTTGGCCCTCAGTTAACTTGGACAGCTCACTAAATTGGCTTTATTCCCCCAGTCAGGGAAAATTGGGAATTAGCCGCTCCCCTCGCTTTGCCCGAGAAGGCTCTGGTTCGAAACGTCCCAGCTTTTCTGCTCGCCCCATGCCTATTAACCCTGCTGGAGGTAAAATAAGCCTTATAACTCTGGCTGCAAGGTGCCATTTACCTTTGGAGCCTACCTCAGCGTGTACTTTGGGGACAAAGGTGTCAGAGTGTCCTCGTCGACCCCTGTGACTGAGGCAACATTCTTGACAGAATTTATCGGTTGATAAATGTGAACATTTTTCCTGGGTGTATAATTGATGTGTCACAATTATTTCTTACAGTATATGATTTTGATATATCCACAATATTGCTATCCAGTCTCGGTTAGTAAAACTCCAGTGAGAGTGGACGCTATATTGAAAAGTAACCTAAAAGTATTTATTTAGTTTTACATTAAAAAAAAGTTGCAAGGATAGCATTCAATATTATTTGTGTTAATATTGAATGCTATCCTTGCAATTTGTTTGCAAGGAATTGTTTGATGATAAAGCAGCTTTTATACAGTTGTTCAGGTTTCATAATAGTCATTTGCTTGGACGAATTAAATTATTTTAATACTAGCAGATTACTACCGGCTTTTTAGTTAAGGCAATGCAGGTAAAGAATCTGAGAAGTCCATGTATTATGAAAAAACCTAAAAATGTAACGTAAAAGACACTTTGCACTAAAGAATGGTTGAAATCAGTGCCTGGACCTAAGTCTGCCAAGTGTGAGAATTGATACTAAAATATGCTAGCAAACTATGGACAGTAATAAATTTGGCTTTTTTATTTAGGTATTGAGGAATGGCAAAGGGCGTGATTAACTTTTATTTGTTTGTACTTTGCAAAATGTTCCTGAACTTTATTTTCTACGTACATACTATTTTTGGCTTTAGTAAGATTTGGACCACTAGTGTCTTTAATTTGTTTCTTTAAAATTTTTTTTCATGGACTTTCTAGCGGTTTACACAAAAGAACACAGTTAATATTGAGTGAAATCAATGTAACATTGATAATAATTACAAAAACAATAAAATACATTATTTTATCGTAATTAAATGAAAACATGGTCTGTTTATTTACTATTTATTTCATTTTCACTAAAAGTTGACTTATTTGGCCTTTTCATTTACCCCTTATTAGGATTCTTTTCAGCATCTGGAGACCTCACTTTCTATTATGTCTTTGTGTGAAGACATGCTGCTTTGTAATTATCGCAAGTGTCGTCTCAAACTCTCTGGTTATGCGTGGGTCACTGCCTGCTCTCACATCTTCTGTGATCAGCATGGCAGTGGTGAGTTTAGTCGTTCACCAGCTATCTGCCCTGCCTGCAACAGTACCCTTTCTGGAAAGCTAGACATTGTCCGCACAGAACTCAGTCCATCAGAGGAATATAAAGCCATGGTACTGGCAGGACTTCGACCAGAGATTGTGTTGGACATTAGCTCCCGTGCACTGGCCTTCTGGACGTATCAGGTTAGTGCTTAGGCTAGTTTTTCTGGACAGTATGATTGGAGGCATGTGGAAGCTTCTAATGTTTTTCCTTCACTGTGTTTGTATTTATTTTTTGTGAATATATAGAAAACTTTTTAATAATTTTTTTTTTCAAAAGTAATATGTTTAGGGGTCCCTGAGTGGCTCAGTTGGTTAAGCATCCAGCTTTGGCACAGGTCATGATTTTGTGGTTTGTTGGTTTGAGTCTCACGTGAGCTCTGTGCTGACTGCTGGGAGCCTGGAGCCTGCTTGGGTTTCTGTGTCTCCCTCTCTCTCTGCCCCACCCCTGCTCACGCTCTGTCTCTGTCTCTCTCCCAAAAATAAATAAACACTAAAAAAAAAATTTGAAAAGGTCATATGTTTACTTTTGGAAATCCAAAGGGAAGAAAATAAAAAAATCACCCATAATTCCATAACTTGGAGATCATTGTTGATATTTTTGTGTATTACTGGACTTTTTTTGTACATAAATATGTTTTACATATATATATTTTTTTGTCCCAAAGTAGGATAATATCAGTTACAGATGACAATATATTATGATTACTAGAATATTTTAGTATTTTTAAATTAGTTATTTTATAATCATAATTTTAATAGTTGTATCATAAATTACTTCCAAGTTATAAAAAAAATGTGATGAGCATTCTTATCAAATTCACGTATTTAATTATTTGCTAATATTAAATTCCTGAAAGTGGATGAATACATATTTCAAAGTTTTAAAAATTGCAGTTAATTAATTTAACTTTTAAAAGATTTTATTTTTAAGTAATCTCTCTGCTCAATGTGAGGCTTAAACTCACAACCCTGAGGTCAAGAGTTGCATGCTTTACCGATTGAACCAGCCAAGTGCTCCCCAAATTGCAGTATTTTAAAATTGTCTTCCAGTTAGGACCTTTTGTGTCCTTTAAATGTATGAGGGTACCTGATTGTTCATATTTCTACTCACCAATTAGATAATGAGTAGAGTAAAATCTTGTTTAAATATGCACTTCTTAGATGACGGTTAGCTGAAAACATTTTCTTGTATGTTTTCATGTATTTTTATGAATTGCCTGTTTTAGTTTGCTTATTTCACTTGCTGTAGGTTTTTTCCCTATTGATTTGTAGAATTCTCTCTCTTTTTTAATGTTTATGCATTTTTGAAAGAGAGACATAGCATGAGTGGGGTAGGAGCAGAGAGAGGGAGACACAATCTGAAGCAGGCTCCAGTCTCTGGGCTGTCAGCACAGAGCCCATCGTGGGGCTTGAACTCACAAACTGTGAGATCATGACCTGAGCTGAAGTCAGATGCCCAACTGACTGAGCCACCCAGGTACTACCAAGAATTCTTTATATGTACGTAACTCAGATATTGCAAGATATTATCTCTTTTTTTATTTATCTTTTATTAGTCTTTTTTTTGATATAATAGAAATGTCTCATAATTTTTTTCTAGTTTATTAAAACCACTGTGATGAGCATCTTAATACCAAGTTCACATCCTTAACTCATGATTTCTGGTACCTTCTTAGAAAGACTTTTCTGTGGAGAACTTTAATCGTGTCCTTGAGTATATTGTATATCTTGCATATACATTTATAATGCTTTTTAAAGATTTTGCTTGTCAACAAGTTAATCCTTTCATTATATTTTTCTGGGTAAGGCATCCCTCTTATATGCTCCTGTATCTTATGTGTACTTTTATTGTATTATTTATATGGTATTATAATTATCTGCATACTTGTTCATGTCTTCTAGTTGGGAGAGTTCTTCATGTCAAGTTTTGATACTTTATCTCTGGGTCTTGAGTGACCATCATAGTTACTGGTCTTAAGTCTCAGTAAATATTTATTGACTGAATGAATAGACACTATATCTTAAAGTGGATTCCTATTTGGGGGATAGTACTGATTGAACATGAATGTGTTACTGTTTTCATCTTTTCAAATATGGTAGAAAGCAGTGAATGAGTAAGGTAGTCAGAAATAATTTTTTCCTATTTAGTTATTCAACAAATATTTTCTGGAAACATTTATATTTCATGCAACTTCTTAGGTACTGAGTATACAGTAATGAACAAAATGTATGAGTTTCAAGAAGGCTACGGTTTAGTGGTGATAAAGATTAAAAAACCCCAGACATTTATAATATATTTGTAATGTGTACATTATAAGGAAAGTACAGAGTGCTGTGGGACTACATAGAAGGGACTGGTAACCCAGACTTGGTGGAGTTACATCACGCTATATTGAATGGGCAAATTAAAAAAAAATTTAGAGGTGAGTGCTCATATTTCATTCTTGTCAATATATAAAGGATAGTGAATCCAAAGATAAGCTAAAATTTGTGTCTGTATATAGTAGTTGTGTATGTGTAACAAACTTAATGGCTTAATCAACAAATTTAGTGGCTTAGAACAACATGTGTTTATTATCTCAGTTTGTGTAGGTCAAGAGTTCAGGCATAGACTGCTCAGATTCTCAAAACTATAATCAAGGTGTTGACAGGGGCTACAGTATGGCCAACTGAGGAAAGATCTGCTTCCAAGCTCATGCTGGCAGCATTCCCTTCCTAGTGGAATGTGAAACTGAGGGCCATATTTTTTGTTACTTTTTTAAAAGGATTTTATTCTTTATTTTATTTTTTAAATTTTTTAATGTTTATTTGCTTTTGAGAGAAAGAGAGACAGAGGTCTGAGTCGGGGAAGGGCAAAGAGAGGGAGACACAGAATCTGAAGCAGGCCCCAGGCTCTGAGCTGTCAGCACATGGGGCTCGAACTCACAGACCATGAGATCATGACCTGAGCTGAAGTCGGGCGCCTACCTGACTGAGTCACCCAGATGCCCCGAAGGGACTTTATTTTTAAAGCAGTTTTAGGTTTATAGCACAATTAAGAGGAAGATGGAGAGATTTCCCATATATTTGTTGTCTTCGATACATGTATAGTCCTCCATTATCAACATCTGCCACCGCGATGGTACATATGTTTTAAATGGTGGACCTACATTGACATGTCACTGTCATACAAAGTCCATAGTTTACATTAGGGTTCTCTCTGTGGTATATATATGCTGTGAATTTGGACAAATGTATAATGACTTATATGCACCATGATAATATCATCCACAGTAGTTTCACTGCTCTAAAAATCTGTGCACCATCTTTATCCCTCCTTTCCCCTAACCCCTGGCAACCACTGATCTTTTTACTATTTCCATAGTTTTGCCTTTTTCAGACTGTCACACAGTTGGAATCCTACAGTTTGTAGTCTTTTTCATTGGCTTTTTTTTTTTTAATTTTTTAAAGGTTTATTCATTTTTCATAGATTGACAGAGGCAGAGTGTGAGGGGGGAGAGGCAGAGAGGGAGACACAGAAGCTGAAGCAGGCTCCGGGCTCTGAGCTGTTGGCACAGAGCCCAACGCAGGGCTCGAACTCACAGACCATGAGATCATGACCTGAGCTGAAGTCTGACGCTTAACCGACTGAGCCACCCAGGCACTCCATTGGCTTCTTTGACTTAGTAATACTCATTTAAATTTCCTCTTTTTTCATGTCTTGATAGTTCATATCCTTTTAATGTTAATACTATTCTGTTGTTAGATTTTACACAGTTTATCCATTCACCTCTGAAGGACAATTTGGTTGCTTACAAGTGTTGGTAATAATGAATAAAGCTGCTATAAACATTTGTGTGCAAGACATGTTTTCAGTTCCTTTGGATAAATACCAAAGAGCATGATTTCTGGATTGTATAGTAAGACTATGTTTGGTTTTATAAGAAACTGCTGTTTTATAAGGAATCTGTCTTACAAGAAATCTGTCTTCCAAAATGGCTGTAACTTTGCATTCCTACCATCAATGGAGGAGAGTTCCTTTTGCTCCACATCCTTGCTAGTTATCAGTGTTCTGGATTTGGGCCATTCTAATAGGTGTGTAGTAGTATCTTGTTTTAATTTGCATTTACCTGATGACATGATATGGGATATCTTTTCTTTTTTTTAATTTTATTTTTTAAAATTTACATCCAAATTAGTTAGCATATAGTGCAACAATGATTTCAGGAGCAGATTCCTTAATGCCCATTACCCATTTAGCCCATCCCCCCTCCCACAACCCCTCCAGTAACCCTCAGTTTGTTCTCCATATTTATGAGTCTCTTCTGCTTTGTCCCCCTCCCTGTTTCTATATTATTTTTGTTTCTCTTTCCTTCTGTTCATCTGTTTTGTGTCTTAGCGTCCTCATATGAGTGAAGTCATATATTTGTCTTTCTCTGCCTGACTAATTTCACTTAGCATAATACCCTCCAGTTCCATTCACGTAGTTGCAAATGGTAAGATTTCATTCTTTTTGATTGCTGAGTAATACTCCATTGTGTATATATATATATATATATATATATATATATATATATATACCACATCTTCTTTATTTATTCATCCATCGATGGACATTTGGGCCTTTCCATACTTTGGCTATTGTTGATAGTGCTGCTATAAACATGGGGGTGCATGTGTCCCTTTGAAAGAGCACACCTGTATCCCTTGGATACATGCCTAGTAGTGCAATTGCTGAGTCGTAGGTATTTCTACCTTTAGTTTTTTGAGGTACCTCCATACTGTTTTCCAGAGTGGCTGCACCAGCTTGCATTGCCACCAACAATGCAAAAGAGATCCTCTTTCTCCACATCCTCACCAACATCTGTTGTTGCCTGAGTTGTTCATGTTAGCCATTCTGACAGGTGTAAGGTGGTATCTCATTGTGGTTTTGATTTGTATTTCCCTGATGATGAGTGATGCTGAGCATTTTTTCATGTGTCGGTTGGCCATCTGGATATCTTCCTTGGAGAAGTGTCTATTCATGTCTTTTGCCTATTTCTTCACTGGATTATTTGATTTTTGAGTGTTGAGTTTGATCAGTTCTTTATAGATTTTGGATATTAACCCTTTATCTGATATGTCATTTGCAAAAAGCTTCTCCCATTCTGTCGGTTGTCATTTAGTTTTGCTGATTGTTTCCTTCACTGTGCAGAAGCTTTTTATTTTGATGAGGTCCTTTTTGCTTTTGTTTCCCTTGCTTCTGGAGACGTGTTGAGTAAGAAGTTGCTGCGGCCAAGATCAAAGAGGTTTGTGTCTGCTTTCTCCTCAAGGATTTTGATGGCTTCCTGTCTTACATTGAGGTCTTTCATCCATTTTGAGTTTATTTTTGTGTATGGTGTAAGAAAGTGGTCCATCCAGGTTCATTCTTCTGCATGTCGCTGTCCAGTTTTCCCAGCACCACTTGCTGAAGAGACTGTCTTTATTCCATTGGACATTCTTTCCTGCTTTGTCAAAGATGAGTTGGCGATATGTTTGTGGGTCCATTTCTGGGTTCTCTGTTCTGTTCCATTGATCTGAGTGTCTGTTCTTGTGCCAGTACCATACTGTCTTGATGATTACAGCTTTGTCGGGATATCTTTTCATATGCTTACTTCACATCTGTTTATTTTCTTTGGTGAAATGTCTATTAAGGTTTGTGACTGATTTTTTTTTTTTTAAGTTTTTAATGTTTATGCATTTTTGAGACAGAGAGAGACAGAGTGTGAGCAGGGGAGGGGCAGAGGGAGACAAGAATCAGTAACAGGCTCCAGGCTGCAAGCTGTCAGCACAAAGCCTGATGCAGGGCTCGAACTCACAAACTGCAAGATCATGACATGAACTTAAGTCAGCTGCTCAACTGACTGAGCCACCCAAGTGCCCGCCCCTGTGACTGATTTTTTAAGTTGGGTTATTTATTGTTGAGTTCTAAGAGTTCTTTGTATGTTTTGGATAACAGACTTATCATGTCTTTTTTTTTTTTTTTTTTTTTTTTTTTTGGAGAGAGAAAGCGTGGGGGGACAGAGAGAGAGGGAGACAGGATCTGAAGGGGGCTCAAACTTATAAACCATGAGATCATGACCTGAGCCGAAGTTGGATGCTTAACTGACCAAGCCACCTAGGTGCCCCCAGATATTTTCTCTCATTCTATGGCTTGTCTTTTCATTCTCTTGACATTGTCTTTTGCAGAGCAGAAATTTTCAACTTTAATGAAATCTAGCTCATCAGTTCTTTCTTTCACAGATTGTGCCTTTTTGTGTTGCATCTAAAAAGTCACCATTAAACCCAAGATCATTTAGATTTTCTCCTCTGTTATCTTATAGGAATCTTAGAGTTTTGTGTTTACATTAGTTCTGTGATCCATTTTGAGTTAATTTTTGTGAAGGTTGTGTACAGTCTTATGTTTAGATTCATTATGACCTCAGTATTGTGCTGGCTGTTGCTCAAAGGCTGTACTCAGTTACTTGCCTTGGCCTTTGCAACATGGCTACTTGCTTTTACAAAGCCAGCAAGAGAGTGTGCTAAGGCCGACTTTATAGTCTTATGTAATATCAAGCAGCATCCTTTCATTTTACCTGTATTCTTGTCACAGCTTCTGCCCACATTGTAGGAGAGAATCTAAGTACGAGGAGACAGGGATAATTGGAGACTGTCTTATCTGTTCTCCATACTATGGATTACTTGAAATACGACATTCATATTTTTTAAAAATACTAAGACTACATGTCACTTTTCAGGGTTAGATAGATACTTTTGTTGGTATAATGGTAGCAGTTTGAGAATATTCCTCCAGAGTTTTTTCTTATGTGTTTAGTGACATGGTGTATTATTTTCTATAGTAACCATCCAATTGTACATCTAGTTTGCTTCTTAATCTGGTTCTAAATGTTAAATTAGTAATGTCCTGGTGTAAATCTTTTTGTGTAAAGTTTTATGATATATAACTTTGTACTTATTACCTTAAAAATCTCTTTTTCTCTCGGGGCAGGTACATCAGGAGCGTCTCTATCAAGAATACAATTTCAGCAAGGCTGAGGGCCATCTGAAACAGATGGAGAAGATATACACTCAGCAAATACAGAGTAAGGATGTAGAATTGACCTCTATGAAGGGGGAAGTCACCTCCATGAAGAAAGTGCTAGAAGAATATAAGAAAAAGTTCAGTGACATCTCTGAGAAACTTATGGAGCGAAATCGTCAGTATCAAAAGCTCCAAGGCCTGTATGATAGCCTTAGGCTGCGAAACATCACTATTGCTAACCAAGAAAGTATGCTGGAACCATCCATGATTGCACAATCTGGTGTTTTTGGCTTTCCATTAGGTAAGAAAGGACATATAATATCCAATAACTGTTCTTTAAATCTTTCACATTGTGTTCGGCACAGTTCTAGAAAGTCAATGGAGACTCCAAAGGCCTAGAGTGGTGATAGGTTCCAGATTCCTTATCCAGGTCTAAACATGTACATCTTTGCTTTTATTTATTTTTATTTGCTTGTGGTTAAGTTACATCTTCATTGTAAACAGTAAATCTCTTCAAAATAGTTTGCAAATTGATACTTTAAGTGAAAAGCTGTTTCCTTGCAGTAATATTAGTTGCCAGTTTTCGATTCCTTACTAAGGACTAGATACTGTTATAATATTACATATATTCATTTTATTTTTAAAACTTTGTGAAGTAGTTATTACCCTTATTTTACAGATGAGAAAACTGAGGCACAGAAAGTTTAAGTAAATTAGTCAAGTTACAGAACTATCTTCAGAGCCCACACTCAACCATTTCCTATCCTCAAGAAGTCCATGTTTCATTTTCTTTCACATGGCAATACTGATTGCACAGTACTTAAGTTATTGTTGGTTTACTTTTGTTTATTCATTCATCAAGTGTTTATCAAACATACTTCATGTACTAGTCTGCTAGACATAATCCTAGGCAATGAGAATATAAGGATTATGCAGATAGGATTCCTGCTTTCTGGAAGTGCACAATCTCGGAAGATACCAGTTCTTTTCTGCTTGTTAGGTGCCTTGACAGATACAATGAAACTCCTGTCTCTTCCTGAGTTCTCTTTATACTATTCTTGATATAATAGAATCCAAGTGATTTTTACTATGCTATTAGTATAAATTAGTTTTGGAATGTAAAAAAGTGAAGTTTCATGTGCTGAATTTCCTAAATACATGTTTTTTGAATTACAGCCTGAGGAAAAACATTTAGTAGGGGAAGAGATGTCCTAGAAAAGGCAGGAAGTAATAAGGTGAAGAATATTAGATATAAGAATTGAAGCAAAAACAAGTTTTTGCTTAAATTTCAGTTAATCACAATTATAGTCAAAGTGTTACTGTATATTAACATTATAGATATTTTTTCCTTGTTACAATCCACATTTATGTTGATTTCTTTATATTCATCAGTTCTTTCCTGTTCCACTTTTTATGCACACTTAACCTTTTTTTTAACTTTTTTTTTTTTTCTAATTTATTTTTGAGAGAAAGAGAGTGAGAGACAGAGTGCAAGCAGGGGAGGGGCAGAGAGAGGGACACACAGAGTCTGAAGCAGGCTCCAGGCTCTGAGCTGTCAGCACAGGCCCGATGTGGGGCTTGAACTCACAAGCCGTGAGATCATGACCTGAGCCGAAGTTGGACGCTTCACTGACTGAGCCACCCAGGTGCCCCTTAACCTTTTTACTTTTATCTCGTTACAGCTGTTGGCTTGAAGCATGTTTATAGTCAGCATTCTCTTTTAGTTACATACTCCATTTAAAACTTGTAGAAGCCAAAGAATGGTACAGTGGAAGTTGTTAAATGTTTATTTAATCAGATCTATTGTCTGATTTTTTTTTTTAATGTTATTCTAATCTTGAACTGCGAGTATGTGCCAGTTTTTCATAGTTGATATATATTTTCTGTTTATGGCAGTATTTTAAAAAAATTTTATTCTAGAGGCTCCTGGTGGCTCAGTCAGTTAAGCGTCGGACTCTTGATTTTGGGTCAGGTCATGATCTCATGGTTGTGAGATTGAGCCCTGCAT
Organism: Puma concolor; assembly: GCF_028749965.1. NCBI lineage: Eukaryota > Metazoa > Chordata > Mammalia > Carnivora > Felidae > Puma > Puma concolor. Next base: position 77,630,374 of record NC_141672.1, read on the forward strand.
TGGGCTCCTCACCACATGAGCATGCTGAAGATTCTCTCTCTCCCTCTGTATGTACTCCCCACCCCCCCCCTCGAGGTGCACTCTCTCTCTCTCAAAAATAAAATAAGTAAATAAATAAAATTATTCTTAAAGAACCTGGGACAAAAGGCTTTATACACACACGTACACACACACACACACACACACACACACACACACACACAATATTCCTTTGAAGTAGATTACATAGATAATGAATGAAATTATGAATTGTAAATTCTGGCTATACTAAAAACATTTCACTGTAAAATTACTTTTGGTGATGAGTTCATAGCTACTGGAAAGTGCATCACAGCAGAAGGTATAGTATATACTGTGGTTGGGGGAGGGAGTAGGAGCCATCATAAAACCCTTTTCTCTATCCAATATTAAGTTTATATTTTACTGTCTCATAGGAATTGATTCTGTTAAAATATTTATTAAATGAATTTTGTCTTTTTGTACCTAAAAATCTGTAAGCAAATGGATGCTTAAGTTTTCCCCTTATTTTTTTCCTAGGGAACAACTCCAAGTTTCCTTTGGACAGTACACCAGTTCGAAATCGGGGTGGTGGAGATGGAGATTTTCAGTTCAGACCATTTTTTGTGGCTTCTCCCACAGCACCTGAACCCAGCAACAGCTTTTTTAGTTTTGCTTCCCCAGGTCGTGAAGTAGAGCAGCAGCAAATCTCTAGTAGGGCCTTTAAAGTGAAAAGAATTTAGCTCATTTTACAGAATGTTTCTCTTATCACTTTCAGTGGTCTCATTTAGCAAATTACCTTTATTCTAGTTAGGGTAGGAGTCCCCATCATTGTGCTGTTATATTTTTATGAGAGACTCGGTGTCTGTAGGAATGGCTTTAGAGTCTAGTTTCTTTTTCTGTTTCCATTATTTAAGACATGAGCATTATATTAAACTCAATTTTGTGAACTGTTAAGTTTTCACCAGCAATGAAAAGGGTATAATATTTTTGACTGTTTTGTAGATCACCATTTGTTTTCTTTCTGGATTACATGCTTATTTATGATGTATGTATATATAAGCACTGTGGTATATGTCTACATGTCACTTTGGGTTCTGGTATTTATGCATCTATGTATATATGTGTTCCTTTATATTGGTATTTTGCTGTATTTGCCAGTGTATTTGTAAGAAGATTTTGGTCTCTGGAAATGGCAGGTGAATCTGTAGCTCGTTATTTGGCTATGTATATCTATTTGTATATATTTATTTATTTGCCCTTGTGTTAGTTTGTGGAGGTGTGTTCATGTCAGTGAATGAGAGTACAATTTGATGCATGTATATGAAGTCTTATATTTCTTTTTTAAAATGATTCATATTGATAAAGTTATTTTGTAAAGTTGATTTTTGGCATTTATTTTAAAATAAAATTACTTTTTCTTTACCCCTTTGCCAGCAGTTGCCTTGGGCCTACTTACGCAGAAAATTTAAACAATATATTATTGATCTCAAGAGATTATATTAATTAAAATACTTTTAAAGATTTGTTCCTTGTTTTCCTTTATTAAATAGCATTTCTGACTACTATCACAGATTACTTATTTAAAATATGGGGGCACCTGGGTGGCTCAGTCGGTTAAGTTACCGACTTCTGCTCAGGTCATGATCTCATGGTTCGTGGGTTGGAGCCCCACATCGGACTCTGTGTTAACAGCTCAGAACCTGGAGCTCGCTTCAGATTCTGTGTCTCCCTCTCTCTCTGCCCCTCCCCTACTCGCGCTCTGTCTCTGTCTGTCCCCAAAATAAATAAACATTAAAATGTGGAGCTAAGGGGTGCCCTGGGTGGCTCAGTTGGTTAAACATCCGACTTCATTTGGCTCAGGTCACGATCTCACAGTTCATGGGTCGGAGCCCCGCGTGGGGCTTTGTGCTGACAGCTCAGCTTGGAGCCTCTTTCGGATTCTGTGTCTTCCTCTCTCTCTGTCCTTACTGTGCTCATGCTCTGTCTCTCAAAAATAAATAAACAATAAAAAAAAATTTTGAAAAATGTGGAGCCAGGAAAGAAATTTGAATGACACTTTCAGTTACCTTACATCCTATTAGGGGCGTGACTTGAAAGCATACTGATTGCAGAGGCAGGACATCTGGGTTCCAATTAATGTTTTTTTCCTATTGGTTGTGAGTTTGAATTTAAACTTTCTGGGAATTTGCTTCTACATCTGTAAAATGAAGGACTGAATTAAATTATCTTGTAATCCTTCTTTACCTCTTGAATTTTATTATTTATTTTTATTGGTTTGGGAGGAAATACAATGGGATTACCCTAAATGTCAAATCCCATTGTTATTTGGGTAATAAAGTCATACTGAAAGCATTTGAAGAGGTTTTATATTTAGTTGTAGAAAGGCAAGTAAATACTAAATACCCTTGCTTTATATAATTGGATAGAAAGGAAGTAATGTTTTCTTCGTTAGTAGTATAGAATATAACTTCACTTAAAAAATTTTTTTTTCTGTATTCCAAAGTTAAAATGGTGTCTGAGAAAAAGGTTAAAATCTTTTAAAACCCCTCTCCCCATTTCATAGCTGTTAACACAGATTTCATAGGTTATGTTGCAAAGTATTTTTCTTCCTTAAGCAGTTTTAAATTTTGCTGGAAAATGGTTTGGGGAAATAATTTTATGTATATTCATGATTTCTGCCTTGGACCTTTGCTTCTTTTGTTAGGTTCACAGGATCAGTTTTTTTCTTTTTTTTTCTTCCCCAGACCCCACAGGATCAGTTTGAAATACAAATAAACTATAATTAAAAAGTAAAGAGAGCCTTTATTAGGACTATTATATGCCACTTTTAAAAAAGTTTCTTATTGAAGAGTTTAATATATTCACATGGCACAAGGGTACAAAAAAGGCATAGAGTGAAATCCCTTTCACCCCTGTCCCCCAGTCACCTCACTTTTCTGAAAGCAACTGTTGTCAGTGTCTTGTGTCTCTCTCTGAGATAGGCTATGTAGAAGCAACTAATATTTTATTTAAAAATTAAATTTATTTCTGGGGTGCCTGGGTGGTTCGGTCAATTAAGCATCTGACCCTTGATTTTGGCTCAGGTCACGATCTCGTGGTTCATCAGTTCGGGCTCCATGTTGGGCTCTGCGCTGATAGGTTGGGATTCTCTCTCCCTCTCTTGCTGCCCCTCCCCTCCCTCAAAAATAAACATTAAAAAAAAAAACTTAAAACAATTGGTTTTGAATAGGTAGTACATGTACATAATAAATTCAAAAGTGTACACAGCAAAAGAATTTTGTTTGCCCACTGACAACTCTTGGTCCCCATTTCCCTTTACAGAGACAGTGTCATTGTTTCTTATATATTGTTTCTTATATATTCTAGATGTAGAATATTGTTTCTTATATATTCTAGATGTAGTCAATATATTGGCATTAAGAGTGTGTCAATATACTGTCAGTGTATTAGTTATGGCTTTCATGATACCATCCTGAGTGTTTGGAAAATATTCAACCAATTTCCTTCAAAATTTTAAACTTACAACACAGGCATACACTGTCTTAACCTGTCCTTTTTTGGCAGGGGGAGGTGGTAATACAATCTTGGTATAAGTACAAAGATACGGAACAGAGGTTGCTGGGTGGCTCAGTTGGTTGAATGGCATACATCAGCTAAGGTCATGGTTTTGTGGTTTGTGAGTTGGAGCCCCACATCATCTGTTGCTGTCAGCCTGTCAGCGCAGAGCCTGCTTCAGATCCTCTGTCCCCACTCTCTGCTCTTTCCCTGCTGGTGCTCTCCCCCCTACCCCCCAAAATAAAAAGATACAGAACAAAAATATACATGCAATTAAGTTGAGACTAGTATGTTTCCAGGATTTGGGAAAGAAACAAGTTTTTGAACTCAAAGTGATTTATAGAGCCTCTCTTGAGCTACAGGTATTGGGTTAAGTTGGTTTGCCGTGGTGCCCTTCCTTGAAAACCAACTCTTAGCCACCCTTTGCACCCTCCTCCCCCTCCTTGCAGACCCCATGCTCCAGATCCTGCTTGGATTTACTTTTGGCAACGTGTTTGGAATGTATCTGGCTCAGAATTATGACATATCAAACCTGGCTAAAAAACTTGAAGAAATTTAAAAAGGACTTGGATACCAAGAAGAAACCCTCTAGTTCACGAAGTAGACTCCAGCCCTGCCTCCTGGATATACTGATTTCTGCTGTTCTTGAGGGCCTCCTTACCATCTGAACCAAAAACTTTTGTTTAAAATTCCTGCCTCATCGATTTTCCTCTCTGCTAGATCCTGTGTTGCCTTACAGCACAAAAGGGCCCACAGGTTAAGAAGTACCCTTTTCTGGGGCACCTGGGTGGCTCAGTCTGTTAAGCACCGGACTTCGACTCAGGTCTTGATCTCTTGGTCTGTGGGTTTGAGCCCTGCGTTGGGTTCTGTGTTGACAGCTCGGAGCCTGGAGCTCGGTTTGGATTCTGTGTCTCCCTCCGTCTCTGACCCTCCCCCACTCACGCTCTGTCTCTCTCTGCCTCAAAAGTAAATAAACGTTAACGTTTATTTACTTTTGAGGCAGAGAGAGCGTTAGTGGGAGAGGAGCAGAGAGAGAGGGAGACACAGTATGTCAGCAGAGTCCCTGTGCAGGGCTCAAACTCAGGAGAGGTGAGATCATGCCCTAAGCTGAAGTCGGACCCTTAACCTACTAAGCCACCCAGGTGCAGGGCTCAAATTCAGGAGAGGTGAGATCATGCCCTAAAAGCTAATAAATAAATAAACAAATAAATAAATAAATAAACGAAGTACCCTTTTCCAACATCATCACCTCTGCCATTCCTCCTTGCAGCCACTTGGGATGGCCTAAGACTGGACTTATGGTACTAGATTAGTAAATGTGACCTTGGGGCGCCTGGGTGGCGCAGTCGGTTAAGTGTCCGACTTCAGCCAGGTCACGATCTCGCGGTCTGTGAGTTTGAGCCCCGCGTCAGGCTCTGGGCCGATGGCTCGGAGCCTGTTTCCGATTCTGTGTCTCCCTCTCTTTCTGCCCCTCCCCCATTCATGCTCTGTCTCTCTCTGTCCCAAAAATAAATAAACGTTGAAAAAAAAAATAAAAAAAAAAATAAATGTGACCTTTAGTAATTTTTTCTTTATTCTTTGGGATTTCTACTAGCTTTTTTTTTTTTTTGAAGAAAATTGATGACTTTTGTATAGCTGATCTGTTATAAAGCTGACTTCACAGCTTAGCAATTATAGTGGGTGTTTAAACATTTGGTACTAAATTATGGCTTTTCAAAGTAATTAAAATTAATGTCCAGAAGCCAGTTACTCCTAAATTATCCAATTGTTGTCAGGCAGCTGCATGGTTGCTAATTTAACCTGTAAGTCAGTTTGCTGCCCATTAACTGAAAAACTATGTTCTGAGAGCTCTGTCAGAACTATCGAGTTTAAAAATATGTAAAATAGGGGCACCTGGGTGGCTCAGGGCATGATCTTGGGGTTTGTGAGTTCCAGCCCCGCATGGGGCCCTGTGCTCACAGCTCAGAGCCTGGAGCCTGCTTCAGATTCTGTCTGTCTCTCTGCCCCTCCCCCACCTCTCTCTCAAAGATAAATAAACATAAAAAAATTAAAAATAATGGCCTCTGTCCTCCATAGAATTCAGTCTCGTATGCATGTTTTTCCTTAATGATGTCTTTGATTTGGCTCCTTTTGCTCAAAAGAATCATATTTACTTTAAGGCATTACACGTGCATTTGATATTACATGATAGATAAGTGACACGTTATCTATAAAGGAAATTTTATGCCTTTTCACATTGAGAAATGTGTTTACATTATAACTTTATAGTGATTCTCATAAGAAAACTGGAGAATTTTTGTGTTTTTCCCTGAAATCGTAAATTACCATTGTGATTTGTCAAATGTATAATTTGTCCATTTTTTTTAAAATTAAAAATAATGTTTGGATACATGTAAAACCCAAACCAACCAGCTCCTCTACTCAGGTGCAGGTAAGCCTCCAGTGCCCTAGATGTCGCTCTGGCTCCACGATGGGGGTGGGCCTGAGTCTCTGTGGTTACAAAGTTGGGGGCGGAGAAGCCGAGACTGGCTGGGAAATGATGGCTGATGAAGACGAGGAAGTCAAGCAGATCTTGCAGAAATTGCAGGTGGGAGTCATAGGTTAAAATCTATATGTGCTTTTGTTACTCGGGAAGAAGGGGGGAGTCCAGTCTATATATTACCAGCGAATTACTTGGCGCATGCAGGACGCTGCATGTGTTAGTGAGGTTACTATAACAACTCCTGAGGGTTCGCCCGCTGGCGGAGAGGGGAGCCTCCCCTGTTACGGAAGGGGCGCAGCGGGGTGTTGGGACCTTCTGCTGCTGACCTGCCTGCACTCAACTTCACTCCTGTTTGGAAGAGGATTTGTTGCTCCTAAGTTTATTCTTGCGCTTCTAAATTTATTCTTCAACGTTCTTACGGAGTTTTGTTTTGTTTTGTTTTGTTTTTCCGATTCACCCATAACAGATAGTATACACATGTATGTAGCAGATCTGCAGGAGCTATTATCATGTAATGTTTTCATTCCCACAAAGGCCATTTCTTTACTACTTCTCTGCTTTGAAATTGGCAACAAGCACAGTAATAGCTTGCACCCCTTGTATCCTGGTTACTCCTCTCAGGACTGCACGGTTTTGATTCTTTTGCACACTTGCTGTTCCAGTTTGGGGTCTGATGCAGAGGGCCCATACTCCACCCAGTTCACAGTTGACTGCAGTTGTGAGGAGGGCTAGTCTTTTGTACTTGGTAGGTATGAGCTAACTGGTTACTTCTTTACCTTATTTCCATGACCCAATATTTTCCTTAAAACTCAGAAACTCAGTTCTTTGTGTTCTAAGACAGCCTGAAATTTAAACATTAGACCTGTGACAGGCTTATACCCTGACTAAAGGCTTGTAATGCAAAAAAGTTTAAACATTGGTGACATTTATTTGTTTCTTGAGCCTATTAAAATAACATTTTTTAGAGTGTGAGCTTTATTTTACTTCCAGTTGACTTGGATTAATTTATTTTCATTTCCTGTCGTGACTCGCTGAAATCAGAGATTATCAATACTGGCTCCATATTAGAGACGTTGTATATATGTATTTGGATACGTCTAGAAAAAAGTCTGAAGAGGTATACTAAACAGTAGTTATCCCTGAGGTTGTTCGGAGTGATTATGAGGAATTTCTTACTTTGTATTTTTTACATGTACATACTTGAATTTTAGCACCTTACATATATTGATTTTTCCACGAGACAAAAAGTTATTAAAAGTTCACTGCAGTGGGGCAGCTGAGTGGCTTAGTTGGTTTAGCGACCGACTCTTGATTTTGGCTCAGGTCATGATCTCACAGTTGGTGAGATCGAGCCCCGCGTTGAGCTCTGGGCTGACAGCACAGATCCTGCTTGGGATTCTCTCTGTCTCCCTCTCTCTGCCCCTCCCCTGCTTGCATGTGCTCTCTGTCTCTCAAAATGAATAAATAAACATTAAAAAAGTGTTTACTGCAGCAAAACAAAACAACAAAACTAAACAATTTCATGCATATTTGCTTTCACAGCTAGAATGAGACAATGAGACCCTCTCTAATCAAAATTCCTAATTGGCAGCCATGCTGATTGCAGGACAAAAGGAATTGTATTGTAAGTTTTGCTGAGAACTGTCTTTTCCTGGGCTCATTTGTCGTAGATGGACTAAGCATGTATGCTGGGAGTACCTTGGGGTAGGTGGGCAGGAGTGGTGCAGGAATGGAATGGGGGGGAATGGAGTAGAGGAGAGGAAAAAGATAGTGATGTTACTATTTATGGGAATGGTGGTACATTTTGATTTCTGCCTAAAAAGGGAAAAAGGAATGTAACAAAAGGATATTTTTCAAAGTGTGTTTTATAGACCATTTTCATTTCAGCCATCTAAAGTGCTTGTTAATAGGTGATTTGAGTTCTGTGAAAACTTCTAAAACCAGAATCTGTGGGCTGTGTCCTGAAAATAGTGCACACAATAAAATTTGAAAAATATTGCTACTACAGAGGATACTGTCCATTCTCTTTGCTCTGGGTGGGGTTTTAAATTAAGTACAGCACATAACCTGTTGGTTAGAGACAGGGATGATTCATTAAACCATTAAGTCAACATTTTTTTTAAAAGTGTTTATTTTTGAGAGAGAGCACAAGTGGGAGAGGGGCAGACAGAAGGGGACAGAGGATTCGAAGCACGCTCTGTGCTGACAGCAGAGAATCCAATATGGGGCTCGAACTCATGAACCATGAGATCATGACCTGAGCCAAAATCAGACACTTAACCAGCTGAGCCACCCAGGCGCACCTCAGTCAACATTTTTTTTTTTTTATTTAAAAAAAATTTTTTTTTTCAACGTTTATTTATTTTTGGTACAGAGAGAGACAGAGCATGAACGGGGGAGGGGCAGAGAGAGAGGGAGACACAGAATCGGAAACAGGCTCCAGGCTCTGAGCCGTCAGCCCAGAGCCTGACGCGGGGCTCGAACTCACGGACCGCGAGATCGTGACCTGGCTGAAGTCGGACGCTTAACCGACTGCGCCACCCAGGCGCCCCTCAGTCAACATTTTTAATGAGGGCCTATCATGTCCCAAATCCTGTTGTAGTGCTTATGTATAGTTCTGAACATGGGAGACAGGAGATTAAGACCCTCCCATCATGGAGCTTACATTCTAAATTTTTTTTTTTTTTTTTTAACATTTATTTATTTTTGGGACAGAGAGAGACAGAGCATGAACGGGGGAGGGGCAGAGAGAGAGGGAGACACAGAACCGGAAACAGGCTCCAGGCTCCGAGCCATCAGCCCAGAGCCCGACGCGGGGCTCGAACTCACGGACCGCGAGATCGTGACCTGGCTGAAGTCGGACGCTTAACCGACTACGCCACCCAGGCGCCCCAGGAGCTTACATTCTAGTGGTGGAGACAGACATAGACCGCTAATGTATAGGCCACATAATTTCAAGTGATAAGTACAATGGAGAAAAATAAGAGTGTGATTTAACAGTGGGCAAAAGTGGAAGTGGTTACTTTAGTTTGGGGAGTCATGGAAAGCCTCTCTGAGAAGTTGATATTGAACTGAGATCTAAATGATGATGAAGAATGAGTCACGCAGAGATATGGTGGAAGAATGTCCAGGCAGGGGGAACAACATGTATAAGGCTCCCATCGTGGGACTGAGCTTGCTGAATCTGAAGAACTCCATGAAAGCCAATGTGGCTTGAGTATTGTAGAGGGGAGAGTGAGAAGTGAAGTTTGTAGCAGGGTGAGTAGTGTGAGGTCAGATCGTACAGTCTTCTCAGCTGTGGTTAGGAGTTCGATTTTATTCTACAGTGGAAAACTGAGAGTTTGTGAAATGATGTATATATTTGTAAGGTCATTCCGACTATAATGAGGAGAATAGGAGAGAATAGAAACAAGATGACCAGGTAAGAAACTATTGCAATAGTCCAGGCAAGTAATGGTGCTGATTTAGTCCAGGATATTACTAGTGGGATGGAGATAGGTAGATGGATTTAGTTGTGGAGGTAGTTAAGATGTGACAGATGTGTTGTGAGTTGTGTTATATATTTCTGCTGCTGTTCATTTTCAGGAAAGAACAGGTAATGGAAAAGCTTTGGTGTCCCAGGAAGACTCAGAGACAGAGGTATTTAAAATAGGAAAGGGAACATTTACTTGGGAAGAATACAAGAGAGCCAGAAGGTGACTTGACAAAAACAAAACAGAACAAAACAAACAAACAAAAATAGGAGTATTTGAAGAAACAAAATCCTGGAAAAACACCAAGGTTCTCAAACTTAAATCGGTCTGTTTGTTGTGGAAAACAGTGGCTCTCACATGTTTATCATATTCACAAAGGTCATATATTTTCAGATACCAGCATAGGAAAAATCAGAGAGTAGGTTATTTTTGTCAGGAAGTCCAGTTTTCAGGGGAAATTTCAAAGTTTTATATATTCTGGAGGGCAGTCACATATTGGATTATCTTATTAACTTTTTGTTTTATCTCAAGTTTCAAAGTGTTTCCCTCCTCTTGACTATGGTATATGAAGTGCTTAGCCATACTGAAAGCCCTGCTGGGGCTGGGACAGAGACAGCTGTCATCATGGTGCACAGACTGGCACGGAATTTCACCAGAGTGGTCCTGGGACAGTGGCTACTTTTCTTCATGACCTGTGCATTTTGGTAGACCTGTCCGCCTGCCTCTTGTGTCATTCCTAGTGAGATAGAGAATCAGTAATTCTAGGCCCCAACTGGTATGGCCAGCCAGTCTCAAATTTCCTTGTCTGCCGTTCGCTCCTCTTTTCCACAGAAATCTTGAGTAAAAGGTGAAAGATTTACACGATCTGAAGAGAAACCAGAGTATGATGTTCTCTCCTCTTAATGGTACCCTTTTTACACTTCTTAGGAACTGGTGGATCAGCTCTATTCGTTTCGAGAGTGCTATTTCGAGACACATGGTGTGGAGGATGCTGGAAGGAAGCAACAGGATGTGCGGGAAGAGATGGAGAAGACCCTGCAGCAGATGGAGGAAGTAGTGGGTACGAGTCGCAAAAGAGCATGGAGCCCCCTGCGGGAGGCTAACTAACGTGCTGCAGAGTTTTGCTCTCTCTTTCTAAACTCTGCTATATTGTTTGTGGCCATTGCAGGATGGTACAACAGAATATTTCTTCTTTTTTAAAAAAATTTTTTTTTCAAAAAAAATTTTTTTTTTTGAGAGAAAGAGCAAGTGAGCAAGCAGGTGAGGGGCAGAGAGAGGGGGAGACACAGAATCTGAAGCAGGCTCCAGGCTCTGAGCTGTCAGCACAGAGCCCAAGGCGGGGCTCAAACCCATGAACTATGAGATCATGACTTGAGCCGAAGTCGGATGCCTAACCGACTGAGCCACCCAGGCGCCCCAACAGAATATTTCTTCTAAGGGCCACTGTGTAGGATGGCAGCCTACCGGTCCTCTAGACAATGTTTTCCAAAGTTTGATTATAGCGAATGCCATAAAATAAAAGAACATATTTTTTTCTGAGACTGTTCTTCTTAATTGACCTTTCTGCTTCTAATTTTTTTTACTTCCAAATTTTTTATATAATGATCATGCCATTATCTTTCTAAATATTTCTTCCTGCATTTAGTCTTACCCTTTTGTTTGCCTCTTTGCTCAAGTGTATTCAAAGATTCCTGCTGCTGACTGGTTAAAGTCTCAACACCTTAATTTGGTATGAATTAAAATGGTATTCAAGTCTCTATTGTCTGACCATTTCTGTTTGTTTTCTTCTACTCTTCTCTCTGCCTACTTACTTACAGAGGAACTTTCTGTTTCTTTTGGGTTGGACTATCAATTCTTCCTTGAACATGCCACAGGGGTTTCTGCCTCTCTGTCTTGGTTTACATAGTTTTCTCCTTTTCACTTTTTAAAGCTTATTCATTGGGATATGCCATATGCCCCTTTTCATTGTTGTTTTAATTTTCCACGAATATGCTTTGTTCTCTCTCTCTACCAGAGGGGCAATAAGCCCCTCCAGGGTAGGGATAATGCTTTCTTTGTTACCCCATAACCTAACACAGTACTCTGCATATGGTAGGCTTTCAATAAGTGGTTTGTTCATACAGATTTTCTTCAACTGTTTCATTCCTAGGGCTGACCTGAGGTTATTTCTTGAGAGAAAGTGTCCTGGTCTTATCTGTAAGATTGCCTCAGTTTTTCCAATTGCCTTTATCTTTTTCCCCTTCCACCTAGGTTCTGCCCAGGGCAAGGCCCAGGTTCTGATGCTGACTGGGAAGGCACTGAATGTGACTCCTGACTATAGCCCTAAGGCTGAGGAACTTCTGTCCAAGGCTGTGAAGCTGGAGCCCAAGCTGGTGGAAGCCTGGAACCAGCTGGGTGAGGTGTACTGGAAAAAAGGGGATATTGCGTCTGCCCACACCTGCTTCTCTGGAGCCCTCACCCATGTGAGCCGTCTATTATACTCTTGGAAAACACAGATGGGAAAGATGAGATTGTTTTGGTTCTATGAATTTCCCTAGGATATGAATACCAGAATAGAACTATACTGGAACTAGGAGAATGAAATCAGAGGGGAGGGAGAGTCGGAGCAGACCTGGATGAGGAAAATAGGGCCAAGGGACTGAGAAAGGAAGAAGATGATGGGATCAGGTTCAGGGATAGATGAGAGGTGAAGAAAGATTAACAACCAAGTTGATCCTTGTAGATAGAGGTCTAAGATATAGACGCAGTAAGAATTAAGATGAAAAATTAGATTTAGAAGATTAAGATGCATAAGAAAGGGGAAATAGAATCAGGAAGGGTGAGTATATGTCTTCTCCATTTGCAGTGCAAGAACAAAGTCTCCCTTCAAAACCTGTCCATGGTGCTTCGCCAGCTGCGGACTGACACTGGAGATGAACATTCTCGTCATGTAATGGACAGTGTCCGACAGGCTAAGTTGGCCGTGCAGATGGATGTCCATGATGGCCGTTCCTGGTGTGAGTGCTCTCAAAAGAAAAAGGTCTCCAATTTTCTAGAGCAGTGGTTCTCAGTATGGCTGCACTCCACAATCATCTGGAGCCCAACTGTTGAGTCTGGTTCTAAGTGTCTTTGTTTTGAAGAAGCCGGAAAGGTATTTTGATGAGCCACTATTCTAGGAACTCTTGGATCGTTTCATCCAAGAGAGGACGCTTATTTGCACATAAGCAAGGCAGGACTTTTGTGCAGTCTGTTCAAGTTTCTCCTTTGGGTCTATGTTTGCCTCTTTATCTCAGTGGAATTTGGGGTATACTAAATATAGTGTTATCACTGGATTTTGTCAGATGTGGGACCTTTCAAATAGACCCTTGAGGGTGACCAGAATAAGTTATATCTTGAACCTGGGCTCTGAGATGATTCATCACTATGCATCTCAGTTTTTTCTCTGCTTAGGAGGGGCAGGATGGCTGGGGTGGGCTGGAAGTGGGTGTTTCGCCTCTCCTAGGTACAAGGATAGAGCCAGGTGGATATTTTCCTTCCTCAGATCAGTTAGGCTCTGGTTAGATAGTTTCTGCCGAGGGCAGACCTTGTTAAGAACAGGGATCTCTGGCGTAGTTCAGAACAGGTCTTTCTCCCCTTCCCCTTGCTGGAAGTATGAGGGGATTTTTCTCTGATACTTGCTGGGGGAATCTGGCTGGTTGAAGCTTCTGGAGGTAAATCTCACAGTATTGTGGGGGCCTCCTTATGACCTGGACCTGTCATAGACTCTTAAGTCTGAAATTCTTTTTTGTCTGGCGAGAAAATGGGACGCAGGATGAAAAGTGAGAGATGGCTAATGTCTGGGAAAAGACAATAGCCCAGTATAAGGGTCTTTGCCCCGTTTTTATTAGGATCAGAAGGCTTACAAACATGGTGATGGACGTGCACAAAGAGACAGTCTGTGTGTGAACATTAACTCATGGACGTGAGGGAAAGGGGGTCTTGAAGATATTCGGGGTTAGGGGTTTGGGTTAATATAAAACAAAATCCTGGCACCGAATGGAAGGTTGTATACAGCAGACGGGAGGCAGCACCTCTGTTTATCTTAGGTAGCCTAGGGGATGAGACAGATAGAGCAAGTAACCTCAGGGTTAACAAGGCACCTTTTTCTTTTGCTAATCACCTCCGCTCTGGGCAGCTTCACCCACAGGCAGGCAGCAGTCGATAGCTGTAGTTACCTGTTTATCTAACTTGATCCTTCCCTCCTGTGAAAGCAGCTTTCTGCTGTAGTACTAAATTGGGGGGCCCTTCTGCCCTGAATATCTAATCTTGGTTATTTCATATACCTGTGTTCTGTATTGGGGCCTTCTTCCCGCCCTCTCTATACTTATTTATCTAATCTTGTTTACCGAAACTTGGGTGTGAACATCCTATGGCTTTGTAATTCTTTACGCCTTGTTAACCCATTGGTGTAAGCCCGGGGAATCTCTAAGTTTATTGCCCCACAGGGACCCCTGGAGTTTCTTGCTCCCAGACTTGTCCACGCTGAACCTCCAGCACTTTGTCATTTACAGTTCAGGTGTGCCTACCTCAGCACCGGGTCCTGCAGCTCGTGAGTGTCTGCCCTGGTCACTCCCTGTGTTCGCCTGACTCTCTCCAGTTTTAGGGGCAGTGGTTTGCCCTGTGTTGTTCCCTGTCTTCTGGATCCAAGAAGAGTTGAGGGTTTTTCAGTCTGTCAGGATGGAGTGGTAACTTCCAAGCCCCTTACACAAGGAGCCGGAAACCCTTTGTTTCTCTTTCAGATATTCTGGGGAATGCATATCTTTCTCTTTACTTCAATACTGGCCAGAACCCTAAGATCTCCCAGCAAGCCCTCAGTGCCTATGCCCAAGCAGTAAGTATTTATGGTCACCCCGGCCAGATGAATAGAGGTAGGAACAGCAGTTTCCATGTGGCTCTTTAGCAAGCAGCATGGGCGGTCATTAGTGGCGTTCAGTGTGTGTGGTTTTGCAAAGCTGTGTATGCAGGGGTGACTTATTTCTTCTTAATTTTTTTTTTAAATTTGTTTTTATTTATTTTGAGAGAGAGATAGAGAGCAAACGGGGGAGGGGCAGAGAGAGAGGGAGAGTGAGAGAATCCCAAGCAAAGCTCCATGCTATCAGCACAGAGCCCCACAATGTGGGGCTCAAACTCACGAACCAGAAGATCATGACCTGAGCCAAAATCAAGAGTCAGACACTCAACTGACTGAGCCACCCAGGCACCCCTATATCTTCTTATAACTTGAGTATTAGCAACAGCCTGCAAGGGTGCCTCACTGCTAGACAGCTCTTTGAACTATCCAGGTTTCCTGTAGGCATGTATAACCAATCTCAGAGCCCATCCCAACATGTTAATCTTTCGTAGTGGGGAAAAAGTCTATATTAAAATAATGCTTATTGGGGTGCCTGGGGGGCCCAGTTGGTTAAACATCCAACTTTGACTCAGGTCATTATCTCCCCACTTGTGGGTTTGAGCCCTGTGTCGGGCTCTGTACCTAACGACAGCTCAGAGCCTGGAGCCTGCTTCAGATTCTGTGTCTCCCTCTCTCTGCACCTCCTCCACTCACACTCTTTCTCTCTCAAAAATAAACATTAAAAAAATTTAAAATAAGGCTTATTAATATTTGTGTACATTTTTAAAGAAAAATGAAAGCACTAATACTTAAGTATAAATTAAGTGCTCTCCCTAGATTAACCATGAGATACTGTGGCTCTGGATTTCCCACAGGCTACAATAGAAAACAGCATATACCCCATTCTGCAGTCATTTCCTTGGGATTAATCCACTGGAGCTCCTGCTTTGCTTAGGCTTTCAGGCTGTTTTTATATCAATAGCCACTTACATGGGGGTTTCCCTCAGGTGTGAGAGCCTGGCCACTTATTATTAGATGCTTCACATTGGCCTTCTGAGCACTTTTGATTTAGGCCTCCTATACACTTTTCTTTTTTTTGCTTTCTTGCTTCTCTTGACATAGACCTTTGCTTTTTAATTTACCATTACTTATTTTGTTCTCTGTGGCAGAATAAAGAATGCACCTACCTTATATTCATGTTTGTAGTTTATGGACTGGCCTTTTTTCAATCAGGGAGCTTTAAGGCAGAGGAATTATATTTTAGTCTGATTTCTTACTTTGGTGAGTGTTTATATTTTAAAAAATAATAGTGTAGTTTTAAAAAATTTTATATTTGGCTTCTGCTAAATTGTTGCTTTTAACTTAATGTTGTTACCCAACCATAGACCTATTTGAGGCAACCATTTAAACAATTAAAAATTTTCTTTTAATGTTTATTTATTTTTGAGAGAGACAGAGAGACAGGGTGCGAGTGGGAGAGGGACAGAGAGAGAGGGAGACACAGAATCTGAAACAGGCTCCAGGCTCCGAGCTGTCAGCACAGAGCCCATGTGGGGCTTAAACTCACGAACTGCAAGATCATGACCTGAGCTGAAGTCAGACACTTAACCAACTGAGCCACCCAGGCACACCCAACCATTTAAACAATTTTAATTCATGTGTTTGTACTTTTGTAATGTGCTAGGCAATGAACATAATTAGAAAAATACAACGAATATAGCCAGGAACATAGCAGTTTCTTCACAGCACATCTGTCTGCACTTGCATGTGGTTTCTGGCCATCAACGTATGTATGTATGTATGTATGTATGTATGTATTCATCATTCATTCTTTTTTTTTATCATTTTTTTCTTTTAATTTCTTTAAATTCAAGTTAGTTAACATACAGTGTAGTATTGGTTTCAGGAATAGAGCCCAATGATTCTTCACTTACATATAACACCCAGTGCTCATCCCAACAAGTGCCCTCCTTAATGCCCATCACCCATTTAGCCCATCCCTATACTCACCTCCCTTACAGCAACCCTAAGTTTGTTCTCTGTATTTAAAGGTCTCTTATGGTTTGCCTCCCTCTCTATTTCTATCTTGTTTTTGGTTCCCTTCCCCTATGTTCATCTGTTTTGTTTCTTAAATTCCACATATGAGTGAAATCATATGAGATCTTTCTTTGACTTATTTCACTTAGCATAATACACTCTAGTTCTATCCACATTGTTGCAAATGGCAAGATTTCATTCTTTTTGATCACTGAGTATAGTATCCCATTATGTATATATACACCACATCTTCTTAATCATTTGGACATTTGGGCTCTTTCCATAATTTCTGGCCATCTATTTAAATTAGAGAATCAGAATTTGACTTTCTTTTTTTTTCTTAATAATTTTTTAAAAAATGTTTATTTTTGAAAGAGAGAGAGAGTGAGTGAGTGTGTGAGCAGGGGAGGGGCAAAGAGAGGGGTCAGAAGATCCAAAACCAGCTCTGTGGTGACAGCAGATAGCCCAGTGCAGGGGCTCGAACCCATGAATTGTGAGATTAAGACCTGAGCTGAAGTTGGACGCCCAACCGACTGAGCTACCCAGGCGCCCCCAGAATTTGACTTTCAATGGATGCTTTAAGGGGGCTTGAATGTAGAAACATGATTCTGCCAGTATTTGGAGCTGGGCTTGTGGGCAGAGGAAATGCTTTAAATAAGTGAAATTTCTTTTCTAGGCTTTCCTCATTTATACCATTATCTCACTATTAAAAATTTTTTTTATCAGAATGCTTTTACACATTTATTTTATCTGTATACTATTGCATGGATAAATTATAATCATATTTTAATATTTCATGTACACATAAAAACCATTACATCATTGAGGTGTCAGGGACTGAGTAATATACCACTCAAGCAGTTACTCTGTAAAAAGGTGGGTGTAGGTAACATTTTGACAAGGAAGAGGTCTAGGGCATGTTGACCATCCTTAAGAGTGAGATAGGATCCACTGATTGTCTTTCTCTCTCACTGTAGGAGAAAGTTGACAGGATGGCTTGCAGCAATCCTGATCTTCATCTGAACAGGGCAACGGTAAGACGAGTGGGGTAGTGATCACCTGAGTCAAAACAGTGACATCTGGGTCTTAGCCTGGGAGGATAACTGGATATTCACAGGGACAGGGTTGAGTACAAACTTTGAGAAGAGAGGCAAATTGTTTCCAGGAAGAGCTGGCTCAGTTTGACTTCAGTGTCTGATGGAGTGTCTGGTGGGAAAGGAGAAGGGTCCGAGGCTGTGGGAGGGATACATAGAGGATGGGAGGACAGTTTAGAAGACTTTTCTGAAATGTTCATTATAAGTATACAAATAGAATGACCCACTATCTGCAGCTTAGCTGTTTTAGAATTTGGAAGTTTGCTTCTTTGAAGGGATGCCATCTTTGGGGTTCGTGATCACCTTAGCCAGGATAAAGGACGGAAAGCATTGCTGTTTATTCAGATTGTTCATTGTAGAGCAGGAGAACAACTGGCAGAAGGGAAACAGTTTCTTTCTTTCTTTCTTTCTTTCTTTCTTTCTTTCTTTCTTTCTTTCTTTTTCTTTCTTTCTTTCTTTCTTTCTTTCTTTCTTTCTTTCTTTCTTTCTGTCTTTCCCTTTCTTTCTTTCTTTCTTTCTTTCTTTCTTTCTTTCTTTCTTTCTTTCTTTCTTTCTTTTTCTTTCATGCTTATTTATTTTTGAGAGAGAGAGAGTGAGAGCCAGGGAGGGGCAGAGAGTGAGAGAGGGAGACAGAGGATCCAAAGCAGGCTCTGCACTGACAGCAGAGAGCCCGATGTGGGGCTCAAACCCATGAACTGTGAGATCATGACCTGAGCCAAATTTGGATGCTTAATCAACTGAGCCACCCAGGCGCCCCAGAAACAGTTTATTTCCGTAGATTGCTAGTGCATTGTGCCATTACTCCCCTTGGTGTAGTTTGTGTTAAATATACATATAATTGGGAGGTTTTTGGTTACTTCTTGTGCAGTTACATAAATACGAAGAGAATTATGGGGAGGCCCTGGAGGGCTTCTCTCGGGCTGCAGCACTGGACCCTGCATGGCCAGAGCCCCGGCAACGAGAGCAACAACTTCTGGAATTCCTGAATAGATTAACCAGTCTCCTTGAGAGCAAGGTAAAGTTGTCAGAAGGCCAAATCGTACTTTCATCCTCCTGACCTTGTGGATCAAATAAAATAAGAAAAGACTAGGCTTCAGTAGTGGTGACCCTACCTGTAGAAGTGGGTAGGTGGGAGTAGGAATAGGTTTGCAAAGAGAGCAGACTAGCTTCCAGCTTCTTATCTCTTTTTCCTTTTTTGTAAATTAAAAAAAAATTTTTTTAAGTTTCTAAAAAAATATTTTTTTAAGTATTTATTTTTGAGGGAGAGAGACAGAGACAGAGTGTGAACAGGGGAGAGGCGGAGAGAGAGAGGGAGACACAGAATCCGAAGCAGGTTCCAGGCTTTGAGCTGTCAGCGCAGCTGACTTGGGGCTTGAACCCACAAACCTGTGGGATCCTGACCTGAGCCGAAGTGGATGCTTAACTGACTGAGCCACCCAGGTGCCCCATCCTTTTTTTTTTTTTATTTAAGCCCAAGTTAGTTAACATATAGTGTAATAATGATTTTAGGAATAGGATTTAGTGCTTCATCACTTACATATAACAACCAGTGCTCATCCTAACAAGTGCCCTCCTTGATGCCCATCAACTACTTAGCCCATCACCCACCTCCCCGCCATCAACCTTCAGTTTGTTCTCTGTATTTAAGAGTCTCTTATGGTTTGTCTCCCTCTCTGTTTTTCTTATTCTTGGTTCCCTTCCCCTATGTTCATCTGTTTTGTTTCTTAAAATCCATATATCAGTGAAATCATATGGTCTTTCTCTGATGGACTAATTCTGCTTAGCGTAATATACTCTAGTTCCATCTATGTTGTTGCAAATGGCAAGATTTCATTCTTTTCGATTTTTTTTTTTTTTTTTTTGCAGGGAAAGGTGAAGACCAAAAAGTTGCAGAGCATGCTGGGAAGCTTGCGCCCGGCCCATCTAGGCCCTTGTGGTGATGGGCGCTACCAGTCAGCCTCCGGGCAGAAGTTGACCCTGGAGCTCAAGCCCCTGAGTGCACTACAACCCGGTGTGAACAGTGGTGCTGTGGTCCTAGGAAAGGTGGTATTCAGCCTCACCACAGAGGAGAAAGTCCCCTTGTGAGTTTGTTTTCCCTTTCCTCTTTTTCATTCTTTTGAATTGGTCTCACTTGGCCTTTCTTTGACATTTGAGGACATTGTTTGTGGTCACAGATTAGTGAGTTCTGCTTCCCTCTGTGACTGTCTCATGAGTGTTGAGGTGATATCTAACAGTCTCTCTGTAGATTCTGTCATCACCCATTTTTTTCTCTGAGCTTGGTGCTCTGTGGATTCCTACATCCATAGCTGAAATTGAACTGCTGTGTTTTTTAGAAGACAGAAGGAAACCTTGAAATTCTCCTGCTTCTTTGTGTTTTCATGATCATAGAAGTTAAAGGAGGAAAAATTTTCAGTCCTGTTTGGACTTAGGTATGACTAGGCAGTTCCGAAAGGTTAGCTTTGAGTTAGACTTTAAGGCCTGATGGGGATATTGTCTCAGATATTATTTAACAAATATTTATTGAGCATCTGGTATATGTGTGGTAGGGAGTGAAATGTAAAGGATCCAAGTGAAGGTGCTTACAGTCTAGTAGAGGATATGAGTTAAGAACATTCACCTAGAAAAAAAATGTTCTTAAAGGTTTAATTTTTTTAAGTTCTCTCTGCACTACAGCACAGGGCTCGAACTCACAACCCTAAGATCATGAGTTGCATGCTCTACTGACTGAGCCAGCCAGGCACCCCTTACTTAGAAGATTTTTAAGCCTTGAAAAATTAGGGTTTAGTCTGTGCCATCAGTCCTTGGTCCTTCACTCACTTCCTAATCCCTTGTTGACTGGTTTCCTTTTTCTGTTTTCTACTGGATTTGTTTTTTCTAGCCGCACCAGTGTCTGGTCCATTGGCTTCCACTATGTGTTTCCACAACACTGTCTTATCTCTCACTGTTTATTCCCTTTCATATCCCTTCTGCTTCATCCAAATCGAAACACTTCCCATAATATGCCCGAGCTTTCTCCATGGTGTTTTCTAGAGACATATGGGTTGAAGAGCAAGAAGGTGGTTGAGAAAAGTTTTGTTAACTAGAGCAGACCCTAGAGCTAAGAGGAATGAGAAGGAAATTCAGACAAAGGTGGACTTTAGGGGGCCTTGAGAACAAATATTTTGTCACTCCTTGGTTTCTCTTTTTCTTAACTTCTAAATGTTAAGTTCCAGGAGGACTCTCTTTTCTCTCTTTACCAGGATGGCAAGTAGGTGCTAACTTTTATCACTTGGCAGCAGCTGCCCAAGTTACTGTATAGAAGGATTCTGAGGCTTTGATTGGATCCACCAAGAGAATGTTGGGCTTGATTGCAGGTTGGCTATGAATTCAGGTGTGTCAAGTGATGGCGTGTGTCCCAGTTCTTCACCATCTCATTATAGATCATCTCTTTTGGTGATGTCATATAAGCCCAAGGCTTTGGCTGCCTTCACCATGCTCACAGGTGGATCTCCAGCCCAGGCCTCATTTCCAAGTTTTGGATTCCTATATCCAACTGCCTCTGGGCTCCAATCAGAAATCTCTAACTCAGTAGGTTCAAAATTACTCACTTCCTCTTTCTCTCTAAACTGTTTCTCCTCCCTGCATTCTTTGTCAATCGGTGGTACCACGTCTACTCAGTCTCTTAAGACTTCTAGAAGTTGTTCTAGAATTCTCCATTCTCCTGCATTGTGGTGCTCACCACGTCCATACATTTGTTTTGGGTTTTTTGGTCCCTACCTTTCTATCTCTACTGACTTAATATAGCTCCTTATTGCTTCTCCAGACACATCTTCTGACTCCTTGTTTTCCTCTAGTGTTCCACAGTGCAGAGAAATATTTCCCAGATGCAAAACCGACCGTCGCCATTTCTTATCTAAAATCCCTTACTGCTGCTGTGGTACTTTTAGGATGAAGTTTGAACTCCTTAGATTGGCTTAGCATGCAAAAACCCTTCATAATTTACTCCTTGTCTGTCACTTTCCCACTTGTGCCTTTTGTTACTATCATGGGATTATTTTGTGGGTTTCAGAACAGCTATTTTTATGCCTCTGTGCCTTTACACACTGTTCCTGTGTCTGTCTGGGTAATCCTTTTACTGCTTCTTGGTATAGATAACATTTTCCCCCCAACATTTATTATAAAAATTTTCAAACACAGCAAAATTGAAAGAATTTTACAGTGAGTATCTGTGTACCCAACCACCTGTATTCTTCTACTATGTTACTATACTTGGTGTATCACATGTCTATCTATCTGCTTATTTATCCATTGATCCATCTTATTTTGGTACATTTCAGAGTAAATTGTAGAGATCTATATACTTTCCTCTGAATACTCCAGCGTATAGTCATTAACTAGAGTTTGGTGGGTTTTTTTTGTTTTTTTTTTTTTTTTTTTACAGTTTTTTTCTTTTTATGTAAAAATTTACGTAGAATGAAGTATACAAATCTTAGTGTACATTTGCTGAGTTTTGACTAACACGTACAGCTGTGTAACCCAAACACCTGTCAAGATAGAGAACAGTAATTACCAGCACCTCGGAAAGTTTTCTCATGTTCCCTCCCAGTCAGTCCCTGTTCTCATTCCCTCAGAGGTTCTTTATTTCTACTGAGGAGTAGTTTTCCTTTTTTAACCCAGATAATTTTTCATCCTTTACAATTCAGTTTGAGGGTCTCCTCCTCAAGGAAATCTTCCCTGCCTACTAGTTTTGAACATTTCTCCTCTGGGTCTGGGTTCCCACTGTCCAATCTTTGGCCTCACTGAACTCATCACAAGGGAAAAACTATTCTGGCACCTGTCACATTTGTCCTGTAAGTGATGGTTTAACTGTCTGACTCCTGCTTGACTGTAAACTCACTCATAGCTGGATCAGTGTCTTTTTTTTTTTTTTTTTTTTCAACGTTTATTCATTTCTGGGACAGACAGAGACAGAGCATGAACGGGGCAGGGGCAGAGAGAGAGGGAGACACAGAATCGGAAACAGGTTCCAGGCTCTGAGCCATCAGCCCAGAGCCCGACGCGGGGCTCGAACCCACGGACAGCGAGATCGTGACCTGGCTGAAGTCGGACGCTTAACCGACTGCGCCACCCAGGCGCCCCCAGTGTCTTATTGCTAAGCACAAAGCTTGACGCATAAGAGGCATTCAGGGAAAGTTTGTGGGACTGAATTAAACTGACAGTGATGGTGGTTAGAGAGTTGGAAGGTTGTGATGGTTAAATTGATAGACCAGGAATAATGTCACAGCTGCAACATTTTGAGCTGGTTCATTATTATTTGTTGAATGGTCTCAGTGTGCAGATGTCTCAAGTTCTTGGTCAAGTGACAGACTGATGAGTCCTGTGCATATGCTTTAAAGATATTACATATGTAAGACAAATGAGGACTCAGATGGTAGATGATGGTACCTGTCTTAAGTTTTCTAAGTAACTAACTGAGAAAGCATTTGTTAATTTTGCTGGTATTCTAAAACCACTGTTTTTGCTCTTCTTTCCTGCCTGCTTTCCTCCCCACCCTTCCCTTAACCTGTCTTAACCTGGCAGTACATTTGGCCTGGTAGATTCAGATGGACCTTGCTGTGCAGTGATGGTGTATAATATGGTACAGAGTTGGGGAGTGCTCATTGGGGACTCCGTAGCCATTCCTGAGCCCAGTCTTCGGCTTCACCGAATTCAGCACAAAGGAAAAGTGAGTGATGGCCAGGATTTTTTCCCAGCTTATAGGCTCTGAAAGTGGGACCAAGTTTATCTCTTTTAATAAATACGTAACGTAATGCATATATATATATGTGTGTGTGGTGTGTGTGTGTGTGTATGTGATATACACACATATTTCCATATATGATGTATATACTTTTTTTACTAAAAAGGGAACCTATTGGTAAACAAGAATTTAAAAAATGGAGTGGACAGAGAAAAATACTGTATGATAACACTTATATATGGAATCTAAAAAAGCTGAACTCATGAAAACAATAGAATAGTGGTTACCAGTGGCTGGGGTTGTGGTGGGCAAATTGGGGTGATGTTGTTTAAGGGTACAGACTTGGAACTAGTAGGTAAATAAATCCTGGAGAGCTAATGCACAGCACAGTGATTGCAGACAACAGTATGGTGTTGTATACTTCAAAGTTGCTAAGAGAACAAATCTTAATTGCTCCCACAACAAAAAAGCAGTGGTAACTGTATGACATGATGGGTGTTACCTAACACCATGGTGGTCATCATATTCCAATATATAAATGTATTAAATAAACATGTTTACACCTTAAACTTATACATGTTAGATGTCAATTATTTCTATAAAAAATTTTTTTAAAAAGGGACTGAAATATTATCACTCAGATATTAGTTTCTTATATATACCTACAGTCTTTTTTCATAAATATGTATATATACATATATACATTTATAAACATATTTACAATTATATATTTATATATTTATTTATATATATTATTTATAGTATATACATATATGTATGCATATATATATACATCCATATGTATATTTTTAATGAGTGGAATATTATATGCAATGTTTGTGAACATTTCCTGCAGTTTAACATATTCTAACAGTGTTGTTTTGAATTGACACACAAAGGTGGTGATGAAGATGATGATGACAGTTAACATTTCCTGAACACCTTAACTGACTGCTAGGTGCTGGGTTTAGAGGTTTATTGCCTTTACTGGCTCATGTAATAAACACAGAAATCTTCTAAGAGTAGCAGTTTCACCACTTTTTCACCATTTAGATCAGGGGTTGGCAAACTGGCCTATTGATCAAATCTGGCTCCCTGACTGTTTTGTATAGTCTGTGATATAAGGATAGTTTCTATATTTTTATTTATCTGGTTTTTTTTATGTTTATTTATTTTTGAGAGAGCGAGAGACAGAGCACAAGCAGGGCAGGGGCAGAGAGAGAGGGAGACAGAATCTGAAGCAGGCTCCAGGTTCTGAGCTGTCAGCACAGAGCCCGATATGGGTCTTGAACTCACGAACTGCAAGATCATGACCTGAGCCAAAGTCAGATGCTTAACTAACTGACACACCCAGGCTCCCCAGTTTCTATATTTTTAAATGAAAAAATTGAAAGAAGAATAATAACTGGTGATACATGAAAATTATAGGGAATTCAAATTTCAGTGTCCAAAAAGTTAATTTGTTTGGGAACAGAGCCACACTTATTTGTTTACTCTTGTCTGTGGTTGCTTTTTGCACTATGGGGTCAGGGTTGAATACTTCTTCTGTGACAGAGACCGTATGACCCACAAAGCCTAAATTAATTATTATTTGGCCTTCTACAGAAAAAATTTACTTCTCTCAGATCTAGATTATTTTTAATTTTTCCCAATTATAAAGGCACTGTAGTAAAAAAATTTTCTATCTGCCTGTATCCATGATTATTTACTTAAGTGAATTTCTAAGGTAGAATTCTGGTTCCAGAAGGTATGCAGAATTCTAAGACTTTTGATTCATATTGTCAAGTTATTTTTTGGAATGTGGGACTAGTTAATACCAACAGCAGATGTAATTGCTTCTTTGTAGTTTTCTTTTCAAGTCTGGGCAGAAACCTTTGAAAAATTAAATGCTGATTTTACATGAAGAAATACAGCATTGGTATTGTTTTGCTTTGGTTTCTTGATTATTGGTGAGGTTGGATATTTTATCAAGTTTATTGGCTGTTTATATTCCTTTTATAAATTGGCATTTTTTTGTCATTGCCCATATTCCTCTTAGGATATTTAAAAAATTGACTTATGAGAACTGTTTAATTCACATCTTCACTTTGACTTAAAAGCGCCTCCTTCTCAACTCCGAGTGGGACAATGGTTTTTGGATGAAGATGTTTTAACAACATGTTTTATGGTCTAAAGTACATTTGAACTGGTAAAGTGGGCTGTCTTTTCTGTTATTATTGGAATGTCTAAACAACACATTCTGTTTCTTCCCCCTGATAGGGAGGAAGAAGGGAGAATTAACTTGAATTTATCTTTGGCAAGTTAATTTAGGGCCTTACAAACACTGGGACTAAGAGTTTCTCAGGCTTCTCGCTGGTGGCTGTGTGCGTCTGGTTTTCATTGTCAAAAGACACTGGGACGGGCAGATTCTGTGAAGGCTGGTGGCACCCTCTAGTTAGGCAGCAGTGGCACCTGTCATTTTTCAGAGATTTGCCCCATTCTTGTGGTGAAACTACTGGCATCTTACCTACCCCAGACTGTCCTTCTGAAGATTGAAAACTTGGGGAAAATTATATCCCCTTTGTTAGGGGATATATAAAAATAAACTCAGCTTTATTTATTTGACGTGAGACGAAGGGAAGGAGCATATACACTGAAGGGATAGGAAGAGGGAGAAAGTCACAGATGTGTTTCCCTGTGCTTCCACCTTAGGATCTGTAATGAACCTCTGTCTGTCTGTCTTTTCTAGGACTATTCCTTTTGCAGTATTCGTGTGGAGACACCCCTCCTGCTGGTGGTGAACGGGAAGCCCCAGGGCTCCAGCAGTCAGGCCGCTGCAACAGTGGCATCACGGCCACAGTGCGAATGACCGTCCTTGACTTGCATGCTGAAGCAGGAGTGGAGGCGAGAGGATAAGCTCAAGACCGTCAGCAGCTGGGCCAGCTCCACCCAGTGACTCAGCCAGGAAGGGGGGATGTTGTAGATGATGACTTTCCCTTCCCCTGTCCTGTAGGACACTTTGTGTCTTGTCTTTCTCTCCTGTTCACATGTTCAGGTTCTCTGTGGCCACACACTTCCCTGGTGTAATCTCTCCTGCCTCTTTCATCGCTCTTCTGTGTTTTAGGCAAAGAGCATGGAATTGGTAGAAGTGTTGGCATCTTGCCGTGGGACAGAGTCCCCACGGTTTTCGTTCTTGCCTCCTTCCTGAGCCTCGTGTATATATCATTGCAGTATTTATTGCTAAGGGAGGGGGCTTGATTTTTTAATGGCTTGTTTTTTTTGCAACTTTTATTTTATTTTTAAACATTAGGTCCTTCCCCTTCTTTGGGGCTGGAACAGAATTAAATTTGTTTGGAGAAAAAATACTGTATAGTTTGGCTTCATTCTCTTCAAGCTTAGATTTTGGTTTTAGGATCACTTCAATCCATTATTGTAATCCCCCCCCCCCCCCACCTTTTTTTTCTTTACACTAAATAGTTTATTTCTCTTCCAATTAAAAGATTTCTGGCAACAGGTATCCCAAGGCAGGAATGGCAACTCCACAAAAAGTCACTGGGAAGCAGCTTCCAACCATTTTCCCATTCTGTCATCCTTGGGGGTGGCCCTCGTGGTCCAAGATGGCAGCAATATTATTCGAATAGTGTTATTAGGCTGAAAGACCAGAGAGTGCCAGATACTCAGTTTCTTTAGATTCTAGTGATACATTTTGTAATAGTTTCTCTTAATACCCTTGAGGAAAAATGGGAAAATGTGAAGGAGGATTAATAGCCAACTGATGGCTGTAACCAGAGAGTACATTAATGGATACAGATAAATTTGGAAGACTTCTGGTGATCTGGCTCAGGTCTTTGTACTTGTCCGGTCCTTTTGAACTTTATCAGTGACTTGAATATCATTGGTGGCTCATTCATTCTATGAAGAATCTAAAGCATAGAGGAATCCTCAGAGAATGGGTAATAAAATCAGCATCTATCTATCTAAGAATGTTATAAGGGCTGAATCTAAGATAAAAGTTTGAAGTCCATTCTTTTGGTCTGAAGAGGCCAACTTTCCAGGTGTATCTTTAGCATTATGTATGAAAAATTATCGAGAATTTTTTTAAAGTATATTTTTGTTTTGAGAGAGCGCATGTCTGTGCGTGTACGAGTAGTGGTGGGGGTGGGCTGAGGGGGAGTCGGGGAGGGGCAGAGAGAGAGAGAGACGGAGGGAGAATCCCAAGCAGGTTTTGTGCTGTCAGCATGAAACCCAACATGGGTCTCAAACCCATGAACTGTGAGATTATGACCTCAGCCAAAATCAAGAGCCGAACACCTAGTGGACTGAACCACCCAGCTGCTCCAAAATTGCTGAGAATTTTAGTAGATAAAGTTAGTATGAGTAATCAATATGATACGGTTGCAAAAACACTGTTTTGGCTGTACCAATGAATCTGTAGCAGCCAGGGAGAAGAGGTCTTGATACAGTGTCTGTAAGACCACATGTGGAGCTTTGTGTTCAGTTCTGGGTGTTGATTTTGAGACCTATAGTCATGGAAGAGCAATCAGGAACTTGAAAGGGTGTAAAATATCTTGAGAAGTGGTTGAGGGCAACTGGGGAGAAAGTGGGGCTGGTGCAATGTGTGTGCATTAGAGTCAGTAGACAGATGAGACCAGGTAACTATTTTCCTTTTACTCAAGTCCTGAGTATGGTTTGACATACTTTGTGTAGGGCCAGGCAGTAGAAAAATGGCCAGTAGGTGGTAGAGTGAAGCAGAAAAGATTCTATGATGAAATACATGGACAAGTGAATATGCAAAACATGTATGTACAGTTTAAAGAGTGATTAGAATATCTGAAAATGTCCACTGGCTTCAAAACTAGAACGTTAATTTGTATCTTAGAAACCCTTGTGTTCTCTCTATGATCTCATTTGTTTTCACAGTTATATAATCTCACCGATTACACCATAATGTAGTTACTCTGTTAAAGGATGTTTGGGTTTGTTTGTATCAAGGAAGTACATTATTAATATCCTGCATGTGTCCTGATAAGTAAGTGCAAGAGTTTCTTTTTAAAAAAATTTTTTTTAATGTTTTTATTTTATTTTGAACGAGAGAGTCCGAGTGGGGGAGGGGCAGGGAAGGAAGTCTCTGAGCTGTCGGCACAGAGCTTGACATGGGGCTCCAACTCACGAACTGTGAGATCATGACTTGAGCCAAAGTCAGACGGAGGTTTAACTGACAGCCACCCAGGCACCCCAAGAGTTTCTTTTATAGCAATGATTCTCAGAAGAGTGGTCCCCAGACCAACAGCATCAAGACCACCTGGAAGTTCTTTTAATGCAAAGTCTTAAGTCCCATTCCATGTATTAGAAACTCAGGGAAGAGTCCAGTAATCTGTGTTTAACAAACCCTCTCTGGGATTCTGATGCACACTAATGTGTGAGAAGCACTGTTCAGAGTATTAGCATGAGGGCAGAATTGCTGGGTCTCAGAATATACACATGCTCAACTTTTTTGAGAAATACCAAACATTTCCAAAGTGGCCGTTCCAATTTATGTCTCTACAGTCAGTGGGTGAGTCTTCCTAATGCTCCTTACTCTCTTCTATATTTGGTATTTGTCTAATTTTTTAGGGACCACAGATTTGGGAGGTTTGAAGGATATCCCTCGTGGCCTTAACTTGCGTTTCTCTCACTACAAATGGGTTTGAATATATTTTCGTGTATTTATGAGCTACTAATATTTCTCACAGTGAAAGGACTATTGTGTCTTTGACCACTTCTTTACTGGGTTTCAAATTTATTTGCAGGACTTATCTTCGTACTAATCTTTTGTCATTTTATGTGCTGCAAACATCATCTAATGGTTGCTTTTGTTTTGTAATCTCTGTACTGGATCTTTTGTTTAACAGATCTTAATTTCAGTGTTACTGAATTTAGCAGTCTTTTATGGTCAGTGCTGTTTGTGTTTTAAGAAGTCCTTTCCTGGGGCGCCTGGGTGGCGCAGTCGGGTAAGCGTCCGACTTCAGCCAGGTCACGATCTCGCGGTCCGGGAGTTCGAGCCCCGCGTCGGGCTCTGGGCTGATGGCTCAGAGCCTGGAGCCTGTTTCTGATTCTGTGTCTCCCTCTCTCTCTGCCCCTCGCCCGTTCATGCTCTGTCTCTCTCTGTCCCAAAAATAAATAAACGTTGAAAAAAAAAAATTTAAAAAAAAGAAGTCCTTTCCTGTCCTGAAGTCATAAAGATATTTCCCCTCTGTTTTATGCTTTCATCTTTTTCTTTCATCATGACATTTCTTTATGTTGTGGTGTAGGTATATACTTTTTTTCTTAATGAATAATTAATTGGCCCAGCATCTTTTATTAAGGAATCTTTTAACCACTGACCTTTAAAGCCCTGTCTTAAACCAAGTATGTATGTGTGTGTGTGTGTGTGTGTGTGTGTGTGTGTGTGTGTGTATCCATGATATTACATATATATGTAATATGTGTATTATATATATTTTTTGTTTTATTTGTTTCTGAGGTCTCTATTCTGATATTTTCTGATCTACTTGTTTATTTCTATGCCCATATTACATCATCTTATAGCTTTATAAGAAGTCAGTATCTGATCAGAGAAGCTCCTTAATGTTGTTCTGAGCAAGCAGCCCATTTACATTTTAGAATTAGCTTGTAAATTTTCACAAAAAACTCCTCTAGGATTTTGATTGGGATTGCATTCCATTTATAGATCGATTTAAGAAGACTAGACATCTTTATATACTTTGAATCTTCTTATCCATAATTTTCTTGATTTATTTAAGACTTCTTCAGTGTCTTTCAATATAATTATATACTTTTTCCAGAAAAGTCTTATATATATCTTTTATTAAATTTATTCCTAGGCACTTCATAGTTTTCAATGCTATTGTAAATAGTGTAATTTTAAAAATTACTTTTGCTATGTCTGGGAATAGAAGAAATACAATTGGCTGTTCTATATATTTTTGTAGCTGTGACCTTTTTAGAGTCTCACATCCTAATACTCTCTCATGCTTCTGTTGGGTTTTCTGTGTACAAATATTAACTGTTTTATCTCTTCCTTTCCAATCCTTTTACCTTTTCTGCACTAGTTAGGACCTCTAGAATGCTGACTACAAGTGATGATTGCAAGCATCTTTGTCTTATTCTGATACTCGAAGGGAATATTTTGGGGCACCCCGTGGCTCAGCTGGTTGATTAAAGTTCATTAAAGTTGATTAAAGTTGGTGGATTAAAGATTAAAGGAGATGAAAGGAGAAAAATTATTTGCCACCTCAATAAATACAGAAGAAGCATTAAATAAAATTTAACACCTTTTCATGATAAACACTCAATACAAGTGTGGAATCTAAGAGCAGGTGTATGTAAAAATCACATAATAAACAGTTTATTAATCTATTCTAGTCTGGTTTTGATATGAGTTATGCTAGCCTCATATAATGAGTAAAGAGTGTTTCTTCTACATTATTATCTGAAGCTTTTTATATCAGTTTATCTTTTTCTTGGTAAAACTTGCTTATAAAGTTATCAGCATCCGGCTTTTGTTGTTGTTTCAAGTGTTTATTTACATTTTAGTTAACATAGGGGGTGCCTGCATGACTCCGTCAGTTGAGCGTCCAACTTCGGCTCAAGTCATGATTTTGCCGTTTGTGATTTTGAGCCCTGTGTGGGGCTGTGTGTGGACAGGTCAGAGCCTGAAGCCTACTTCAGATTCTGTGTCTCCCTCTCTCTTTCTGCCCCTCCGCTGCTCATCTCTCAGACATAAATATACATTAAAAAATTTTTAAAAATTCTGGTTAACGTATAGTGTAATATTGGTTTCAGGAGAATTTAGTGATTCATCACTGACATCCTGTATATGTTGCTCATCTCAAGTGCCCGCCTTAATTCCCATCACCCATTTAGCTCATCCACCACCCAACTTCCCTCCCTTAATTTGTTCTCTATAGTTAAGAGTCTCTTATGGTTTGCCTCCCTCTTTTATTTTTCCCCTTTCTTCCCCTATATTCATCTGTTTTGTTTCTTAAATTCCACATATGAGTGAAATCATATGGTATTTGCCTTTCTCTGACTGCATTATTCCACTTAGCATAATAGTCTAGGTCCATCCATGTTGTTGCAAATGTCAAGATTGCATTATTTTTTATGGCCGAGTAATACATACATATAAACATACATATAAATGCATACATATATATACATACACATATATATTCATATGTATGTATATGCACACATACACCACATCTTTATCCATTCATCAGTAGATAGACATTTGGGCTCTCTCCATAGTTTGGCTATTGTTGATAATGCTGCTATAAACATCAGGGTACATGTGCCCCTTCAAATCAGTATTCTTGTATTCTTTGGGTCAATACCTAGTACTGCAATTGTGGGATTGTAGGGATAGTTTTATTTTTAACTTTTTGAGGAACCTCCATAGTGTTTCCAGAGTGGCTGCACCAGTTTGCATTGCCACCAGTAGTGTAAGAGGGTTCCTCTTTCTCTGCATCCTCACCAACATCTGTTGTTTCCTATGTTATTAATTTTAGCCATTCTGACAGGTTTGAGGTGGTAACTCATTGTAGTTTTTGATTTGCATTTCCCTGATGATGAGTGATGTTGAACATTTTTTCATATGTCTGCTGGCCATTTGTATCACTTCTTTGGAAGAATGTCTATTCATGTCTTCTAGCACCTGACATTTTTTAGTGATTAAAAAAATATTTTAAAGATTAACTACTGATTTGAATTCTTTAAAGTTTTTATTCTTTTGATTCAATTTTGGTATATTTTTAAGTAATTTATCCATTTTATTTAAGTTTTCAAATTTACTAAATTATTTATAATATGTCCTTATTTATTACTTGTGGTATCAGAATTTTTGTTCCTTTTGTGTACTGATATTTTTTATTTGTATCTTGTGTCTTTTCTTTTGGCAGTTTGTTTCCTGTAAGTCTTCAAAGAACTTGATGTTGTTTACCCTCATGTTTTGAAATTTTTTCCATTTTATTAATTTTTATTTGTATCTTTTTTGTGTGTCTTTGAGAGAGAAGGTGCAAGTGAGCAAGGGGCAGAGAGAGAGAAACGCAGAGAGAGGGAGAGAAGTGGGGCTCACCTGAGCTGGGGCGTGAGCTCAACCCATGTGGAACTTGAACTCACAAACCATGAGATCATGACCTGAGCCAAAGTCAGATGCTTAACAACTGAGCCATCCAGGCACCCCTATTTGTATCTTTATAATATTGTTTTCCCCACTTCTCAATTGCTATAAGAATGGCTATTCATACTCGGGACGTAATTTTTTTTGTTTATTTTTATTTTTTAAAAATTTATTTAATTTACTTCCAAGTTAGTTAGCATATAGCACAATAAGGATTTCAGGAGTAGATTCTTAATGCCCCTTACCCATTTAGCCCATCCTCCCTCCCACAACCCCTCCAGTAACCCTCTGTTTGTTCTCCATATTTAAGAGTCTCTTGTGTTTTGTCCCCCTCCCTGTTTGTATATTATTTTTGCTTCCCTTTCCTTATGTTCATCTGTTTAGTATCTTAAAGTCCTCATACGAGTGAAGTCATATGATATTTGTCCTTCTCTGACTAGTTTCGCTTAGCATAATACCCTCCAGTTCCATCCACATAGAAAGATTTCATTCTTTTTGATTGCCAAGTAATACTCCATTTTATATGTATACCACATCTTCTTTATCCATTCATCCATCAATGGACATTTGGGCTCTTTCCATACATTGACTATTGTCGACAGCACTGCTATAAACGTTGGGGTGCATGTGCCCTTTTGAAACAGCACACCTGTATCCCTTAGATAAATACCTAGTAGTGCAATTGGTGGGTCATAGGGTAGTTCTACTTTTAACTTTTTGAGGAACCTCCATACTATTTTCCAGAGTGGCTGAACTAGTTTGCATTCCTACCAGCAATGCAAAAGAGATCCTCTTTCTCTGCATCCATGCCAACATCTGTTGTTGCCTGAGTTGTTAATGTTAGCCATTCTGACAGGTGTGAGGTGGTATCTCAATGTGGTTTTGATTTGTACTTTCCTGATGATGAGTGATGTTGAGCATTTTTTCATGTGTCTGTTTGCCATCTGGATATCTTCTCTGGAGAAGTGTCTGTTCATGTATTTTGCTCATTTCTTCATCGGATTATTCACTTTTTGGGTGTTGAGTTTGATAAGTTCTTTATAGATTTTGAATACTAATCCCTTATCTGATATGTCGTTTGCAAATATCTTTTCCCATTCCGTCGGTTGCCTTTTAGTTTTGCTGAATGTTTCCTTTGCTGTGAAGCTTTTTATTTTGATGAGGTCCTGATAGTTCATTTTTACTTTTGTTTCCTTTGCCTCCACAGACATGTTGAGTAAGAAGTTGCTGCAGCCAGGGTCAAAGAGGTTTTTGCCTGCTTTCTCCTTGAGGATTTTGATGGCTTCCTGTCTCACTTTTAGGTCTTTCATACATTTTGAGTTTATTTTTGTGTATGGTATAAGAAAGTGGTCCAGGTTCATTTTCCCAGCACCATTTGCTGAAGAGATTGTCTTTATTCCATTGGATGTTCTTTCTTGCATTGTCAAAGATGAGTTGGCAATGCATTTATGGGTCCATTTCTGAGTTCTCTATTTTGTTCCATTGATCTATGTGTCTGTTTTTGTGCCAGTATCATACTGTCTTGATGATTACAGCTTTGTAATACATCCTTTTTTTTTAACATATGAAATTTATTGTCAAATTGGTTTCCATACAACACCCAATGCTCATCCCAAAAGATGCCCTCTTCAATATCCATAACCTACCCTCCCCTTCCTCCCACCCCCCATCAACCCTCAGTTTGTTCTCAGTTTTTTTTTTTTTTAATTTTTTTTTAACGTTTTTATTTATTTTTGGGACAGAGAGAGACAGAGCATGAACGAGGGAGGGGCAGAGAGAGACGGAGACACAGAATCGGAAACAGGCTCCAGGTTCCGAGCCATCAGCCCAGAGCCCGACGCGGGGCTCGAACTCACGGACCGTGAGATCGTGACCTGGCTGAAGTCGGACGCTCAACCGACTGCACCACCCAGGCGCCCCTGTTCTCAGTTTTTAAGAGTCTCTTATGCTTTGGCTCTCTCCCACTCTAACCTCTTTTTTTTTTTTTTTCCTTCCCCTCCCCCATGGGTTTCTGTTAAGTTTCTCAGGATCCACAAAAGAATGAAAACATATGGCATCTGTCTTTCTCTGTATGGCTTATTTCACTTAGCATCACACTCTCCAGTTCCATCCACGTTGCTACAAATGGCCATATTTCATTCTTTCTCATTGCCACGTAGTACTCCATTGTGTATATAAACCACAATTTCTTTATCCATTCATCAGTTGATGGACATTTAGGCTCTTTCCATAATTTGGTGATTGTTGAGAGTGCTGCTATAAACATTGGGGTACAAGTGGCCCTATGCATCAGTACTCCTGTATCCCTTGGGTAAATTCCCAGCAGTGCTATTGCTGGGTCATAGGGTAGGTCTATTTTTAATTTTTGGAGGAAACTCCACACTGTTTTCCAGAGTGGCTGCACCAATTTGCATTCCCACCAACAGTGCAAGAGGGTTCCTGTTTCTCCACATCCTCTCCAGCATCTATAGTCTCCTGATTTGTTCATTTTGGCTACCCCGACTGGTGTGAGGTGATATCTGAGTGTGGTTTTGATTTGTATTTCCCTGATGAGGAGCGATGTTGAGTATCTTTTCTGTGCCTGTTGGCCGTCTGGATGTCTTCTTTAGAGAAGTGTCTATTCATGTTTTCTGCCCATTTCTTCACTGGATTATTTGTTTTTCGGGTGTGGGGTTTGGTGAGCTCTTTATAGATTTTGGATACTAGCCCTTTGTCTGATATGTCACTTGCAAATATCTTTTCCCATTCCGTTGGTTGCCTTTTAGTTTTTTGGTTGTTTCCTTTGCTGTGCAGAAGTTTTTATCTTCATGAGGTTCCAATAGTTCATTTTTGCTTTTAATTCCCTTGCCTTTGGGGATGTGTCAAGTAAGAAATTGCTGCAGCTGAGGTCAGAGAGGTCTTTTCCTGCTTTCTCCTCTAGGGTTTTGATGGTTTCCTGTCTCACATTCAGGTCCTTTATCCATTTTGAGTTTATTTTTGTGAATGGTGTGAGAAAGTGGTCTAGTTTCATTCTTCTATATGTTGCTGTCCAGTTCTCCCAGCACCATTTGTTAAAGAGACTGTCTTGTTTCCATTGGATATTCTTTCCGGCTTTGTCAAAGATGAGTTGGCCATACTTTTGTGGGTTTAGTTCTGGGGTTTCTATTCTCTTCCATTGGTCTATGTGTCTGTTTTTGTGCCAATACCATGCTGTCTTGATGATTACAGCTTTGGAGTAGAGGCTAAAGTCTGGGATTGTTATGCCTCCTGCTTTGGTCTACTTCAAAATTACTTTGGCTATTCGGGGCCTTTTGTGGTTCCATACAAATTTTAGGATTGCTTGTTCTAGCTTTGAGAAGAATGCTGGTGCAATTTTGATTGGGATTGCATTGAATGTGTAGATAGCTTTGGGTAGTATTGATATTTTGACAATATTTATTCTTCCAACCCATGAGCACGGAATGTCTTTCCATTTCTTTATATCTTCTTCAATTTCCTTCATAAGCTTTCTATAGTTTTCAGCATACAGATCTTTTACATCTTTGGTTAGATTTATTCCTAGGTATTTTATGCTTCTTGCTGCAATTGTGAACGGGATCAGTTTCTTTATTTGTCTTTCTGTTGCTTCATTATTAGTGTGTAAGAATGCAATTTCTGATTTCTGTACATTGATTTTGTATCCTGCAACTTTGCTGAATTCATGTATCAGTTCTAGCAGACTTCTGGTGGAGTCTATCGGATTTTCCATGTATAATATCATGTCATCTGCAAAAAGTGAAAGCTTGACTTCATCTTTGCCAATTTTGATGCCTTTTATTTCCTTTTATTGTCTGACTGCTGATGCTGGCACTTCCAACACTATGTTAAACAACAGTGGTGAGAGTGGAGATCCCTGTCGTGTTCCTGATCTCAGGGAAAAAGCTCTCAGTTTTCCCCATTGAGGATGATATTAGCCGTGGGCTTTTCATAAATGGCTTTTATGATGTTTAAGTATGTTCCTTCCAGCCCAACTTTCTCGAGGGTTTTTATTAAAAAGTTTGCCTGAATTTTGTCAAATGCTTTTTCTGCATCGATTGACAGGATCATATGGTTCTTTTCTTTTATTAATGTGATGTATCACGTTGATTGATTGGCGAATGTTGAACCAGCCCTGGAGCCCAGGAATGAATCCCACTTGATCATGGTGAATAATTCTTTTTATATGCTGTTGAATTCGATTTGCTAGTATCTTATTGAGAATTTTTGCATCCATATTCATCAGGGATATTGGTCTGTAGTTCTCTTTTTTTACTGGGTCTCTGTCTGGTTTAGGAATCAAAGTATACTGGCTTTATAGAATGAGTCTGGAAGTTTTCCTTCCCTTTCTATTTTTTTTGGAATAGCTTGAGAAGGATAGGTATTATCTCTGCTTTAAATGTCTGGTAGAATTCCCCAGGGAAGCCATCTGGTCCTGGACTCTTATTTGTTGGGAGATTTTTGATAACTGATTCAATTTCTTCTCTGGTTATGGATCTGTTCAAGCTTTCTATTTCTTCCTGTTTGAGTTTTGGAAGTGTGTGGGTGTTTAGGAATTTGTCCATTTCTTCCAGGGTTGTCCAGTTGGTTGGCATATAATTTTTCATAGTATTCCCTGATAATTGCTTGTATTTCTGAGGGATTGGTTGTAAGAATTCCATTTTCATTCATGATTTTATCTATTTGGGTCATCTCCCTTTTCTTTTTGAGAAGCCTGGCTAGAGGTTTATCAATTTTGTTTATTTTTTCAAAAAACCAACTCTTGGTTTCATTGATCTGCTCTACAGTTTTTAGATTCTATATTATTGCTGCTCTGATCTTCATTATTTCTCTTCTTCTGCTGTGTTTGGGGTGTCTTTGCTGCTCTGCTTCTATTACCTTTAGGTGTACTGTTAGATTTTGTATTTGGGATTTTTCTTGTTTCTTGAGATAGGCCTGGATTGCAATGTATTTTCCTCTTAGGACTGCCTTTGCTGCATCTCAAAGCACTGTTGTATTTTCATTTTCGTTTGTTTCCATATATTTTTTTAATTTTTTCTCTAATTGCTTGGTTGACCCATTCATTCTTTAGTAGGGTGTTCTTTAACCTCCATGCTTTTGGAGGTTTTCCAGACTTGTTCTGTGGTTGATTTCAAGCTTCATAGTCTTGTGATCTGAAAGTATGCATGGTATGATCTCAATTCTTGTATACTTATGAAGGGCTGTTTTGTGACCCAGTATGTGATCTATCTTGGAGAATGTTCCATGTGCACTCGAGAAGAAAGTATATTCTGTTGCTCTGGGATGCAGAGTTCTAAATATATCTGTCAAATCCATCTGATTCAATGTATCATTCAGGACCCTTGTTTCTTTATTGACCATGTGTCTAGATGATCTATCCATTGTTATAAGTGGGGTATTAAAGTCCCCTGCAGTTACCACATTCTTGTCAATAAGGTGGCTTATGTTTGTGAGTAATTGTGTTATATATTTGGGGGCTCCCATATTTGGCGCATAGACATTTATAATTGTTAGTTCTTGATGGTAGACCCTGTAATTATTATATAATGCCCTTCTTCATCTCTTGTTACAGCCTTTAATTTAAAGTCTAGTTTGTCTGATATAAGTATGGCTACTCCAGCTTTCTTTTGACTTCCAGTAGCATGATAAATAGTTCTCCATCTCCTCACTTTCAATCTGAAAGTGTCCTCAGGTCTAAAATGAGTCTCTTGTAGACAGAAAATAGATGGGTCTTGTTTTTTTATCCATTCTGATACCCTATGTCTTTTGGTTGGCGTATTTAGTCCATTTACATTCAGTGTTATTATAGAAAGATATGAGTTTAGGGTCATTGTGATGTCCGTAGGTTTCATGCTTATAGCGATGTCTCTGGTACTTTGTCTCACAGGATCCCCCTTAGGATCTCTTGTAGGGCTGGTTTATTGGTGACAAATTCCTTCAGTTTTTGTTTGTTTGGGAAGACCTTTATCTCTCCTTCTATTCTAAATGACAGATTTGCTGGATAGAGGATTCTCGGCGGCATGTTTTTTCTGTCATCACATTGAAGATTTCCTGGCATTCCTTTCTGGCCTGACAAATTTCAGTAGAGAGATCAGTCACGAGTATAGGTCTCCCTTTATATGTTAGGGCACGTTTATCCCTAGCTGCTTTCAGAATTTTCTCTTTATCCTTGTATTTTGCCAGTTTCACTATGATATGTCGTGCAGAAGATCGATTCAAGTTACGTCTGAAGGGAGTTCTCTGTGCCTCTTGGATTTCTTTTTTTTTTTTTTTTTCAGGATTTTTATTTTTATTTTTTTTCAATATATGAAATTTATTGTCAAATTGGTTTCCATACAACACCCAGTGCTCATCCCAAAAGGTGCCCTCCTCAATACCCATCACCCACCCTCCCCTCCCTCCCACCCCTACCTCTTGGATTTCAATGCCTGTTTCCTTCCCCAGATCAGGGAAGTTCTCAGCTATTATTTCTTCAAGTACACCTTCAGCACCTTTCCCTCTCTCTTCCTCCTCTGGAATACCAATTATGTGTAGATTGTTTCTCTTTAGTCCATCACTTAGTTCTCTAATTTTCCCCTCATACTCCTGGATTTTTTTATCTCTCTTTTTCTCAGCTTCTTCTTTTTCCATAATTTTATCTTCTAGTTCACCTATTCTCTCCTCCGCCTCTTCAATCCGAGCTGTGGTCATCTCCATTTTATTTTGCAACTCATTAATAGCATTTTTTAGCTTCTCCTGGCTGTTCCTTAGTCGCTTGATCTCTGTAGCAATGCATTCTCTGCTGTCGTTTATACTGTTTTCAAGCCCATCGATTAATTTTATGACTATTATTCTAAATTCACTTTCTGTTATATTGTTTAAATTGTTTTTGCTCAGTTTGTTAGCTGTCGTTATTTCCTGGAGGTTTTTTTGAGGGGAATTCTTCCGTTTCGCCATTTTGGATAGTCCCTGGAGTGGTGGGGAACTGCGGGGCACTTCCCCTGTGCTGTCTTGAATAACTTGGGTTGGTGGGTGGGGTCGCAGTCAGACCTGATGTCTGCCCCCAACACACCGCTGGGGCCACAGTCAGACTGGTGTATACCTTCTCTTCCCCTCTCCTAGGGGTGGGATTCACTGTGGGGTCGTGTGGCCTGTCTGGGTTACTTGCACACTGCCAGGCTTGTGGTGCTGGGGATCTGGCGTATTAGCTGGGGTGGATTGGCAAGGGGCACCGGGATGGGAGGGGCAGGCTCAGATTGTTTTTCCTTCAGAGACCCGCTTCGCGAGGGGTCCTGCAGCACCAGGAGGGAGTCAGACCCACCGGAGGGATGGATCCGCAGAAGCAAAGGGTTGGGTGTTTGCGCAGTGCAAGCAAGTTCCCTTTGGGATTTTGGCTGGGGGATGGGCGAGGGAGATGGCGCTGACGAGCGCCTTTGTTCCCCAACAAGCTGTGCTCTGTAGTCCGGGGCTCAACAACTCTCCCTCCAGTTGTCCTCCAGCCCGCCCGCTTTCCGAGCAGAGCTGTTAACTTAAAACCTTCCAGATGTTAAGTCCTGCTTACTGTCAGAACACACTCCATCCGGCCCCTCTGCTTTTGCAAGCCAGACTCGGGGACTCGCTTTGCCAGTGGGCTGCCCCTCTGTCCCGGCTCCCTCCCGCCAGTCCATGTAGTGCACTGCCTCTCCGCCCTTCCTATCCTCCTCTTTGGGCCTCTCGTCTATGCTTGGCTCTGGAGAATCCGTTCTGCTAGTCTTCTGGTGGTTTTCTGGGTTATTTAGGCAGGTGTGGGTGGAATCTAAGTGATCCGCAGGACGCAGTGAGCCCAGCGTCCTCCTACACCGCCATCTTCCTGAACTCTCCTGTAATACATCTTAAAGTCTGGAACTGTGATGCCTCCAGCTTTGGTTTCCTTTTTCAAGACTGCTTTAGCTATTCGGGGTCTTTTCTGGTTCAATACAAATTTTAGGATTATTTGTTCTAGCTCTGTGGAGAATGCTAGTGTTATTTTGATAAGGATTGCATTGAATACGTAGATTGCTTTGGGTAGTATCGACATTTTAACAATATTTGTTCTTCCAATCCAGGAACATGGAATATTTTCCCATTTCTTTTTGTCTTCTTTAATTTCTTTCATAAGCTTTCTATAGTTTTCAGTGTATAGATTTTTTTCACCTCTTTGGTTATGTTTGTTCTTAGGTATTTTATGATTCTTGGTGCAATTGTAAATGGGATTGATTCCTTGATTTCTCTTTCTGTTGCTTCATTGTTGGTGTATAGGAATGCAACCAATTTCTGTGCATTGATTTTATATCCTGCAACTTTTCTGAATTCATGGATCACCTCTACCAGAGTTTTGGTGGAATCTTTTGGGTTTTCCATGTAGTGTATTATGTCATTTTAGAAGAGTGAAAGTTTGACTTCCTCCTGGCCAATTTGTATGTCTTTTATTCCTTTTTGTTGTCTGATTGCTGAGGTTAAGACTTCCAATACTATATTGAATAACAGTGGTGAGAGTGTACATCCCTGTCGTATTCCTGACCTTAGGGGAAAAGCTCTCAGTTTTTCCCTATTGAGGATGATATTAGCTTTGGGTCTTTCATATATGGCTTTTATGATCTTGAGGTATGATCCTTCTGTCCCTACTTTCTTGAGGGTTTATCAAGAGAGGATGCTGTATTTTGTCAAATGGTTTCTGTGAATCTATTGAGAGGATCATGTGGTTCTTGTCCTTTCTTTTATTGATGTGATGTATCACATTGATTGTTTTGCGGGTAATGAACCAGCCCTACATCCCAGGTATAAATCCCACTTGGTTGTGGTGAATCATTCTTTTAATGTAATGTTGGATCCAGTTGGCTAGGATCTTATTGAGGATTTTTGCATCCATGTTCATCAGGGAAATTGGTCTGTAGTTCTCCTTTTTAGTGGAGTCTTTGTCTGATTTGGAATCAAGGTAATGCTGGCTTCATAGAAAGAGTTTAGAAGTTTTTCTTCCATTTCTATTTTTTTTGGAACAGCTTCAAAAGAATAGGTGTTAACTCTTCTTTAAATGTTTGGCAGAATTCCCTTGGAAAGCCATCTGGCCCTGGACTCTTGTTTTTTGGGGAGATTTTTGATTACTAATTAGATTTCTTTACTGGTTATGGGTCTGTTCAAATTTTCTATTTCTTCCTTTTTCAGGTTTGGTAGTTTATATGTTTCTAGGAATTTTTCTATTTCTCCAGATTGCCCATTTTATTGGCGTATAATTGCTCATAATATTCTCTTTGTTGTTTGTATTTCTGCAGTGTTGGTTGTGATCTGTACTGTTTCATTCATGTGTTTACTTATTTGCATCCTTTCCTTTTTCTTTTTGATCAAACTGGCTGGGGGGTTATCAATTTTTTAATTCTTTCAAAGAACCAGCTTCTGGTTTCATTGATCTGTTCTTTTTTTTTTTTTTTTTTTTTTTTTTGGTTTAGAAAGCATTGATTTCTGCTCTAATCTTTATTATTTCCTGTCTTCTGCTGATTTTGGGCTTTATTTGCCGTTCCTTTTTCAGCTCTTTAAGGTGTAAGGTTATGTTGTGTATCTGAGACCTTTCTGCTTTCTTTAGAAAGGCCTGGATTGCTATATATTTCCCTCTCATGACTGCCTTTGCAGTGTCCCAGAGGTTTTGGGGTGTAGTGTTATCATTTTCATTGGCTTCCATGTACTTTTTAATTTCCTTCTAACTTCTTAGTTATCCCATTAATTCTTTAGTAGGATGTTATTTAGTCTCCAAGTATTTGTTATCTTTTCAATTTTTTTCTTGTGGTTGATTTCGAGTTTCATGGTGTTGTGGTCTGACAATATGTATGGTGTGATCTCAATAGTTTTCTACTTGTTGAGAACTGATTTGTGTCCCAGTATGTGATCTCTTTCGGAAAATGTTCATGTGCACTTGAGAAGAATGTGTATTCTGCTGCTCTATGATGAAATGTTCTGAATATATCTGTTAAGTCCATCTGGTCCAGTGTGTCATTCAAAGCCATTGTTTCTTTGTTGATTTTCTGCTTAGATCTGTCCATTGTTGTAAGTGGGGTGTTGAAGTCCTCTACTATATTGGTATTATTATCAATGAGTTTCTTTTTTTTATGGTTTTATTTTTGAGAGGGAGAGAGAGACAAAGTGTGAGTGGGGGAAGGGCAGAGAGGGAGGGAGACACAGAATTTAAGCAGGCTCCAGGCTCTGAGCTGTGAGTGCAGAGCCCCATGTAGGGCTTGAACTCACAGACCATGAGATCGTGACCTGAGCTGAAGTTGGACATTTAACCGACTGAGCCACCCGGGTGCCCCTGACTTTCTTTGTTGGTGATTAATCATTTATATATTTGGGTACTTCCACGTTTGGAGCATAAATGTTTACAATTGTTAGGTCTTAGTGGTAGTTAGACCCCTTAATTATGATATGATGCCCTTCTTCATCTCTTGTTACAGTCTTTATTTTAAAATCTAGATTGTCTGATATAAGTATGACCACTCCAGCTTTCTTTTGTTGACCATTAGCATGATAGATGGTTCTCCATCCCCTTATTTTCAATCTGAAGGTGTCTTTAGGTCTAAAGTGGGTCTCTATAGAAAGCTTATGAAAGAAATTGAAGAAAACACAAAAAAATGGAAAAAGATTCCAGGCTCCTGGATAGGAAGAACAAATATTGTTAAAATGTCGATACTACCCAAAACAATCTACATATTCAATGCAATCCCTATCAAAATTACACCATCATTCTTCACAGAGCTAGAACAAATGATCCTAAAATTTGTATGGAACCAGAAAAGACCCCAAATAGCCAAAGCAATCTTGGAAAAGAAAACCAAAGCAGGAGGCATCACAATCCCAGACTTCAAGCTATACTAGAAAGCTGTAATCATCAAGACAGTATGGTACTGGCACAAGAACAAATACTCAGATCAATGGAACAGAACAGAGAACCCAGAAATGGACCCACAAACATATGGCCAACTCATCTTTGACAAAGCAGGAAAGAATGTCCCATGGAAGTGGTGCTGGGAAAACTGGACAGCGACATGCAGAAGAATGAACCTGGACCACTTACTTACACCATACACAAAAATAAACTCAAAATGGATGAAAGACCTCAATGTAAGACAGGAAGCCATCATAATCCTCGAGGAGAAAGCAGGCAAAAAACCTCTTTGATCTTGGCCACAGCAACTTCTTACTCAACACATCTCTGGAGGCAAGGGAAATAAAAGCAAAAATGAACTACTGGGACCTTCTGCACAGTGAAGGAAACAACTGGCAAAACTAAAAGGAAACTGACAGAATGGGAGAAGATATTTGCAAATGACATAGCAGATAAAGGGTTAATATCCAAAATCTATAAAGAATTTATCAAACTCAACACCCAAAAAACAAATAATCCAGTGAAGAAATGGGCAAAAGACATGAATAGACACTTCTCCAAGGAAGACATCCAGATGGCCAACCGACACATAAAAAAATGCTCCACATCACTCATCATCAGGGAAATACAAATCAAAACCACAATGAGATACCA
Source organism: Puma concolor (assembly GCF_028749965.1). Classification (NCBI taxonomy): domain Eukaryota; kingdom Metazoa; phylum Chordata; class Mammalia; order Carnivora; family Felidae; genus Puma; species Puma concolor. The sequence goes on from NC_141672.1 coordinate 77,674,240, forward strand.
CGTTACACCTGTCAGAATGTCTAACATGAACAACTCAGGCAACAAGAGATGTTGGCCAGAATACGGAGAAAGAGGGTCTCTTTTGCATTGTTGGTGGCAATGCAAGCTGGTGCAGCCACTCTGGAAAACAGTATGGAGGTTCCTCAAAAAACTAAAGATAGAACTACCCTACGGCCCAGCAATTGGCATGTATCCAAGGGATACCGGTGTGCTCTTTCAAAGGGACACATGCACCCCCATGTTTATAGCAGCACTATCAACAACAGCCAAAGTATGGAAAGAGCCCAAATGTCCATTGATGGATGAATGGATAAAGAAGACGTGGTATATATAGACAATGGAGTATTACTTGGCAATCAAAAAGAATGAAATCTTGTCATTTGCAACTACATGGATGGAACTGGAGGTTATTATGCTACGTGAAATTAGTCAGGCAGAGAAAGACAAATATCATATTACTTCACTCATATGAGGACTTTAAGAGACAAAACAGATGAACATAAGGGAAGGGAAACAAAAATAATATAAAAACAGGGAGGGGGACAAAGCAGAAGAGACTCATCAATATGGAGAACAAACTGAGGATTGCTGGAGGGGTTGTGGGAGGGGGGATGGGCTAAATGGGTAAGAGGCATTAAGGAATCTACTCCTGAAATCATTCTTTCACTCTCTATATGCTAACTAATTTGGATGTAAATTTTTAAAAATAAAAAATAAAATTAAAAAAATAAACATTAAAAAAAGAAAATCAATCAATAAATCATTAAAAAAATAAAGTGGGTCTCTTGTAAACAGCATATAGATGGATCTTGTTTTCTTATCCATTCTGTTACCCTGTGTCTTTTGATCAGAGCATTTGGTTCATTGATATTTAGAGTGAGTACTGAAAGATATGAATTTATTGCCATTATGTTGCCTGTAGAGCTGGAGTTTCTGGTGGTGTTCTCTGGTTCTTTCTAGTTTTTGCTGCTTTTGGTCTTTTTGTGGTTTTTTTTGTTTGTTTGTTTTTTCATCTTTTCTCCCCTCAGAGAGTCCTCCATAAATTTCTTGTAGGGCTGGGTTGGTCACATACTCCTTTAATTTTTGTCTGGGAAACTTTTTATCTCTCCTTCTATTTTGAATGACAGCCTTGCTGGATAAAAAATTCTTGGCTGCATATTTTTCTGATTCAGCACATTGAATATATCCTGCCACTCCTTTCTGGCCTGCCAAGTTTCTGTGGATAGGTCTGCTGCAAACCTGATCTGTCTTCCCTTGTAGGTTAAGGACTTTCTTTCCTTTGCTGCTTTCATGATTCTCTCCTTGCCTGATTATTTTGTGAATTTGACTATGATATGCCTTGTTGATGGTAGGTTTTTGTTGAATCTAATGGGAGTCCTCTGTGCTCCCTGGATTTTGATATCTGTGTCCTTCCCCAGGTTAGGAAAGTTTTCCACTATGATTTGCTCACATAACCCTTCTACCCCTTTTTCTCTCTCTTCATCTTGTGGGACTCCTATGATTCTGATGTTCCTTTTTAATGACTCACTGATTTCTCTGATTCTTAAATCAGGCTCTTTTGCCTTGGTTTCCCTCTTTTTTTCTGCTTCATTATTCTCCATAAGTGTTTCCTCTTTTTGTATGATATGCTGCTCTTCCTCATCCTTTCTTGCCGCGGTGGCATCTATTTGATATTGCAGCTCAGTTACAACACTTTTTATTTCATCCTGACTAGCTTTTACTTCTTTTATCTCTGCAGAAAGGGATTCTAATCTGTTTTCAACCCCAGCTTGTATGCTTATTATCATGATTCTAAATTCTGGTTCAGACATTTTGCTTGTATCTATGTTGATGAAGTCCCTGGCTGTCATTTCTTCCTGTTCTTTCTTTTAGGGTTAATTCCTTCATTTCATTTTGAAGGGAAAAAAGGAATTAATAAAGTAAAAAAAAAATTAAAGAATTAAATACAACACAAAAAGTCAAATAAATGATGCTAGATCCTAGGTGAGTTTTGGTCTGGTTGTTGAAAGAAATTTGGTTAGAGAAAAAAAGAAAAGGTAAGAAAAGGAAAAAAAAAAGGAAAAAAAAAAGGAAAATGCTTGAAAATTTGAAAAAATAAATACAATAAAATAGAATAAAATGAAATTATGGAAGTAAAGTAGAATATAAGAAATTTACAAAGAAGTAAAAATTAAATTAGAAAAAATTAAATTTTTTAAATAAAAATGGAAAATAAAAATAAATTTACTCTTTCTGTATTCAAGAATAAGAAAAGAAAATTGAATAGATGGGCCAGCGAACAGAATCGAATATGTTTGAAATTACATCTAGTTTCCCTTAGAAGTCAAACTATGAAGCGCTTTGTAGTCTGTAAACTAAGCAGGTGGAGAGACTTGTGGTGTTCTTCAAGTGCCAGGTTAACCCAGTTGGGCGGGGTTTAGTGTAATGGCTCTGTTCTCCACCAGGTGACACTGCTTAGCTTACTATGGTGGATTGCTGTGGCACGTGTAGGGCTGTGTGCCTATTCCCCGAGGGGTGAAAATGGCATCACCCAACTACCCAGTCTCTAGTATCAGACTCTGTGCTCTCCCTGACTGGCAATCAAGTATCTCTCCTTTGTCTTTGGCTTTGTCTGATCCCTGTTTCTATACTGTCCATGACCAAGCCATCAGGCTGCTAGGCAACACCTCCTTCCTGGGTTTTATCTCAGATGGGGCTGTGTTTCCCAACCCCTCACTTCTGAGGGACTGCGGCTTTGACCCATTCTGAACCTCTGGGGGAGGGTCTCGCTGAGCAATGGCTGGGTGCTGGCCACCCCCAGGAACATTCGTTAGTTCGTTTCATTTCCAATGCCCAGAGACTGCAGCTGGGAGTCAGCCTGCCTGAGAAGAAGTTCGTGGATTGTTAAGGAGCAGCATTTCAGGGATTATGGCAAATCAACACACATGTGGCACCAGGCTTCGCCCTCAACGTCCTCGCTCCAACACCAGTGAATGTGGCCATTCTCTGGGATCTGTTGATTTGCCTCTACCAAATGTCCTCCCAGCAGGGAACCACCTCTCCCATGTGGCTCTTGGACCTTGTGCTCTGCTCCTGGAGATTCGCCCTTCCCACCAGAGCTCTGCCAGGTATTGAGCTGCAGAGTTTCAGACTCTGTGCTTCCCCTGTGTATAGAGTGCTAATGGAATTTAAATCCTCTCCTTTCTCCTTCCTCCCTTTTTTGTTCAATCCCTACGGCTGTTTCCACTGTTCCTTTTTCTCTCCAGCTGCTTTTGGGGGGCTGGTGCTTTTTCCATACTCTCCCCTGGTCAATCTCCAATCTGTCTCTGCCAGCAAAACCATCTTCCTGCCCTCCATGGCTTCTCTCTCCCCCAGTTCACCTTGTGCTGAGTACTTGCTGAATTCTATGGTTCAGGTTGTGCAGATTGTTGTGTTAATCCTCAGATCAGTTTTCTAGGTGTGCAAGGTGGTTTAGTGTTGATCTGGCCACATTTTAGGGAAGAGAGACGCAAAAAAACTTCCATGCTGTTCTGCCACCTTGGCCCCTCCTGCAACTAACTGGGATGTAGTTTTTATATTCGATAGGCAACATGACACTTCATTCTTCAAGTTTATATTCCTTTATCCATGATGTTGAGCATATTTTAACAAAATATTTGTTAGCTACTTATGAATTTGATGTGAAATGGAAAAATAGGACATCCAAGACTGTGGAAACGGTATTAAAGAAAAAAACATTAGGGACAACATATGTTTAGGAAATAATATAGCACTTCGTACATTCTGTATTACATGGACCATGTTTTATTGTTTTAGAATTGCTTGCTTATATGGTTTGAACTCTTTAAGGACAGAGACTACTTATCTTTGAGGTTCAGACATTATCACATACACCTGAGGGTTAGATATTGCCTGACTCAATAACAAATAGCTGGCTGGCCTTATAGAAGGTGGATTAGGAAAGTAGGATATTTTCAACTCATAGAGAGAGTATTGATACCTTGTACGCAGAATACTAATAATTTGGAAACTTCATTCCATTGGCATGAAGAACCTGTAGAACAGGGCTCCTGCTCTGGTAGTTGCTCTTCTTGTAGGTCTGTATGGTCTCTAGCCTTTCAAAGACACAGTGGAAATTGTGCTGTTCTTTAGCAGAACATGGAAACTGGAGGTCAGAATTAGGGAAGAGGATGGAAGATATTAGTTCCTCATTCAGTCGGGGAGCAGAACCTTTATGAGGTATGGGATAAGGGATTTATTATACAAACAGACCTTATGCAGTTGTCAGTGGCTGGAGAAGTGAAGGGCCAGGATGAAGTTTGAGTCAGTCAATCTGAGAAGCCAAGCACATCCAATCACTGAAATGGGGCTGCAGAAGGGAGGCTTGTCAGTGGCAGGGGGTGGGGGTTACCTGTGGGAGGCTCTGCCACTGTAAACACAGTCCCTGTAGGCCAACCAGTCAGGAACAAAGAAGACATGACAGAGTGGAGGAGAGTAAGGACAAGCTGGAACTTGTCGGCAGCTCTGTGTTTGTCACCACCTCTTGCCACAGTGACTGTCAGAATAACAGCTAGTGATTCATTTCTACCTTGCAGGTTTTGTAAAAATTCCTCCCCACCCCCCACTCCAAGCCAGAACTCGTACAGGAAAGAGGATACTTGGAAAGGTGCCTCCAGTTTAGATTGACACAGGGCAATTCAGTGCAATTCCACACAGGACTTTAGGAGGATACTCCAAGGGTGACGGAAATTGAGGCTTATAACTAGGTTCTACAGGGGAGGAAAGGAGGCCTAATGACAGTGATTGGGGAAGATCTGAGAAGAGAAAAGTATGGAATGCTAAATCTGAGAGAATAACCATGAGCATAGTGAACCCCCATAAGTACCAAAACATGCACTGTTTCTGATCTGTGGATGTGATGAGCATAGCCCTGGTGTTGAAGTCAGAATCTTACGGAGTCATACTTCCTACAGGTACACTTCCTATAATTTTATATATATATAAATCTATATATATAAAATATATATAATCTTTTATATAAATCTATATTATATAGATTTATATTATATAATCTATAATATATATTATATCTATTATCTATATATCTATATATATCTATAGGTATCTATATATATTATATTATATCTATATATATTATATCTATATTATATTATATCTATACATCTATATATATCTATTATATTATCTATATATATATTATATCTATAGATATCTATATATCTATATATATTAATAGATATATATTATATCTATTATATAATCTATAATCTATATAATTATATATCTATATATAATCTATTATATAAATCTATATTATATAGATTTATTATATAAATCTATATTATATAGATTTATATTATAAATCTATATTATATAAATCTATATATATAAAATCTATATGTGTATATATATATATATATATATATATACACATATAGATTAAGCTAATTTATTTATTTTGAGAAAGAGAGAACACCTGCAGGGGAGGAGCAGAGAGGGGAGAAAGAAAAATTCCAAGCAGGCTTTGGGCTAGTGCAGAGCCTGACATGGAGCTCAAACTCACAAACCATGAGATCATGACCTGAGTTGAAATCGAGTCAGATGCCTAACTGGCTGAGCCCCTCAGGTGCCTCCCTCATCCCATATTTAAATGATGGTGGTTTTAGGAGTTCTACCTGTGGCCTGCCGCTTTTCTTCTCAAAATATTTTTCCTACACTGTTTCATTCATAAGTATGTGTTCAATTACCAACTAGGTACCAATTTTCCTAAATCCCTATTTCCAGATAGTTTCCCTAAGCACCAGTGATAAATTTATATACCGGCTTACTAGGCTGTATGTGTCTCAGACACTTAATATCCAACATGCCTGAAACACAGTAAATAACAGAGCTATTAAATAGCTAGTAAATAACAGAGCCAAGATTTGACATCTTAATTGTTATTTTGCTTCAAAGGCTGTTGTCAAGTTTCTTCTCTGAGATTTAGTGACCCCATCTGGAAAATGGAGACAATATTACGACCTACTTTGTAGGATTGTTGTCAGGTTTAAATGAGTTAACATACAGGGGCATCTGGGTGTCTCAGTTAAGCATCCGACTTTGGCTCGGGTCATGATCTCACAGTTCATGAATTCGAGCCCCTCCTCGGACTCTGTGCTGACAGCTCAGAGCCTGGAGCCTCCTTCAGATTCTGGGTCTCCCTCTGTCTCAGCACCTCCCCTGCTTGTGCTCTCTCTCTCAAAAATAAATAAAAACACTAAAAAATTTAAAAAAATAAATGAGTTAACATACGTCCTCCCTGTGGTACAGGACAGAGACAAGTAGGACAATACTCAGTTATGCTGATATTCCAGCTGTGTGACAGCTGGAATTTGAACTCAGTCATCCTGGCTCCGTAGCTTGTACTCTTATCCTTTCTGCTGATGCGCTACTGCTATTTCAGAAATGTGAAATGCTGCCAACAGCTTCACCTTTATCAAACATCAATTTGATCACATTACAGTAGTTCTCCCTCATCCAAGGTTTTGCTTTCACGATTTTGCTTTTCGCTGTTTCGGTTACTCTCCTCAGTCACTGTCTGGAAGCAGATGATTCTCCTGGTGAATTTTTAGGAAGTCATTAGTAGCCTAACACTACAGCACGACGCCTACATCATCCCCCTCACTTCATCTCATCATGTAGGTGTTTTATCATCTCACATCATTACAAGAAGAAGGGTGAGTATAGTACAGTAAGATGTTTTGAGGGAGAGAGAGACCACATAACTTAAATTACAGTATGTTGTTTTAATTGTTCTGTTTTATTAGTTACTGTTAGTCTCTTACTGTGCCTAGTTTATAAATTCAACTTTATCATAGGTATATATGTATAAAAAGACAGTATATGTAGGGTTTGGTACAATCCAGGGTTTCAGGCATCCACTGGGGGTCTTGGGCAGAATTGCCAGTGAATAAAAGAAGACTACCCTATTTCCTTATTTAAAGCCTTAAACAGTTCTGTAATTCCAGTAAGACACTCTTTCACATGGTCACAGCCTTCATGTTTTGTCTGTTCATTTGTATTGCCTCATTTCTGCTCTTTTCTCCTTGAAATCCTAATGCATGGCACCCCCAACATATTCTTAATATCTGGATATTTTCCACATTCTTTCATACCTCAGTAATTTTGCACTTGTGGTTCCTTCTGCTTGAAACGTGCTGAAGTGTTCCCAAGTGTCCTTTGAGATTCAGCTTAAATGTTACCTCTCTTGTAAAACCTTCCTGAGCTCAATTGAAGTACCTTTTGATATGTCTGTCTTTATACTCTCAGAGCCCTGGTGACATTGTGTTTTAATTCTTTGCTAATTTCCTTTGGGTTGTGAGCTTTTTGAAGGTACCCATTTTTGTGGTCTTAGATCCTAGCTCAGGACCTGACACAGGTGCTCAATAGATTTACATGGAACGGATGAACAAACTTTGAAAGAATGTTTATGCTGTTCCCATGGTAAACACCTTATCTGGTGCACCATAATGACTGCATCTTGGTGTCAGGATTCTGTTAGCATGTTATTTCCTACTTAGTGTTCTACTTATGTCTGTGATTTGTAGTCACTGAGTGTCGATGTTGAAAGTGACGTGAGAGGCAATTTCTTCCAATACTCTATCAATTTAATTTGATCTGTTTTGTCTCTAGATGTGTGTAACTGCAATCGCCATTGTGTCATATGTCACCTCTCTTCTTGTGGCAGCCTGTGTCACCGTATCAGGCTGCGAAATCTCCCTTGATATCCAGGACAGGGAGTTCTTCCCCTCTGCCAGTGACTTGCCAGCCTGTTGAGTATTAGGGAACTAGAATCCCAAATACTGGCAGGTTTTGTGGCCTTCATTCTTTCTAATCTTGATCCTTTATGCTCAAGTGTTTATTTATATTTATATTCTCTTAAAATATTGAACAAGGATGCTATTTTTTTTCCTCCCAAATGAAACTGTATTGTTAAGATCACTCCATCTATAAGCCAGAATCACATTTTCACTTTCCTTATCACTTGGTTGGTTTTTGACACACTCTTAGCTCCTGGGAGATTTGCATAGAGCTGGCATTCATGGGAAAGTTCTCATAGAAAATTGTGCTTGTGTATGGATGTGTGGATGGAAGTGATGGAATGGGAAAGAGTGGGAAGATACAGGAGAAAGAAATCTACTCAGGCCTCCTACCCAACATGGGAGGCAGCATTATGCAGTGGGAAGAAAATTGGATTGTGGTGTTCTGTTCCCTAATTATAACATTCTTTTTCATTTAACTTCAGGAAGTTAATTTTTTTTTTTTTTGAGAGAGAGAGGAGCATGGGAAGGGGAGAGCTACAGAGGGGATAAGAGAGACAGAGAAAGAGAGATAGTGTCAGGTACTGAGCTAGGATCTAAGACCACAAAAATGGATACCTTCAAAAAGCTCACAACCCACAGGAAATTAGCAAAGAATTAAAACGCAATGTCATCAGGGCTCTGAGAATATAAAGACAGACACATCAAAATCTACTTCAGTTGATCTCAGGAAGGTTTTATAAGAGAGGTAACATTTAATCTGAATCGAGAGAGAGAGAGAGAGAGAGAGAGAGGGAGGGAGGGAGAGAGGGAGAGAGAGAGAAACTTAAGCAGGCACCACACTCAGGGCAAAGTCTGATGCAGGGCTTGATCCCATGACCCTGGAATCATGACCTGAGCTGAAATCAAGAGTTGGATACTCAACTGACTGAGCTACCTAATTTCAGGAAGTTAAATACACAATAGCATAAAATTGTGAAGTTACCAAAAAAGAAAAAAAAAAAAAAGGTAATAGCAGCAAGCTTCATTTCCCCTCCTGACTCCTAGTTCTCTTGATGTAGCAACCACTCCATTTTCTTATGTTTTCTTCCACAGATAGTCTGTGTATATGTCAGCATAGTGGCATATCACTTAACATATACAAGTAACACTATTTGTGTGATCTTAGGCAAATCTCTTGAACTTCAGCATTAACTTCTTTAGATTATTAGATGGAAATACTGATACATCCTGGACAAAACCCACAGGGATTTTATGACAGTCAATGAAGTGCTATTTGTGAACTTGCTTGAAAATCATCAGGTATTTTACAAGTACAGGATGGAGGGGAGGGTAATCATGGAAGTAGTATTGTTCTACAAAGGACAATGGGTCATGTGTGATCTGGTCTGACAGGTGTGAGTCTGAATTAGTAGCAGGGATGTTGTATCCGCAACACCCTGAATAACTCCATTGGGTGTGTTTTCCAGCCTGTAAGGCCTGTCACTCTCATGGCATTTTCTTGGGGTTTTCTACATGGCTAATCAAGAGGTATCCCTTTCACCTTAACTGCCAGGTATGTGTGCACTTGGGATAAGCAGTGGACGCTTGCCAGTGTGTGAAACTCTGCTGCTTCTCTCCCTTTTGCTCCCTTTTCATGTTTAGGGAATTAGTACTAGAACTTGGCTGATGCAACAGTTTGAGTCATGGTCCCCCAGTGCTGTGAGATCCATTCACTTTTAATTGGTAGTTGCTGGAATCATTTCTCCTTTCCTCACCTTGACTTCCTTTTCTAATTGGCTCTCACGGGCCTCCAACTCCTGCTTTAATCAGCCAAGGCAGAGCTGCTGCTGAGAGTCCCAAACTGGCACCTGGGGACCCCAGGATCTTTTGCTATGACTCTGCTTCTTCAAGTTTCTTTTCTAATCCGTTAAAGCAACTTTGTCTTTCAATTAGGCCTGGGGGAATGGGAACCCATTGGGCATTGCTTTCACACAGGGGCAGCATGAACAATGTTAACCTCTTTGAGACTTGCCAACTACTGTATTTGACCTGCAGGTTTTTTTGTTCTTGCTAGCACAGAGGGGAGAAGAAGATACTTGATTGAGGTCTCCAAAATGGGACAAATGAATGATAGGAGAAATGAGTAGATGAAAAAACTAATCATTTGAGGAAAGGTTATCATGTGAGCCTCTACATTTTGGTCCACAGACTGCTTCTCTCTAGCAAAAAAAGCCTTGTGGAAATCTTACTTTGCTTCTGTTTATCACTGCCCAAAGGAGAATAAACACTAATTGTGCAGTTTTGGCCAATTATCATTATTGGGTTGCAATTTTTTAAGATTATTTTTTAAATATAGTTTATTTTTTTAAGGCAGTTTTAGGTTCACAGCAAAGTTGACTGTTGAGTTCCCATGTACCTTCTACACACACACACACTTCCCCAACCATCAAGATCCTGCATTAGAATGTTACATTTGTTATAGTCAATGAACTTACATCCAAAATCCATGGCTTGTTTACATTAGGATTCACTCTTGAGGTTGATTGTACATTCTGTGGATTTTGACAAATGTATAATGACTTGTATCCACCATTTTAGTATCATGCAGAATAGTTTCACTACCCTAAAAATACTCTGTTCTCCACCTATTCATCCTTCCCTTCTCCTCTAACCCCTAGCAACCACGGGTCTTTTTACTGTCTCCACAGTTTCATCTTTTCCAGAATGTCATACAGTTGGAATCATAGAGTATATAGTCTTTTGGGGTTGACTTTTTGGGTTACATTTAAAAATATATTTTTTTAATGTTTATTTTTTTTTTTAATTTTTTTTTCAACATTTATTTATTTTTGGGACAGAGAGAGACAGAGCATGAACGGGGGAGGGGCAGAGAGAGAGGGAGACACAGAATCGGAAACAGGCTCCAGGCTCTGAGCCATCAGCCCAGAGCCTGACGCGGGGCTCGAACTCACGGACCGCGAGATCGTGACCTGGCTGAAGTCGGACGCTTAACCGACTGCGCCACCCAGGCGCCCCAATGTTTGTTTATTTTTGAGAGAGAGAGAGACAGGGTGTGAGCAGGGGAGGGGCAGAGAGAGAGGGAGACACAGAATCTGAAGCTGGCTCCAGGCTCTGAGCTGTCGGCAAAGAGGCCGACATGGGGCTCGAACACATAAGCCTTGAGATTATGACCTGAGCTGAAGTCGGACATTCAACCAACTGAGCCACACAGGTGTCCCTTCTTGGATTACATTTTTAAACGACATTTAAAAACATTTTTTAAGTATGATTTTAAAGCTATGATACAGAGTAAATTTATCTCCTGTGGCATATACAAGCACATTCTTGTGACCTCTTTCTGAACAAATGGATACTGCTGAAGGAAATTGTCCTGGTTCCAGCTCACCCTTGGAGAAGCAATGCAGTAGTAGACTTGACTTTGAGTGCTTTATACAAATGCTTTTTGGCCAGGCTACAGTCAAGGTCCAGGATGGAAGACTTCTCTAAGGGTTGAATTGTGACTTTTCTACTAAATGATAGGATAGTTGTTAGCCTATGGATGAACATGCTTACAAGGGTGTATCTTGGGACAAGACCAAGAAAGGAACAGGAATCTCAGTCTATACAGTTTTATTCAGTGTTCATTGAGAACTGTGTTCTAGATAAAGCAACCATATGTATATATTCTTATTACTGTGTAATGTATAAGTGATTTGTAAACTATTATAAATAATATCCCATGAGATTTTGATCTCTTCTAGGTAGGAAATATGTCTTTCTAAAATGTATCCCTAACCTAGCATAGTATCTGTTTATAGTAAACACTCAATAAATGTTGAATGAATATACATTATTCTGTTGTTGATTATAATTCTCTGAACACATTTTTCTATTTTTGCTTACATATGTCTTTCTTATTCTTGCTTTAGATTTAAGAGATCATATTCTCACTCTTTTCCCCCCATATACTTTACATGCTCATATTTACAGAGAAGATAAAGAAAATGACTACACGGTCTTGTTCATTTTCGTTCAGGTCATTATGTCTGTAGAAAATGTTAACCAGAATTCTATTAGATGAGTATCTGATAGAATGATCTATCAGAAGTAGATCTAGAGTGCTAGGATTCTAGGGTATGGCCCCACTGCATGGGAGAGTACATGGTCTCCCAGTGTGGTCAGGAAAAACTGCTTCCCAGGGGATAAGAAGTCTTAGTGAAGTTAAGCCTACCAGTATTTTGCCCTGTCTAGCTTTCATTCTTTTTGTGCTTATTTCCTGGTGCAGGCCATTTACTTTTTGCCTGCCAGGATTGAACAACTGGGGGGTTGGTGGGGGAAAGGACTATATACTTTCTTTTATTTGTTTGCCTATTCTTATAGTTTGATTCATAAGTTGGCAAGCAAAGAGGAAGCCTCCTTCACTTCTTCACCGGTTTCTCCTAGACTCAGTTCCTGATTAGATTTATCAACGTTGATTCAACACCTACTCTAGTATTGGATATAGCAGTATAAGAGTTTTAAACTAGTGAGTGGTAAGCCTGGGCTTAAATCTGGGTCTCCTGAAACCAGGTCTAGTGCTTTTGACACCATACTGGACTGTTTTGTGGGGCTATTATTGCCAAGTAAGGAAGTGAAAGAAATTATGCATTCTTACTTAAATCTACAAAAAGATAATGCAGGAAGTACTAAAATTATTAGTTTTACCAAATGTACTACATACGTTGTTAACAATGGGGTAAATTGGGTGAGGGGTATACTGGAATTTTATGTACTATCTTTTAAACTTCTGTACATATAAAATACTCCAAAATAAAAAACAAGTCACTAAGTCTAGGCCACCTTTTGGGAAAAGGGGTTAAGCTCCACTTCCTGGAGGGGGTAGTATCTACATATATATAATGTTCTCTTCTTCCCAACTTCAAGCCACAGATCAATAACAACTTCCTCCTTTTTTTTTTTTAAAGTTCATTTATGTATTTATTTATTTTGAGAGAGAGAGAAAGAGGAAGAGAGCAACAAGTTGGGGCAGAGAGAGAGAGGGAGAGAGAGAGAATCCTAAGCAGGTTGTGCGCTGCCAGTGCAGAGCCTGACGGCCTCAAACACACGAACTATGAGATCATGACCTGAGCTAAAACCGAATCCCATGGTTAACTGACTGAGCCACCCAAGTGCCCTGGCCACAACTTCCTCCTTAAATAAATTTGTTTACAGTATATATTGATATCTTATTTTCCTAAGCTCTTGTGGCATTTAATGTTCAGTGCAAGGAAGGAAAATTAACACAATATTAATCTCACCACTCATATTGGTAAACAAATGAGAAAGAGTGATAAGATCCAGTGCTGGGGAGGCTATGGGAAAATGAGCATGTTCATGCAAGTTTTTTAGTGAGATGTACTTCTCATTGCATAAAATTCACCTTTTTAAAGTGTAGGTAGTTTTTAGTATATTCACAAAGTTGTACAACCATCTCCGTCAGCTGATTGTAGAATATCTTCATCACTCCCTCCAAAACTGGGTATCCATTACCAGTCATTCCCCATTTTCCCCCGCTGCCTAGTCCTTTATAACTACTAATTTACTTTCTGTCTGTATGGATTTGCCTACTCTGGACATTTTTATGTAAATGACATCATACAATGTGTTACCTTTGCGTCTGGAATGTTTTATTTCACATAATGTTTCAAAGTTCATTCATGTTGTAGTAAGTATCATACTTAGCCCCATTTTATGACGGAATAATATTCCATTCTATGTATACACCACATTTCGTCCATTCATGAGATGATGGACTTTTAGGTTGTTTTATTGTTTGGCTATTATTAATAATGCTGCCCTGAGAACTTGTATACACATTTTGTGCACACATATGTTTTTCTCTTGGGTTTATACCTATGCATGAAAATTGTTGGATCATGTAACTCTATATTTATTTGAGAAATTGCTGAATTGTTTTTTAAAGGAGCTATACCATTTCATACTTCAGCCAACAATATGTGCATGTTCTAGTTTTTCCACATCCTTGTCAATACTTGTATTGTCTGTCTTTTTGAAGCTAGCTGTGCTACATGGGTATGAAATGGTATCTCATTGTGGTTTTGATTTACCTTTCCCTAATGACTAATGATGTTGAGCATCTTTTTATGTGCTCACTGGCCATTTGTATATCTTATTTGGAGAAATTTCTGTTCATATCTTTGTGCATTTAAAAAGTTGAGTTATTTGGTTTAAATATAATTTATTGTCAAGTTAGCTAACATACAGTGTATACAGTGTGCTCTTGGCTTCGGGAGTATATTGCCATGATTCATCAATTACATACAACACCCAGTGCTCATCCCAACAACTGCCCTCCTCAATGCCCAGCACCCATTTTCCCCTCCCCCTGAACCCCCCATTAACCCTCAGTTTGTTCTCTATATTTGAGTCTCTTATGGTTTGCGTCTTTCTCTGTTTGAAACTATTTTTTTTTCACCCCTTCCTTTCCCCTATGGTCTTCTGTTAAGTTTCTCAAATTCCACATATGAGTGAAAACATCTGATATCTGTCTTTCTCTGAATGACTTATTTCACTTAGCATAATACCCTCCAGTTCCATCCATGTCATTGAAAAGACCAACATTTCATTCTTTCTCATTGTCAGGTAGTATTCCATTTTGTGTGTGTGTGTGTGTGTGTGTGTGTGTGCGTGCGTGTATATGTATGTATATATATACATACATATACATACACACACCACATCTTCTTTATCTATTCACCAGTTGATGGACATTTGGGCTCTTTCCATAACTTGGCTATTGTTGATAGTGTGATAGTACTGCTATAAACATTGGGGGTACATGTGCCCCTATGAATCAGCACTGCTGTATCCTTTGGATAAATTCCTAGTAGTGCTATTGTTGGGTCATAGGGTAATACTATTTTTAATTTTTTTGAGGAACCTCCACACTGTTTTCCAGAGCGGCTGCACAAGTTTGCATTCCCAACAGTGCAAGAAGTTTCCCGTCTCTCCACATCCTCACCAACATCTGTTGTTTCCTGAGTTGTTCATTTTAGCCACTCTGACTGGTGTGAGGTGGTATCTCATTGCGGTTTTGGTTTGTATTTCCCTGATGATGAGCGATGTTGAGCATCTTTTCATGTGTCTGTTGGCCATCTGGATGTCTTCTTTGGAAAAGTGTCTATTTATGTCTTCTGCCCATTTCTTCACTAGATTATTTGGTTTTTGGGTGTTGAGTTTGGTAAGTTCTTTATAGATTTTGGATATTAACCCTTTATCTGATATGTCATTTGCAAATATCTTCTTCCATTCCATCAGTTGCCTTTTACTTTTGTTGATTGTTTCCTTTGCAGTGAAGAAGCTTTTCATCTTGATGAGATCCCAAAAGTTCATTTTTGCTTTTATTTCCCTTACCTTCAGAGACGTGTTGAGCAAGAAATTGCTGCAGCTGAGGTCAAAGAGGTTGTTGCCTGTTTTCTCCTCTAGGATTTTGATGGTTTCTGTCTCACACTTAGGTCTTTCATCCATTTAGAGTTTATTTTTGTGTAGGGTATAAGAGAGTGGTCTAGTTTCATTCTTCTGCATATTGCTGTCCAGTTTTCCCACCACCATTTGCTGAAGAGACTGCCTTTTTTCTATTGTATACGCTTTCCTGATTTGTCAAAGATTAGTTGGTCATACATTTGTGGGTCCAATTCTGGGTTCTCTATTCTATTCCATTGGTCTTTGTGTCTGTTTTTGTGCCAGTACCATACCATCTTGATGATTACAGCTTTGTAGTACAGGCTAAAGTTCGGGATTGTGATGCCTCCAGCTTTGGTTTTCTTTTTCAACATTACTTTGGCTATCCAGGGTCTTTTGTAGTTCCATACAAATCTTACAGTTATTTGTTCTATTTCTGAGAAGAATGCTGGTACAATTTTGATTGTGATTGCATTGAATGTGTAGATTGCTTTGGGTAGTAACAACATTTTAGCAATATTTGTTCTTCCAATCCATGAGCATGGAATGCTTTTCCATTTCTTTGTGTCTCCTTAAGTTGTTTCATAAGTTTTGTTTTTTTCCTCAATATATGAAATTTATTGTCAAATTGGTTTCCATACAACACCCAGTGCTCATCCCAAAAGGTGCCCTCCTCAATACCCATCACCCACCCTCCCCTCCCTCCCACCCCCCATCAACCCTCAGTTTGTTCTCAGTTTTTAAGAATCTCTTATGCTTTGTTTCATAAGTTTTCTATAGTTTTCAGCATACAGATCTTTTACTTCTTTATTTAGGTATTTTACGGTTCTTGGTGCAATTCTAAATGGGACCGATTCCTTGATTTCTCTTTCTGTGGCTTCATTATTAATGTACAGAAATGCAACCTATTTCCGTACAATGATTTTATATCCTGCGACTTTGCTGAATTCATGTATCAGTTCTAGCAGTTTTTTGGTGGAATCTTTCAGGTTTTCCATATAAAGTATCATGTCATCTGTGAAAAGTGAAAGTTTGACATCTTCTTTGCCAATTTGGATGCGTTTTATTTCATTTTGTTGTCTGATTGCTGAGGCAAGGACTTCCAACACTGTGTTAAACAACTGTGGTGAGAGTAGACATCCCAGTCTCAGGGAAAGCTCTCAGTTTTTCCCCATTGAGGATGATATTAGCTGTGGGCCTTTCATATATGGCTTTTGTGACGTTAAGGTATGTTCCTTCTATCCCGACTTTCTTGAGGGTTTTTATTAAGAAAGGATGCTGCATTTTTTCAAATGTTTTTTCTGCATCTATTGATAGGATCATATGGTTCTTATCCTTTCTTCTATTGATGTGTTGAATCATACTGGTTGATTTGCAAATATTGAAGCAGCCCTGCAGCCCAGGAGTAAATCCCACTTGGTCATGGTGAATATTTTTTTTTATGTACTGTTAAACTCGATTTGCTAGTATCATGTTGAGAATTTTTGCTCCATGTTCATCTGGGATATTGGCCAGTAATTCTTGTTTTTAGTGGGATCTCTGTCTGGTTTGGGAATCAAGGTAATGCTGGCTTCACAGAATGAGTCTGGAAGCTTTCCTTCTGTTTCTATTTTTTGGAACAGCTTGATAAGGATAGGTATTAACTCTACTTTAAACGTCTGGTAGAATTCCCTGGGAATCCATCTGGCTCAGAACTCTTATTTGTTGGGGAATTTTTGATAATTGATTAAATCTCTGGGTCTGTTCAAATTTTCTATTTCTACCCATTTGAGTTTTGGTAGTGTGTGATGTCTAGGAATTTGTCCATTTCTTCCAGATTGTCCAGTTTGTTGGCATATAATTTTTCATTGTATTCTCTAATAATCGTTTGTATTTCTGTGGTGTTGGTTGTGATCTCTCCTCTTCCATTTGTGATTTTATCTATTTGGGTTCTCTCTTTTCTTTTTAAGAAGTCTGGTTAGGGGCTTATAAAATTTATTTATTCTTTAAAAAAAAAACTCAGCTCTTAGATTCATTGATCTGTTCTGTTTTTTTTTTCTCTATATTGTTTATTTTTGCTCTAATCTTTATTATTTCTCATCTTCTGCTGGCTTTGGGGTTTCTTTGCTGTTTTGCTTCTAGTTCCTTTAGGTGTGCTGTTAGATTTTATATTGGGATTTTCCTTGTTTCTCGATATAGCCCTGGATTGTAATGTATTTTCCTCTTAGGACTGCCTTTACTGCATCATAAAATGTTTGGACGTCATATTTTCATTTTCATTTGTTTCATATATTTTTAAATTTCTTCTTTAATTTCCTGGTTGACCTATTCATTGCTTAGTAGGATGTTCTTTAACCTCCATGGATTTGGAGGCTTCCCAAATTGTTTTCTTGTGGTTAATTTCAAGTTTCATAACATTGTGATCCTGAAAATATGCATGGTATGATCTCAATCCTTTTATATTTATTGAAGGCTATTTTGTGACTCTGTATGTGACCTATTTTTGGAGAATGTTCCATATGCACTTGAAAAGAATGTGTATTATGTTATTGTTGGAGGAAAGTTCTGAATATATCTGTCAAGTCCATATGGTCCAGTGTATCATTTAAAGTCATTGTTTCTTTATTGATTTTATGCCTAGATGGTTGTTGTAAGTGGAGTATTAAAGTCACCTGCAATTACCATATTATTATCCTTAAGATTGCTTATATTTGTGATTAATTGATTTATATATTTGGATTCCCTCAAATTGGGGGCATAAACATTTACAACTGTTAGCTCTTCTTGATGGATGGACCCCTTAATTATGACACAATGCCCTCCTCATATCTTGTTACAGTCTTTAGTTTAAAATCTAGTTTGTCTTGGGGCGCCTAGGTGGCTCAGTCAGTTAAGCGTCCGGCTTTGGCTCAGGTCATGATCTCACAGTTTGTGAGTTTGAGCCCTGTGTCGGGCTCTGTGCTGACAGCTCAGAGCCTGGAGCCTGCTTCAGATTCTGCGTCTCCCTCTCTCTCTCTGCCTCTCCCCCGCTTATGCTCTGTCTCTCTCTCTCTCAAAAATAAATAAACATTAAAAAAAAAATCTAGTTTGTCTTATATAAATATGGTTACTCAGCTTTCTTTTGACTTCCAATAGCATGATCAATGGTTCTCCATCTCCCAACTTTCAATCTGCAGGTGTCTTTAGGTCTAAATCTGCAGGTCTAAAAGGAATCTCCTAGAGGCAGCATATGATGGATCTTATTTATTTATTTATTTACTTATTTATTTATTTAAATCCATTCTGATACACTATGTCCTTTGATTGGGGCATTTAGCCCATTTGCATTCAGAGTGTTTATTGAATGATATGGATTTAGTGTCATTGTGTTATCTGTAGGTTTCATGATTATGGTGATGTCTCTAGTCCTTTGTAGCATTTCACTCACAGAGTCCCCATTAGGATCTTCTGCAGGGCTGGTTTAGTGGTCATGAACTCCTTCAGTTTTTGTTTGTCTGGGAAAGCCTTTATCTCTCTTATATTATGAATGACAGCCTTGCTGGATAAAGGATTTTTAGCTGCATATTTTTCCTATTCAGCACATTGAATATTTCCTGCCACTTGCTCTGGCCTGCCACATTTCAGTGGACCGGGCTTCTACTATCCTCATGTGTCTACACCTGGATTAAGGACCATTGTCCCTAACTGCTTTCAGAATTCTCTCTCTATCTTTGTATTTTGCCAGTTTCACTGTGATATGCCATGGTGACGACCTGTTCTTGTTGATTCTGAAGGGAGTTTTCTGTGCCTCTTGGACTTGGATGTATGCTTCCTTCCTCAGATTACGGAAGTTCTCAGCTATAATTTCCTCAAATAAACCTGCCCCTTTCTCTCTTTCTTCTTCTTCTGGACCTCCTATGATATGTATATTATTACATTTCATTGAATCGCTTAAGTCTCTAATTTTCCCCCTATGGTCTAGTATTTTACTATCTCTCTTTTTTTTCCAGCTTCATTATTTTCCATAATTTTTTTATTTCATTTACTTTCCCCTTTGCTTCCTCCATCGTTGCTGCCATTGCATATAGCTTATTTTGCATCTCATTTACAGCACTTCTTAATTCGCTTTGACTATTTCTTAGGTCCTTGATCTCTGTGGCAATAGATTCTCTGCTGCCTTCTAGGCTTTTTTCAAGCCCAGTTATTAGTCTTGTGACTATTATACTAAATTCTGGTTCAAATATATTGTTTATATCTGTTTTCAGCAATTCTCTGGCTGTCATTTCTTCCTGAAATTTCTTTTGAGAACAATTCTTCTGTGTAATCATTTTGGCTAGTTGTCTGTCTTTTACATGATTTAATAGCTTGTTATGTGTTGTGCACCTGAGAGTACTACTGTATTAAAAAGGGGTCATACACTCTCCAGGGCCTTGCCTTTAAGGAAGAATTTTTAGAGTGTGTTGCATGCTCTCTGCTGTTGTGACTCTGGTTGCCTTATCTCCCTACTCGTAGTGGCAGTTTTGACCTTCCACCAGGTGTGCGTTGATTTGTTCACTGAAGTAACTCTGCAAAAAAATTGATAAAGGGAGGGGGTGGAAGCAACCTTATCCTATGCAAAGAGAAATGACAGGGGCAGGGAAAAAATTACCAGGCAGAGATTCAGAGAAACTATACAGCTTAATCCAGACACAGAGAGAGGAAAATAAAGAAGGCGATACAGAAGAGGTGTAAAAAGAATAGATTAAAAATACCTGCTTAAACAAACCAACAACCAGAATAGAGAAGGGAAAGAAGATAAGAAAAGAAAAAGAAACCCACAACAACTACATATATATGTGTATATATATATGTGTATATATATACATGTATATATATATATACATGTATATATATATATATATATATATATATATATATATATATATATATGTATTGACCAAGAATCAAATCAGAAAATGAAAATCCCCTGGACCATTGTCTGATGATGCCTTGGAGCTGGTGGCTGTGAAAATCCCCTGGACCATTGTCTGATGATGCCTTGGAGCTGGTGGCTGTTCTGGTCTGGAGGAGGGGCCTTCTGGTTCAGTCAATGTCAATCTCTCTCCAGTAGACAGGCAGTTGCCAGGCACAGAGGGGCAGAGTTTGGTGTAAGAAGGTCCCATCTCCACTGGGGGTCTGCTGTCCTGTTTCTTGAAGCCCCACCATGTTGGTGACCTGGAGAAAAATGGCATACCCCAGTCTCTCCTCCCTAGACCAGGTATTCCAAACCACACTGTTCAGGCAGTCCTCATACTGCCCCGTGGGCACAAGCAGGCTGGTTTGTCCCACTCCACAGTCTCATGTGCTCCCAGATGCTCGCTGAGATTCTTAAAGGATTCCACTCCTCCCACCCCAGTTCTGGAGTAGTGCCACTCCACCCAACTGACAAAGGGCCTCTGGCTGGCACCTCAAGGGTCTTTTGTCTTTGGAGTGGCTATCTACCTTCTTCTCACTCAAGGGGAGGGGACTGCTCTCTCCGACTGGGCCTCTGAGTTGACTACTGAGCCAGGGGCTGGCTCCCCCTGCCCCCTAGGGTGGCTGTGGTCCAGGAAAAGTGGAGCCAACCCTGGATCATCACTCCTAATGCTGTTTGCACGTTAGAGACTGGCTCTCCATTTTTTTCCATACCCCAGTCCATGGTCTGGATAAGTTTTTCTCTTGTCCAAATACAATCCCGCACTTCCACAACCTTTCTTTCGCTTACTTTTGTCTCTCCACCGAAGAGGTTCCCCTTTAGTCTGTGCCTATGCTGCCTGTTTTATCTCTTTCAGTTTTCAACCATGCACCTCTGTCCTGCCAAGCTGTCTCCATGGGCCCCTGGAGATGTTTCTGCCACTCTGTAGCCTGGATTCTTGGAATTCCAAGTCTTCTGGCCTCAATACTGCTGTGTTTGAGGGATGAGGGAATTTCAGCCCCCCCCCCACTTCTCTATCATGTTGACTCCTCCCCCATTTGTGTTATTATTTTTTTTTTTTGCTGTGAGTTAAGTTTTAAGTTTATTTTTTTTATTTTTTATTTATTTTTTTATTTATATATGAAATTTATTGTCAAATTGGTTTCCATACAACACCCAGTGCTCATCCCAAAAGGTGCCCTCCTCAATACCCATCACCCACCCTCTCCTCCCTCCCACCCCCCATCAACCCTTAGTTTGTTCTCAGTTCTCAACAGTCTCTTATGCTTTGGCTCTCTCCCACTCTAACCTCTTTTTTTTTTTTTTCCTTCCCCTCCCCCATGGGTTCCTGTTAAGTTTCTCAGGATCCACATAAGAGTGAAACCATATGGTATCTGTCTTTCTCTGTATGGCTTATTTCACTTAGCATCACACTCTCCAGTTCCATCCACGTGGCTACAAAAGGCCATATTTCATTTTTTCTCATTGCCACGTAGTATTCCATTGTGTATATAAACCACAATTTCTTTATCCATTCATCAGTTGATGGACATTTAGGCTCTTTCCATAATTTGGCTATTGTTGAGAGTGCTGCTATGAACATTGGGGTACAAGTGCCCCTATGCATCAGTACTCCTGTGTCCCTTGGATAAATTCCTAGCAGTGCTATTGCTGGGTCATAGGGTAGGTCTATTTTTAATTTTCTGAGGAACCTCCACACTGCTTTCCAGAGCGGCTGCACCAATTTGCATTCCCACCAACAGTGCAAGAGGCTTCCCGTTTCTCCACATCCTCTCCAGCATCTCTAGTCTCCTGATTTGTTCATTTTGGCCACTCTGACTGGCGTGAGGTGATACCTGAGTGTGGTTTTGATTTGTATTTCCCTGATAAGGAGCGACGCTGAACATCTTTTCATGTGCCTGTTGGCCATCTGGATGTCTTCTTTAGAGAAGTGTCTATTCATGTTTTCTGCCCATTTCTTCACTGGGTTATTTGCTTTTCGGGTGTGGAGTTTGGTGAGCTCTTGATAGATTTTGGATACTAGCCCTTTGTCCGATATGTCATTTGCAAATATCTTTTCCCATTCCGTTGGTTGCCTTTTAGTTTTGTTGGTTGTTTCCTTTGCTGTGCAGAAGCTTTTTATCTTCATAAGGTCCCAGGAATTCACTTTTGCTTTTAATTCCCTTGCCTTTGGGGATGTGTCGAGTAAGAGATTGCTATGGCTGAGGTCAGAGAGGTCTTTTCCTGCTTTCTCCTCTAAGGTTTTGATGGTTTCCTGTCTCACATTCAGGTCCTTTATCCATTTTGAGTTTCTTTTTGTGAATGGTGTGAGAAAGTGGTCTAGTTTCAACCTTCTGCATGTTGCTGTCCAGTTCTCCCAGCACCATTTGTTAAAGAGACTGTCTTTTTTCCATTGGATGTTCTTCCCTGCTTTGTCAAAGATGAGTTGGCCATACGTTTGTGGGTCTAGTTCTGGGGTTTCTATTCTATTCCATTGGTCTATGTGTCTGTTTTTGTGCCAATACCATGCTGTCTTGATGATGACAGCTTTGTAGTAGAGGCTAAAGTCTGGGATTGTGATGCCTCCTGCTTTGGTCTTCTTCTTCTTCAAAATTACTTTGGCTATTCGGGGCCTTTTGTGGTTCCATATGAATTTTAGGATTGCTTGTTCTAGTTTTGAGAAGAATGCTGGTGCAATTTTGATTGGGATTGCATTGAATGTGTAGATAGCTTTGGGTAGTATTGACATTTTGACAATATTTATTCTTCCAATCCATGAGCAGGGAATGTCTTTCCATTTCTTTAAATCTTCTTCAATTACCTTCATAAGCTTTCTATAGTTTTCAGCATACAGATCCTTTACATCTTTGGTTAGATTGATTCCTAGGTATTTTATGCTTCTTGGTGCAATTGTGAATGGGATCAGTTTCTTTATTTGTCTTTCTGTTGCTTCATTGTTAGTGTATAAGAATGCAACTGATTTCTGTACATTGATTTTGTATCCTGCAACTTTGCTGAATTCATGGATCAGTTCTAGCAGACTTTTGGTGGAGTCTATCGGATTTTCCATGTATAATATCATGTCATCTGCAAAAAGCGAAAGCTTGACTTCATCTTTGCCAATTTTGATGCCTTTGATTTCCTTTTGTTGTCTGATTGCTGATGCTAGAACTTCCAGCACTATGTTAAACAACAGCGGTGAGAGTGGGCATCCCTGTCGTGTTCCTGATCTCAGGGAAAAAGCTCTCAGTTTTTCCCCATTGAGGATGATGTTAGCTGTGGGCTTTTCATGAATGGCTTTTATGATCTTTAAGTATGTTCCTTCTATCCCGACTTTCTCAAGGGTTTTTATTAAGAAAGGGTGGTGGATTTTGTCAAAGGCCTTTTCTGCATCGATTGACAGGATCATATGGTTTTTCTCTTTTTTTTTTGTTAATGTGATGTATCACGTTGATTGATTTGCGAATGTTGAACCAGCCCTGCATCCCAGGAATGAATCCCACTTGATCATGGTGAATAATTCTTTTTATATGCCGTTGAATTCGATTTGCTAGTATCTTATTGAGAATTTTTGCATCCATATTCATCAGGGATACTGGCCTGTAGTTCTCTTTTTTTTACTGGGTCTCTGTCTGGTTTGGGAATCAAAGTAATACTGGCTTCATAGAATGAGTCTGGAAGTTTTCCTTCCCTTTCTATTTCTTGGAATAGCTTGAGAAGGATAGGTATTATCTCTGCTTTAAACGTCTGGTAGAACTCCCCTGGGAAGCCACCTGGTCCTGGACTCTTATTTGTTGGGAGATTTTTGATAACCGATTCAATTTCTTCGCTGGTTATGGGTCTGTTCAAGCTTTCTATTTCCTCCTGATTGAGTTTTGGAAGAGTGTGGGTGTAGGAATTTGTCCATTTCTTCCAGGTTGTCCAATTTGTTGGCATATAATTTTTCATAGTATTCCCTGATAATTGTTTGTATCTCTGAGGGATTGGTTGTAATAATTCCATTTTCATTCATGATTTTATCTATTTGGGTCATCTCCCTTTTCTTTTTGAGAAGCCTGGCTAGAGGTTTGTCAATTTTGTTTATTTTTTCAAAAAACCAACTCTTGGTTTCGTTGATCTGCTCTACAGTTTTTTTAGATTCTATATTGTTTATTTCTGCTCTGATCTTTATGATTTCTCTTCTTCTGCTGGGTTTAGGCTGCCTTTGCTGTTCTGCTTCTATTTCCTTTAGGTGTGCTGTTAGATTTTGTATTTGGGATTTTTCTTGTTTCTTGAGATAGGCCTGGATTGCAATGTATTTTCCTCTCAGGACTGCCTTTGCTGCGTCCCAAAGCGTTTGGATTGTTGTATTTTCATTTTCGTTTGTTTCCATATATTTTTTAATTTCTTCTCTAATTGCCTGGTTGACCCACTCATTCGTTAGTAGGGTGTTCTTTAACCTCCATGCTTTGGGAGGTTTTCCAGACTTTTTTCTGTGGTTGATTTCAAGCTTCATAGCATTGTGGTCTGAAAGTATGCATGGTATGATTTCAATTCTTGTAAACTTATGAAGGGCTGTTTTGCAACCCAGTATATGATCTATCTTGGAGAATGTTCCATGTGCACTCGAGAAGAAAGTATATTCTGTTGCTTTGGGATGCAGAGTTCTAAATATATCTGTCAAGTCCATCTGATCCAATGTCTCATTCAGGGCCCTTGTTTCTTTATTGACCGTGTGTCTAGATGATCTATCCATTTCTGTAAGTGGGGTGTTAAAGTCCCCTGCAATTACCACATTCTTCTCAATAAGGTTGCTTATGTTTATGAGTAATTGTTTTATATATTTGGGCGCTCCGGTATTCGGCGCATAGACATTTATAATTGTTAGCTCTTCCTGAT
Source organism: Puma concolor (assembly GCF_028749965.1). Lineage (NCBI taxonomy): Eukaryota > Metazoa > Chordata > Mammalia > Carnivora > Felidae > Puma > Puma concolor. The sequence continues at coordinate 77,699,251 of NC_141672.1, forward strand.
GGATAGACCCTGTCACTATTATATAATGTCCTTCTTCATCTCTTGTTACAGCCTTTAATTTAAAGTCTAGTTTGTCTGATAGAAGTATGGCTACTCCAGCTTTCTTTTGGCTTTCAGTAGCATGATAAATAGTTCTCCATCCCCTCACTCTCAATCTAAAGGTGTCCTCAGGTCTAAAATGAGTCTCTTGTAGACAGCAAATAGATGGGTCTTGTTTTTTTATCCATTCTGATACCCTCTGTCTTTTGGTTGGCGCATTTAATCCATTTACATTCAGTGTTATTATAGAAAGATATGGGTTTAGAGTCATTGTGATGTCTGTATGTTTTATGCTTGTAGTGATGTCTCTGGTACTTTGTCTCACAGGGTCCCCCTTAGGATCTCTTGTAGGGCTGGTTTAGTGGTGACAAATTCCTTCAGTTTTTGTTTGTTTGGGAAGACCTTTATCTCTCCTTCTATTCTAAATGACAGACTTGCTGGATAAAGGATTCTCGGCTGCATATTTTTTCTGTCTAGCACACTGAAAATCTTGTGCCAATTCTTTCTGGCCTGCCAAGTTTCAAAAGAGAGATCAGTCATGAGTCTTATAGGTCTCCCTTTATCTGTGAGGGCACGTTTACCCCTTGCTGCTTTCAGAATCTTCTCTTTATCCTTGTATTTTGCCAGTTTCACTATGATATGTCGTGCAGAAGATCGATTCAAGTTACGTCTGAAGGGAGTTCTCTGTGCCTCTTGGATTTCAATGCCTTTTTCCTTCCCCAGTTCAGGGAAGTTCTCAGCTATAATTTCTTCAAGTACCCCTTCAGCACCTTTCCCTCTCTCTTCCTCCTCTGGGATACCAATGATGCGTATATTATTTCTTTTTAGTGTATCACTTAGTTCTCTAATTTTCCCCTCATACTCCTGGATTTTTTTATCTCTCTTTTTCTCAGCTTCCTCTTTTTCCATAACTTTATCTTCTAGTTCACCTATTCTCTCCTCTGCCTCTTCAATCCGAGCCGTGGTGGTTTCCATTTTGTTATGCATTTCGTTTAAAGCGTTTTTCAGCTCCTCGTGACTGTTCCTTAGTCCCTTGATCTCTGTAGCAAGAGATTCTCTGCTGTCCTGTATACTGTTTTCAAGCCCAGCGATTAATTTTATGACTAGTATTCTAAATTCACTTTCTGTTATATTATTTAAATCCTTTTTGATCAGCTCATTAGCTGTTGTTATTTCCTGGAGATTCTTCTGAGGGGAATTCTTCCGCTTGGTCATTTTGGTTAGTCCCTGGCGTGGTGAGGACCTGCAGGGCACTTCCCCTGTGCTGTGGTGTATAACTAGAGTTAGTGGGCGGAGCCGCAGTCAGACCTGATGTCTGCCCCCAGCCCACCGCTGGGGCCACAGTCAGACTGGTGTGTGCCTTCTCTTCCCCTCTCCTAGGGGCGGGATTCACTGTGGGGTGGGGTGGCCTGTCTGGGCTACTTGCACACTGCCAGGCTTGTGATGCTGGGGATCTGGCGTCTTAGCTGGGGTGGGTAGGCAAGGTGCACAGGGGCAGGAGGGGCAGGCTTAGCTTGCTTCTCCTTAGGTGATCCACTTCAGGAGGGGCCCTGTGGCAGCAGGAGGGAGTCAGATCCGCTGCCGGAGGTTTGGCTCCGCAGAAGCGCAGAGTTGGGTGTTTGCACGGAGCGCGAGCAAGTTCCCTGGCAGGAACTGGTTCTCTTTGGGATTTTGGCTGGGGGATGGGGGGGGGAGATGGCGCTGGCGAGCGCCTTTATTCCCCACCAAACTGAGCTCTGTCGTCAGGGGGTCAGCAGCTCTCCTTCCCTTTGTCCTCCAGCCTTCCCGCTTTCTGAGCAGAGCTGTTAACTTATGACCTCCCAGACGCTAAGTCGCGCTTGCTGTCGGAACACAGTCCATCAGGCCCCTCCGCTTTTTGCAAGCCAGACTCGGGGGCTCTGCTTGGCCGGCGAGCCGCCCCTCCGCCCCGGCTCCCTCCCGCCAGTCCGTGGAGCGCGCACCGCCTCGAAGCCCTTCCTACCCTCTTCCGTGGGCCTCTGGTCTGTGCTTGGCTCCGGCGACTCCGTTCTGCTAATCCTCTGGCGGTTTTCTGGGTTATTTAGGCAGGCGTAGGTGGAATCTAAGTGATCAGCAGGACGCGCGGTGAGCCCAGCGTCCTCCTACGCCGCCATCTTCCCTCTCCAAGCCCCCATTTGTGTTTTTAATGTTGAGTTGTAAGAGTTCTTGATATATTCTGGATAATAGACTCTTACCAGATACATGATCTACAAATATTTTTTCCCCATTTTGTGAACTTTTACTTTGATAGCATCGTTCAAAGCACAAAAATCTTAAAATTTTGATGAAGTCTAATTTATTTTTTCTTTTATTGCTTGTATTTTTGGTATTATGTCTTAAAAATCACATAATCCAAGATCACAAAGATTTAAATGTATGTTTTCTTCCAGGAGTTTCATAGGTTTAGCTCTTACATTTAGGTCTTTGATTCATTTTGAATTAATTTTTTGCATGTGGGTTCAACTTAATTCTTTGCATGTGGATATCTAGTTGTCCCAGCACCATTTGTTGAAGAGCCATACACTATTTGCAGATACCTTATTTAGAAGCATTTCTCAAAATTAAAAATATACATTTCCTGTATTCCAGGAATCCTATCTCTAGTTTCTGGAATACTGATGTGAATATATAAAGACATATATTCAAGGACATAAGTCACAGCATTGTTTAAATATAAAATATTGGATGCAATAAAGTGTCTTAAGTGAGTAATTGATAAGCAAATTGTGATATGTTTGTTTGGTGGAACACACTGTGTCTTAAATAGAATGAGGTTAAATTATATGTACTGGCTTTAAAATATACTATTATATTTTAATTTTTTTTTTTTTTTTTTTTTTTTTTTTTTTTTTCAACGTTTATTTATTTTTGGGACAGAGAGAGACAGAGCATGAACGGGGGAGGGGCAGAGAGAGAGGGAGACACAGAATCGGAAACAGGCTCCAGGCTCCGAGCCATCGGCCCAGAGCCTGACGCGGGGCTCGAACTCACGGACCGCGAGATCGTGACCTGGCTGAAGTCGGACGCCTAACCGACTGCGCCACCCAGGCGCCCCTATACTATTATATTTTAGAAGCACCTGGGTGGCTCAGTCAGTTAAGGGTCCAACTCTTGATGTCGGCTCAGGTCATGATCTCATGGTTTGTGAATTCAAGCCCTGTGTTGGGTCTGCACTGACAGTCCGGAGCCTGGTTGGGACTCTCTCTCCCTCTTTCACTGCCCCTCCCCCCTTTCAAAATAAATCAATAAACTAAAAAAAATTTTAAAAAGATACTATTACATCTTATTGAGTTAAAAATATTTATTGAGTGATACTGTTTACCAGGCACAATGCAAAGTGCTTAAAAAAGTATTGAATTAGTTTTTAAATAAAGTATTGACTCATAATACCCCTTTGAGATAGCTGTTATTACTATCGTATTTTACAAGTGAAGTAGCTGAAGTTGTGGCATTCAAGCCACTTGCCCAAAGTCATAGCTAGCAGACAAGGCAGTATATAAATGTCTGAATCTAGAGTTTGCACTTTAATGCATTAGTTACAAATTAATATGTATATGTATTATTTGGAAACAAAGGTTTTCATGAGCATAGTGACAGTCTGATGGAATAACCAGCAAATTATCCATGGTCAGATTGGAAAGATAGGAAGGAAAGGGGAACAAACATGTACTGAGAATCTATTATGTGTCTTTTATTATGCTATGGTCCTTACATAAATTGTCTCATTTAATCCTTATGACCTTGTTTTCAAGATATAAGTTACATACCTATTTTACAAAATAAGACCCTAAGAATCTAAGTGTCCAGTTGCATAGCAGAAGGGAAAGTGAGGCTTTCCAGGTTTAAAGAGTAACCTAAGCAACAGTGTGGAGAGGGTAGAGAATGGAGTGGTTGAGTAGCCCGACTAGAGCTGAGGGTTCATTTGGGAAGAGAAGGAAAACAAAGCAGGATTAGTGGAGCCATACTATGAAGTGTGTTGAAGCCCAGACAGAGAACTGAGGAATGTTGACTTTGAAGAGGAGAGTGACAGATTGGTGAGGATGAGAATGCAGGCGGGAAATACATCATCTTTATACACTTCTTCACTGATTGACTTTGTTACAACTGCATATTATTTTCATAAGTAAAATTATTGAGATAAAAGTACTCAACAAGCATTTTGAGTTCTAACTAGGTATCAAAGTGTTGTTGATTCATGGTCATGCAAAGACCATCAAGAACATACTGTAGTCGAAGAAAAATAAGTTTATTAGCTTTTTGCAGCAAGGGAGGAAATATGCCTTGAGGAACATGGGGAATCCAATAGGAAGATGCTAGAAGGGATTTATTATATGATTTGGGTTTGTGTTAATTGACTTTGGGGAGAATGTAAAGAAATAGAGGTTTTCTCTGGATGCTGTCAGGAAGTGGAAGAAAATTCTATGATTAGGTATCTTTGTTTTTAAATTAAATTTTTAAAAAGTTTAAATCTTTGAGAGAGAGAGAGAGAGGGAGAGAGAGAGAGTATGAATGTGGGAGGGTCAGAGAGAGAGAGGGAGACACAGAATCTGAAGCAGGCTCCAGGCTCTGAACTATCAGCACGGAACCCAATGTGGTGCTCAAACTCATGGACTGCAAGATCATGACATGAGCTGAAGTCAGACGCTTAACTGACTGAGCCAACCAGGTGCCCCTGTGATTAGGTATGTTAATTTTTATCTAGAAGGCAATTGGGCTGAAGCTTTACTGGGTAAAGAGGTGGCAGTCACTCATATTAGCCTAAAGAGGGGGATGTTTGGTCATTTTTTATAGTTGGGACTGTGTTCTTGATTTTGTCGGTGCTCAGACATAATTATGGAGTGGTCTTGTTTTGTCTTCATCTATCATGTTCACATAGTGACCTGGTTCGAGGTGGCATTCTGTGGAGTTGTTTATTTTCTTTTTTTTTTTTTTAATTTTTTTTTCAACGTTTTTATTTATTTTTTTTGGGACAGAGAGAGACAGAGCATGAACGGGGGAGGGGCAGAGAGAGAGGGAGACACAGAATCGGAAACAGGCTCCAGGCTCTGAGCCATCAGCCCAGAGCCCGACGCGGGGCTCGAACTCACGGACCGCGAGATCGTGACCTGGCTGAAGTCGGACGCTTAACCGACTGCGCCACCCAGGCGCCCCTGTTTTCAACAGGTTTATAAAGCAGGCTTGGCTGATAGTGCTAGGCCAGCTCCTGGCAGCACTAAGCCGTGAGTGATAATTGCCAGGCCAGTTCCCTGGTTCCAGGGGCTGCTTTCCTCTCTGTCACTGTGTGGTTGGGATCCACAAAGGAAAAAGGTAATTCCTGTCCTCAAGGAGCTTTCTTAGGAGTACACGTAAGTAAATAAATTATGCCACAACATGGTACATGTAATAATAGAACTGTTAAAAGCAACTTCAACAAATTATATTTTAGCTTGTATCTAAGTTTTATTTCAAACATACCACAAAGGAACTATATCTCTAAGAAAATTTGTTGGAAGAGTTCCTATTGGTCAAGAGAGTTTTGCCCCTCTCTTTTAATATAGAGAAACTGTGTTTAGATAAGCTTGTTGGACTAGGAATAAAAAATGAGTGTCTGTTGAAAATTATAGAAAGGTCTTGGGGAGCCTGGGTGGCTCATTCAGTTGGGCGTCCAACTTCAACTCAGGTTATGATCTCATGGTTCCTGAGTTAGAGTCCCATGTCAGACTCTGTGCAGACAGCTCAGAGTCTGGAACCTACTTCGGATTCTGTGTCTTCCTCTCTCTTTGCTCCTCCCCTGACCATGCTGTCTCTCTCTCTCAAAAATAAATAAACATTAAAAAAATTATAGAAAGGTCTCATGGCTAGTTAAAAGCCACTGTACCTTTAATGTACATTAAACATGTGCAGTCTTTTTGTATATCAATTATACCTAAAAAAACTGAAAAAAATCACTGCACCTTTAATAATTTGGTAAAGGTCATTAGACTTGTCCTAAAACTGAAGGTGTATCTTTCAGGGAAGTCTAACTTCTCTCAGAAATTAATCCCATTTTATCACTCCAATTATGATAGGCTTTAGAAAAATTTCACTGCATATTGAATTACAGTGAATTTAGGTTTTAGTAGTCAGCATAGCTTTGTAAGCTGAGCACACTTCCAGTAGAAAAAGAAAGGCTTTTAATTACTGAGGGTAAGAACTAAAAGATTATTAAAAAAAAAAACTTTCACATCTCCAACTTATTCTTTACTGGAATTTGGAAGTATGGACATTTTTGGCTTAAGAATTTTGACTAATTCTCATTCTAAACAGGATGTTTCTCAGGGCAACTTTCATGTCCTTATTACGAAGACTATAAATCAGGGGATTAAAGAGAGGAGTCATTATTGAATATGCCACTGTCAGGATCTTCTGCATCAAAGTTGGGAGGCCATATGTAGGACTCACATACATTACCATGACTGTCCCATAAAAAAGAGACACCACAACTAAATGAGAACCACAGGTGGCAAAAGCCTTTCTCCGTCCAGCTGCAGAAGGGACCTGAAAAACAGCTCTGAGCAACAAGGTATAGGATCGAAGAATGTACATAATAGTAAAAAAGAGAACAAGGGAGCTCTGAGTATAGAAAACAAATTCAGTAATGGGGGCTGGAGCACAAGACAGAGACATCAGTGGATCCATATCACACAGGAAATGATCAATGATATTGGATCCACAGAAGGGGAGTTGGGAGATGAAGAAAATGGGGATTGGGTAGCCAAGGAATCCAGTAAGCCAGCAGAGAGACACCAGAATTCTACAGAGTTTCCCAGTCATGATGGTGGGGTAGTGCAGTGGGTGGCAGATGGCCAGGTACCGATCATAAGCCATTACTGTCAGGAAGAGACATTCAGTTGTGCCCAGGGAAAAGAAGAAGTAGAACTGGAGGAAGCAGGCAGAAAATGAAATGGTCTTGGTTTTGGAGAGAATGTTGGCTAACATGTTAGGAACTGTGGATGAAGCATACCAGATCTCAAGGAAGGCAAAATTTCCCAGCAGAAAGTACATTGGGGTATGCAGTCGTGGGTCCCATCTTATTGCGCAGATAATGGTTCCATTCCCCAGCAGCGTCAAGACATAAGCCACCAAAAAGAGTGAGAAGAGGAAATCTGTATCTCCCAGCAACCAGGGAACCCTAGGAGAATAAACTCAGTCACAAGGTGAATGTGTGTTGCTGACCTGTTCATGGGTCTTAAACCTATGAAGAAGAAAAACATGAGGGTAACACAAGTTTCTTTGCTTCCTACATATCTCAAGAACTTAACTGAGAAGAGAACTTAAGCTCTACAGGAAAATATGAGATATTTTGTGACTAGATGGGAATAAATCTCACCTTATTTTGAATTGATTGTGGTTCTAAATCTTAGTTTTCTTTTGCTAGAATGCAGTGCAGCAAGAATTTTCCACATTAGTGGTACAATGTGAAAATTTTCTTTCTTTTTTGATTTCTTTGATCCCTAAGAAGACCTTTTATGATTTTGGTTTGTTTTTCTAAAGCTGATTATGAATCTTCAATGAACAAACTCATCCATTTTCTCTTACTCAGCTTACCTTGTTAAAAAAAGATTTTGAGGACAGCTGGTGTGATATTGGGTTAAACCTTGGCAAAAGAACAAAATTAGTTGACTTACTCATGGAGATAAAACTTACTCCAGGACATTGGATTTTCAGGATAGTCTAATCAAGTGAATTAATTGTCACAGACATCACCTTAGTCAAGATTCAATTGAAGATTGAATATGCCACTGTCAGGATCTTCTGCATCAAAGTTGGGATGCCATATGTAGGACTCACATACATTATCATGACTGTCCCATAAAAAAGAGACACCACAACTAAATGAGAACCACAGGTGGCAAAGGCCTTTCTCCGGCTGTTCTTAAATTTTCCTTTAAAGATTTTCTTTTAAATGGTTTTTAAAATTTATTTTTGAATATATATAGAGAGAGTGCAAGCAGGGCAGGGGCAAAGAGAGAGGGGGACAGAGGATCCAAAGTGGGCTGTGCGCTGATAGCAGTGAGCCGCATGTGGGGCTCAAACCTACAAACCATGAGATCATGACCTGAACTGAAGTCAGATGCTCAACTGTCTGAGCCACCCAGGTGCCCATAAAGATTTTCTTTTAAAGTATCACAACAGTTCAGTGAAACACCTAAAAAAAATACAAAAGACCAACCATATCAAATATCTTTGCTCTAAAGAATAAGTAAGAATATTTTGAATTATTTCTATTTGCAAGTGTTTATTTTCATGTTTTTACACATACTATACAGAATGAACTGTCTTAGTTTTCATATTCAGATCCTACCTAGTTAAAATAAAGAAAATTATGTTTTCAGTGCAAAGTTTTAGTTCATTTAAGAAATAATTTTGGATGATAAAAACAAAGGGATCTTAGATTGAATGGCATTTTTATCTGCAATTTTATCTGGTATAGTTAATTATGTTTTCTGAAAGGGAGAAGGCAATTTCAAATATTTGGATAGGCATGTACTTTTCAATAGTATTTAAGAATTGAACAAAAAGGTACCAAGTTTTGTGTTTAAACAACAGAGTAATCTTGTAATTAATTAATATTAGAAAGCACTGAGTAAGAATCTTAAAAACGGTAGTTTCAATATTGAATTTTCTTGTTAAACTTGTCAAACCACTTGCCTTGTCTAGTGGAGGTCACTAGATATAACTGTCAGGAATGGAAGATAAAGAAATTTGAAAAGCAAATAAGAACAGAGAAGATCTGGACTTTAGTATCACTAGTCCTCTGTTGGTGGTTTTTAAGGAAGCACAAAAAGGAGGCTTGTGCACCCAAGTTCTAAAGTTGGACAGTTTTCTAATCAATGTTGAACTTGAAATACATTTGTTAACCACCTTCACTGGATAAGGTACTCAATGGACAATTCCCAGACTGTTATTTATGAAGCATAAATAAATCAATTTCCTGGTACAGGTCAGGAACTAAGTCCAGATTGACAGATTCAAACTAGGAATCAGAATCCTGAGATCTGTGCTTCCTATATTCTTTCTGAAACAATGGGCCATGCCATGCCTTCTTAATGTGAATAACATTTCAGGACACTCTCCATTATAATCAACAACTTCACACTTAATTTCATTTTTTTCTGCAACTGTACCCTGTAAAATTTATTAGCAGAAACATTATTTTTCCTGTAGCCTTTGGTGAAGGTGTTGGTAAGTATAATAGGATAATCAAAGGGTTGGGAATGTAATTGAAAAGCCAGGGTAATCAATTTTTATTTTAACCACTGATGAAATAAACTGCATAAAGTTCTGTATCACTCTACCTTCTAAAGCCTCCAAAAGTACTTGCTGGGAATAGGTAGGGCATTAGAATGGTGTATTTACCATTTTATACCATTAAAAAAATGCCATTTTCACGTTTTTGGCATTTATAAATCATTATATGAGCTACAATCCTAGCTTTTCCATACCTCCTTTCTAACACAAGAAACTAACCAACCAATCAACTCAGCATTCTTGGATGGCCACCTCAAGAATAATAGTTTGATTAAATAGCCTCCTTCCAAATGTCCCTCGCTTGATACACTGTCTTCTCAGTTTGTGTTAGAGAAGAATATAACACCTAATTACTCTTGGAAAGTGAGATTATTTTCAGAAGATGGTCCTTAATAATAAAAAAATAATAGTGGGGAAAAATGGTCCAGATAATCTACTTTAACGTTTTGTTTTACAGATAAGCTTCACAGAGGGTGCATTAGTTTTTACCCAAGGAATGTAAATGTCACGTATTCATATATGGAATGTTCACACTGTACTACTACTGAGAAAAAATGACTAATCAGATTTACAGAGTAAAAGGCAGCCTGTAGTATATCACAGCAGTGGTTGTAATATGGACAATTAGTCCCTTTTTCTTACATACAATGATGGATTTCCTGGCTCAGCTTGGAAAAAGGGATGGACACAGAGGAGTTGAACATATAGGCATCTTCTCTTCACTGGCTTTGATGAGGAAAACTCCAGGTGAGGGCATTATATATGGTTCGCTGGACTTCCCTAATTTCTGGAGGCTCTAGAAGCGTATTCTCTACGCGTTTACTGAGATCTTGTAATATGTAAAGCTGTGTTTAATCTCAGGGATTAATCCCTCTCAGGGATTACTCTAAAACTGGAAGACGTCCTCATGTTTCCCCTGGAGTGCATCCTCTTTCCAGTCTTTGAGGCTCATCCAGGTTTTGGTAGATTAGCTCCTAGTAGATTAGCTCTGTTGTGAAACAGAATCCAGGGGGAAATACTGAGTAAATTTCAGGATGCTTTCTATTGAAGAGATTGCATTCCACTAAAGAATCACCCTCAGGGGAGATAAGTGCAATAAATAAATGGAAAATTTGTCCATGATTAGAATTCTGAAACTGAGACATGTTTGTGAATGACTTTAAAGTTAAATTCACTATATTTTTCTGTAATGTAATGACCTGGTAGTCGGTACCAGATAGGAACTGCCTTGTGTGACTGAAATTCAAGATGGCAGAAGTCATTTAATTGACTAATCTAATCAAATTGTCAGTTTTCATTTTGATTTCATTTTCTAGTGGGCAATTTGAAATCAGTGCAAACACGAGAAGAAATTTTTTTATCATTAGTCTTTTGTTTTTCTTCTGAAAAAATAAAGGTTTCTTCTGAGGGCTCTTTTTTTAAAATTAATTTTTATTTTTTAAAAAAAAAATTTTTTTTTCAACGTTTATTTATTTTTGGGACAGAGAGAGACAGAGCATGAACGGGGGAGGGGCATAGAGAGAGGGAGACACAGAATCGGAAACAGGCTCCAGGCTCCGAGCCATCAGCCCAGAGCCCGACGCGGGCTCGAACTCACGGACCGCGAGATCGTGACCTGGCTGAAGTCGGACGCTTAACCGACTGCGCCACCCAGGCGCCCCAATTTTTATTTTTTTTAAGATTTACATCCAAATTAGTTAGCATATAGTGAAACAATAATTTCAGGAGTAGATTTCTTTTTTTTTTTTTTTTAATTTTTTTTTTTCAACGTTTATTTATTTTTGGGACAGAGAGAGACAGGGCATGAACGGGGGAGGGGCAGAGAGAGAGGGAGACACAGAATTGGAAACAGGCTCCAGGCTCTGAGCCATCAGCCCAGAGCCTGACGCGGGGCTGGAACTCACGTACCGCGAGATCTTGACCTGGCTGAAGTCGGACGTTTAACCGACTGCGCCACCCAGGCGCCCCAGGAGTAGATTTCTTAATGCCCCTTACCCATTTAGCCCATCCCCCCCTCCCACTACCCCTCCAACAACTCTCAGCTTGTTTTCCATATTTATGAGTCTCTTCTGTTTTGTCCCCCTCCCTGTTTTTATATTATTTTTGTTTCCCTTCCCTTATGTCCATCTGTTTTGTCTCTTCAAGTCCTCAAATGAGTGAAGTCATATGATTTTTGTCTTTCTCTGACTGACTAATTTCACTTAGTGTAATACCCTCCAGTTCCATCCACATAGTTGCAAACGGCAAGATTTCATTCTTTTTGATTGCCAAGTAATACTCCATTGTGTGTATGTATACATATGTGGTGTATATATATATATATATATATATATATGCGCCACATCTTCTTTATCCATTCATCCATCGATGGACATTTGGGCTCTTTGCATACTTTGGCTATTGTTGATAGTGCTGCTATGTACATGGGGGTGCATGTGTCCCTTCAAAACAGCACACCTGTATCCCTTGGATAAATCCCTAGTAGTGCAATTGCTGGGTCATAGTGTAGTTCTATTTTTAGTTTTTTGAGGAACCTCCATACTGTTTTCCAGAGTGGCTGCACCAGCTTGCATTGCCACCAACGATGCAAAAGAGATCCTCTTTCTCCGCATCCTTGCCAACATCTGTTGTTGCCTGAGTTGTTAATGTTAGCTATCCTGACAGGTGTAAGGTGGTATCACTGAGGGCTCTTTTTAATCACTTCTTTAAAATATGATTCCTAGGAAAAGGTGACAGTGATGACAATGAGAAAATCTTGGGGTAGCTTTTAAGTGAACTTGATGTTCAGTGATACTCTACACCATTTCCCCACTGAGTATTCTTGGTTCCTTTGTTAAATATTAGCTGACCATATTTGTAAGGGTTTATTTCTTGGCTCTTATTCTGTTCTGTACGCTTCTGTGTCTATTTTTGTACCAATACCCTTACTGTTTTGATTATTACAACAGCTTTGCAGTATAGCTTGAAATCAGGAAGTGTGATGCCTCCAGCTTTGTTCTTCCTTGGGATTGCTTTGCATATTCAGGATCTTTTGTGGTTCCATTCAAATTTTAGGGTTTTTTTTCCTCTTTCTGTTAAAAAATGCCATTGGAATTTTGATAAGGATTGCATTGTCTTTTTTCAGTTTCTTTCATCAAAGTCTTATAGTGTTCAGTGTACAGATCTTTCACTTATTTGGTTAAATTCATTCTTAAGTATTTTATTGTTTTCGATGCTATTGTAAATGGGATTGTTTTCTTTATTTCCTTTTCAGATATTTCATAGTGCATATAAACACAACTGATTTCCATATGTTGATTTTTTATCCTGCAATTTTATTCAACTTTTTGATAGTTCTAATAATTTTTTGGTGGAGTCTGTAGGATTTCCTATATATGTGATCATGTAATCTGCAGAAACAATTTTTTTTCAATATATGAAATTTATTGTCAAATTGGTTTCCATACAACACCCAGTGCTCATCCCAAAAGGTGCCCTCCTCAATACCCATCACCCACCCTTCCCTCCCTCCCACCCCCCATCAACCCTCAGTTTATTCTCAGTTTTTAACAGTCTCTTATGCTTACTGCAGAAACTATTTACCTTCTTTTCTGGTTTGGATATCTTTTATTTCTTTTTCTTGACTGATTGCTCTGACTAGGACTTCCAGGACTACCACTGAATAGAAATGGTAAGTGTGGACACCTTTGTTTGTTTCTAATCTTAGCAGAAAAGCTTTTGACCTTTGACCATTAAGTATGATGCTTGCTGTGGGCTTGTCATATATGGCTTTTATGATGTTGAGGTATATTTCTTCTGTACCCACATTTTTAAGAGTTTTTTTAAGAAAAGGTATTTTTTCAAATGCTTTTTCTACATCTATTGAGATGATCATAAGATTTTTATCCCTCATTATGTTAATGTGGTGTATCACGTATATTGATTTGCTTATGTCAAACCATCCTTGTGTCCCAAGGATAAGTCCCACTTGATCATGGTTTTATGATCCTTTTAGTGTATTGTTGAATTTGGTTTCCTAATATTTTGTTGAAAATTCTTTGCATGTATATTAATTGGGGATATTGGCAGTAGTTTTCTTGTAGTGTCTTTTTTTGGCTTTGGTATCAAGGTAATGGTGGCCTTGTATCATCCTTAGTAACAATACTTTGGCAGCCATACATGAGACAAAGTGGGAGCTTTGAGATCTGTACAAGAGATTGTGAAACCCCAGTGCAGCCCATGATCAAAGAGGACCATTTTGAGTAGGCAGATCCATGCCCAGGTGGCAGACTCACTAACCTGGCTCCTAAGTATAGATTCAGAAACAGCCCCATCTCTCTGTGGACTTGGCTAAACTATATTTGGCCTTAGTTTCACCACCAACACCATCCATCCACCAAAGGACATGGTAGGGGTCACACTTGCCTGTGCCTGCCAACCTCAGTCTGGCTATGGCCCCTGAACTGCCCTGTGACCCAGCTCTAGCCTTAGTAATGCCAAGGGACTGGGTTGTAGACACATGTTCATGTCCCTGAAGCAGGCCCTATGAACTTGGTCCAACTGTAGATCCTGAAATGGCTGTTTAACTCAGCCATAGACCAGGAACACTCCTGCTGCCAAGCATCAAAAAGTAAAAATACCTAGAGATAAATTTAATTAAGGAGGTGAAAGATCTATACACTGAAAACTTTAGGACATTGATGAAAGAAGTTGAAGAAAGACACAAACAGATGGAAAGATATCCTGCTCATGGATTAGAAGAATTAATATTATTAAAATTCCCATCCTACCAAAAGTCGTCTATAGACTCAATGCAATTAAGTAGGAAAAGTGAGAAATGTGTTAAGTTACTTGAGGTGGTAATCATTTCACAATGTATACATATATTAAATCATCATGTTGTATATCTTAAAAAACTTGCTGTGCAACTTAAAATATAAAAATTTTATTTGTCAATCATACTTCAATAAAGCAGGAAAAAATGAAGGAGAAATATATACTTTCTTATAAAAACAAAACTGAGAAAATTTACTGCCAAGTGGACTTGCACTATGAATAATTGTTTAATTTGTCAGTTAGAAGGAATGTGATACCAGATGGACACGTGCATCCACCAAAGAAATGAAAAGCATTGGGAATGGAATAAAAGAAACATTTATGGTAGCAATATTTTGTGTTTATGGAATAAGTAAAAGTAAAATTTATAACATAAAAATACCCCAAAGGATGAGAGTGAGGAATTGGGGATATACTGGTGTAAGTCTCTTTCACAACACGTGAAGTAGTATGATATTATTTGAATTCAGACTCCGACTAAATATTTTAAACCCTAGAAAAACAATTTTAAATATTTTAAACAGATAAAAATAATAGGGAAGTGATGGAGTTAAAGTAGATTCATAAAAAATAACACAAAGAAGGCAGGAAAGAAAAAGGGAAAGAACTGAACAGATAGAATAAAGAGAATGTAATTAGCAAAATGGTCATTTTAATCCAATCACATTGGAAATTAGATTAAATATAAATGATCTAAAGAAACTAAGAGACTGAGAGTATAAATTAGAAAAAAAGGGACGATGCAACAAAATACTGTCTATAAAAAGTCCTCTTTAAATAAAAATAATTAAAAGTAAAATACTAGAAAAACATGCACGATTCAAACATTGAACAAAAAGAAGTTGGAATAGCCACTTTAATATTAGACAAAGTAGACTTCAGAATGAAGAACATTACCAGAAAGAAGGACACTATATGACTCAAAAGGGGTCGTTTCTCCAGGAAAAAAAGGTAGGAGATACCTAACAACACAGCTTCAGGATACATAAGCAAAATCTGATCGAAGTGAGGTTAACTCACGCAGTGAATTTTACTTATTGGTGTCTTATTAGCACAACAGAGCTGACCTGGGAGAGAAAGCCTGCTCCCAAAGAAAGGGAATAACCCTTTTCAAGCCACTCACTGAGTCAACAGGAATGAGGATGAGAGATCTGATGTCATAACTCTGAAACTGATAGATAAGAGAGTCCAAATCTCAAAAAAATGAATAAAATTGAATATAAAGGAACATAAAGATAACCAAAAACCTTGTATTACAGCTAAACAGGTGTTGCTGTAGTGATTGCATCATCATAAGAGTAATTTGTCTATTGAACAAAATAGACATTGGCTCTAAGAATAGCATGAGAGTTTCTGATCACCAGTGGGAAACTGAGTCCCAAAGGCCAATCAGTGGGCTCCTGAGGGAAGAGAACATTGGGGATATAACTGATAATCTTCTGTCATGAATTCTCACTTTTGGTCCCAGGAGACTATATCCCTTAGGAGGAATCAGATACAGATTTCAGAGAAACATAAATAAGTCTCTGTTGTGTAGCATATATGCCAATTTTTCTCCAAATGAATGTCCTGTGCCCAGCAATGTAAACACCTTCTCTGGGCTGCTGGATGCCAAGGATGCCACATCCTCCATCGTGCCTGCCTCTTGCTGCAGTGCAAACAGAAGATTTCAGGTCAGACCTGCCAGTTCTATGAGGAGGTAGGTTTGGAAGAGATACAAGTTTAGGAGAGTTCTTAGGTGTGTCTTCTAGCTCTGCCTTCTTTTATGTGGTTGTGGAAACAATAGCACCTCAAGTTACATGAAGAATGTAAGGACATTCATCTTTGCAACTAAGAGGGCTGGGAATCAAGGAAGTGAGAGAGATGAGGATGAGGAAGTATGGAAAGTCCATCCTTAGTAACCAGGAGGTATATCCAGTCAGAACCAGCTCTTTGGGGGAAACAGCATGTTAGGGAAGTGACATCTGGAAACGACTGGCAAAGTGGCGATGAGGAGCAGGGCAGAAAAAACTTCAGCTCTCTCTTATTTTAGCCGTGTTCGGCTCTGCCACAGAGCAGATGATCAGCCATTTCGAGGAGGGAAAACATGACTGAACATGCCCACTTGGTGGGTTCATTCCCACATGGCTTACAAAGTCATTGCAATCCTCATAGACATTAATCACCAAATATTGCCTCCTTTTACACCTTTTTCCTCATGGATTCTTTGACTTCTGGGTTACACTGAATTCCTGCTACAGAGGAATTACTCAATGCTTGATATTGCCAAACATGATCCAGTCACAAACCAAAGAGGAGCCTTACAGTGAAGTGTGATGTGGAAAATTCTGAACTTCCCTGATCCCTTGTGTCACCAATTGAAATCATTAAGATCACCCTTAAAGCTATGACATTATGCAATCTGGAAAGTCATGCATTTTATAACTGATACATTAATAAATATTCTTAGCTAGAATAATTAAAATAATCTCGGTCTGTATTCTGCACTTATATTTTTCTTGAATAAATGTCATCACTCAATCGTGTCACTTGGGTCATTTAGGTCCAAATGATGACTGTCCTTCACTAGTGAAGGGGATCCTAAAATAAATTAATAAATTAAGACAAAACTACTAACAATGGAATTGTAGACAATTTCATAGGCTTTGTTTTCCTTTCACACATGGAAATCACACATCTACGACTAAAGCAGAGAAGGAAATTTTCACAAAAATTCTCCTTCAACTTCCCAAAACAATGCAACCTTCCATATCTAAAGTAGGATGTGGGCAACAGAGGGAGTGAGGAAGTAGGAGGGGAATCCTTGTCTAGAGGGACAGTTTATGGCTCCCACCACTGTTCCTGGTTCCCAGAGGCCCCTGCTTGGGATTATCTGACATTTGTGAGCCTCTGCCTCTATCCATAACCCAAAATAGAGGCTTTATTAAGTATCATGACACTTTAGGCAAAACCCTCAAAAATCCTCAAATAATATACAGATACATGCTCAGTTTTTCTACCTGTAAGTAGGGATTTAACCTAGACCAAAATTTTATAGAAGTATTTTAATTCATCACGTAAAAGAACCAATATGAAAGCCATTATGTAGATGTCTGGGAGTTCAAATTTTTATTTACTTAACCATGATGAACACTGAATAATAGATGGTACGTTTGATGTTTTTTTCTCCATTATTGGATGATCTTAGGATGCCAAAACTTATAATTCCAACACTGATCCAGAATAACACTGAAATGTATAAATATTTCTGCACCTTGTTACCTTTCTCCCTCTTCTGATGCCTAACTTTTTTTTATCTCTGATTCCAAAGATTTAAGTAATTGAAATTCTGTGTCAAATTTTAAGGGTCTATATATCTTAATCTATAGATAAAAGTACATGATTTTCTTACTTACCTACTTTTGTTAGTACTGTCATTAACATTCTTCAAGCTGCTTATCACATAAGATCTTTTCTTTTACCATGAGAAGATTCTGAAAGAGAAATGGGAGAATACAGAGATTCAAAATCTGATCATACCAGCACTCTGAAAGGTTGATAGTCTTTAGTAGTATAGTTATATTATTTATTTAATGGAATTACAAAATCTGAAGGAGTTTGGGATCTCTACAAAGGAAATATTCCTGAGGATTAAGGTCATCTTTGTCGTTGACACTTCTTCCCCTCTACCCCTTTAGGAAGCCATGAATATGTCAGGAGTCAGCACAGTGACCGAATTCATACTACTGAGTTTTCCGTGCTCCAGAGAGATTCAGGTCCTCCTTTTCGTGTTGTTCTTTGTGTCCTACATCCTGACACTGATGGGGAACGGGGCCATTGTCTGTGCAGTGAAGCTGGATCACAGGCTTCACACCCCCATGTACATTCTGCTGGCCAACTTCTCATTCCTGGAGATCTGTTACATCAACACTACTGTTCCCAATATGTTAAAGAACTTCCTATCTGAGACCAAAACCATCTCTTTCACTGCTTGCTTCTTCCAGTTCTACTTCTTCTTCTCCATGGGCATTACTGAGACTTTCTTACTGCCCCTCATGGCTTTTGATCGGTACTTGGCCATCTGTCGGCCTCTCCATTATCCTAACATCATGAGTAGCCACTTCTGCATGAACCTGGTGGCCCTCTGCTGGGTCACAGCCTTCCTCTGCTATCCAGTCCCTATCTATTTTATCACACAACTCCCCTTTTGTGGTCCCAATACCATTGACCACTTTGTCTGTGACCCTGGTCCTCTTCTGGCTCTGTCCTGCATCCCTGCCCCTGGAATTGAGCTTTCCTGTTCTATATTGAGCTCTCTTATTATCTTCATCAGCTTCTTCTTCATCCTTGCGTCCTATACCCTGGTTCTCAGAGCAGTGTTGCGTGTCCCTTCAGCAGCTGGCCGACGTAAGGCCTTCTCCACCTGTGGTTCCCACCTGGCTGTGGTGTCTCTCTTCTATGGATCCATCATGGTCATGTACATCAGCCCAACCTCTGGAAATGCAGCTGGGATACAGAAGATTGTAACCTTGTTCTACTCATCAGTGACCCCACTTATAAACCCACTGATCTATAGTCTCCGGAACAATGACGTGAAGGCTGCCTTGAGAAAAATTCATATGTGCACAAAAATTAGTCAAAGCAAATGAGTACTCATTCTAGTGTACCTAGACCAGCCCCAATCCACAGACTCATCTTATAGAGCCACTATTTTAGATAAATATGTGACATATATTTGGGTAAAGTGAAGGAGGCTACAGTGATTACTAAAGGTGACTCAAACACTAATGACGGTAGCAGAAGTTTCTTTTCCTGAGTCAATTTTGAAATCCTCCATTTATAAAGTAAGGACCAGATTACATTCTTCTTATCTTTTATCTATGCAAGATAATTAAGATACCTGGAAACAGGATCACATTTTTAAAATGGTTAGCACTTAGGGGCATCACAATTTGGGTTAGTTTCATGTGAAGGGAGGTTGAGTTGAATGCATAGCCCAAAAGAGGAAAAGCCAGTGATTCTAAGAGATTGAGATGAAGACAGATGCAGATGAATTTGATGACTGCTCCCTGGTTATTTGACCTAACAGTTCAGTCAAAAAATAAATTAGTCAGTTGGCTTCTGGGGTTGGTACACTTAATTCACCCATTCATTTACCTCTCTGATATCCCTCCCTTTGTGAAACTCACATTATCATGAGAGAGACAGTTAAGCAGATAACTCAAAGATCTATAATACCAGAGGTACTATAAGAGGAAAAACAGAGAATCAATACAAAAATTGTAGTGGTAGGATAGGGCATAACTTAGATCAGAGTATCAGAGAGTATTTTTGTGAGGAGGTGATATTTTAATGTAAGGGAATAAGCCATGCAGAAATCTAGGGGAATTAAATTCCACATAAGTGCAGGTGTAATTAAGGGGTTTTCAAAGATAATAAAGGTTAATTTTGGCCATCCTGAGGAAAATGGTATATGAAACTGGAGAGATAGGAATCTGATTACTAGAAACTTCAAGGTCACAATAGAATATTTTATCTGAACTTTGGGGAAGCCTGCTCAATACTATATACTAAGGGTAAGACTTAATAAAAATTGTAATTTAATAAAAATCTCACCTTGGGTGGCTCAGTTGGTTAAGCATCTGACTTCATTGTAGGTCATGATCCTACCATGCATGAGTTCGAGCCCTGTGTTGGGCTCTGTGCTGACAACTTAGAGCCTGGAGCCTGCTTCAGATTCTGTGTCTCTCTCTCTGTTCCTCCACCACTCACGCTCTGTCTCTCTCTGTCTCTCAAAGATGAATAAATGTTAAATAAAAAAAAGAGAAATATTAATTTAAAAAGAAAAGGAGTGAAATGAAGATTTGTGACTCATAAAATCTTATATTGGTAAAAAGTCAAGTTCCCAGTTACAAATTTTCTTTAAAGCAAATTCCCCATTTAAATTGTATTAGATAATGTAGTTAAATGAGCAAGTTGGTACATAAAAATCTAAGTAATATGTAATATATCTGCACACATGAAACTATATTCCAGTTAACACCCATCCTGAGAAAAGTTCTTAGCAAACTGGGGATAGAAACTTCTTTGATCTGTAATAGACATTTTCAAAACCCTGAGTCTAACATCATACTTGTGAAAATGAATGCTTTTCCTCTAAAATCAGGAACAAGACAAAAATGTTTGCTCTCACCACTTCTTTTTTTTTTTTTAACGTTACTTATTTTTGACAGAGACAGAGAGAGAGAGACAGAGAGAGAGAGAGAGAGACAGAGCATGAGCAGGGGAGGGGCAGAGAGAGAGGGAGACACAGAATCCAAAGCAGGCTCCAGGCTCTGAGCTGTCAGTACAGAACCCCACACGGGGCTCGAACTCACAGACCACAAGATCATGACCTGAGCTGAAGTTGGACGCTCGACCAACTGAGCCACCCAGGAGCCCCAGTTCTCATCATTTCTATTCAACGTTATACTGAAAGTGCAATCAGACAAAGGAAAAACAAAAGTCATCTAGATAGAAGATTGTCTTTCATTAGATATGAAATGATTATGTAGAAAATTCAATGAAATCTACAAAAAAGGCTACTAGAAGTATTAAATAAAAATAAGATTTTTTAGATGGCAAGATATAAGATCCATATACAAAAATCTCTTTATTTCTATATGCAATTGCTAGGAACAATTAGATGTTGGTATTAAAAAACACCGTTTATTTATTTTTTTTTTAAATTTTTTTTTTTTCAACGTTTATTTATTTTTGGGACAGAGAGAGACAGAGCATGAACGGGGGAGGGGCAGAGAGAGAGGGAGACACAGAATCGGAAACAGGCTCCAGGCTCCAAGCCATCAGCCCAGAGCCCGACGCGGGGCTCGAACTCACGGACTGCGAGATCGTGACCTGGCTGAAGTCGGACGCTTAACCGACTGCGCCACCCAGGCGCCCCAAAAAACACCGTTTATAAGTCACAAAAATATTTAATAGAAGTAAATCTGATAGAAGATGTGAAAGACCTATGCAATGAAAACTAAAAAGCGTTTCTGAGAGAAATCAAAGATGTAAATAAATTTAAATATATAACCTGTTTATGGGCTAGAAAACTCAATATATATATATGTATATATGTATATATATATATATGTATCTATCTATCTATCTATATATTTATTTATTTGAGCATAGTTGACCCATAATGTTACATTAGTTTTAAGTGTACAACATAGTGATTCAGCAGCTCTATATGTTATGCTGTGCTCACAAGTGTATACCATACCACACTGTCACCATACAACACTATAACACTTATAACAACACTGACTATACTTCCTATAGTGTACCTTTTATTCATGTGACTTATTCATTCCACAACTGGAAGCCTGAAACTTCTACTCCTCTTCACTTCTCATTTTGCCCATCCCTCTCAATCCCCTCCCCCCTGGCAAAGCTGGGTTTGTTCTCTGTATTTATAGGTCTGATTTTGCTTTTGTTTGTTTATTGATTTGGTTTTTATTTTTTATTTAAAAAAATATTTATTTTTGAGAGAGAGAGACAGAGGGAAAACAGGGGAGAGGCAGAGACAGAGGCAGACACAGAATCTAAAGCAGGCTCCAGGCTCTGAGATGTCAGCACAGAGCTTGATGCAGGGCTCAAACCCATGGACCATGAGACCATGACTTAAGTGGAGGTCAGACGCTTAACTAAGCCATGCAGGCACCCGTATTCATTTGTTTTTTAAATTCACATATAAGTGAAATCATATGGTATTTGTCTTTCTCTGTCTGACTTACTTCACTTAGCATAATACCTTCTAGGTCCATCCATGTTCTCCCAAATGACAAGATCTCATTCTTTCTTTTATGGCTGCATAATATTTTATTGTATGTATATACCAATTCTTCTTTGTTCATTCGTCTATCAGTGGACATTTGGGTTACTTCCATATCTTGGCTGTCTTAAATAATGATGCAAGAAAACAGAGATGTGCGCATATATGTTTATGAAGTTGTGTTCATTTTCTTTGGGTAAGTGCCCAGCAGTGGAATTTTTTTTTTTTTTTTGGCCTGACTGTGGAATTATTGAATCATATGGTATTTCTTTTATTAATTTTTTGAGAAAACTCCATATTCTTCTCCACACAGGCTACACCACTTTTCATTGCCACCCCTTTGGCTGTGCAAAAGTCTTATTTTTTTCTTATGATTTTATATTTTTTACTATTTTTTACTTTATTTTTTATATTTTATCATGATTTCAAATGAGAATTTTTATTATGTAAGCAGTCTCTTTTTTGATGTTTATTTTTGAAAGACAGAGAGAGATAGACTGCCTGTGTGTGTGCTTGTGCATGAGTGGGGGAGGGGCAGAGAGGGAGACAGAGGATCCAAAGCAGGCTCCACAGAGAGCCCAATAGGGAGCTCGAACTCATGAACCACAAGATTATGACCCAAGCCAAAGTTGGACCCGTAACTGACTGAGCCACCTGGTGACCAAAAATTTTTTATTTTGACATAGTCCCAATAGTTTAATTTTGCTTTTGTTTCCCTTGCCAGAGGAAACATTTAGAAAAATGTTGCTAAGGCTGATGTCAAAGAAATTACTGGCTATGTTTTCTTCTAGGCATTTTATGGTTTCACCTCTCACATTTAGGTCTTTAATCCATTTTAAGTTTATTTTTATATGTAGTGTAAGAAAATGGTCCAGTTCATTCTTCTGCATGTAGCTGTTTAGATTTGCAAACACCCTTTGTTGAAGAAACTGCCTTTTCCCCATTGTGTATTCTTGCTTCGTTTGTTGTGGATTAATTGACCATAAAAGCATGGTTTTATCTCTGGACTGTCTATTCTGTTCTATTGATCTATGTGTCTATTTTCTGCCAGTACCATTACTATTTTAATTACTATAGCTTTGTAGAATACATTGAAGTCAGGAATTGTGATACCTCCAGCTTTGTTCTTTTCAAATTTCCTTTGGCTATTTGGGGTCTTTTGTGTTTCCTTACACATTCTAGGATTATTTGTTCTAGTTCTATGAAAAATGGTGTTTTTTTCTTAATTTTTATTTTAGAGAGAAAACATGCAAATGGGGGAGAGGGGCAGAGAGAGAGAAAGAGAGAATCCCAAGCAGGCTCCACACTCAGTGTGAAGCCTGACACAGGGCTCAATGAGGGGCTCAGTCCCATTACCTGAAAGCCAAAAGCAGGAGTCAGTCAAGAAACTGAGCCAGGCAGGTGCCCATGTGTTTCTGGTATTTTGATAAGGATTGCATTGAATCTGTAGATTGTTTTGGGTAGTGTGGACATTTTAACAATATTGGTTCTTCTGATACATAAGCATGTATTGCCTTTCATTTGTGTGTGTGATCATTTATTTCTGTTATCATTGTTTTATAGTTTAGGAGTGCAGGTCTTTCACCTCTTTAGTTAAGTTTATTCCAGGTATTTTATTCTTTGTGGTACTTAAAAAATGTTTATTTATTTTGAGAGAGAGAGGGAGTGTGTGTGTGTGTGTGTGTGAGATAGAGAGAAAGAGAGAGAGAGAGAAAGGGAGTATGAGCATGAGTGGGCAGAGAGAGAGGGAGAGAGAGAATCCCAAGCCAGCTCCACACTGTCATGAACAATGAGATCATGACCTGAGTTGAAATCAAGAGTCAGATGCTTTGGGGCGCCTGGGTGGCTTAGTTCATTTAGCGTCTGACTTTGGCTGAGGTCGTGATCTCATGGTTCGTGAGTTTGAGTCCTGCATCGGGCTCTGTCTCTCTTTCTCAAAAATACACACTGTCTCTTTTGTAGCAACGTGGATGGAACTGGAGAGTGTGATGCTAAGTGAAATAAGCCATACAGAGAAAGACAGATACCATATGGTTTCACTCTTATGTGGATCCTAAGAAACTTAACAGAAACCCATGGGGGAAGGGAAGGAAAAAGAAAAAAAAGAGGTTAGAGTGGGAGAGAGCCAAAACATAAGAGACTGTTAAAAACTGAGAACAAACTGAGGGTTGATGGGGGGTGGGAGGGAGGGGAGGGTGGGTGATGGGTATTGAGGAGGGCACCTTTTGGGATGAGCACTGGGTGTTGTATGGAAACCAATTTGACAATAAATTTCATATATTAAAAAAAATAAATAAAAATAAAAAAAATAAATAAAAATCTCTTTCTCAAAAATAAAATGAATATTAAAAAAAAAACAGACGCTTAACTGACTGAATCACCCAGGTGCCCCTTTTTGGTACATTAAAAAAATATTTTTAAATGTTTGTTTATTTTTGAGAGTGAGACAGAGCACAAGTGGGGAAGGGGCAGAGAGAGGGAGACACTGAATCCAAAGCAGGCTTCAGGCTCTGAGTTGTCCACACAGAGCCCAACCTCGGGCTCAAACTCACAAACTGTGAGATCATGACCTGAACCAAAGTCTGACGCTTAACTGACTGGGCCACCCAGGCATTCTGATAAACTTTTATTTTATTTTTTTATTTATTTTTATTTGTTTTTTTTTTAATGTTTGTTTATTTTTGAGAGAGATAGAGACAGAACGTGAGTGGGGGAAGGGCAGAGAGAGAGGGAGACACAGAATCTGAAGCAGGCTCCAGGCTCTGAGCTCTTAGCACAGAGGCTGATGTGGGGCTCGAAATTACTAACTGTGTGATCATGACCTGAGCCGAAGTTGGAAGCCCAACCAACTGAGCCACCCAGGTGCCCCTGGTACACTTTTAAATAGAATTGTTTTAATTGCTCTTTCTGCTACCTCATTGTTAGTGTATCGAAATACAACAGATATGTATGTTAATTTTGTGTCCTGTGACTTTACTGAGCCCATTCATCATGATCCAATGTTTTTTTCTTTCTGTTTTTTTTTTAAGTTTGTTTTGAGAGAGAGAAGGAAAGTGGGGGGGGGGGCAAGGAGGGAGGGAGAGAGAATTCCAAGTAGGCTCTGCCTGTCAGCTTGGAGCCCGATGTGAGGTTTGAACTCATTAACAACTCTGTTTTTATGATGTATCACGTTCTTTGATTTGTAAGTATTGAACCATCCTTACATTCTCAGAATAAAATCTACTTGATTGTGTTGATTTTTAAAAACATGTTATTGGATTCAGTTTGCTAATATTTTATTGAGAATAATTGCATCTATGTTTATCAGAGACATTTGCCTGTAGTTTTCTTGTTTTGTGTGTCTATCTGGTTTTGGTATCAGAGTTATGGTGGCTTTGTAGAATATATTTGGAAGTTTTTCTTTCTCTTCTAGTTTTTGCAATAGTTTGAGAATAATAGGTATTAACTATTTTTTTAAGTTTATTTATTTTGAGATAGAGTGAGCATGAATGGGGGAGGAGCATAGAGAGGGAAAGAGAGAATCTCAAGCAAGCTCCACACTGTAGGCACAGAGCCCGATGTGGGGCTTGAACCCTCAAACTGTGAAATTATGACCTGAGCCAAAATCAAGAGTCAGATGATTAATCGCCTGAGCTACCCAGGTGCTCCTAGGTATTAACTCCTTAAATATTTGGTTGAGTTTGCTTGTGAAGCCATCTGGTCCTGGACTTTTGCTTTTTGGGAGTTTTTTTTTTTTTTTAAGTTTATTTATTTATTTTGAGAGAGAGAGTATGAGTGGGGTAGGGACAGAGAGAGAGGGAGAGAGAGAATCCCAAACAGGTTCCCACTGTCAGTGCAGAGCCTGACCTGGGGCTTGATCTCATGAACTGTGAGATCATGACCTGAGCTGAGATCAAGTTGGACGTTTAATTGACTGAGCCATCCAGGCACCCTGTTAGTTTTTTTATTACTGATTTAATTTCATTGGTAGTAATAGGTCTGTTCTAATTTTCTATTTCTTCATGACTCAGTTTTGGAAAGTTATATGTTTCTAGGAGTTTATCCATCTCTTCTAGGTTGTCCAATTTTTGGCATATAATTTTTCATAATAATATTTACATAATCTTTTGTATTTCTGTGGTGTCAGTTGTTATTTCTCATCCTTCATTTCTGATTTTGTTTGAGTCCTCTCCTTTTTTTGATGGATCTGGATAAAAATTTATAAATATTATTGACCATTTCCAACAACCTACTTCTGGTTTTATTGATCTGTTCTATTGTTTTTTTTAGTCTCTGCATCACTAATTCTGTTCTAATCTTATTATTTCCTTCCTTCTACTGGCTTTGAGCTTTGTTCTTCTTTTTCTAACTCCTTTAGATGTAAGGTTAGGTTATTTATTTGACATCTTTCTTGCTATATAGCCTGTACTGCTTATTCTCCCTTCTTTATTTTTTTATTTTTATTTTTTTAATTTTTTTTTTTTAAAAATTTTTTTTTTCAACATTTATTTATTTTTGGGACAGAGAGAGACAGAGCATGAACAGGGGAGGGGCAGAGAAAGAGGGAGACACAGAATCGGAAACAGGCTCCAGGCTCTGAGCCATCAGCCCAGAGCCTGACGCGGGGCTCGAACTCACGGACGGCGAGATCGTGACCTGGCTGAAGTCGGACGCTCAACCGACGGCGCCACCCAGGGGCCCCTTATTCTCCCTTCTTAGAACAACCTTTGCTGCATCCAAAGATTTTGAACTGATGTTTTCATTTTCATTTGTCTCCATGTATTTTTTTATTTCCTTCTTGATTTATTGGTTTACTCATTCACTGATTAGAAGCATGTTGTTTAGCCTCCATGTATTTGTGTTATTTCTATAATTTTTTTTGTGATTGACTTCTAGTTTCATACCATTGTGGTTGGAAAGATGCATGGTGTGATTTCAGTCTTTTTGAATTTATTGAGACTTGTTTTGTGGCCTAACATATTATCTATTCTGGAGAATGTTCCATGTGCACTGGAGAAGAATGTGCTTTCCACTGCTTTAGGATGAAATGTTCTGAATATATCTGTTAAATCCATCCAGTCCAGTGTGTCATCAAAGCCCTTGTTGATTTTCTGTTTAGATAATCTGTCCATTGCTATAAGTGGGGTGTTGAAGTCCCTTACTATTATGGTATTATTATAAATGAGTTTCTTTATGTTTGTGATTAATTGATTTATATATTTGGGTGCTTTCACATGTGGAGCATCAATGTTTACAATTGTTAGATTTTTTTTTTGGTGGATAGACCCCTTAATTATGATATAATGCCGTTTTTCATCTCTTGTTACAGTCTTTATTTTAACATCTAGATTGTCTGATATAAGTATGGCTACTCTGGCTTTCTTCTTATGACCATTAGCATGATAGATGGTTCTCCATCCCCTTACTTTCAATCTGAAGGTATTTTAGGTCTAAAATGGGTCTCTTGTAAACAGCATATAGATGGATCTTGTTTTCTTATCCATTCTGTTACCCTGTGTCTTTTGATTGGAGCATTGAGTCCATTGACATTTAGAGTGAGTATTGAAAGATATGGATTTATTGCCATTATGTTACCTGTAGAGCTGGAGTTTCTGGTGGTGTTCTCTGGCCCTTTCTAGTGTTTGTTGCTTTTGGGTTTTTTTGTTTTTATTTTGTTTTTGTTTTGTTTTGTTTTGTTTTGGCTTTTCTCCTCAGAGAGTCCTCCTTAAAATTTCTTGCAGGGCTGGTTTAGTGGTCATGAACTCGTTTAATTTTTGTTTGTCTGGAAAACTTTTTATCTCTCCTTCTATTTTGAATGACAGCCTTGCTGCATAAAGAATTCTTGGCTGCATATTTTTCAATTCCATGTTGAATATATCCTACCACTCATTTCTGGCCTGCCAAGTTTCTGTGGATAGGTCTGTTGTGAACCTGATATGTTTTCCCATGTAAGTTAAGGACTTTTTTTTCCCTTGCTGCTTTCATGATTCTTTCCTTGCCTGAATATTTTCTGAATTTGACTATGATATGCCTTGTTGATGGTCAGTTTTTGTTGACCTTCTATACCTTTTTCTCTCTCTTCATCTTGTGGGACCCCTATGATTCTGATGTTATTCCTTTTTAATGAGTCACTGAGTTCTCTAATTTATATCATGCTCTTTAGCCTTAGTCTCCCTTTTTTTTCTGCTTCATTGTTCTCCATAAGTTTGTCCTCTATATCTCTGATTTGCTGCTCTGCCTCATCCATCCGTGCCACCAAGGCACCCATTTGAGATTAGAGCTCAGTGACAACATTTTTAAATTTTATCCTGACTAGCTTTTGCTCCTTTCATCTCCACAGAAAGGGATTATAATCTGTTTTCAACCCCAGCTGGTATTCTTATTATTGTGATTCTAAATTCTGGTTCATACATCTTGCTTGTATCTGTGTTGATGAATTCCCTGGCTGTCATTTCTTCCTGTTCTTTCTTTTGGGCTGAATTCCTTCATTCATCATTTTGATGGAAGAAAAGGAATTAATAAAGTAAAAAAAAATAAACAATTAAAAACAACACAAAAAATAAAATAAAGGATGCTAGATACTAGGTGTGTTTTGGTCTGGTTGTTGAAAGAAACTTGATAGATTAAAGAAAAAAGGGAAAGATAAAAGGAAAAAACAGCAAAAAAATTTTGAAAATTTGAAAAAAATGAATACAGCAAAATAGAATAGAATTAAATGATGAAGTAAAATGGAATATAAAATGTTACAAAGAAGTAAAAAAGTAGAAAAAATTAAAGAAAAATCTTTTTAATAAAAATGGAAAATAAAAATAAATTTATTCTCTTTCTGTATTCAAGAATAAGAAAAGAAAAGAAAAAGAAAAAAATAGATGGACCAGGAAACAGAATCAAGTATGATTGAAATTACATCTGGTTTCCTCTAGAAGTCAAACTATGAAGCACTCTATAGTCTGTAAACTAAGCAGTTGGAGAGACTTGCGGTGTTCCTTAAGTACAAGGTTGGCCCAGTTGGGCAGGGTAACAACTCTGTTCTCCACTAGGTGGCACTGCTTAGGTTACTGGGGTGTATTGTTGTGGCATGTGTAGGTGTGTATGCACATGCATGGGAGGGACGAAAACAGCATCATCCAACTACGCAGTCTCTAGTATCAGAACTCTGTGTTCTCCCTGACCAGCAATCAAGCATCCCTCCTTTGTCTCCAGCTTCTGTCCACTGCTCACTTTTAAACTGTCCGTGACTGGGGCGCCTGGGTGGCGC
Organism: Puma concolor; assembly: GCF_028749965.1. Taxonomy (NCBI): domain Eukaryota; kingdom Metazoa; phylum Chordata; class Mammalia; order Carnivora; family Felidae; genus Puma; species Puma concolor. The sequence goes on from NC_141672.1 coordinate 77,728,431, forward strand.
AGTCGGTTAAGCGTCCGACTTCAGCCAGGTCACAATCTCGCGGTCCGTGAGTTCGAGCCCCGCGTCAGGCTCTGGGCTGATGGCTCGGAGCCTGGAGCCTGTTTCCGATTCTGTGTCTCCCTCTCTCTCTGCCCCTCCCCCGTTCATGCTCTGTCTCTCTCTGTCCCAAAAATAAATAAAAAACATTGAAAAAAAATTTAAAAAAAAAAAAATAAATAAACTGTCTGTGACCAAGCTGTCAGGCTGCCAGGCGGCACCTCTCTCCTGAGTTTTATCTCACATGGGGCTGTGTCTCCCAGTGTCTTGCTGCTGAGGGACTGAGGCTTTGACCCATTCTGACTCTCTGGGGGCAGGTCTCCCTGAGCAATGGCCAGGTGCCTGCCCACCCCCAATAATGTTCATGAGACTGTGCTGCTGCTGCTGATGCCCAGAGACTGTGGCCAGGAGCCAGCCTGCCACAGAAAAAGTTCGTGGAATCATGTAGTAGCAGCATGTCAGGGATTATGGCAAATCACAACACAAACCTGGTGCCAGGCTTCACCCTCAACGTCCTTGCTCCAACAGCAGTGAATGTGGCTGTTCTCCGGGATCTGCTGGGGCCTTTGTCTGTGGGGAGGCTGCACTGCCTCTACCAAATGTTCTCCCAGCAGGGGAATCACCTCTTCCTGTGTGGCCCTCAGACCCCTCGGATCTTGCTCTCTGCTCCTGGGTAACCACGCTTCCTACCTGAGCTCCGCCAGGTATTGAGCTCAGACTCTGAGCTCCCCTCCCCATTTACACAGTCTTAATGGAATTTAAACCCTCTCCTTTCTCCTTTCTCCCTTTTTTGTTCAGTCCCTGTGGCTGTTTCCACTGTTCCTTTTTCTCTCCGGCTGCTTTTGGGGGGGCTGGTGCTTTTTCCATACTCTCCCCTGTTCCATCTCCAATCTGTCTCTGCCAGCAAAACCATCTTCCTGCCCTCCATGGCTTCTCTCTCCCCCAGTTCACCTTGTGCTGCGTACCTGCTGAGTTCTTTTTTTTTTTTTTTTTTTTATATATGAAACTTATTGTCAAATTGGTTTCCATACAACACCCAGTGCTCATCCCAAAAGGTGCCCTCCTCAATACCCATCACCCACCCCCTCCTCCCTCCCACCCCCCATCAACCCTCAGTTTGCTCTCAGTTCTCAACAGTCTCTTATGCTTTGGCTCTCTCCCACTCTAACCTCTTTTTTTTTTTTTTTCCTTCCCCTCCCCCATGAGTTCCTGTTAAGTTTCTCAGGATCCACATAAGAGTGAAACCATATGGTATCTGTCTTTCTCTGTATGGCTTATTTCACTTAGCATCACACTCTCCAGTTCCATCCACGTTGCTACAAAAGGCCATATTTCATTTTTTCTCATTGCCACGTAGTATTCCATAGTGTATATAAACCACAATTTCTTTATCCATTCATCAGTTGATGGACATTTAGGCTCTTTCCATAATTTGGCTATTGTTGAGAGTGCTGCTATGAACATTGGGGTACAAGTGCCCCTATGCATCAGCACTCTTGTATCCCTTGGGTAAATTCCTAGCAGTGCTATTGCTGGGTCATAGGGTAGGTCTATTTTTAATTTTCTGAGGAACCTCCACACTGCTTTCCAGAGCGGCTGCACCAATTTGCATTCCCACCAACAGTGCAAGAGGGTTCCCGTTTCTCCACATCCTCTCCAGCATCTATAGTCTCCTGATTTGTTCATTTTGGCCACTCTGACTGGCGTGAGGTGATACCTGAGTGTGGTTTTGATTTGTATTTCCCTGATAAGGAGCAACGCTGAACATCTTTTCATGTGCCTGTTGGCCATCCGGATGTCTTCTTTAGAGAAGTGTCTATTCATGTTTTCTGCCCATTTCTTCACTGGGTTATTTGCTTTTCGGGTGTGGAGTTTGGTGAGCTCTTTATAGATTTTGGATACTAGCCCTTGGTCCGATATGTCATTTGCAAATATCTTTTCCCATTCCGTTGGTTGCCTTTTAGTTTTGTTGGTTGTTTCCTTTGCTGTGCAGAAGCTTTTAATCTTCATAAGGTCCCAGTAATTCACTTTTGCTTTTACTTCCCTTGCCTTTGGGGATGTGTCGAGTAAGAGATTGCTACGGCTGAGGTCAGAGAGGTCTTTTCCTGCTTTCTCCTCTAAGGTTTTGATGGTTTCCTGTCTCACATTCAGGTCCTTTATCCATTTTGAGTTTATATTTGTGAATGGTGTGAGAAAGTGGTCTAGTTTCAACCTTCTGCATGTTGCAGTCCAGTTCTCCCAGCACCATTTGTTAAAGAGACTGTCTTTTTTTCCATTGGATGTTCTTTCCTGCTTTGTCAAAGATGAGTTGGCCATACGTTTGTGGGTCTAGTTCTGGGGTTTCTATTCTATTCCATTGGTCTATGTGTCTGTTTTTGTGCCAATACCATGCTGTCTTGATGATGACAGCTTTGCAGTAGAGGCTAAAGTCTGGGATTGTGATACCTCCTGCTTTGGTCTTCTTCTTCAAAATTACTTTGGCTATTTGGGCCTTTGGTGGTTCCATATGAATTTTAGGATTGCTTGTTCTAGTTTCGAGAAGAATGCTGGTGCAATTTTGATTGGGATTGCATTGAATGTGTAGATAGCTTTGGGTAGTATTGACATTTTGACAATATTTATTCTTCCAATCCATGAGCAGGGAATGTCTTTCCATTTCTTTAAATCTTCTTCAATTACCTTCATAAGCTTTTTATAGTTTTCAGCATACAGATCCTTTACATCTTTGGTTAGATTTATTCCTAGGTATTTTATGCTTCTTGGTGCAATTGTGAATGGGATCAGTTTCTTTAGTTGTCTTTCTGTTGCTTCATTGTTAGTGTATAAGAATGCAACTGATTTCTGTACATTGATTTTGTATCCTGCAACTTTGCTGAATTCATGTATCAGTTCTAGCAGACTTTTGGTGGAGGCTATCGGATTTTCCATGTATAATATCATGTCATCTGCAAAAAGCGAAAGCTTGACTTCATCTTTGCCAATTTTGATGCCTTTGATTTCCTTTTGTTGTCTGATTGCTGATGCTAGAACTTCCAGCACTATGTTAAACAACAGCGGTGAGAGTGGGCATCCCTGTCGTGTTCCTGATCTCAGGGAAAAAGCTCTCAGTTTTTCCCCGTTGAGGATGATGTTAGCTGTGGGCTTTTCATAAATGGCTTTTATGATCTTTAAGTATGTTCCTTCTATCCCGACTTTCTCAAGGGTTTTTATTAAGAAAGGGTGCTGGATTTTGTCAAAGGCCTTTTCTGCATCGATTGACAGGATCATATGGTTCTTCTCTTTTTTTTGTTGTTAATGTGATGTATCACGTTGATTGATTTGCGAATGTTGAACCAGCCCTGCATCCCAGGAATGAATCCCACTTGATCATGGTGAATAATTCTTTTTATATGCCGTTGAATTCGATTTGCTAGTATCTTATTGAGAATTTTGGCATCCATATTCATCAGGGATATTGGCCTGTAGTTCTCTTTTTTTACTGGGTCTCTGTCTGGTTTAGGAATCAAAGTAATACTGGCTTCATAGAATGAGTCTGGAAGTTTTCCTTCCCTTTCTATTTCTTGGAATAGCTTGAGAAGGATAGGTATTATCTCTGCTTTAAACGTCTGGTAGAACTCCCCTGGGAAGCCATCTGGTCCTGGACTCTTATTTGTTGGGAGATTTTTGATAACCGATTCAATTTCTTCGCTGGTTATGGGTCTGTTCAAGCTTTCTATTTCCTCCTGATTGAGGTTTGGAAGAGTGTGGGTGTTCAGGAATTTGTCCATTTCTTCCAGGTTGTCCAATTTGTTGGCATATAATTTTTCATAGTATTCCCTGATATTTGTTTGTATCTCTGAGGGATTGGTTGTAATAATTCCATTTTCATTCATGATTTTATCTATTTGAGTCATCTCCCTTTTCTTTTTGAGAAGCCTGGCTAGAGGTTTGTCAATTTTGTTTAATTTTTCAAAAAACCAACTCTTGGTTTCGTTGATCTGCTCTACAGTTTTTTTCGATTCTATATTGTTTATTTCTGCTCTGATCTTTATTATTTCTCTTCTTCTGCTGGGTTTAGGCTGCCTTTGCTGTTCTGCTTCTAGTTCCTTTAGGTGTGCTGTTAGATTTTGTATTTGGGATTTTTCTTGTTTCTTGAGATAGGCCTGGATTGCAATGTATTTTCCTCTCAGGACTGCCTTCGCTGCGTCCCAAAGCGTTTGGATTGTTGTATTTTCATTTTCGTTTGTTTCCATATATTTTTTAATTTCTTCTCGAATTGCCTGGTTGACCCACTCATTCGTTAGTAGGGTGTTCTTTAACCTCCATGCTTTGGGATGTTTTCCAGACTTTTTTCTGTGGTTGATTTCAAGCTTCATAGCATTGTGGTCTGAAAGTATGCATGGTATGATTTCAATTCTTGTAAACTTATGAAGGGCTGTTTTGTGACCCAGTATATGATCTATCTTGGAGAATGTTCCATGTGCACTCGAGAAGAAAGTATATTCTGTTGCTTTGGGATGCAGAGTTCTAAATATATCTGTCAAGTCCATCTGATCCAATGTCTCATTCAGGGCCCTTGTTTCTTTATTGACCGTGTTTCTAGATGATCTATCCATTTCTGTAAGTGGGGTGTTAAAGTCCCCTGCAATTACCACATTCTTCTCAATAAGGTTGCTTATGTTTGTGAGTAATTGTTTTATATATTTGGGCGCTCCGGTATTCGGCGCATAGACATTTATAATTGTTAGCTCTTCCTGATGGATAGACCCTGTCACTATTATATAATGTCCTTCTTCATCTCTTGTTATAGCCTTTAATTTAAAGTCTAGTTTGTCTGATAGAAGTATGGCTACTCCAGCTTTCTTTTGGCTTCCAGTAGCATGATAAATAGTTCTCCATCCCCTCACTCTCAATCTAAAGGTGTCCTCAGGTCTAAAATGAGTCTCTTGTAGACAGCAAATAGATGGGTCTTGTTTTTTTATCCATTCTGATACCCTATGTCTTTTGGTTGGCGCATTTAATCCATTTACATTCAGTGTTATTATAGAAAGATATGGGTTTAGAGTCATTGTGATGTCTGTATGTTTTATGCTTGTAGTGATGTCTCTGGTACTTTGTCTCACAGGGTCCCCTTTAGGATCTCTTGGAGGGCTGGTTTAGTGGTGACAAATTCCTTCAGTTTTTGTTTGTTTGGGAAGACCTTTATCTCTCCTTCTGTTCTAAATGACAGACTTGCTGGATAAAGGATTCTCGGCTGCATATTTTTTCTGTCTAGCACACTGAAAATCTCGTGCCAATTCTTTCTGGCCTGCCAAGTTTCAAAAGAGAGATCAGTCACGAGTCTTATAGGTCTCCCTTTATATGTGAGGGCACGTTTACCCCTTGCTGCTTTCAGAATTTTCTCTTTATCCTTGTATTTTGCCAGTTTCACTATGATATGTCGTGCAGAAGATCGATTCAAGTTACGTCTGAAGGGAGTTCTCTGTGCCTCTTGGATTTCAATGCCTCTTTCCTTCCCCAGTTCAGGGAAGTTCTCAGCTATTATTTCTTCAAGTACCCCTTCAGCTCCTTTCCCTCTCTCTTCCTCCTCTGGGATACCAATTATGCGTATATTATTTCTTTTTAGTGTATCACTTAGTTCTCTAATTTTCCCCTCATACTCCTGGATTTTTTTATCTCTCTTTTTCTCAGCTTCCTCTTTTTCCATAACTTTATCTTCTAGTTCACCTATTCTCTCCTCTGCCTCTTCAATCCGAGCCGTGGTGGTTTCCATTTTGTTATGCATTTCGTTTAAAGCGTTTTTCAGCTCCTCGTGACTGTTCCTTAGTCCCTTGATCTCTGTAGCAAGAGATTCTCTGCTGTCAGCTATACTGTTTTCAAGCCCAGCGATTAATTTTATGACTATTATTCTAAATTCACTTTCTGTTATATTATTTAAATCCTTTTTGATCAGCTCATTAGCTGTTGTTATTTCCTGGAGATTCTTCTGAGGGGAATTCTTCCGCTTGGTCATTTTGGATAGTCCCTGGCGTGGTGAGGACCTGCAGGGCACTTCCCCTGTGCTGTGGTGTATAACTGGAGTTGGTGGGCGGGGCCGCAGTCAGACCTGATGTCTGCCCCCAGCCGACCGCTGGGGCCACAGTCAGACTGGTGCGTGCCTTCTCTTCCCCTCTCCAAGGGCGGGATTCACTGTGGGGTCGGGTGGCCTGTCTGGGCTACTTGCACACTGCCAGGCTTGTGATGCTGGGGATCTGGCGTCTTAGCTGGGGTGGGTAGGCAAGGTGCACAGGGGCAGGAGGGGCAGGCTTAGCTTGCTTCTCCTTAGGCGATCCACTTCAGGAGGGGCCCTGTGGCAGCAGGAGGGAGTCAGATCCGCTGCCGGAGGTTTGGCTCTGCAGAAGTGCAGAGTTGGGTGTTTGCGCAGAGCGAGCAAGTTCCCTGGCAGGAACTGGTTCTCTTTGGGATTTTGGCTGGGGGATGGGCGGGGGAGATGGCGCTGGCGAGCGCCTTTGTTCCCCACCAAACTGAGCTCTGTCGTCCGGGGCTCAGCAGCTCTCCTTCCCTTTGTCCTCCAGCCTTCCCGCTTTCTGAGCAGAGCTGTTAACTTATGACCTCCTAGACGCTAAGTCGCGCTTGTTCTCGGAACACAGTCCGTCAGGCCCCTCCGCTTTTTGCAAGCCAGACTCGGGGGCTCTGCTTGGCCGGCGAGCCGCCCCTCCGCCCCGGCTCCCTCCCGCCAGTCCGTGGAGTGCGCACCGCCTCGCCGCCCTTCCTACCCTCTTCCGTGGGCCTCTCGTCTGCGCTTGCCTCCGGTGACTCCGTTCTGCTAATCCTCTGGTGGTTTTCTGGGTTATTTAGGCAGGTGTAGGTGGAATCTAAGTGATCAGCAGGACGCGCGGTGAGCCCAGCGTCCTCCTACGCCGCCATCTTCCCTCTCCCCCTGCTGAGTTCTATGGTTCAGGTTGTGCAGATTGTTGTGTTAATCCTCAAATCGGTTTTCGAGGCATGCAATGTAGTTTAGTGTTGATCTGGCTGCATTTCAGGGATGAGAGACACAAAAAAACTTCCATGCTGTTCCGCCATCTTGGCACCTCCCCTTCTTTTTAAATTAGATATTTGTTGGTATAAATATCCCTTTGAGATTTGCTGTCACTGAATTTTTGTCTTATTAACATAGACTTAAAATTATTATTTTATACATTTGTTCTTTAAATCACACAGAAAAAAAAGAAGAGTTACAAATCAAAAATACAGGATTACTGGCTTTTATATTTACGTATATAGTTGTCTTTGTCAGTGTTTTTTGTGTCTCTCTTTTTTTTTTTGTAGTTTAAAGTTTTATTTAAATTCCACTTAAGTTTTTTTTTTTAATTATTTAAATCCAAGTTAGTTAACATGTAGTGTAATAATGGTTTCAGGAGTGAAATTTGATTCATCACTTACATATAACACCCAGTGCTCATTCCAACAAGTGCCCTCCTTAATGCCCATCGCCCATTTAGCCCATCCCCCCATTCAACACCCTCTCAGCAACCCTCACTTCTCTGTGTTTAAGAGTCTCTTATAGCTTGCCTCCCTCTCAGTTTTTATCTTATTTTTGCTTCCCTTCCCCTATGTTCATCTGTTTTATTTCTTAAATTCCACATATGAATGAAATCATATGATTTTAAATTCTACTTAGTTAACATATAGTGTAATATTAGTTTCAGGAGTAGAATTTAATGATTCATCACTTATGTATAACACCCAGTGCTCATCACAAGTGGTTTTTATATCCATACGGCTTTAAGTTACTGTCTCTTGTCCTCTCATTTCAACCTGAAGGACTCCTTCAGCATTTATTTGTGGGACAGTTTTGCCAGAAATCTTGGTTATGTTTTTTTCTTTTAACACTCTAATTTTTTTTTTTTTCCACGTTTATTTATTTTTGGGACAGAGAGAGACAGAGCATGAACGGGGGAGGGGCAGAGAGAGAGGGAGACACAGAATCGGAAACAGGCTCCAGGCTCTGAGCCATCAGCCCAGAGCCTGACGCGGGGCTCGAACTCACGGACCGCGAGATCGTGACCTGGCTGAAGTCGGACGCTTAACCGACTGCGCCACCCAGGCGCCCCATCTTTTAACACTCTAAAAATGTCATCCTACTGCCTTCCAGCCTTCCTGGTTTCTGATGAGAAATTGGCTATAAATCTTATTTAGTATCATTTGTTCATAACAAGTCACATCTCTTTTTTTCTTTAATTTTTATTATTTTATTATTTTTTAAAATTTATATCCAAGTTAGTTAGCATATAGTGCAACAGTGATTTCAGGTGTAGATTCCTTAATGCCCCCTACCCATTTAGCCCACCCCCCTTCCACAACCCCTCCAGTAACCCTGTTTGTTCTCCATATTTAAGAATCTCTTATGTTTTGTCCCCCTCCTTGTTTTTATATTATTTTTCCTTCCCTTCCCTTGTGTTCATCTGTGTCTTAAAGTCCTCATATGAGTGAAGTCATATGATATTTGTCTTTCTCTGGCTTATTTTGCTTAGCATAATACCCTCTATTTCCATCCACGTAGTTGCAAATGACAAGATTTCATTCTTTTTGATTGCCGAGTAATACTCCATTATATATATATATATATACACTCCATTGTGTGTGTGTATATATACATATATACATATGTATACATAATATACATTATATATATATACACTCCATTGTGTGTGTGTGTGTGTATATACATATATACATATGTGTATATGTATACATATATACATATATATATATATATACATATATATATATATATATATATATATACACTCCCTTCCCTTGTATTCATCTGTGTCTTAAAGTCCTCATATGAGTGAAGTCATATGATATTTGTCTTTCTCTGGGTTATTTTGCTTAGCATAATACCCTCTATTTCCATCCACGTAGTTGCAAATGACAAGATTTCATTCTTTTTGATTGCCGAGTAATACTCCATTATATATATATATATATATATATATATATATATATACACACTCCATTGTGTGTGTGTATATATACATATATACATATGTATACATAATATACATTATATATATATACACTCCATTGTGTGTGTGTGTGTGTGTGTGTATATATACATATATACATATGTATATATGTATACATATATACATATATATATATATATACACTCCCTTCCCTTGTGTTCATCTGTGTCTTAAAGTCCTCATATGAGTGAAGTCATATGATATTTGTCTTTCTCTGGCTTATTTTGCTTAGCATAATACCCTCTATTTCCATCCACGTAGTTGCAAATGACAAGATTTCATTCTTTTTGATTGCCGAGTAATACTCCATTATATATATATATATATATATATATATATATATATATATATACACACACTCCATTGTGTGTGTGTGTATATATACATATATACATATGTATACATAATATACATTATATATATATATATATACACACTCCATTGTGTGTGTGTGTGTGTATATATACATATATACATATGTATATATGTATACATATATACATATATATATATATATATATATACACTCCATTGTGTGTGTGTGTGTGTATATATACATATATACATATGTATACATAATATACATTATATATATATATATATATATATATATACACACTCCATTGTGTGTGTGGAGTGTATATATATATATATACACTCCATTGTGTATATGTGTGTATACACACATATGAAAATGTGGTGTATATATATATATATATATATACATTTTCTTTATCCATTCATCCATCGATGGACATTTGGACTCTTTCCATACTTTGGCTATTGTTGATAGTGCTGCTATAAACATTGGGGTGCATGTGCCCCTTCAAAACAACATACCTGTGTCCCTTGGATAAATACCTAATAGTGCAATTGCTGAATCGTAGGGTAGTTCTCTTTTTAACTTTTTGAGGAACCTCTATACTGTTTTCCAGAGTGGCTGCACCAGCTTGCATTCCTACCAGCAGCGCAAAAGAGATCCTCTTTCTCCACATCCTCTCCAACATCTGTTGTTGCCTGAGCTGTTCATGTTAGCCATTCTGACTGATGTGAGATGGTATCTCAATGTGGTTTTGATTTGTACTTTCCTGATGAGTGATGTTGAGCATTTTTTCATGTGTCGGTTGGCCATCTGGATGTCTTCTTTGGAGAAGTGTCTATTCATGTCTTGTGACCATTTCTTCACTGGATTATTTGTGTTTTGGGTGTTGAGTTTGATACGTTCTTGATAGATTTTGAATATTAACCCTTTATCTGATATGTCGTTTGCAAATATCTTCTCCCATTCTGTCGGTTGCCTTTTAGTTTTGCTGATTGTTTCCTTCGCTGTGTGGAAGCTTTTTATTTTGATGAGGTCCCAGTAGTTCATTTTTGCTTTTTTATTTATTTATTTATTTTTTATTTTTTTTTTCAACGTTTTTTATTTATTTTTGGGACAGAGAGAGACAGAGCATGAATGGGGGAGGGGCAGAGAGAGAGGGAGACACAGAATCGGAAACAGGCTCCAGGCTCCGAGCCATCAGCCCAGAGCCTGATGCGGGGCTCGAACTCACGGACCGCGAGATCGTGACCTGGCTGAAGCCGGACGCTTAACCGACTGCGCCACCCAGGCGCCCCTCATTTTTGCTTTTGATTCCCTTGCCTCTGGAGACATGTTGAGTAAGAAGTTGCTGCGGCCAAGATCAAAGGGGTTTTTGCCTGCTTTCTCCTTGAGGATTTTGATGGCTTCCTCTGTTACATTGAGGTCTTTCATCCATTTTGAGTTTATTTTTGTGTATGGTGTAAGAAAGTGGTCCAGGTTCATTTTTTTTGCATTTTTTCGCTGTCCAGTTTTCCCAGCACCACTTGCTGAAGAGACTGTCTTTATTCCATTGGATATTGTTTCCTGTTTTGTCAAACATTTCTGGGTTCTTTCTTCTGTTCCATTGATCTGAGTATTTGTTCTTTTGCCAGTACCATACTGTCTTGATGGTTATAGCTTTGTAATACAACTTGAAGTCCAGGACTGTGATGCCTCCAGCTTCGGTTTTCTTTTTCAAGATCACTTTGGCTATTCGGGGTCTTTTCTGGTTCCATACAAATTTTAGGATCATTTGTTCTAGCACTGTGAAGAATGCTGGTATTATTTTGATAGGGATTGCATTGAATATGTAGATTGCTTTGGGTAAAAGTCACTTCTCTTTTGCTTTCAACATTCTTTTGCTTACTTTATATTTGACAGTTTGATTATTATGTGTTTCGGTGTGTATCTCTTTGAGTTCATTGAACTTCTTGGATATGAAATTCTATCTCTAAGTATTGGGCAGTTTTGGACCATTATTTCTTAAAATATTCTTTATATTCCTTTCTTTCTCCCTTCTTCTGGTCTCTTTACTATGTGTATATTGGTATATTTGATTGTGTCCCATACATCTCTTAGGCTCTGTTTGGTTTACCTATTTCTTTTTCTTTCTTTCCTCAGACTGAATAGTCTCAATTGACCTATTTTCAAGTTTAGTGATTTTTATTTCTACTTTTAATCTGTTGTTGAACTTCTCTATGAAATTTTTAATGTTTGCTAATGTACTTTTTAGCTCTAGAATATTTATTTAATTCTTTTGTATAATTCCTTTCCTGTTATTGATATTTTCTGTTTGGGGAGATTTCCAGGAATAAGTAACTAACTCTCCAAAATTCTCCTCCTAGAATTTTCAGTGTGTTTATTGTTTTTCTCAATTGATATCCTTTGCCCTAGGCAGCAATGGCTTGTTCATTTGCCTTTTATTGTTTTTGAGGAATGCTTTCCACATAGATGTTTCTGTGTCTTGAGAGAGTTCCAAGGTAGGTGAAATAAAGACAAGCTCTCTCTTACAGTCTTTCAGGGAGCCCTTAGATATGTCAAAACAGACAAACAACTTCTGAGAACAAGTTCAATTCTGCTTCGCCTGGAACCAGGAACCAGTAACTTCCACCAGGAATATAGACAGCTAACTTTAAGACTGCTACTTCTCTGAGGAGAAGGAGATGTGGCAAAGATAAGTTAAAATTTCGCAAAGCTCTCCTACCATGTGTTATTTGCCTTTTTCTTGAAGAAGCATTAACTTAGTTGCTATACATTTTTTACTTTTTTCCAGAATTCCAATTAAGTAGATTCTGACAGTGTTCATCAGTTTTTCAGCATTTCTGTGGAGAAATATTATTTGGGTTCCCTACTCCATAGTTTTTATTTAGAGTTAAGTAAGTAGTAAAGCCAAAGAAAAGGGAAAGATTAATACAAAATCCCTACCCCCTCTTGCTGTGTAGGGAGACTAATGTAGTTGAGGATAGACTCACAGAAGGCTTCTAAAGTGCTGACACTGTGCCGTGATTTTTACTTGGGTGAAGAAGAACACAGGCATTTCTAAATTTTATATTCTTTAAAGTTGCATATACATTATATAGACTTTGTGTGTGTTTGGCTTATTATTTAGTTAGATGATATTTGTGATAGATTTGTTTTCTTTAACAAGATCCTCCCTAGAACTGTAGGTTTTTTTTTTTTTTACTTTTAATTTTTTATTTTTCATAGATTGAACCTATGTGAGAATAGAATACTTTAACACAATGTTTGTCTAGCAGTTGGGGAAAAATGAAAAAGTTATGATTTATTTCCACAAGAGGACAATATGAAAGTGAAAAAGAATGAAGCATATCTATTTGTATTGTACCTGTATAGAAAATTACAAAATTTTAGTAGAATAAATAACTGCTATGAAATAGTCTGTGTAATACAATCAGTTTAAAAAAAGAAAAACCATTTTATATATATATATATATATATATATATATGCATTTGCATGCTACTATATATATATATATATATATATATATATAGAAATTTTGACCAGTATTAAACTTGTTATTTGTGGGAAGTGGGATTGTAAGGAGGAAGGTGACAGCTTTTACTCTTAACTTTACCGCTTATGTATTGTTCAAAAATTTTATGACAAGATGATTTTTTTTAATTATAAAACATACCAAAATATAGTTTTAAAAGTGATAATTTCCTTAAATTAAAAAAATGTAAACAGTTAGTGGTTTTGTGACCAAAGTATATTTAATTCAGTGAGGACTGATTCAGGACCTAGCTCACTCATCCAGTTCTAAAAACTTTTCCTTTCTTTACATGCTTACTATTTTGGATCCTCCACCAGATATGCTTTGATTTGTTCCTTGGAGTAGCCCTGTAAAGGAAAACAGGTAGACAAACAGGAGACAAAAGACACACAAACACACAAATAACACAAACCAACAAGTAAACAAAAAACCCTGAAGACTAAAAACAAAAAACCCCAAAACACCGACTACAAGTAAAGAAGAGGGTGGAGGCAGTGCTGATGGAAGAGCACATACAAAGAGAGAAATGACAGGAAGGCGGGGGGGGGGGGGGGGGGGGGGGATAAACATTGATTAGGCAAAGAGACTAAAAGGTTTAATCTAGAGAGAGAGAAAGGAAAATAAAGAAGGAGGCTGGGAAAAAGAAACAAAGTTACCCAGACAGAGAAACTATATGGCTTGATTATTCCAGAGAGAGAGAAAGGAGTGTGAAGAAGGAGGTGTAGAACATGTGTCAAGACAATGGATTAAATATGTTTGTTTAGACAGACCAATAACCAGAGTAACCAGCGGAGGGGAGGGAAGGGATAAGGAGGCAAAATGGGGCCGGGGTGGGGGGGGGGGGTGGAGTGGAGAATGTATCTATATGTCCAGAATTGACCTAGAGTTAATCTGGGCAATGCTGCAGGGCTTGTAGGTAGCAGCTGTCCGCAGGGTCTGTGCCGTTCTGGTGGATACACAGTTACCCAGTGCAAAGGGGTATGGTTTGGCATAATCTGAACCCACCTCCACTATGGGCCCCGGGAGTGATCCCTGAGGCCCCGTCTTGGTGGCGGTGGTGGGGGTGGGGGTGGGGGGGGGATGGTGATCCCCCAGTCTCTTCTCCACGGAGCCGGACCGGTGGACTCAGTTTGAGTCGTCTTCACTGTGCAGCGAGCACAGATGGGGCGGTCTTTCTCCGCCAACTCCTCTCACCCTGCGCTGGGCTAGGATTCAAAGTCCCACTCAGTGCGCTCTAGCCCTGGGGAAGCGCCTCTCAGTGCGGCGAGATGTGGTCCTGGCTGGCTTTGTCTGTGCAGCCGCACTACAGGAGGATTGCCTTCTCCTACTGTGGACTGAGCCTCCCGGGGTGGCGGACACAGGCAGCCTTTGTCTTTTCCCACAGCACTCCAGGGAAACGGTAGCCTTATCCTTCTGCAGACTGAGCCCTCAGCCCAGCCACTGTGCCCAGGGATGGCAGACGCAGGCAGGTTCTGTGCTATTGCATAGCCATCCAAGGAGGGAACCACTTTCTCCAGCTGCCGACTGAGCCCCTCACCTGCAACCATATCCCGGCCTGGTTCCCCTCCTCCCCAGGTGTATGAACAGGGAGCCAGCTCCAGTCCGAAGTAAGCCCCGCAGTTAGAGGTCGGATCCCTCTCAGTCTCAGTCCGAAGTCTTTCTCCCGTCCAGATATGGTCCTGCACTTCCTTAGCCGCTCTTTCTCTTTCCTTTGTCTCTCTGCAGAAGGGGGTCCCTCCCCTCCGTGCCCACGTGGCCTTTTTTTAATCTCCCCCAAGTCAGCAGTTACCCACCTATCTTTTTTCCAGCTTTCCCATTTTCTTCCTAGCAGATTCATTCTCTTTACCTCCCAGGCTCTGGTGTTCAAAGTCCTTTGGCTTTTACACTTCTTTGAGAGAGGGGGGGAGTATGAATTCCCCCTACTTCGCCACCATGTTGGCCCCTGCTCCTGCTTTCTTTACATGCTTACTATAATTCAGTCAGTTATCATGCTACATGCTGGGGAAGAAACGATAAGATACTGTCCTTGTCCTAAAAGGGCTTATACTCTAGAGGAAGAGACAGATACCTAATAGACTCACCTCAAAGAGTTTGTAAGTACAATGATGAAAAATTACCTGGTGTGTTTTATATGCATTATGAAGAGACATATAGTGCAACCTGGGAATGTTGGGAAGACTTTCTGGTGGAAGTGACGTCTCAATTGAATCTTAACAAAAGAATAGGTATTTGATAGGTATAGCTACATATTCAACATCTAATAAGTTGTAGTGGTAGGATACGTGTGAGCTATTTTATACAAAATACTTTCTCTTCCTTCAGCTAATGAATTCAGCTGAATCACTAAAATATTAGTGCTGAATTAAGTCCAAACTGTGGTGGATTGTTCAAATCTGTCATTAGTAGCTTCCCAAGTAGATTTTCTGATTCTGTTCCCACCTTTTTTAAGTTCCTGTACTCATCTTGAAGTATAGTGCTGTCCAGTTGCCCAAGAATACTTTCAAAAACATACCTTTTGGTCTTCAGGTGAAGGTTTTCTTCCTTCTTTAGGCTACAGCATTTTAAAAACATTTGCACTTTAATTATTTAATTGATTGTTTTGGACTTAGTGGGATATAAACACAAAGAAACTTTATTTTTTTTCACCATTTCTACTTCACACACTTTCTGGTGTTCTATTTGTTTCCATCTGTGGATAATATCTTGGGCCACTGTGATAGCTTTTCTGGTTACTTTTAGTATTAATACAGGGTTCTCTTGTCCAGATATTGGAAATTGTAGTATAGTTTAAAAGCAAAATTTTAATCTTTTATCCAAATTAAAACTTATTTCTCAAGACTGTGTCTGACTCAGACTTGATGTACTACTTTTCCTCTGCCCTTTTATTCCTTTTCTCCCACATGACTACACTGCCTCTGGTTACTCTAGGTTTCAGGTGGGAGAAAAATAAAGGTGAAAAGCTTTTCCTTGAGTGGTATTGTTGCCCTATTGTTTAGCAGAAATTTGTATGTTGATTTTTCTCTCATGGAGTGTTTCCTTTTTTGGTGGGGGCAGAGCTCCCTAAACTGTAGTTACCTGATGTATGTAGTGCTTCATTGATTGGCTACTTATGACTTCTTTCATCCCTGGATTCTGGTGACCCACTCCATATAGACTCACATTTGGGGTGGCCTTATTCTCCAAGTTGTGCTTTGGGGTGAAAACCCTTTCAAGATTGGTCCAAGTTGAAATGACAAAAGGCATTTTATGTGTTATATGCCTGGGTGGCTCAGTTGGTTGAGCATTTGACTCTTGATTTCAGCTCAGGTCATGATCTCATGATCATGGAATCAAGCCCCATGTTCAGTTTTGCACTGAGCATGGAGACTGCTTGGGTTTCTCTTTCTCTCCTTCTCTCTCTGTCCCTCCTCTCCTTGCAAGTTCTCTCTCTCAAAATAAATAAATAAACACTAAACATTTTTTTTTAAAAGTGAAGCATTATACAGCCTTGTAAGCAAATAACCAATTTGATTCATATCTCTTAACCAAGTTGTGTGGACAGAGATTGTACACTGAAAAAATCAAAACCTTCCTGGAGGTAAATATTGAGATTTTTAAGAGTTATTTTTTTCTCTGTGTTGGGTGGCAATCTCTTTCTATGGAAACAGATTCATGAAACTAAAAGCACATCCAAATATGACTAAATACATGAATTTTGTTTTGTACCACAGGACCATTATGGTTATGAATAAAGTCAAATCAGTTTGGATTGGAAGAAAAGAGTTACTGTTCCACTTTCAGAAAAAGAGTCATTGTTTCTCACAAAACCTTTTCATGAGGGTTGGATGATTCTTATTCCACAAATGACCTGACGGAGGGCAAATTTCATTTCCCTATTGCGTAAGCTATAGATGAGGGGGTTTAAGACTGGTGTCACTACAGAGTATATCAGTGTGATGATCTTATACATAGCAACTGAGTTGCCAGATGTAGGACTCACATACATCACCATTATGGTTCCATAGAATAGAGACACCACAGCTAAGTGGGATCCACAGGTAGAGAAGGCCTTTTGCCGCCCAGCTGAAGAAGGAACCTGAAGCACAGCTCTGAGCACTAAGGCATAGGACCCAATAATGTACAAAATGGTGAGAATGATGATAAGAGAGCTCACAAAGTGGAATACATACTCTATGATTGGTGTGGGGGCACAGGACAATGCCATCAGTGGGTCCACATCACACAGGAAGTGATCAATAATGTTGGGACCACAAAAGGGTAGTTGAGAAATGAAGAAAATAGTAATTGCATGTCCAAGGAAACCAATGAGCCAACAAAGACACACCAGAATGACACAGAGCTTCCTGGTCATAATGGAGGGATAGTGCAGTGGACGGCAGATGGCCAGGTACCGATCATAGGCCATGACACAGAGGAAGAAGCACTCAGTTGTGCCCAGGGAAAAGAAGAAGTAGAATTGAGTGAAGCAGCCAGAGAATGATATGGTCTTAGTTTTGGAAAGAAAATTGACCAGCATGTTGGGGACTGTGCAGGTCACATACCAGATCTCTAGAAAGGAGAAGTTGGCCAGGAGCACATACATAGGTGTATGGAGTCGATGGTCCCACCTCACTGCACAAATGATGGCCATATTCCCAGTCAGAGTCAAGATGTAGACCAACAAAACCATTGAGAAAAGGATGATCTGTATTTTCCAGGGACCAGGAAAACCCAACAAGACAAACTGTGTCACAGTAGATATCCCTGACTTATTCATGGCCCCCAGACTGTGGAGAGAAGACAGATAATGACAAGTCACTTTTTCTGCTGAGACATTTGAAACTTTTCTTAGGATAGGCAGTTTGATGCAGGAAAGTGTACTGAATATTCTAAAACAAGTTTTGAATAAGTCCTGCTCTATTCTGAGTGAGCTCTTTGGCCCTGATTTTTTTGTAAATGTACAATTCTAAGCTACTTGAACTTTCTTTATCAGTGGGCAAAATCAGTTAAATTTAATCTTTTTTAGATATAAAGAAATCTTGTGTTAGAGGCAAAAATGGTTTGTTTTATGTTTAATTTTTTTTCAGTGAAAACTGTTCATATATAGCAGTTAGTGCTATTTATTTCAAAATGTGAGGACACACATGCTATCATGTAAAAATAGGTTTGTATCTGACACATTGTATAGATTTGAATGGTTTGAGCTTTGACATTATTACAGATTCTCACCCTCTCTGTCTCCCCTACCTTTTTTCTTGAGCCATTTCCATTAGGAGATTTACTTTCTATCATTTTTTTCATGATAGTGGGAGAAAATCAACAAAGATATTCAGATAACAAATTCTTACAGCTACTTCCTATTTAAAGATGTTTACATTGCATTAAAGCTCATTTACAATTTGGTATTTATTCCTTTGTTTTTGTCAATAAAAAGTCACTATAATTCACTCCATAATGATTAATTTCATGTGATAAGTAATGCTTCATATGCATTTAAATCTATGTTATTAAAGATGAATATAACAGATACAATGTATTGGAGAAGAAAATTAAAATCACCAGGAGATTTTCTTGTAAAGCTCTTCTCACTGCTGCTACAATCTTCCTAAAGTTTATTATTTGGAAGATTTTTAAATAGATTTAGTCTATTTAAAAAATACTCTCAATTTTCAAAATAATAGAAAAGAATCAAAGATGTATCAAAAATAATTATTTCCCATATTCCAAAATTTGACCTTATTCTCTTTACAATACCATCACCAAAGATACCTTTTTAAGAATCAAATAATTCAGAGAAAAGAACACAATGATAGCTTTAACATATTAAAATCTCCAGAATTTTTTTAATAAGATACTTCTTTGATAAGAGGAAAATTCTGCTTAAAAATAATTTTGATAGAAGTGGTGTGTATAAAATATTTATAGTACTCACTGAGCATAATCAAATGGGAAAAATCCTTCTATTCAGTGAGATTATGTTAAGTGATATAAATATATTTATAATGAAACAGCTGTTGCAAGTTCACTAAATGAATAATGCATAAAGTGAACTATGAACCTATTCATCTAGAAGCAAACACAACCTTCCTATTGGACTGGTTAAGTCAAAGCAGGTTGTAGTCTTGTGGACAAGAAACCAAGAAGAGAAGGAAATCGAAAGATGGAGATAAATTCTTTTTAATTTTTTAAATTAAGATGATTATGAAGAACTAAACTTACCTGCATTGATCATAATTTTTGTTAAGTGTTCCATAGAATGTATGATTTTGGTAAGATAATTTGGTATAAAAAATGGTTTCCCACTGTGGGAACTTTGTGCTTTCCAAACAAGAGCTCTCTTTTCTCGACAAGACAAGAAAGGAGTAATGCAGAGAGCAGCCACTTACCCCTGGGAAAACAGCAACAATGACTTGAATCAGATTCACAGACTTTGACTCAAAATAAAAATGCATGTGTTTGAGCTAGAGGCTACTCTTTTTTACATTACAAAAAGACTTCACAGAAAAACTATTAGCTCTAGGGAAAGCATGGTAAATGAATTTCACAAATGGTTTCCAACATAATTATAAGAAGCATTTCCTAATATATTCACCATTAAACCCTATGTGAATCTTAGTTGTTATACACAGATATGATTTTACCCTTAAAAAATTTTTTTAATGCCACCTCTCCTGATGGTGGACATAAGTAATGGAATGAACAAAGAGGAGAGAACTGAGAGAGGAGACCAAAACAAAACAAAACAAAACAAAACAAATCCCTGTATTCTCTTGGTTTCAGTCCCAGTGGATGGAGCTAGTTCCACACTGTTTTGTTCAAAATACCAGTGAAAGTCACACCATTCCTGGTGCTCCAGACACTTCCTGAGATGGGGAAGATCTGTGGATTACTTTGACACAATTTAGTGTACTTATTTGGGGGAGTATAAGTTCCAGGGTGATCTAAACACTCTGAGAGTTTTGTTTTTGTTTTTGAGCTGTAAGTAACCAATATTCCTTGATACTCAATCTCTTGAGCATATTGAATGAACAAATATATAGGTGAATAGGCCCACCTGTGGTGTATAATAGCAGCAATGCCCATCAGAGATGATGATTCCTATATACTGAGAAGCTTTCCTAGGTCATCTTGGGGAGATGACCTTCATAGGAAGGTCACGAAGATTCTCTCCTTCACTGCCTTTAATGTGGAAGCCCTCTGTGAGAGCTTCATGCATGACTTATTTCACTTCCTTTGCACTGTGAGATTCTAGTGGTCTGTTTCCTACAGAGTGTGCTGAAACTATGTGCTGGTCTTAGTTTATGTGCCATTTTGGCCATTGTTGAGAATTCTCAGGTATCTCTTCATGTGATCTTGTAACTTTCTCTAGGGACCTTCTTCCTTCTTGCCTGGGGGTTTCATTAATATTTCTGGTAGGTTGGCCCATAGTTATTATTAGATAATGTGCTACATTGACTCTCTGGGGACCCCATTGTCTCCTTAAGTTTGTATTTCTCAAACAGGGTATGTGATTGTATGCCATGGGATACACAGAGCCCCTAATTAAATATCTTCCTGAAGGGAAGGTTTTACTAAGAGAAGATAATTCTTTATTACACAAAATACGTATGTACTGTGGAACAGAAAGTATAATTTGTGATCATTTTTTAGATAAAACTTTGAGTTTCAAAGAAATATTGTCCCCAAATGCCCCATGTTTTCTGACCACTGTTGCCAAACATTCTTTGTTTTAATTGAGGAGTGAAAGGTTTGAGAAACACTGTGTGAGAGTATTTAATCAACTAGTACCAGCAGGCCTATCTTCCTGGCACACCAAATTTTATTTCCCAAATGGCCATAACTAAAAGGGGGTACTTTCATTTTAAGTACATTGGCCTTTCAGCTAATGGCTTTCCTGTTTCAGAATGGGGTTTGGGCACAAAGATGGAATTTGTTCTTGGTATAATTTTCTCTTAATGCCTTCCTGACTCAGATGTTGCACTATAGCCTTCTGAGAGGCGTAAAAATATGCTTAGGACATTGTTATTCCATATTACAAGTGGAGTTGTCACAACTGATTTGGGGAGTAAGCACTAAGAGTAAAGATGCCCACTTGGGAGAACATGTAGAATGATCATTGTGAAGTGCAGGGCTTAGACAGTGGATCAATAGGAAAGAAGAATGGATTGAGGAGTCTAGTGAATGAGAGCTTTGGCAGGAAGGAGAGTTTGTACTTTATCTCTAAGTGAAAGAAGTATGAAACATATTCTGTTTTTGGTGTGAAAGACAGCTTTAAACAATGGAAAATGTCTGTTACTGGGTGGGCTTTTTGTTGTTGTTGTTGTCGTTGTTGTTGTTGTTAGTGGTGGCCCCTTGGTCCATTGTCTTTAAGAGTATTTTCTGAATTTAGAAGATTGCACCCTCTATTGAAAGGCTCCAGGTACACATATATGTGATTCTTTCCACCAGCTAAGATTAAACCAATGAAGATACATCACAGGGAAAGAAGATATATATAATAACACAATATAATTATCTAGTGAGATAATTTAAAATGTTTTATTGAACATTTTTCATTGATGAGCTGAACTTGAACTGCTAAGTTACCGTGAAAAATAAGTATCTCCCTCTACTTAAGTGTGAGCTGGAACACGACTTTCTGAAGCCATTCTCTATTGTTTTTATAAATAATTAAGGTTAGAAGTGACAAATTCTGCTTCTCTCTCAAACATGTCTCAGTTTGGGTTACTTCTTAATCCTAGGAGTTTCTTTAGGGCATCTTTCATGTCTTTATTTCGAAGACTATAGATAAGGGGGTTTAAGAGTGGAGTCACTGCTGAGTATACCAAAGTGACGATCTTCTGCATTCCTGCTGGATTTCCTGATGTTGGGCTTACATACATCACCATAAGGGTTCCATAGAATAGAGACACCACCATTAGGTGTGACCCACATG
The DNA here is from genome assembly GCF_028749965.1 of Puma concolor. Lineage (NCBI taxonomy): Eukaryota > Metazoa > Chordata > Mammalia > Carnivora > Felidae > Puma > Puma concolor. The sequence continues at coordinate 77,750,247 of NC_141672.1, forward strand.
TGGAGAAAGCTTTAGTTTGACCAGCACGAGAAGGAATACGAAGCACAGCTCTGAGTACCAGAGTGTAAGATCCCAAGATAGAAAGGAAGGGCCCAAAGATAATCACTGAGTTGAAGGTATAGCAGATAAGTTCAGTCGAAGGAGCAGGGATGCAGGCCAGTGCGAACAATGGGCCTGGGTCACACACGAAGTGGTCAATGATGTTAGGTCCACAGAAGGGAAGTTGGGAGATGAGGACAATGGGGATTGGATAGCAGAGAAATCCACTCACCCAGCAAACGCAGACCAGGATCACACAGAGCTTCCCAGTCATGATGGAAGGGTAATGTAGTGGGCGACAGATGGCAAGGTACCGGTCATAAGCCATAACTGATAAGAAGAAACACTCTGTTGTACCCAGTGAGAAAAAGAAGTAAAATTGGAGGAAGCATCCAGTGAAGGAGATGGTCTTGGTCTCAGAGAGGATGGTGACCAGCATGTTTGGGACAGTGGAGGAGATGTACCAGATCTCTAGGAAGGCAAAGTTTCCCAAGAGGATGTACATGGGTGTGTGAAGCCGCTTGTCCCATTTCACTACATAGACAATAACCCCATTCCCCAGCAGAGTGAGGAGATAGACCACAAGGATTAATGAGAAGAAAAAGTTCTGCATCTCCCTTTGACCAGGAAAACCCAGGAGGACAAACTCAGTCACAAAATGCATTGTTGCGTTCTGAGATTCCAAAGCTGTTAGAGAAACAGAAGTAACCAAGGAGTGAATAACAATGAACATTTGTGGGTTTTGCTAACAATTCACTTGTAAATGTACAAAGTATTTTTACATAAATTATCTCATTTGATCTTCCAAATGACCCTTTGAGCTGTAGGGAGGTGTGCTTCATCCTTCTCTTTTATAGATAAGGAAACTGAAGTTCAGAGAAATTTAAGGGGTTTACTTAAATGTGCAAAGCCAGTAACTCCTAGATACTCTGGCCATTTGAAGATTGGTTTGGAACGAACCTCACTTCTTTTCAAATATTCCTATAACTCTGAGTCTCAGTAATATTTTATCTTTCATGTTAAAATCATTACCTCTTAGATATTCTACATGTAAGTATAGATTTTGGATACATTCCTTTACTTTGAAACAAAATTGAATATAAATCTGAAGCAATAAATTTTCTTCTTAGAGTTTCATACACAAAAGTCCAATAAAAAGCAGATAAGTGGAACTGTGTGGTGAGAGTGTTGAGACCCTTTGCTTTTGCTGCTCTGAGGGAGGTGATCTAGAAACCTCAGGATTCTGTAAAATGGTGTGAAAATCATCTGAGTAGCCCTCTCTAGGTCACATTCTGCTAGGAGGCATCTGGATTTGTAGAACAATTTAGTTCATTTCCTCTTGAGGATCTCTGGCTCTCTCAAAGTACTTTGTGTTGAACAAAATATGTCTCCTTTATTACTTCTGTGCATTGATCCTGGGACTCTGCCAAAGCTATACAAAGTAAGTGTCATTCCCTCTTAAAAACTGAGAACAAACTGAGGGTTGATGGGGGGTGGGAGGGAAGGGAGGGTGGGTGATGGGTATTGAGGAGGGCACCTTTGGGGATGAGCACTGGGTGTTGTATGGAAACCAATTTGACAATAAATTTCATATATTGAAAAAAAATAAAAAAAAACCAAAAAACAAAGTAAGTCTCATTCTTCTTCCATTATGGTGATGGTTGGAGGCTTATATAACAAATGGAAGCTGTTATGTCCCCTATACATTACTTTCTTTTGGATGCCAACGTTTATCCTGGCTTGTTTTCCCCTAAGCTGCACTATTCTACATCATGGCTAGGCTCTTGAGATAACTTACCGCTGGGTATGCCAAATTTTTCTAGTATATAACACCATGTTTCTTCATTTTTTGCTATGAATTAAACCCTAAGCACCATAACTTTCCATTCATCATCTTGCTTTTACCTAAATTAAATAAATAATGAATAGAAATAGAAAGGTTACCTTAGGATATGTCAAGACCAGAAAAATCTTCCTCATATTGGATGAATTAGGAGTTGAGATATTACTATAAACTTGGATATTGGTAGCAACCTTTCTAAAACTATTTGTCCAGGCTTCTTTCTTTCTTCTTTTTTTTTTTTTTTCAATATGTTCAGGCTTATTTCTATGTCCTAAAGTTTTCTTGTTAAAGTTCAAGATATTTGGCTGGGTAAACCACCACCAGTATTTTAAATTTAGTAATATATTGACAACCAACATAGGATAATTGATCAATTTATTTATTTGTTTATTTAAGTTTATTTATTTTGAGGGAGAGAGAGAGAGAGAGAGAGAGGGAGAATCCCAAGCACTATCAGTGCAGAGCCTGATGCAGGGCTCAGACTCAAAAACCATGAGATCATGACCTGAGCTGAAATCAAGATTTGGACGCTTAGCTGACAGAGCCACCCAGGCACCCCAACCACATTATTTATTAATGTCACTATTAAGATACTCACAAAATTGCATCCTTATGCCATTTATATAATCTTCCGAGAGCATGAAGCTTGCTTCTCAGTATTTCATCAAACCTGGAACAAACTCAGATGGTAAATGTTTTACTGCCAAGGTAACTTTGGATATTTGTATTGATTAACAACATTTTAGAATGATGAAAAAAACTGCATAATAAATATTATTTTTATGCAAATTTAAATTTTTCCAAGCAAGTTAGTTCAATGGACTATAATTATGACCATATGTATAAACATTTCCAGGAGATTTGTAATTTCACATATATTTTCCATAACCATACCTATGTTTTTCAGACCGCATGCTGTCATTTTTGGTCAGAAAGTAGTTACTGGGCTTATAAAAAAAAAAGTTGAATGTCAAATTTAAATTGTAGCATATTACCCATTTACTTATTCATTTGGGCATTTAACAAACATTTATTCACTATTGATTATATTCCTAGCAGCGTACTAAGTTCTGGAGTACAATAGTAAACATGATGAATAAAATTCCTCCCCTTTTGGAACTTATGACTTATAAAAGCAATCAAGACTGCCACCTACCTCTGTAGTGTCTTGAACTGTGTGTTTCATAGCACATATCTAATTATGTGCCGTGGGCCTGAAAAAAATATTTATTCCAGTTCATAATAACTTAGATAAATCTATGTAGTGAGGGTAGTAGCATGATTGCTGACTTTATTTGACATAAATGAGATACTTTTTGCTTCACAAGAAAATAGAGATATAAGACATGAATTGACTTACTCTATTCATAGGCCAGGTAGTTCTTGGCACCAAGAAAAGAAATAGAATTCCAGTTCATGATTTTGAGTTGGAACCCAAACTCATAAGTCTTAACTCCTTCCTGGTCATTTGACTTCAGGATGTCCAGGACCTTTTAAAATTTGTGCTACATTGAAACTTTAGTTATCTGTGGAATACAGGATCAGAAAATGAGGGATAAATGAATTTCACAAATAATTTGAAACTCACTGCATCCATCCATTTCTGCTTCCTTTACCTTCACAACACATCTGTTAGTAGCTCAAAGGGTGAATTTAAATCCACTTCCTTCAGCTTTCTGTTCACCTCAAGTGATGCAACAAATGAACAGTTAGAAGAGGAACAACAAAGAACATGGGCAATCCATTCTATATGAACTGATAAGGAAGCCAGCTCCTCCTCCATAATACCAGCTACTTGCTTGAAATTTAAGCTGCTTGCCCAAAGAAGAGCACTTTAAAAATTATAAGTGCAGGGGTTCTTTTTCCTTTAAATATTTATATTTTTAAGATTAATCCATAAATTTGGTAATTTGATAAATTTGGTAAATCTAAAGGACAAGAGAGTCTGCCTATTACTTTCTCAGTTTCCACTTTCCAATTGTCCCTTGCCAACAACTCTGAAAAAAAAATCCTATTTTAGTTGCCCTTGCCAAAGGATATTTGTCAACCAAAATTTACTGACAAATATTAGAAACTAAGTGGTAGAAGACTCAGGCTACATTGTAACTGAAGAAGATTTAATTCCTGCCCCCCCCCCCCCCCCCCCGCAAATATCCAAGACATCTGAGCCCCATTTTTCCTAAGTGAGTTGCATAGTGGAACTCTGTGATACCAGTGAATCCTTCATGTGAATCTATTACCCCATGTGTTGGGAGAAGAGAACTGCAGGGCCTAACACGTTCTTACAAAGAACAAAGGAACAAAGAATGAATGGACTTGTAGACGAATCAGAACATTCTTAGTATCTGACAGCCGTGGGTATCTAGGAGCAGTGAAGCATTGATGTAGGCAGACTTTCCGTACATACCTGATGGTGTTTCTGGCTCCAAGAGGAAGACCAAGGGGAAACTCCAGCCACAAGAGTGTCCTCATTTAACAATCTAAAACATTCATGGGTGGAGAGCAGCATTTGTGGCCCCAGAGACTTCCTTCCTTTAGTATTCTGAACCAAATGAAATGTATTTTTCATGCCAGTAATTACTAAGAATTTACATGTCCCTCCTGAACAGAAGTCATAGTTCCCCAGAACGTTCATTGGGAGGCATCTAGTTCTCTGTTTATGTATCTCTGGTCCAATATTTGTTTATATTTCCCCCAGTGGTTTGAAATAGTGAGACACAGAGGTCAGAATAAATATCCAAGAGAGGGAGGGAAAATTGTCCTCTTGGTGGAGATTCCTTCCTCTAAGGAACTGATCTACCTGGGGGATGAAGTGGAGGAGAGCAGCGAGGGGCACAGGTTAATAGGGGAGAAAAGTGTGTGTGTGTGTGTGTTGGTGGGGAGAGAGATTTTCCCCAAATATACTTGCTTTATTCTTGGTGCCAAACCTCTAAGCACTTAAATTAAAAAAAATTATTTGTCTATACAGATATTTGTATAGATATAAGATATTTGTAGATCTATATTTGTATAGGTAATTATTTGTCTATACTTAATTTGGGGGTCGATCAGTGTAGGCAGCAAGTGCAAGTATGCCATTCATGGGAGAGGTGAATATAGAATCACCCAGCTTCCTAATTTCTGGCACAGGAACTCTGCGCTCTCACCAACCTGCAATCAAGTACCCCTCCTTTGTCTTAGGCTTCTGCCCCCTTCCTGGTTCTACGCTGTCCCTGTCCAAGCCATCAGCCTGACAGGCAGCACCTCCCTCCTAAATTTTAACTCAGATGGGGCTGTGTTTCCAAACCCCTCACTTCTAAGAACCCTGTGGCTTGGACCCGCTCCAACCCTCTGGGGGAGGGTCTTGCTGAGCAATGGCTGGGTGCTGACTTGCCCCAGAGAACGTCCATTGGATTGCACTGTGGCAGAGGTTCAGAGATTGTGGCCAGGTGCTGGCTTGCGCCAGAAGAGGTTCAGAGATTATGGCGAATCACAACACACAGCTGGCGCCAGGTTTCACTGCACTCTGGCATCTTTGTTCCAATACTAGCAAATGTGGCTGTTCTCTGGAGTCCCCTGGGGGGTGGAGCCACTGTTTGTTCTCCAAACGGGGAACCTCTTCTCCCCATGTGGCCCACGGACCCCTTGGAACTCTTTGCCTGCTTCTGGGAATTCTACCTTCATCCCCACCAGAGCAATGCCAGGTATTGAGCTCTAGAATTTCTGACTCTGTGATCCCCTGTTTATAGAGTCCTAATGGTATTGAAACCCTCTCTTTTCTACCTGTCAGTGGTTTGGGGAACAGATTTTTTGTTCAGTCCCTTGTGTTTCCACTCTTTCTCTTTCTCTCCAGCTACCTTCAGGGGGAGTGCTTTTCTTCTATTCACTTGATGTGCCACACACACCCCCCTCCCTTCCTCTATCCTGTCTCTGCAAAAACAGCTGCCTACCCTGTGGGGCTTCTCTCTCCCCCAGTTCACCTCTTCACCCCGCCCACCTGCCAGCTCCCTTATTTTCCAAGGAGTCCCCCAACATGCTCCTAAATCAGTATGGACATATTTGTCTCCCATTTTCCACCTCCCCCTGACCCTCATTGTGTAAACTGCCATTTTTTATGTTGTCTTTCTGTGCAGGCTGCTGTCTCATTAAGCGTGGCACATCACCTAGTGCTGAGTCAGCTGAGTTTTAAAGCTCCAGGCTTCAAGTTCCACTGGTTTTACAAACTCACAGAATTCAGCCCTTCTGGTTTTCAAAGCTAAACATTACTGGGATTAATCTCTGTGTGAGCTCCCTGAGATGAGGGCCCATTTCTCTGCCCTCTCCATTTGTGCAGATACCTCCCTCCTACAAGGATCCTTCCTCTGCCTTTCTGACTTTCATAATCTTTCAGGTGCAGCTCCTCCATATTTAGCTGTGGAGTTTGTTCTGCCGGTCTTTGGATTGCTCTCTGGTTTATTGACTTGGATATTTATGATATTTACTTGTAAGTGTGGGATGAGATGAAGTCAGGGGCTTCTTATTCTGCCATCTCCCCAAGCTCTCCCCTACATTATCTCTTAAGATTGTCACAAAAACATCATTTCCGAATTAGAATGTCCTTTTTTAGAATCTAGGAGAACTTTCCATTCATTTTGAGCAAATGAGCTCCCTGGCTTTTCCACATCTCCAACTATGTATCCTTAAGGAGAGATTACAGATACAAATTCCTTTGAAAAGAAACAAACTTTTTTTTTTTTTAATTTAACTGGAAATAAGAGCTTTAAAAATGGCCATGCCTGTCTCTAGTCTATTGTCAACAAAATTTCCATAATATAAATGGGGTAATGTTGCTCCTCTGTCCAAAAATCTCCAAAGGCTTCCCATCTCACATGGAATTAAAAGTTCTTACTATGGTGTACAAGGTCCTGCACAATTTGGCCCTCTGATCATTCTCTTTGACTTTATCTCCAAAAATTTCCCCCTTAATTTCTCTGCTTCAGCCAAACCAACCTCCTTGCTGTTACTTGAACATAATTCTGCCTTGGGATCTTATAGAGAACTTGTTTCCCTCTGCCTCAGCTGTCTGTCTGGCTCATTTCTTCATCTACTCAAGCTTTTGCTTAAATACTGCCTTCTTCATGTGGCCTTCTCTGATGATCATCCTAGTTAAAATTTCAGCTCCTTCTTCCACACTTCCTGTCCTCATTCCACTTTTTCCAAAGTGCTAATCATGCTTTGACCTCCTATATATTTTACTTATTTTTTAAATTGTCTGTCCCCACTAGAAAGTAAACTATGTGGATACGGGTCTTTGAACATTTTGGTCATGGTGTATCTCTGGTACTTAAAAGAGTGCCAAGAACATAATAAATACTAACAAACTCTTTCTTGAAAGAATTATTACAATTTTATCTGATGTTAGGACACGTATTTCTTATATAAGCATGAAACTTTCAGTCTATCCTTAACCTGGAAGATTCTCAACCATGCAGACCCAAGGGATAAGGAAGGCATTGTTATTAAATCCCTTAAGTATGTATCCATTAGGCATTTAAATTAGATTCTTTATTCACTTTAAAAAATATTGGTCTGTCTTAATGCTTTGAATACAGCGATGATGTGCACCTGGGATAACTGCCCTTGTTCTACCTTCCACCACCATCTCCAAATAACCCAAACTACACAGTATACAATAGCACAGTATGATGCCCTCATATCACTATCTACTGGAGTTATCCATGTTGGAAATATTGTTACATTTGCAATATAAATGAATCAGTTATGGTTTAACTCTACCAGGTTGGTTGAAGAATAAAGCATTCTCACTGAGAAATATGTTTTTTGAAGTGTGCATTGGAGAATTGGCAACAGTAAATCAAGTTCATAATTAATTTTTTGTCTGGACATTGGTTTGCTTGGTCTCATGTAGACTAGTTTACGTTCCTTCTATCCTCAGGATTTTCTTCAGTGCAGCCTTCATGTCCTTGTTTCGTAAACTGTAAATCAGAGGGTTTAAGAAGGGAGTCACCACGGAGTAGAACAAAGTCAAAATCTTCTGAATTTCAGCTGGGTTATCAGCTGTGGGACTCACATACATTGCCAAAAGGGCTCCGAAGAATAAGCATACCACTGTCAGATGTGATCCGCAGGTGGAAAAGGCCTTCCGCAGGCCAGCAGCTGAAGGCACTTTTAACACAGCTATCAGTAAAAGAGTATAGGAGCCAAGAATATACAGAAGTGTGAGGATGATGATGAGGGAGTTCAGGACATAGAAGATGATCTCCATGACTGGAGCTGTAGCACAGGACAGAGCCATCAGTGGGTCCATGTCACACATAAAGTGGTCAATGGTGTTGGGTCCACAGAAAGGCAATTGAGAGAGCTGTATAGTGGAGGCAGAGTAACTAAGGAACCCCAACACCCAGCAAAGAGACATCAAGATATAGCAGAGTTGTTGGGTCATGGTGGTTGAATAGTGCAGTGGGTGGCAGATAGCGAGGTACCGATCATATGCCATGATGCAGAGGAAATATGCCTCAGTTGTACCAAGGGAAGTAAAAAAATATAACTGGAGGAAACAGCCAACAAAAGAGATGGTTTTTGTTTCTGAGAGGAAATTGACTAGCATACTGGGCACAGTGGAGGTAATGTACAAGATTTCAAGGAAAGCAAAATTGCCTAGGAGAATATACATTGGGGTATGGAGCCGTTGGTCCAACCTCACAGCACAGACAATAATCCCGTTTCCCATTATGGTAAATATATAGATCCCCAAGAACAGTGAGAAAAGGAAACTTTGCAACTCCTGACAACCAGGGAAGCCTAGGAGGACAAACTCAGTCACAGTGCTTGTCTCTGAACTGTTCATAAATTCCAGGGCTGCAGAGGAGACAGAAAACACCATTATACAAGATATTTTGTTTCCTGGAAAACTGGTAGGAAACCTATGTAAGGTGTGTGTGTTGGCTATTTGGCAATTAGTTTGTAATAACTCATCCACTAACTCGTCAGATCTTATTTAAAAGTAACCAATCAATAATTCTGACTATCCCAAATTTCAATAAACTTAGGTCCATAACAATGGAATGATTTACATTATTTAAATTTTCATCATCAGTGGGGTTAGGTTTGAAAGGAAAATACTATCTTACCTTTGAGGTTTTGGAAACTCGGAGTATTACCCACTGTTAAATGCAGTAAAGTATTTGTATTTTTTCCCCACCCATAGTTAAAAAAGCTGATAGAACAGCTTTTAGTCTGTGCTAATTTTTTAGCCAAGAATTAGGACTGCGATAACTTTTTTTTTTCTTTTTTGACATCTCTCACTAAGTAGAAAGTACTTGGCATCTCAGATATCCTAGGGCTGTGAATGTCCATTATGCTTTCTGAGCTTTTCACATCAGAATAATTTTCTCTTATAACATATTAATGAATTATAACTTTTAGCATAAAAACCAGGAGGAGGGGTCATAGTAATATTTTTCTGAAGACTTCAGCTCAGGTCATGGTCTCCCTGTCCATGGGTTTGAGCCCTGCGACGAGCTGTATGTTGCCAGCTCAGAGCCTGGAGCCTGCTTCAGATTCTCTCTTGCTGTCTCTGCCCTGCCCCTCCCTCCACCCCACACTCTGTCTCTCTCTCTGTCTCTTGAAATAAATAATTTTAAAAAAGCATAAAAAACCTCCCCTAATTAGTCAATTGAATCTTCACTATTTTAAACAAGTACAGTGTTTTGAATAATTTACCATAAATCTCTCATTAAAGTAACGTATTTGTTAAAGTAAAGTAAGTATTTACTTCAAAATATATGGTTCAGCTACTTGGAAGGATTCATTCTTATGCTGTCTACATATCATAGATGATGAGTTTTAACATTACTGATTGCAATCTCCCCTGCTCACATGCAGGAAACTCAGAATCTTCATAAACTGGGAAAGGTTAATTATCAAAAGTCAAATAGACAAACAAGCAAACGTAACGTAGCTCTAAATGTTGCAAAAGATTAAATCTTCTTGCTGAACACAAATGATATTTTATGCCATTTTGGTTATACACAAACCTTATGTAAAAATATTAAATAAGATTTCTCCAAATGCAAGGATATTTTTAAACATTAAGTTATTCAATACATTTCAAACAATTTAAAATGCTTATGTATTGTCATTTCAGTTTACTAATGCTACAGATGCTATAAATACTACATTTATCTTACCCAAATAAAATTTACTTTCAAAATGAAAAAATCTTATTTTTTAATAATTAAGAGCATGAAAAATATAGAAACAAACCAAAAAACCCCCAAAACAATCCCACTTCTTAGAATAAGCAAATTTTAACTCTTTGAAGAATTGCATACTTCTTTTCTTTAAAAATTAAAATGGGATTTTTCAAAATAGGCTGTTTATAGCATGTTTTTAAGACTTAATATACTTTAGTATTTTTTCCATTTTAAAAATAAAGCTCTACTCCATATGATCCAGTAATTCCACTTCTGGGTATTTACCTTAAGACAATGGAAACATTAATTTGAAAGGGTATATGCATGCCTATATTTATTGCATCATTATTTATAACAGCCAATATATGAAGGCAACCTAAGTGTCCATCAGTAGATGAATGGATAAAAAAGATGTGGTTTATATACACAGTGGAATATTACTCAGCCATAAAAAAATTAAAATCTTGCCATTTGAGACAACATGTATGAACCTAGAGGGTATTATGCTAAGTGAAGTAAGTCATACAGAGTAAGAAAAACACCATATGATTTCACTTGTATGTGGAATCTAAAACCAAAATGAACATCAAAAATATAGAAATAGACTCATAAATATAGACAACAAACTGATGATTGCCAGTGTGGAGGGGCTTGGGGGAGTAGGGGAAATAAGAGAATTAAGAGGCACAAATTTCCAGTTATAAAACGACTTTTCACAGGGTGAAAAGTACATCATAGGGAATGTAGTCAATAATATTGTAATAACATTGTATGGTGCCAGACAGTAACTATTTTTATGGTGATGGGCATTAAAAAATTTTTTTTTTAATGTTTATTTATTTTTGAGAGAGAGAGAGAGAGAGAGACAGACAGACAGAGTGTGAGTGGGGGAGGGGCAGAGAGCGAGAGGGAGACACAGAATCTGAGGCAGGCTCTAGGCTCTGAGCTGTCAGCACAGAGCCTGATGGAGGGCTTGAACCCATGAACTGTGAGATCATGACCTGAGCCAAAGTCAGACACTTAACCAACTGAGACACCCAGGGGCCCCATATAGTGGTAAGCATTTTGTAATGTAGGTAATTGTCAAATCACTTTGTTGTACACCTGAAACTAATATATACTTCAACTACAATTGAAATTTAAAAATATATATTATAGCTCTATATCATCAGTTCAATGGCTGCATTGTCTTCCATAGATTTAATCAACTCCCTTGTGATAGATTTAGATGATCAATGTTTTATATTATAAGCACTTTATTAATATTCTTAACACATATCTTAAGATACTTGACCTATAAAGTGAGCTTGTAATGATTAAAAAATTAATAGGCTAATCAATTTTTTACATCCTAGTTTTTGATGATGAAGATTTCTAGATATCTTTTTGATATTTACTAAAGTCATCAAGTCAGAACTTATTTATTTATTTATTTATTTATTTATTTATTTATTTATTTATTATTTAAGTTTATTTATTTTGAGAGAAAGCATGAGCAGGGGAGGGGCAGAGAGGGAGAAGGAGAAAATCCAAGCAGGCTCCGCACTGTTAGTGCACAGCCCAACGCAGTGTTCAAACTCATGAACCGTGAGATCATGACCTGAGCCAAGATCAAGAGTCAGACGCTCAACCTACTGAGCCACACAGGCACCCCAAAACTATTTAAAAACAAAAATAATTTTTTCTTTGAGTGTAACAATGTTACATTAATTTCAGGTGTATAGTACAGTGATTCACCAACTTTATATGTTAAGCTATTCTCACCACAAGTGTAGCTATCATGTGTCACTGTAGAATGCTGTTGCAATACCATTGACTATATTGCCTGTGCTGTAACTTTTATTCCCATGACTTATTCCTTAACTGGAATACTGTATCTTCCATTCCCCTTCACTTATTTGCCCTATCTCTCCACCTCCCTCCCCTCTAATAGCCATGAATTTGTTCTCTGCATTTATAGGTCTGATTCTGCTTTTTGTTTGTTTATTCATTCTGTTTTTTAGATTCTGCATAGAAGTGAGATCATATGATATTTGAGTTTCTCTGTCTTTACCTATAAGATAAATTCCTGCTTAATATTTCTATAGCATGTTATGGATGTCTCTACTAGAGCATGTGCATAATGACTAAATCATGTATTTATGTTTCCCTCCCTCTAGCTTGACAACTTTTATAATTAAGTAATGATGTTACTTTATCTTTATATTCTCAGTTGATTGAGTTTATGGTGCATAGTAGGCATTTATTGAGTAAATTAGTGGTTGGGTAAATTTTGGTCTTGCCAATCCTATCACAATAAAGCTCATCTACTGAATTTATGGGCTATCACTGAGCGTCCAATCTGAACATCATTGGACAGAGTCTTATGTGACTTGTAGCAAGGTCATGTTTAAACCCGTGGCCCATTAATCCCTTCTTGCCTCATATCTCTGTCATGTTTGAGTGTTCATTCTAAATATAAGCCTGCTTAGTTATTTACCCTTTTTTATATCTTCAAATCTATAATCACCATTCTGCTTAATACCTCTTGTTTCATCTGTTTCTTTCTAAGAGTTTCCTGTCCCTTTTGTACATTTCTTGGTGAATGGCTCCACTCTTGGCATTTGCTAAAGGGAAAAACTTGAGAATCATTCCAGGCACTTTCTAATTCTGTCACTTCTCATAGGCTGTCAATCACCATATCCTGCTGATTTTCCCTACCAAATGTTTTTCAAATCTGTCTTGGGCGCATAGATCAATGTAAACGCTTTCTTTGTTTGGATGGTCCAGTAGTGGAGTGGAGCTGCTGTACATATAACCTAGAAAGAAAAAATGGGCCTCTCTGATGGACTAGGAATGTATTTTTAGGAGGAAAGCGGCTGCTTTGGTGAGGACGAGATCACCCACTCTGACAATAGCTATGTGGTGACATACCATAGCTGGATCAGGTTCACAACTGATTGGCTCAGTCCAGTAATATATAACTCAGTGGTCCTCTTATATAACTGTAGTTAGAGGAAAATAAATGATAACATCTAGATTGATTTGGGATCAAAAACCATATGACGTACTGTATGCTCTTAAGTGAGGCAGCACCTATTTTTCAGAGCTTTTGTGAAAATACTGTTGAACATGTATGCCTAGTACAGTTCCTGGAATATACTAGTATAATAATATTACCAACAACTATGATTACCAAGTAACTAGGATAATTTTTTTAACATAACCATTTAAAAACCCAAATGAAAACCAATATTAAATAAACCTAAAAAACTGGTTAAAAAGTCAGTAGGTTCCAGTGCATCACATAGCAGAGCTATGGGTAGCTCTCTTTGGTTGCTCAGGTTTTTTATTTTACTAACTTTCTTATATATTCTGGTACTTAAAGACATAGAGCTTTGTCTGATATAAAAGAAGAAGACATTAAAAGATAGTAGTGTTAACAATTCAAGATGTAGAAAAATGGTTAAAGGAAGGGCATTATATTACCTGTGATGTGCATAAGACTAACTGGGAATAAGTTATATTTAATTGAGGGCATTGTAGAAAATGAGTTATTGAGTACAACGTTGAACAGTTTCTAAAACAAAATTATGTAACTTATCAAATTTCTGAATAATGAGGCATTCTTTTATGAATCACTAGGCAAGAAAATTTCAGGGATTGTTAAGCTGAGGGAGATCTGAGTAGCTGGGCACTGGAGTCAACAGTTCATGTAACATAACTTATTATGTTATGGGAGATATTGTGGATGAAATCACATATCCAGAGGCATGAAACCCACCCAAGTTTGCCAAAATGTATTAATTTTAAAATGGTATTTTACTGGAGCTAGAATTCCATTTATGGATGTCTTAGAAAAAGTGCAATGATGCCTAGACAGAAAAGTTACTTACCCTTCATGATAGGTCTAAGTGTGGAGAAAGCTGGGAGTGAACTCTGAGTTGATATCTTCTTATTGATTCCTCTCTTTCCTTTATGTGAAATCAAAATGGGGGAGCCTGACCTTGAGAATCATGGGATAGACAAAATTAACTTCTGACACTCCCTTTCTTCCCTTCCTGAAGTGCTCCAAAGAAACAGTTATAGTATTAGGGTACTTCTGTTGGGCAATAGGATAGCCAGTGGAAAGAAGTACAGCCCTACAATCTATCCTTGAGGTGCGGACCTCCATTGACATATCAATATTTTCATCAAGAGCTGTATGAGAGACCTCAATCACCCTCAAGCACCTGGATCTTTCATTTGTCTCACTCAGCAGAGGAAATTCAATAGGTGAATTTTATATATTGGTTACTTTTGTTTTAAAATAGCTGAACAAAGTAAGATATAAACTTCATGAGGAGATTTTGAGAAGGGGTACAGATAAATAAATGCATAGGATGTATTATTGAGACTCTCAAGGGTACAATTAAAGTTTCATCATAGAGATTATTATGAAGTTTTCAGTCTCCCCTTGGGATGGTTTATGACTCCCACAAGACCCCTTGGTGTAGCATCCTTTCTTTATCCATAGTCTTCATACAGTTTGGGTTAAATTGGCTCCTAGAGTGAAGGTAGGAATAATGTCTAAAAGGCAATGATGAGGTGTCTATATGTGGATTTCTAGAGAATTTCTTTTTGTTTTCAGAAGTCTTTTTTCACTGTGAAATATAGAAAATGTTCACAACATACATTATTTATACTCTGGGAGAGTATTTTCTTTACATACTTGACATTGCAAATTTTTGCTTCCAGTCCTTAGTTACTGATAGACTATTTTATTTTATTTATTTTATTTTAATTTTCATTTTAGAGAAAATGTGAGCAGGGGAGAGCGACAGAGGGAGAGAGAGAGGGAGAGAGGGAGAGAGGGAGAAAATCCTAAGCAGTCTCCATGCTCAATATGGAGCTTGATTCTGGGGCTCAATCCCATGACTCTGGGATCATGACTTGAGCCCAAATCAAGTCAAACACTCAACTGACCAAGACATCCAGGTGTCCCAAGACTGTTTGTTTTCTATCTGTCTTATCTGTTCTTTGTTTCTTCTTTCTTGCCTTCTTTCATATTATTCATGTATTTTTATGTCATTTTCCTCTATTACCTCTTTTTGATGGTTTTATAATATTTTTTATTGTGGTAATATATATATAACATAAAAATAACCATTTTAAAGTGTATGGTCTTGAGGCATTACACACATTACTATTGTAATGCAACCACCACCAACATCCATCTCCAGAACTTTTCATTATCCCAAACTGAAGCTCTATGCCCACTAAACAATAACTTCCCATTCCACTCTCCCACAGCTGCTGGCAATATGTTGGGGAAATTGGAGAAAATCGTATGTGAAGTCCAAATCCAAGCAACAGTTGAACCATGGCCATAAACTTCCGGGGATGGCTGATTTTTGATTTTCCTTTTGAATGGTGTCAGGTTTAGTTCTGGTCCGTAATTACTTGAGGATGAAGACCACCACGGGTTCTAGCTTCATGTGAGCCCTGGGTTCCCATCTCCATCTCTGCAGCCAGGCACTGCCATGAAGCATAATGATTTTATCTATAGGCAAGTGCATTCTGAACATGACCAGTGCTTACCATTCAGACTTCCAAAAATTTTTTTGACTTAGGAGTTTCCTATTGACTCTTCATATTGTCAGTATTTTAAAGTTTTATTTTTTTTAATGCAGTATTTTTGAGGGGCACCTGGCTGGCTCAGTCAGTAGAGCATGTGATTCTTGATCTCATGGTCATGTGTTCAAGCCCACGTTGGGCATAGAGATTACTTAAAAAAAAATCAGTATTTTTCTTTATTCTTATCAGGATGGTAGATTGAAGTAACCACCTTTCTATTATGAAAATTTGTGTTTACTAAAATTTTGTAAATAATATTTCAATTTGGGCTTTAATTTACATTGCATTTTACAGCCATTTTGTTTTGGGGAGCTCATTAATCTCTGGGAGTAGTTAGCTATATAGTGGCTTATAGAAGATTTTCTGTAAGTACTTATATTCTTGCTCTAAAAAAATTAAAAATTATTTATTTATTTTTAAATTTGAGTATAGTTGACACTCAATGTTATATTGGTTTCAGGTACAACATAGTGGTTCAACAACTTTATTTAAAAAAATTTAATTCTAAGACAGATACCATATGGTTTCACTCTTATGTGGATCCTGAGAAACTTAACAGGAACCCATGGGGGAGGGGAAGGAAAAAAAAAAAAAAAAAGAGGTTAGAGTGGGAGAGAGCCAAAGCATAAGAGACTGTTGAGAACTGAGAACAAACTAAGGGTTGATGGGGGGTGGGAGGGAGGAGAGGGTGGGTGATGGGTATTGAGGAGGGCACCTTTTGGGATGAGCACTGGGTGTTGTATGGAAACTAATTTGACAATAAATTTCATATATAAATAATAAAAAAAAAATTTAATTCTAGTATAGTCAACATACAGTGTTATGTTGATGTTAGGTATATAATGTGGTGATTTAACAATTCTATACATTACTCAGTGCTTGTCGATAATATGTTATGATATGCTCACCAAAAGTGTAGCTACCACTTGTCACCATTCAATGATATTACAATACCATTGACTATATTCCCTTTTCTGTGCCTTTTATTCTCATGACTTATTCATTCCGTAACTGGAAGCCTATATCTCCCATTCCCCTTCACAGGTTTTGCCCACCCCTCTACCCCTCTCCCTTCTGTCAACCATCAGTTTGTTCTCTGTATTTATAGGTCTGATTCTGCTTTTTCTTCATTTATTCATTTGTTTTGTTTTTTAGATCCCACACAGAAGTGAAATCATATCATACTTGCCTTTCTTTGTCTGACTTATTTCACAAAGTATAATAATGGACCTTTAGGTCCATCCGTTGTCACAAATGGCAATATCTCATTTTTTTATGGGTGAGTAATATTTCATTGTATGTATATACCATGTCTTCTTGATCTATTCATTTATTGATGGATGTTTAGGTTGCTTCCATATCTTGACTATTGTAAACAATGCTTCAATTAACATTAAGCATGCATGTTTCTTTTGAATTAGTATTTTTGTTTTTTGGAGTAAATACCCAGTACTGGAATTATTAGATTATATAGTATTTCTATTATTAATTTTTTGAGGAAACTCCATACTGTTTTCCACAGTCTGTTTTTTTTTTCAGATGTTTATTTTTTTTTATTTATTTTTTTTATTTATATATGAAATTTATTGTCAAATTGGTTTCCATACAACACCCAGTGCTCATCCCAAAAGGTGCCCTCCTCAATACCCATCACCCACCCTCTCCTCCCTCCCACCCCCCATCAACCCTTAGTTTGTTCTCAGTTCTCAACAGTCTCTTATGCTTTGGCTCTCTCCCACTCTAACCTCTTTTTTTTTTTTTTCTCCTTCCCCTCCCCCATGGGTTCCTGTTAAGTTTCTCAGGATCCACATAAGAGTGAAACCATATGGTATCTGTCTTTCTCTGTATGGCTTATTTCACTTAGCATCACACTCTCCAGTTCCATCCACGTTGCTACAAAAGGCCATATTTCATTTTTTCTCATTGCCACGTAGTATTCCATTGTGTATATAAACCACAGTCTGTTTTTGTGCCAGTACCATACCGTTTCAATTACTATAGCTTTGTGGTATATTTCAAAATCTAGAATTGTGATACCTCCAGTTTTGTTATTCTTTATTAGGATTGCTTTGGCTATTTGGAGTCTTTTGTGGTTCCATACAAACTTTAAAATCATTTGTTCTAGTTCTGTGAAAAATGCTGTTGGTATTTCAATAGGGATTGAATCCATAGATTGCTTTGGGTTGTATGGAAATTTTAGCAGTATTACTTCTTCAAAAACATGAGCATGGAATGTCTTTCAATTTGTTTGTCATCTTCAATATCTTTCATGAATGTTTTATAATATTCAGAGTACAGGTCTTTCACCTCCTTAGTGATGTTTATTCCTAGGTATCTTATTCTTTTTGGTGCAGCTGTAATAATTGGGATTGTTTCCTTAATTTTTCTTTCTACACTTATTAATGTATAGAAACACAATTGATTTCTCAGAATTAATTTTGTGTCCTGAAAAAATAGTTTTTTTGTAGATTCTTTAGGGCTTTCTAAAAATAGTATCATGTCATCTGCAAATAGTGACAGTTTATCTTCTTTACCAGCACAGATGCTTTTTATTAAAGCGCTTTTATTTTGTAGCCTGAGGTGTACTTACAAAAAGATAATGCCCTATGATTAGCTATGCTTAAAACTTCTTTCACATGACACAGATCCATGCTTACACACCTGCTACTTATCACGATCTTTCATAGCATTTGGTTCTCACCTCTCATTGCATGTGTACCATTTAATAAAAAAGAAAACCCTTGCAATATTTTTATGCCTCTGTATCACGAGACTGTGAGCCCTTTGAGGGAAGAAAATGTCTCTTATATACTTCTGGATCAAATTTATTTTCAGGCTCAGTGTCTTGGATTGTAGGTGCTCAACAACAAAAACAAGAATATATAGTTGAACAATGAAAAAGAGGATGTCTAAATATAAATGTTATAAGGTAGTTACAGTTTGTCACAGTATATTTGTAGAAACCCTAACAAATGTCTCTTATTTTCTCTGAAGTACCAAAAATTCTGAGTAAAAAAATGTTAAGATGTTCTTTGGACACTACTTCAAATTTTCTATAAGTGAATAGGCTCCTAAGGAATCCTAGAATTGTTGGGGGTGGGTGGGTGGGAATTATTTTTTAGATCTAATTATCAGAAAGCTGCTCTAGGGGTACCTGGGCAGCTCAGTGGGTTAAGCCTCCGACTCTTAATTTCAGCTCAGGTCAAGGTTTGTGAGTTTGACCATGTGGAGTCTGATTGATATTCTCTTTCTCTCTCTCCTTGTCTCTACCCCCCCACCCTGCCTCAAGTAAATAAATATAATAAACTTAAAAAAGAAAATTAATCCAGGAAGTCATTCTTTGTCTAAAAACAATTGTATCATTATTTATTTTTAAATAAATAATACAGCCATACAACAAAGAATGTAAAGAGTTCAAAAGGGGGTATGAAGAAAGCCGCTCCTTTGTCTCTTGTTCTTCAGACACCAAAGTCTTGTCATTTAAAGCAACCACTGTTATCAGTCTCTAGATCTCCTTCAGGAGATAGTCTATACATTTACATGAAAGGTAGTTACTCTCAGCTACTCACCTCGCTTTCTTCACTCAACAATATATCTTGGATGCCAACTATACTTCAATAATAATAATAATAAGCCCCAAAATACAACATATCTTGGAGATACTATATAACATTACATATAAGATTTAAGGTAGTATGACTGAACCATAATTTATTTAACTAGTCT
Organism: Puma concolor; assembly: GCF_028749965.1. Lineage (NCBI taxonomy): Eukaryota > Metazoa > Chordata > Mammalia > Carnivora > Felidae > Puma > Puma concolor. Next base: position 77,769,624 of record NC_141672.1, read on the forward strand.
TCTCTTAATGGGAATTGACATTTTTCTCAACATTTTGCAATATAATATACTGTTATAGCAATAATGCAATGAATATTCTTATACTTTCATCATTTCCCACATATGTGAGAATATCTGTAGACTGAGTAACTTAGAAGTTGGGTTTATGGGTTTCAGGGTGTATGTATTCTAAATTTTGATCAAAGTTGTCTAATTGTCCTGTATAGAGTTTGTAAAATTTATACTTTACCAGCAAGTGTCAGAGAAGTTACCATCCTCAACCATACAATGGTTATCAAACTGCTTGGTCTTTGTCACTCTGATGGGTTAAAAATGAAATAGGCTTATTCTGCCTTTATCTTTTTTATGAATGAATTTGTGCTCTTACCATATGTTTAAGGATATTTTCTGTATGTTGTTTATATCCTCTTGCTTATTTTCCTACTGGGATATTGTTCTGTTCTCTTACTGTTCATAGACCTTTATGCACATCAAGGAAACATTGTTTGACAAATAATTGAGACATCCTAAATTATTGATGGGCAAATAATGAAAAGTCTTCAAGATAGAAATATAGGATGAGTTGGTAACAAAAAAGCAACTTGGGTTAATGAAAGGGTGGTCGATAGGAAATTTTTGTTTTTTACCATTAAAGTTATTATCCTTAGCACATCACTCCTGATTCCTAACCATCATTTTCTTCTTATGCAGATCAAGGTGTTGAATTGGTGAAGACATTTCAATATTAAGATTACCTTTCATTTAGGACCTAGGAGGGAGTTCAAGGGGAACTAGGGCAAGTGACTAATACAATTCCTGAGTAAATACTTTTACTGATGTACAATTCCTGAGCACCTCCTATACAGAAAAAAAAGTTTAAATCTGTTCTCTGTTGTTTTGGTTTTACCTCTTATTTTACTGTAAGCAGGGATCTCCCTCCTTCACCTGCTTCTCTTTGGGAATCTGCAGCTGCTTGCAATGAAAAGAAAAGCAGGTCTGTATCCCAGACTTGTGTTTATTCAGTCCCTATATCCACTCATCTCTGATTTGCCTCTGAGTTTTTGCATGATTTTGTTACAAGATCATTTTTGGAAAGTGAAGGAAGTGAGTCAGTGTAGAATTTAGGTGTAATAGAAGCAATAGAAAAGCATTTCTGGTTATGGTCATGACTAGCATCATGTATTAAACTAACCTTGCCGCCAAAAGTAACCATACAATCTGGGCAGAATACCTAACACAATCATTTGAAGATACTGAAGAGCAGTCAACACAGGCAAGAATTCAGGGGCTACAGTTCCAAGAAGGGAAAGACAAGGAAATGAGTTCCACATTCACCTTGGGTGCTTTCTCTTGAGTATGTTCGACAATTCACTGGATGGGGGTACTATGGGGAAATGGAGAGATGTGGGAAAGAATGAGGGGAAGGAAGAATAAAGTCTCAGCAGAAAGCAGTAGTTTCACTGAACTGAGAAGATAAAGGATTTGGTGTTTGTGGCTGCTAAAGAAACTGGAGTTTGAGAAACAAATCCTGGAGAGAGGAGGACCACAGAGAAGTGAGACTCAACATATGATGCAGTATCCCTTCAAGACATTTTTTTCTTTAATTTCTAAGCCATTAACATGCAAATCGGTTTTCAAGAAATCTAGCAGAAAGCAAAACTGGGAGTCTGAGAGAGCTGAGCAGAAGTTTCAGGAGCACGGGGTTCCAGGAGTACAGAAATAGGAAACCAGGGCCCACTAAAGTGGAGGGGTCCAGGCTTGCAGATGAGACTCAGGCTCTGTTCATGGAGTAAGAGTCAATTCCGGGAATAAAGGCAAAACTGGCCTAGGCTATTTTTGTACTTAAATATAGTCCTTAAATGAGATCAAAGTGATCTGCCTCTACTTTCTCTACTGCTACAAGAAAACTTAACTTTTGTGGATTTACTGTACCCATTGTCTTCACGGTTTTTGAAGTATAATGTTCAGCATTCAGTTAAAAAAACCTGCATGCTAAGAAACAGGATAAATGATTAAGAACCAAGTGAAGCAGTAAGCAACAGACACATGCTTACAAGCGCTTGAGGTTTTTGGTTAATACTAGGATGAACAATTACTGGAATAAACTAGTTTTTTTTTTTGATGTTAAACATCACTAATCATCAGGGAAATGTAAATCAAAACCATAATGATATATATCACCTCACACCTGTCAGAATGGCTAAAATAAAAAACACAAGAAACAAGTATTGGCTGAGGAAATGGAGAAAAAAGAACCCTTGTGCACTGTTGGTGGGAATGTAAATTTGTGCAGCGACTGTGGAAAACAATATGGAGGTTCCTCAAAAAATTAAAAATAGAAGTACCATATGATCCAGTAATTCCACTACTGGATATTTAACCAGGGAAAACAAAAACACTAACTTGATATACACATCCCTGTTTATTGCACCATTATTTACAACAACTAAGACATGGGAGTAACCTAAGTGTAAATCAATAGATGAATGGATAAGGAAAATATTCACAATGGAATATTACACAACCACAAAAAGGAGGAGATCTTGTCATTTGATTCAACATGGATGGACCTGGAGGTTTCTTTGCTAACTGAAATAAGTCAGAGAAAGACAAATACCATATAATTCCACTCAAAAATGGTATTTTAAAAATGAACAAGCAAACATAAAGCAGAATTAGACTTATAAATACAGAGAACAAACTGATGGTTGCAGGGGTGGAGGGGGATGGGGGTTGGGAAAGATGGGTGAAGAAGAGAGAAAGATACAGACTTCCAGTAATGGAATGAGTAAATCACAGGAATAAAAAGCAGAGCATAAGGAATACAATCAATGATATAGTAACAGTGATTTAATGAGACAGATGGTAGCTATACTTGTGAACATAGCATAGTGTATAAGCTTGTCAATCTGCTAAATTATATGCCTGAAATTAATATAATATTGTGTCAAATACACTCAAATTTTTAAAAAAAAATTTTTTTAACATTTATTTATTTTTGAGACAGAGAGAGACAGAGCATGAACGAGGGAGGGGCAGAGAGAGAGGGAGACACAGAATCAGAAGCAGGCTCCAGGCTCTGAGCCATCAGCCCAGAGCCTGATGCCGGGCTCGAACTCACGGACCGTGAGATCGTGACCCCAGCCGAAGTCGGACGCTTGACCGACTGAGCCACCCAGGCGCCCCTCAAATTTTTTTTAAAAACTAGTTTTTTTTTTTTTTACCTGAAAATAAGTTAAATACAATTTTTGTAAATGTTTGTAAGTAAGTTAAATATAATATTGGGCTGTAATTTCCCAAGAGCCTTTTTGATGAACACTTTTTATATTTCCAGAAATTTCTGCAGGGCATTTTTCATATCTTTGTTCCTAAGACTGTATATCACTGGATTAAGGAATGGGGTCACAACAGAATAAAACAGGGTCACAATCTTCTGTGTTCCAGCTTCATGCTCAGATGTTGGGCTCCCATACATGACCAGTACTGAGCCATAGAACAGTGAAACCACGGCCAGATGAGACCCACAGGTGGAGAAAGCCTTTCTTTTCCCAGATGCTGAAGGGACTTTCAACACTGCTTTTAGGACCAGAGCATAGGATCCCATGATGAAGAGAAACGGAATAACGAGAGGCAGAGGACTTAAAGTGGAGAAGATAATCTCTACCACAGGAGCTTTTTTGCAGGTGAGTGTTAGAAGAGGACCTGGATCACAGAGGAAGTGGTCAATTATCCTGGATCCACAGAAGGACATTTGTGAGATGATGATGATGGGAATCAAGAACCAGAGGAAACCAAATACCCAGCAGCTTACCACAAGATTGGTGCAGAGACGTCCAGTCATAACGGTTGGATAGTGTAGAGGCCGGCAGATGGCAAGGTACCGATCAAATGCCATAATGGCCAAGAAGAAGCATTCTGTAGAACCCAAGGAGAAGAAAAAGTAGAACTGGAGAAAGCACCCAGAGAAGGAGATGACCTTGGTGTCAGAGAGGAAGTTGGCTAACATGTTGGGGACAGTGGAGGTGACATACCAGATCTCTAGGAAGGAGAAGTTGGCGAGCAAGATGTACATGGGGGTGTGGAGTCTCTGATCCCAGCGCACAGCACAGATGATGGACCCATTGCCCATGAGGGTCAGGAGGTAGACAACAGAGAAGAGCACAAAGAGGAGGATCTGCCCCTCCCTGGAGCAAGGGAAGCCCAGGAGGATGAAGCCAGTGATGGTGCTGGAGGTGTTGAGAGTATTTGAGATTTTCATGTGTCTGGAAGCTGTGAAAAAAACCATCAAATTATTGAATGCCTGTAAAGACACATGAGGCCCCAGATTATATTTAAACAATTTTGGGAAAGAAAATAAAGACATGTATGTTAATAGTTACGTTTTCTCTTTGAAATTGAAATAATTGACCTGGGTTGCTTTTTATTCTCATTCACATTTTCACTGTGGAATCAAGAAAACTTTGGTTAGGATTGATAAGGTCTTGAAGGAGAGTGTTTTAGAGGTGTTTTAAGGTTATATTAGACCTTATGCTTAATAGAGTTTCTATCTACCTACTTACCTACCTACATATCCTTTCAAAAATGGAATTTTTCCATTTTTAAAGGAGGTGACATCATTGCAGTTGTGGCAGAAACTGAGTCAAACTCGTTAGTTATGTTACACAAACTCAGAACTTTTTGAATGACTTCTTTTACATGACTTGAAACTGGCCTTATTTAAAACTAAATGATTAACTTATTAATTTAATAATATATGCCAATTTCATGTGTAAAACAGTCAAGCCAACTGGAGGGAATTAATCTTAGTTTCTGTTGTGTTAAAACAACAATTGTAGTCATCCAGTTGACCAAGGTGAAAGAATTGTTAATGGCCCATGTTGAAACAAGTCTGTGCTTACCTGAAAAAGAGATACGAATTTGCCTACTCTACAGTTATAGATAGAATTCTATTCCAGCAGTGCAAGTTATGGATGTTACTGATAATATGGAATTCTAAATAGCAGTGGATTTGTAGGGGATGCAGAGCTAAAATTTTACTCCATCTCCTAGAAACTACTGGGGAGCATCTCAAGACAGAGTGGCTTTTAAAGGATGAATATACACATAATGCCTTTCTTTTATTCTAAATGAGTAAGAGTACTTTTGTTGAACAATCATGCCTCAGGACTTAGAATCACTTCGAATCCTCTGTAAATAAGTATATAAATGAGCAACATAAAGAAAGTTGTGTCCCTCACTGCTTCTTTTTTAGTGTTAAATCCATATTTTGCTTTTTGAAATTTGGCAAGAGACCCAGGGAGCCTAATAATTTCTTACTAGGAGTAGTCAAGTTCTGGGAAATCTGTAGGGTCAAGAGTAAAAGGTGGCGCAGCCAGCTGACACCCCATCTCAAGAATTAGGTGTGGACACTTAAAGTGTTGTGTTGGAAGAAGAATGCAATTGTGTTGGGTGGTGATGAGACTGGGGAGTTATAACACAATAAATATTCTTTTAAAACACTTCTGCATCATTTTAAACTCAGGACCCCTTGATTCCAATGCCATGGGGGATTCTTGGAGCCGATAAGATCTCTACAGATCTGCTTCTATTTAATGTATATAAACTAGTATAGGGCTTAATGGACCCTGCTTTTGGTGGGGTGAAAGTAGGCTAGATTCTGGTATCCGCACTATGAACTTTAACTTTCTGGAAGTCTTTTCCTTTTCTGCTTTTTTTTTTTTTAAAACCCACTAACATGTTTTCTTTTTTTAATTTTTTTAAATGTTTATTTATTTTTGAAAGAGACAGAGACATAATGTGAGTGGGTTAGGGGCAGAGAGAGAGGGAGACACAGAATCCGAAGCAGGCTCCAGGCTCCAAGCTGTCAGCACAGAGCCTGTCGCGGGGCTCGAACTCAGGAGCTGTGAGATCATGACCTGAGCTGAAGTCAGACGCTCAACCAACTGAGCCACCCAGGTGCCCCTCTGCTTTTTTTTTTAATATGAAATTTATTGTCAAATTGGTTTCCATACAATACCCAGTGCTCATCCCAACAGGTGCCCTCCTCAATACCCATCACCCACCCACCCCTCCCTCCCACCCCCCATAAACCCTCAGTTTGTTCTCACTTTTTAGGAGTCTCTTATGTTTTGGCTCCCTCCCTCTCTAACCATTTTTTTTCCTTCCCCTCCCCCATGGTCTTCTGTTAAGTTTCTCAGGATCCACATAGGAGTGAAAACATATGGAATCTGTTCTTCTCTGTATGACTTATTTCACTTAGCATCACACTCTCCAGTTCCATCCACGTTGCTACAAGTGGCCATATTTCATTCTTTCTCATTGCAATGTAGTACTCCATTGTGTATATAAACCACAATTTCTTTATCCATTCATCAGTTGATGGATAATTAGGCTCTTTCCATAATTTGGCTATTGTTGAGAGTGCTGCTATAAACATTGGGGTACAAGTGCTTCTATGCATCAGTACTCCTGTATCCCTTGGGTAAATTCCTAGCAGTGCTACTGCTGGGTCATAGTGTAGATCTATTTTTAATTTTTGGAGGAACCTCCACACTGTTTTCCAGAGTGACTGTACCAGTTTGCACTCCCACCAACAGTGCAAGGGGGTTCCCGTTTCTCCACATCCTCTCCAGCATCTATAGTCTCCTGTTTTGTTCATTTTAGCCATTCTGACTGGCATGAGGTGACATCTGAGTATGGTTTTGATTTGTATTTCCCTGATGAGGAGTGATGTTGAGCATCTTTTCATGTGCCTGTTGGCCATCTGGATGTCTTCTTTAGAGAAGTGTCTATTCATGTTTTCTGCCCATTTCTTCACTGGATTATTTGTTTTTCATGTGTGGAGTTTGGTGAGCTCTTTATACATTTTGGATACTAGCCCTTTGTCTGATGTGTCATTTGCAAATATCTTTTCCCATTCCATCGGTTGCCTTTTAGTTGTGTTGATTGTTTCCTTTGCTGTGCAGAAGCTTTTTATCTTCACCAGGTCCCAATAGTTCATTTTTGCTTCTAATTCTCTTGCCTTTGGGGATGTGTCAAGTAAGAAATTGCTACAGCTGAGGTCAGAGAGGTTTTTCCCTGCTTTCTCCTCTAGGGTTTTGATGGTTTCCTGTCTCACATTCAGGTCTTTTATCCATTTTGAGTTTATTTTTGTGAATGGTGTGAGAAAGTGGTCTAGTTTCATCCTTCTGCATGTTGCTGTCCAGTCCTCCCAGCACCATTTGTTAAAGAGACTGTCTTGTTTCCATTGGATATTCTTTCCTGCTTTGTCAAAGATGAGTTGGCCATACTTTTGTGGGTCTAGTTCTGAGGTTTCTATTCTCTTCCATTGGTCTATGTGTCTGTTTTTGTGCCAATACCATGCTGTCTTGATGATGACAGCTTTGTAGTAGAAGTTAAAGTCTGGGATTGTGATGCCTCCTGCTTTGGTCTTCTTCAAAATTACTTGCGCTCATCAGGGCCTTTTGTGGTTCCATACAAATTTTAGGATTGCTTGTTCTAGCTTCGAGAAGAATGCTGGTGCAATTTTGATTGGGATTGCATTGAATGTGTAGATAGCTTTGGGTAGTATTGACATTTTAACAATCTTTATTCTTCCAGTCCATGAGCATGGAATGTTTTTCCATTTCTTTATATCTTCTTCAATTTCCTTCATAAGCTTTCTATAGTTTTCAGCATCTGCTTTTAAACTTAGTTGTTTAGGGGCCCAATAAATTTCTGAGACCACATATTTATCTTTTATAAAAGGGAGTCGGAAGCAGACAACTGAAGTGTTTAATGGGGTGCCTGGGTGGCTCAGTTGGTTGAGCGGCCAACTTGGCTCAGGTCATGATCTTGCAGTTTGTGAGTTCGAGCCCCGCATCAGGCTCTGTGCCAACAGCTTGGAGTCTGGAGCCTGCTTCGGAATCTGTGTCTCCTTCCCTCTCTGCCCGCCCCCCGCTTGTGCTCTGTCTCTGTCTCTCAAAAATAAATAAATAAATGTAAAAAATTTTTTTTAAAAAGAAGTGGTTAACATTTTTAAAAAGTTGTTCTGTACCAGCTCCACTCGTGGTTAAGGACATTAAGCATTTAGCCTTTTTTGCAGTATACCTGGAAGTGTGTTTTCAGTTATATGGAGTCACATGAGCCCGCTGATTGCTCAAAAATAAAAACAAAGACACACAGGAAGCATTCTGCTATGTGTAAAGGTCCTTGGTGGATTCTGAAAAATATTAAGTCCAAAAGTCTAGGACCAATGCAGAGCAAGGTAACTTAATTATGATCAACTAAAAACAAATGTTACTAATAATTATTTTTGACCAGGGCTGATTTGCTAGTATTTATGAAATTTCATTTTAGGAGTAAGCTTCTGCTCAACAATCTAATAATTGGCCCCTTGAATTAAATGTTTAAGAACTCTTTTTTTTTTTCCCCTGATAGAACTTACTTCAGTGTAGTATTTCCCCCCTTTCTTTTACCCTCATGTCTAATTATCAGCAATTTCTGTTCATTTTTCTCCAAAATAAGTCTCAGCTCCACCCACTTCTCTGTATTTCAAGCTGTCTTTTCTCCGCTGGACCACTGTGATGCTGTCCTAACTGCTTCTGGCTTCCACCATTGCCCTCTACAACCTCCTATCCATGCCACAGCCAGAATGACTATTGGAAAAAGGGAAATCCTATCAGTCCTTTTTCTTGCACACAGACTTCAATTAACTTCCCAAAGCACTTAGAATAAAATGAAAATCTCCAAACTAGGGTCTTTGATTTGCCCCTCTTAATATCCCCAACCTCATCTTGTGATACTGTTAACCAAACACACACATATATACACATTTTCTCTGTCTCTTATACTCACATGCCCACACACATATACATACACTCTGTTGGGAAAAGGAGGCACACACATACTTCACTAACATAAAGACTTCAAATATAAAATAGGGTTCCACAAGCAGATGGGTTACAGGGTGTACATTATCCCCTGTGCTGATCTCCCTGGGAGATACACATCTTTGGATTATACCCACCCTAGTCATCATTTCAGTAGAGAGGGACCCATTTCTATAATGATTTAAACTGAGGGTCAGCAAGCTTTTTCTTAAAAATTTTGGCTTGAAGGCCATATAGTCTCTATCACAACTACTCCCCTTTGCTGTTATGTGAACGCAGCCACAGACAATACCTAAATGAACACATGTGGCTGTGTTTCAATAAAATGTTATTTATGTCCACTGAAACTTGAGTTTCATATAACTTGCATGTGTTGCAGTATTATTCATATATTGATTTTCAAATTTAAGTTAAAAATGTAAAAATTCTTAGTTCAGTGGCCATACAAACATAGGCAGCTGGCTAGGTTTGGTCCATTGGTCACAGTTTGCTGACTCTTGCTCTATGTATATTTATAGGGACAGGAAGGCAAGAACCATCCATTTGACTGTGGAACAGTGGTAACTTGGTCCAACAATAATGACTTTATAAGAAAAAGAGAGGACCTATAGTGGTCAGCAGTTGCAATCAACCTCTTCTACTGAGCTAACAGACCTGTTTGGCCAGCTTTCAGCTAAATTATTAAATGAGTTTACAAAGCCATCAGGATTCGCCTTTTTCTCTCTGTCTCTACACACATACATACATGTATATACACACAATTTGCATGTGCACATGATAGTTCAGAAATAGAATATTGGCCTTCTTCTAGTTAATAGAAGCAACAAAATACTTTCCTGACTCATGGTTTTCGTCCTTCAAGTTCACTCTTTATCCTAAGTGCCCAGCACAGTCTGAAGAAAATAGTATTTTGTAAATATCTGTCAAAAAAAGATTACCTATACTGTACAGAGAATATAGATAGATGATAGATAAACATTTACCGGCCACTTCATTTGAACTTCAAAAAAGTTGTGAGATGAAATTTTAGGAAATGAAATGTACAAGAAAGGCTCCAACTGACCTGAGACTACTAGAGCATTAGTTCAGACTTGAGAGGAATTCCTTCCAAAGGAAGCAATGTGAGATGGAATATTCTGGGTAGTAGAACATGTTCCACTCCAAACCCAGAGGTTTCAGTCTGACTGCTAAAGATAGTTATGGTCCCACAGCTCTGGATGTTGAAGTAGGAGAGATTGGGATGAAAATTCTAAATTTGGCATCACAACAAAGTTGCTTAGTGGCTATAGTGGAGGTTTGTTTGTTTTTGTAAGCTTTATTTTCTTTATATGAAAGGGGAGCAACAGCATATGATTTTTAATCACTTTTTAGTATAAAATGCTTACTCCTATTCCAAGTACAGGACTAATACACATGCTATAAAGACTTTAATAGATCTAGAGGTGATATTTTAGTTACATTTATGTCTCAGATAAAACATCAGTTGGATAGATTTTTGCTCATACATGAAGCCAAAAGATCCAGGCCAACTACCTTTCAGGGCATTCTCTGACTTTGAGAGTCTGACAAAGCTGCCCTGGAAAACAAGAAGGGATGAAAAATGATTCTCTATGTGCCATCATCATTTCATGCTTGACTTAACTAAATTGACAGTGGGTGAAAAAAAAGATATTTCTTTTTTTTAAGTTTATTTATTTATTTTGAGAGAGAGAGACAGAAAGTACATGCATGTGCTTGAGAGCAGGGGAGGGGCAGAGAGAGAGGGAGAGAGAGAATTCTAAGCAGGTTCCACACTGCTTGCACAGAGCCCTGACATGGTGCTTGATCACACAAGCTGGGAGATCATGACCTGAACCAAAATCAAGAATTGGATGCATAACCCATTGAGCCACCCAAGTGCCCCCCTCCAAAAGATAAATCTAACAAGACTGTATTGTTACCCGCCTTTTATTACTTGGCTCCTCTGTACAGAGAGCGGCAGTGGTGTTTACCTGGCATGAGGCTTTGGTCAGTGGCAGAAGTTTTCTCCAGACTGTTTTAGAAAGTGATGTGTCGGACATAGTGCACATATGAATACACTGCTGCTGAAGTTATGTTACATATTCAGGATGCTTGGACTGAATCAATTGATGAGCCAAACAAAATAAACTACACTCTCACTTCTATTATATTTTGGAAAGATTGGATAGACCCAATCTAGGACAGCCAGGTCTTGAGATATAATGTGTAAGATGAGAGAAAGATGTTTCTCTGATATTTTACTTTTTTCCTAAAGCAGGTCTAAGAAGGCACAATGACATGAAAGGGTTATTGGTCTGCTCTCATAACATCACATCCATCTACTTCATTTGGTTTGGACATATTGTCACACCTGTGTCATTTCTGCAAAACCCTTGAAAATAAGGACAATGTTCTCATTTATGAGAAGTAATAGGCAGCTAAGCATAGTAGAAAAGCAAACAACTTGAAGTAATGAGCCTAGGGTTTGAATTACACATCATACTTTACCAACTGTGGAAACTTTCTCAGATCAATTATATAAACTATTTCCTGGTTTGTTCATCTGTAAAATGAGCTGAGTAACACTTTCACCAAATGGTTGAATGAGAGAACCTGTGGAAGAATCTTATCTACCTCCTGACACACAAAAATGCTTAGGAATTGTTAGCTCTAGAATATGTACCTGAAGCAAAGTAAAGGGGAGACTTATTTAGGGGGTAGTACCTTTTCTAGCTTTTCTAGCTCTTTTATGTTTATTTTCTCCTCCAAGCACGATTTCATTCCTTTCAAGGGGACAAAAGGGCAATCCAAACCTGAAGTTTTCTCTTATGGTGTCTGATCTTCCTGCAGAGGAGAGGTGGTCTCTTCCACAAAACCATCAAGGAGTGAAAGTGTAGAAATAGGATGATCTCTTGGTGTTTGCCAGGGGTTGGAGGGATTATAAGCAGAGCCTCCAGGGAGTGAGCCCTACTCCATGAGAATCACCTTTCTACTTCTAGAAGAAGAATGGTATCAGGAGACTGTTCTGTGCTAGTTCTTTTCTTCCCATGGGGCCTGCTTTCTCTGGAGACCCTGATGCCTTCTGCCTTTGTATTCCAATTAGCAAAAATATGGAACGCTTCACGAATTTGCGTGTCATCCTTGCTCAGGAGCCATGCTAATCTTCTCTGTATCGTTCCAATTTTAGTATATGTGCTGCCGAAGTGAGCACTCTGCCTTTGTATTCCAGTAGAGTAGAAAATATTACCTTTTCCAGCCACAAACTTCTCAGGGATGACAAGAGGTCTAGTCAATCTCCAAACTACTTGGAGCACCTGCCAGCTGCCCAAGGGAAAGTCTATCAAAGTAACATGGGGTATGGTGGCTGTATGAAGGAAGCCACTCACTGGGCCTCTGCTGAGTGTTGTCAATCATGGGTTTTAGGGGCAGAGCCTCTTCTGATTTTCCAGAAATGAGAGATGGGGGAAAGTGTGATGAGATCTCAGGCATAGAGGGCTGCGCAGTTACAGCAGGAATCAATCTTCTTGGCTCCTACCTAGTTTCTTCATAGATCTTTCCCTTTCTTGTTTATGGTTGGGCTCTGTGAGCCTCAAGCAGCTGAGTCTCAGGGCACAGTTTCCAGGTCCAAGAGAGGCCAGAGCAGGGCAGTTCATAGTTCCACTCCAGCAGGTGCACCTAGGAGTTGGGCTTTATGCCTTCCTCATCTCTGATGGGGTGCAGCTCTTTTAGCACAACTCATTCTCTCTCCCTGTTTCCAACTGTGGAAGGAGTTTCATCTTAAAGACTTTTTAGGGGCACCTGGGTGGTTCAGTCAGTTAAGCCTCTGACTTCATCTCAGGTCATGCTCTTGTGGTCCACGGGTTCAAGCCCTGTGTCAGGCTCTGTGCTGACAGCTCAGAGCCTGGAACCTGCTTTGGATCTGTGTCTCCCTCTCTCTCTGCCCCTCCCCTGCTTGTACTCTCTTTCTCTCTCTCAAAATAGATAAACATTAAAAAATTAAAAAAAAAGACTTAGTTCATTTCATTTCCATGTTTGAACAGCTTTGATGTTTCTCTCAGTCCACAACACAGGATTCAAAATTGGCAAATCAGGACACCTGCTGTTCAGTTTGAGCCCATCATTATTATTACTATTATTGTTGTTATATTCCTTTTCCTCACCATTTCCTACAGATGTCCTTGTGTCATGGCCACATCAATCTACTTAGGCACTCAATGGAAGATCATATATTTTCATGGAGTGAATAATTTTATCCTCTGAAAAGGAGACAGAAGCATTGCATTAACGACTAGCAGTAGGGGAGTTAAGCCCTGTGGGGTGAGGGACACAGAGAGATTAATTTACTCATGCAGATGAAGAGAACTAATTTATTGAAATGTCCTCTTTATATTCCTTTTCTTTTTTTGTTAGCCTCTCCTCTAATTGTTCCCCTCAGCCCAGATATTTTCTCACAGAATTCTTGGAGGTGGTATGAGTATAATGTAATGGAGATCATTGGTTTCTTGTCCATATTGTCTCCATATTTCCTCCTTTTTTTCACTTCAGCATAACTGCCAACATCCACATTTATTTCCCAATTTTTTTTTCTTGACTGGGAAACCAGCTTTGCCTGCCCATTCTTTATTCTTCCAGGCCGGAAATTCTATAGTTAATGACCTCTGCACTCACCAGAAGCCCTCAACTATAGACAGATGACAGTTGGGGCGTCAATATTCCAGCTTCCTCGATCATATAGTGGGATAACTCTGGGATGTCTACTTGGCTACTCTGGGGTTCTCCAGAGGGATTATCTCATTACCCACAGTGGTAGCTGGCTTGACAATGTACCTTTTGTTGGAATACTTCCCTTCCTTGTTTCACTTTTCCCTGTCAATGTTCCCTTCATTACCCAAATGAGCTACCTGCACTGGAATCCTTGTCTCAGGATTTACTTCTGGAGAGACCAACAAAGACATAGGGGCAGGTACATTATAGCCCTATTACCATTTGTAGCAATGTTTGATGAACAAATTTGTTTCAGGTTTCAAACAACCCAGTCAAACATTTTTTCCAAATAAACTTTTGACAACTTAAATGCTATGAGATGGGTGCTATTTTTTTATGTTTTCTTTAAAACTATTATGTACTTTGGAAAGGTGAATTATGAAATTCTGCTCTTCAAATTCACCTATAAATATGTAATCTACACTTGTTCTCCAGATGACTCACTCTACAACTTTTTTTGGAGAAAGAGCAAACCACTTTTGCCTTACCTAATTCTGTCATCTTCTTTTCACTGGTCATAGTAGCTGGACAAGATTAGATTATGGGCATGTTTTGTTTTTCTTTTTTTTTCTTTCCTTTTTAAAAATTTATTTATTTTTTTGGGGAGAGTGCAAACAGTGGAAGGGCAGAGAGGAAGGACAGAGAATCTGAAGCAGGCTCTGTGCTCTCAGACTGACAGCAGTGAGACCAATGTGGGGCTCCATCTCACCAACTGCGAGATCATGACTTGAGCCAAGTCAGACGCTCAACTGATTAAGCCACCCAGATGTCCTGTTTTTTGTTTCTCTTTATGCTAATTATGAAACTAAACTAGCATAGGCACTCAGCATTCACCAATAAACTTTGGTAAAAATTAAAAAAAATTTTTTTGAGTTGTAGAAGTTCTTTATATATTTTGGGTTTTAACCTCTTGTCAAATGTATGGTTTGCAAATACTTTGCCATTCTGCAGGTCGCTTTTCATTTTGTTTGTTTCTTTTGCTGTGCAGAATTTTTAGTTTGATGTAGTATCACTTAGTTTTTGCTTTTGTTGCATGTACTTTTGTTGTCATATCCAAAAAATTATTGCTCAGACCAGAAACTCCCCTGTAGTAGGAAGCTTTACCCTTATGGTTACTTCTAGGAGTTTTCCAGTTTTAGGTCTTATATCTAAGTCTTTAATCTATTTGAGTTGATTTTGTGTATGGTGTGAGATATAGTTCTAATTTCATTCTTTTGCACGTGGATATCCAGTTTTCTCACACCATTTATTGACACTATCCTTTCTCCATTTGGTATTCTTAGTCCTATTCCAAAGATTAGTTGAGCTTATATGCATAGGCTTATTAGATGTGTCTTCTTTCAACTTTTTAAACTCACTACCATATTTTGAAGCTTGCTACCAAGTTGGATCATACTAATTGTTTATTTTATCATCTGCTGGCTAAGCTGGAGAGTAGCATGCTTTACTTTCTTTCCCAAAGTAGTTACTTACATAGTCAAAACAGAACATGTGTTCACATCCTCCTTGGCACACAGTTTCCTTCAGAGTATTACTACAATATGAATATTCCAGGTTCTTATCCAGTTGATTGTGTTAGTTTCTTATTGATGCTATAACAAATGCCACAAATTTAGTGGCTAAAAACAATGCAACCATATTACCTTAGAGTTCATAGGTTTAGAGATTAGGGCATGAATATCTTTGGAATGTCATTATTCTGCCTACTACACTGGTCCAGGGAAGTGCAGATATAGACCCAGTTCTTGTAATCTGCCCAATCCATGGCAGGCTCAGGTAAGGCTGGTTTCAGGAGAGGACTCTGGCTTATCTTTCTTGGCATTATAATGCCTTCCCAGCCAAACTCCCCAGAAAGCGATATGATGGGCATATGAAGATCCAGAGTGGGCTGGAAGGCTCCAGAAATTGTCCCAGTGTGTCTTGTTTAGGATTTTGCCATCTGCATTTTCTGAGGAGCTATCAGAGAAAAGAAAGTTACTATATTCTCTGTAGTATGAGAGAGATCAAGCTGAGTGAGACTCTCAGCCTTTTCTTTTCTCTATCAATTTTTAAATAGACATTTTCCTAATCTTCCTGCTTTCCTGCTCCCCATGAATTTATTGCCATGGATTAACTCTCTGGATTTAATTCTGAAAAAATTAATGAATGACATATATTCTGACATTATTAAATTTTTTTTTCAACGTTTATTTATTTTTCGGACAGAGAGAGACAGAGCATGAACGGGCGAGGGGCAGAGAGAGAGGGAGACACAGAATCAGAAACAGGCTCCAGGCTCTGAGCCATCAGCCCAGAGCCCGACGCGGGGCTCGAACTCACAGGACTGCGAGATCGTGACCCGGCTGAAGTCGGACGCTTAACCGACTGCGCCACCCAGGCGCCCCTATTCTGACATTATAAATACAATTTTTATCACAAAGAATTAGGTGAACAGTATAGTTATTGAGATTTCATAATGGGTGAATAAACATAAGATATATCAGTCCTTTAAACCTAGGAATCATTGAGCCAAGTTTACTATTTTATTAATAAAATAACATACTTAATTATAATTTGAAATTCCTCTTGATATACTCTGTACTTAATGTAGGTAGTTAGAAAAAGCAAAAATGAAAAGAAGAAAAAAATCAAGTATACTTTTACTAGAGACACACGATATCATTGGTATATTTATTCCAATATTTAGTTTTCCCAAGGATTAGATTTTTTATTTCCTTCTTTTTTTTCCCCACAGAGGATTAACAGTGTGTTTTCAATATTATATCCATTTACTTAAAGTTCTAATTAGCCATTTACAAGTCCTAAACATTAAGTAAGCATTTTAAATGATTTTAAACTTTTAACACTGAGAATGTTTTCCATATTTGATATTGTTTGTAACTAAGTTATGACAAAATGGCAGTATGTGAGGGTATGTGCTTTGGCTAAGATGACTTGGGTTTGAATTAACCTGTCGTTATTATAAGTTTGCTTTTGGGCAATTATATTCTTATCCATATCTTAGTCTCCTCTCTGTAAAATGAGTATAATAGTGCCTACTTCATTAGGACTAAAAAAGATAATGCCTTTAAAGTGTTTAGCAGTGGTTCATATATAATCAGCTATCATAATGAAGCAGCAGAGATGGATAGAACTGAAGTGCAGGGGTTCAAATCCTGGCTCTAAACTCACTAACATTCCTGACCAAGTCACTGAAACAACTTGCCCTCCTTTCCTCATGTGTAAAATGGAAGTAACAACAGTGACCACCCCATAATATTATTGTGAGGTTTAACTGAGCTAATACCTAGAACAATGCCAGACACACAGCAAGTACCCAGTAAATGTTAGCTGTTATTGTGTTTAAAGGCTTATTAAGAGTTGTTTCTTCAATTTCTTTGTGTCTTCTTCAATTTCCTTCATAAATTTTCTATAGTTTTCAGCATACAGATCTTTTACCTCTTTGGTTAGGTTTGTTCCTAGGTATTTTATGGTTCTTGGTGCAATTGTAAATGCGATCAGTTTCTTGATTTATCTTTCTGTTGTTTCATTATTGGTGTATAGTAATGCAACTGATTTCTGTACATTGATTTTGTACCCTGCAACTGTGCTGAATTCATGTACCAGTTCTAGCAGCCTTTTGGTTGAGTCTTTTGGGTTTTCCGTGTAGAGTATTATGTCTACATATGAAAGTGAATGTTTGACTTCTTTGCCAATTTTGATGCCCTTTACTTCATTTTGTTGTCTTATTGCTGATGCTAGAACTTCCAATACTGTGTTAAACAACAGTTGTTGTTTGAACAACAGTCCCTGTTGTGTTTCTGATCTCAGCAGGAAAGCTCTCAGTTTTTCCCCAGTGAGGATAATATTAGCCGTGGGCTTTTCATATATGGCTTTTATGATGCTTAGGTGTGTTCCTTCTATTACAACTTTCTTTAGAGTTTTTATTAAGAAAGGATGCTGTATTTATCAAATGCTTTTTCTGCATCTATTGACAGAATCATATGGTTCTTATCCTTTCTTTTATTAATGTGATGTATCACATTGATTTCTTACACCATACACAAGAGTAAACTCAAAATGGATGAAAGACCTAAATGTGAGACAGGAAACCATCAAAATCCTAGAGGAGAGAACAGGCAACAACCTCTTTGACCTCAGCTGCAGCAGTTTCTTGCTTGACACATCCCCAAAGGCAAGGGAATTAAAAGCAAAAATGAACTATTGGGACCTCATCAAGATAAAAAGCTGCACTGCCAAGGAAATAATCAACAAAACTAAAAGGCAACCAAGGAATGGGAAAAGATATTTGCAAATGACATATCAGATAAAGGGTTAATATCCAAAATCTATAAAGAACTTACCAAACTCAACACCCAAAAAACAAGTAATCCAGTGAAGAAATGGGCAAAAGACATGAATAGACACTTTTCCAAAGAAGACATCCAGATGGCCAACAGACACATGAAAACATGCTCAACATCACTCACCATCAGGGAAATACAAATCAAAATACCACCTCACACCAGTTAGAGTGGCTAAAATGAACAACTCAGGAAAGTACAGTTGCTGGTGAGGATGTAGAGAAATGGCAACCCTCTTGCACTGCAAACTGGTACAGCTGCTGTGGAAAACAGTGTGGAGGTTCCTCAAAAAATTAAAAATAGAACTTCCCTACGACCCCAGCAATAGCACTACTAGGAATTTATGCTCCTGTATCCTTTGTATAAGGGTACATGTACCCCAATGTTTATGGCAGCTCTTTCAACAATAGCCAGATTATGGAAAGAACCTAAATGTCCATCAACTGATGAATGGATAAAGAAGATGTGGTTTATATACACAATGGAATACTACTTGGCATTGAGAAAGAATGAAATCATGCCATTTGCCGCAATGTGGATGCATGGAACTGGAGTGTATTATGTTAAGTGAAATAAGTCAGTCAGAGAAAGACAGATATCATATGTTTTCACTAATATGTGGAAATTGAGAAACTTAACAGAAGACTATGGGGGAAGGGAAGGGGAAAAATAGTTACAAACAGAGAGGGATGAAGGCAAACCATAAGAGACTCTTAAATACAGAGAGCAAACTGAGGGTTGATGGGGGATAGGGGAGAGGGGAAAATGAGTGTGGGCATTAAGGATAGCACTTGTTGGGATGAGCACTGTTATTGTATGTAAGTGATGAACCATGGGAATCTACCCCCAAAACCAAGGGCATACTGTACACACTGTATGTTAGCCAACTTGACAATACATTATATTAAAAAATCACAATAAAATAAAATAAAACCTGCATGCATATGTTAAAAAAAAGGAGTTGTTTCTTTGGGAACAAGTTGTTTCTTTGGGATTGACACCTAGACTTAATGGATCAAAGAGTATGTTCATCAAAAAGTATAATAGTCCTTCCTCGGGGAGGAAGAACAAAATATTTATTTTTCAAAGATAATAACTTTCATGTCATTATTTCTTTTAGGACATTCCTCCTTCCATCTGATGTTCTTTTTCATTATGTCTTACACTATGAGGTGGCTCACATACTTCACCAACATGGTGCCAGGTGTATCCACCAAGGTCCTCTTGGGGAACACAAGTTCATTCAGAGGGTTCAGCTGAAGAGACTCTAACTAAGAGACTTTTTATAGACACATAGAGTTAAGAGAATCAAGAATGGATAGTGAGGTACTCAGAGACTAGTAGCACTGAGAAACTATCATTACACAACACCTGAAAAGATCAAGAGAGGAAATAGTGTTCAGGAGCCCCCATGAGAGCTGGAGCTGTCAAGCAGGTGTCCTCTGAGAGAAGCTGCAGTCATAGAGAGATGCAGCCATTGCTAGCACCAAGTAGTGAACACAGAAGAAATGTACTGTTCAGGGTGAGCCAGAATGTTTGTGGGTCCCAGGGCACAAGTACAAGTGGACACTCACATACTAATATTTAAAAGTTAAATATTTAAAAGTTAAATCTAAATATTTAAAAGTTAAAAATCAAACTAACAAACTGTTCTGTAAAATATATCATATGCTTCTACATTTTCAGGTGTACTTTGTATGGACTTAGACTATTAGGTTCAAATTTGAATTCTCAGATTCCTGGGAGTTTCATGCAGAATGGTGGTGTGGAGAGAGCTGACCTCTGACTCCTGACCCCGGCTTGTGGCTTACTCCTTTCTCTTCTTACCCTTGAATTTGTTCCACAATGTGAGGGGCCTTCATACTCACAGGAGGACATATAGCTTGTATATCCAGGCTCTGTCCACATCCTTCAAATTGGCTCCAGTTGTCACCTGTATGATCTAGGAATGTACACAGAGTCTGCCATTCAGAAGATAGACTAAGGGAAGAGGTTCACACAGGCCCTGGAAGTGGACTTGGGGCCATTAGAGCAAGGAATTCCGGAGTCCTACATACTCAGGGCTTGATCTAGAAAGGGAGAGGGTGTAGGCTGTCTGTGGGAACGTCTTGTTGGTTCCACAGCCACCTCACCATTAGAGAATTGGAAGTGGCCAGAGTGGGGCACTCTAAAGCACAGGAATAATCGCCATTTGCCTGGGTATATAGGCTGTGTTGAAGCTAACTTATCTCTCTTCCTTGCCTCTGATCTCCTGATAGTGTTTCCCATTGGCTGAATTTAGCTGGAAGCCATATACCAATAGAGCTTGTAGGATGTAGTGTCCATGGTGGACAATAGAGAAGAGCACAAAGAGGAGGATCCAAATCTCAGGGCAAGAGAAGTCAGTCAGAGTGTTGGCACTTTGGAGGTGTTATAAATGTTCATGTATCTATTAAATGTAAAAAGACCAGCAGTTAGTGAATGTCAATGGAATGACCTAGGGTACCACTTCTGTCATCCCATTTACATCAAGTTAGGGGGTGGGACAGGTTCTAACTCCTACCTCTTTTGAGTATTGTAGTGGGGAATAGCATTTCACTCCCTGATTCTTTATCTTCTCCCTTTAAAGTATTGATGAACAGGCTCTATGTATACTGACTGTTAAGTTGGAGCTGACATGTGACATGGGTCCTTGCTCAGGTCCTTGCCATAGATCATGTCAGTGTCACTCACTGACTGTGGGTGTCCACTCAGGGGAAATAGAGTCAGATTTGCTGGCTGTACAAATACAATACAAAGGAGTTTTGGAATTAGTTGGTTTAGATGTTTCTGATATGATGGCTAAGTGATGTGAGATTGACTGACTACCATTTTTTTTGCAGGGTCTGCAATAGTTTCCTTATTAAATTTTTTATCTTAATTGATTGACTTGATAATTTAGTTCCTTGCAACTCAGAATAGGGCTAACCATCTCTCTGGCTAAACTGGATATGGTCTTTGTGTTGGGAATTATAGCATTAGTTCAGAAAAGGCATATCAAACCCTACTCACAGCCTCAATAGAAGATATCCTTATCTTCTGTATATCACTTATCTCTTACCAATGATTAACAGTTATATAAAATATAAGCTTATGTTTCTAAAACTTCTTAATCTTTTATTTTTTAAGTTTATTTATTTTGAGAGAGGGAGCAAACATGGTAGGGGCAGAGAGAGAGGGGAGAGAGGGGAGAGAGAGAATCCCAAACAGGCTCCGCACTGTCAGCACAGAGTCCAATGTGGGGCTCAAACTCACGAACTGCAAGATCATGACCTGAGCCTAAACCAAGAGTTGGACACTTAACTGATTGAGCTACCCAGAAGTCCCTCTCTTCTTAGTCTTATTGAATTATGAATTAAGGGTTAACCATAAAACTGTCTGGTGTAACTCCCCATCCCCTTCTCACCCTAATGCAAAACTATGCAATAATCATCATAAAAATAATTGATGTTTGCCTGGGACTGAACAGTAATTTGAACGATTTATAGGGCTTTCAAAGATTATATTTGATTTTACCTTTACATACAAGGGGACTGAGACTTAAAGGATTTTAGTTACTTTCTGCCATTGCACAACTAGTAAGTGGAAAAACTAAAGTTCATGGGAAGGTCATGAAGTCATGGGGAGGTCATGGAGTTTGGATCCATTGTTCTATGAGGCTATGTTGATGAATTGTTGGGGGTAATGATTACATTCTCATTTCCTGCACATTCACACAGTATACGGATGAAAATTCAGTCCAATACCATTTATTTCTTCACTACTTTGCTTACTTCTGCTTCATTTCCCTGACACTACTGAACGCTGCTGGCTCTCTGTCATGGCCAATGACTCATACCTGAACATCCATTGCACTATCCCATTATCATGACCCAGGGGCTCTGACAATTCTGGTGTATCTGTATTTATTCATTGGTGTCCTTATATACTTAATCCTCATTTTCTTCTTTTCCTAACATTACTGAGCACTTTCTGTGTGACATGAACCCACTGATACTCTGTTTTTTACCTCCATACACATCACTGAATATATATTTCATTCCCCGAGTCCCACAACTGGGAGTTTAGTTAAAATGTAGACATAGATCTTTCATTCATTTTGAGTTTATTTTTGTGTATGGTGTAAGAAAGTGGCCAATTTTCAGTCTTCTGGATGTTTCTGTCCAGTTTTCCCAACACCATTTGTTGAAGAGACTGTCTTTCTTCTATTGGCTGCTCTTTCCTGGTTTGTCAAAGATTAGTTGACTATACACTTGTGGGTCTATTTATGGGTTTTCTATTGTGTTCCATTGATCTATGTGTCTGTTTTTTGCCAGTACTATACTGTCTTGATGACTACAGCTTTGTCATATAGCTTGAAGTCTGGAATTATGATGCCTCCAGCTTTGGTTTTCTTTTCAGGATTGCTTTGGCTATTTGGGGTCTTTTCTGGTTCCATACTTATTTTAGGATTGTTTATTCTAGCACTGTGAACAATGTTGTGGTATTTTGATAGGGATTACATTAAATGTGTATTTGCTTTGGCTAGTATAGACATTTTAACAATGTCAGTTCTACCAATCCATGAGCATGAAATGTATTTCCATTTCTTTGTGTCCTCTTAAGTTTCTTTCATAAGTTTTCTATAGTTTTCAGAGTATAGACGTTTTACCTCTTTAGATTTATTCCTAGATAGCTTATGGTTTTTGGTGCAGTTGTAAATGGGATTGACTCCTTGATATTTTTTTTCTGCTGCTTTGTTATTGGTGTATAGATATGCAATGGATTTCTGTTCATTGATTTTATATCCTGTGACTTTGCTGAATTCATGTATTAGTTCTAGAAATTTTTGGTGGAGTCTTTTGGGTTTCCTACATAGAGGATCATGTCATCTGTGAATAGTGAAAATTTGACTTCTTCTTTGCTGATTTGGATGCCTTTTATTTCATTTTATTGTCTGATTGCTGAGGCTAAGACTTCCAGTACTATATTAAATAATAATGGTGAGGTGGACATCCTTGTCTTATTCTTGATCTTATGGGAAAAGCTATCAGTTTTTCCCTATTGAAGATATTAGCCATGGGCCTTGCATATATGGCCTTTATGATGTTGAGGTATGTTCCATCTATCCCAACTTTGTTGAGGATTTTTATCAAGATTGGATGCTGTATTTTGTTAAATGCTTTTTTCTGCATCTATTGACAGGATCCTATGATTCTTACCCTTTCTTTTTATTAATGTGGTGTATTACATTGATTGACATGCAAATATTGAACCAACCCTTCAACCCAGGAATAAATCCCACTTGATCATGGTGAATAATTCTTTTAATGTACTGTTGAATTTGATTTAACAGTATCTTGTTGAGAATTTTTACATCCAGGTTCATCAAGGACATTAGCATTTAATTCTCCTTTTTAGTGGGGTCTTTGGTTTTGGAATCAAGGTTGATGGTATTGTAGAATGAATCTGGAAGCTTTCCTTAGATTTCTCTTTTTTGGAACAGTTTGAGAAGAATAGGTATTATTTCTTCTTTAAATGTCTGATAGAGTCCCCCTGGGAAGCCATCTGGCCCAGGCTCTTGTTGTTGGGAGATTTTTGATTACTGATTCAATTTCTTTGCTGGTTATCGGTCTGTTCAGATTTTCTATTTCTTTCTGTTTCAGTTTTGGTAGTACACGAGTTTCTAGGAATTTTTCCATTTCTTCCAGATTGCCCAATGTGTTGGCATATAATTTTTCATAGTATTCTCTTATAATTGTTTATATTTCTGGGGTGTTGGTTGTGATCTCTCTTCTTTCATTTGTGATTTTGTCTATTTGGGCTCTATCTCTCTCTCTCTTTTTTTAAATGTTTATTTTTATTTCATTTTTGAGAGAGATAGAGAGAGAGAGAGAGAGAGAGAGAGAGAGAGAGAATGAGTGAGAGAACACATGTGGGGGGGTGGGGCAGAGAGAGAGAGAGGGGGAAACACAGAATTGGAAGCAGGCTCCAGGCTCAGCTGTCGGCACAGAGCCTGATGTGGGGCTCAAACCCACAAACTGTGAGATCATGACCTGAGCTGAAGTCGGATGCTTAACCAAATGAGCTGCCCAGGCATCCCTCTTTTCTTTTTGATAAGTCTGGCTAGAGGTTTATCAATTTTGTTTACTCTTTGAAAGAACCAACATTTAGTTTCATTGACATGTTATACTTTCTTGTTTCTTTCTTTCTTTCTATATCATTTATTTCTGCTCTAATCTTTATTATTTCCCTTCCTCTGCTGGCTTTAGGCTTCATTTACTGCTCCTTTAGGTGTAAGGATAGTTTGTGTATTTCAGACCTTTCTTGGTTCATGAGATAGGCCTGAATTGCAATGTACTTTCCTCTTAGGACCACTTTTGCTGCAGAGGTGTTTGGACTGTCATGTTTTCATTTTCATTTGCTTTCATGAATTTTTAAATTTCTTCAATTTCCTGGTTAATCCATTCATTCTTTAGTAGGATGTTCTTTAACCTCCATGTATTTGAAGGCTTTCCAAATTTTTTTCTTGTGGTTGATTTCAAATATCATAGCGCTGTGATCTGAAAATATGCATCGTATAATCTTTTTTTTTTGGTACCTGTTGAGGGCTGATTTGTGACCCAGTATGTGATATCTTCTAGAGAATGTTCCATGTGCACTCGAGAAGAATGTGTATTCTGCTGCTTTTAGGATAAAATGTTCTGAATATATCTGTTAAGTCCATCCAGTCCAGTGTGTCATTCAAAGTCATTGTTTCCTTGTTGATTTTCAGCTTAGTGAACTGTTCATTGCTGTTAGTAGGGTTTTAAATTTCCATAATATTATGGTATTATTATACATAAGTTTCTTTATGTTTGCTATTAATTGATTTATATATTTGGCTTTTTTCAAGTTGGAGCATAAGTATTTACAATGGTTAAATCTTCTTGGTGGATAAACCCCTTAATCAAGCCCTTCTTCATCTCTTGTTACAGTCTTTGTTTTAAAATCTAGTTTGTCTGATAGAAGTATGGCTACACTGGCTTTCTTTTGGCATCCATTAGCATGATAGATAGTTCTTCATGCCTTCACTTTCAATCTGCTGGTGTCTTTAGGTCATAAATGAGTCTCTTGTGGGCAACATATAGATGGGTCTTGTTTTTTTAATCCATTCTGACAACTTATGTCTTTTGATTGGAGCATTTAGTCCATTTACATTCAGAGTAATTATTGAAGGATATGAATTTGGTGCCATAGCATTACCTGTAAAGTTGGTGTTTTGGTGATATTCTCTCTTCCTTTCTAGTCTTTGCTGCTTTTGGTCCTTTCCCCCCCCACTCAAAGAGTCCCCTTTAATATTTCTTGCAGGACTGGTTTAACTGTCACGAACTCCTTTCATTTTTGTTTGTCTGGGAAACTTTTTTATCTCTCCTTGTATTCTGAATGACAGCCTTGCTGGTTAAATATTTCTTGGCTGCATATTTTTTCCCCCCATTCAGCACATTCAGTATTTCCTGCTACTCCCTTCTGGACTGCCAACGTTCTGCTGTGAACCTGACCTGTCTTCCCTTATAGGTTAAGGTTTTTGTTTGTATTTCCCCTTGCTCTTTCAGGATTCTTTCCTGTTTGTGTATTTGGTGAATTTGACTGTGATATGTCTTGATGATGGCTGGCTTTTGTTGAATTTAATGAGAGTTCTCTGTGTTTATTGGATTTTGATGTCTGTTTCCTTCCCCAGGTTAGGGAAATTTTTAGCTATAATTTGCCCAAATAAACCTGCTCCTTTTTCTCTGTCATATTCTGGGACTCCTATAATATGAATGATATTATGCTTTAAAGACTTGCTGAATTCCCCAAGTCTACATTCAAGATTCACTACCTATCTTTCCCTCTTCTTTTCAGCTTCATTATTCCATAATTTTATCATCTGTATCACTTATACATTCATTTGCTTCATCCATCCTTGTCATGGCATCTATTTGGGTTTGCATCTTAGTTATAACATTTTTTTTTGGCCTGACTAGTTTTTTGTTCTTTTATCTCTGTAGTAAAGGATTCTCTAGTGTTCTATGCTTTTTTCATGCCCAGTTGTATCTTTATAAGTGTTGTTTTTTATTTTTTTATTTTTATTTAAAAAAAATTTTTTTTTCAACGTTTATTCATTTTTGGGACAGAGAGAGACAGAGCGTGAACGGGGGAGGGGCAGAGAGAGAGGGAGGCACAGAATCGGAAACAGGCTCCAGGCTCTGAGCCATCAGCCCAGAGCGTGACGCGGGGCTCGAACTCACGGACCGCGAGATCGTGACCTGGCTGAAGTCGTACGCTTAACCGACTGCGCCACCCAGGCGCCCCTATAAGTGTTGTTTTAATTCTAGTTCAGACATCTTACTTATATCTGTATTGATGAAATCACTGGGGCATTACTTATTCCTATTCTTTCTTTTCAGGTGAATTCCTCCATCTTGGCATATTGTCGATGTTAAAAAAGAAAAGATAGGGAAGCTGGATTCTAGACGTGTTTTTGTCTGCTTGTTAAAAGAAGCTAAATTAAGTCAATCAATCAATCAACCAATAAAATTGCTTTTTCTGTATCAAAAGAAAAAACAAAAGAAGTTAGATCATATATCCCCTGGAGCTGAAGCTTTGCAGCACTTGCAGTAGACTGTGTGTGTGCCAGGAGTTTGTACTGATCTTGTGGGTGTGGAGCCTACTGCAGGGACTTGGCCTAGTGGAGATGCTTCTCCAGGGCTCATGGGAGTGGGGCTTCGTGTCAGCACCTCTGGGCTCCACTTGATGGCACTGTTTTGTTCACTGAAGTTGGTCCGTGCTTATGGGTGGGGTGAAAATGGCATTGCCCTGCTCTCCCCCGTGGAATGGTAAGCTTCTGCCTGCCACTCTTCAGGAAGCCCTCACAGAAGAGCAAACAATCACTTCTCCTGTGTCCCTGCTTCTGCCAGATCCCTGTCTTCACCCTGCCTATGTCTGAGCTGTCCACCTGCCAGGCAGCACAGCACTCATGCATTTTCATCTCAGGTACCCACTTGGGTTTCAAAACTTCAAATTTTGGAGATCTGTGTAGTGCCACCCATGCTAATCATCTGGGGGAGATCTTGTTTCATTATGGCCAGTGCTGGCTTATTCGAGATATTGGTTGCATGAACATGCACCAGTTCAGATTTATGGTAAAGCACAGAAGAAAGCAGGCACCAAGGCTTGCTGCCCTCAGCCAGCATACCCATTCTTTGTTTGTTTGTTTGTTTGTCTTAATCTTTTTTAAATATAATTTATTGCCAAATTGGCTTACATGCAACACCCAGTGCTCATCCCAACAAGTGCCCTCCTCAATGCCCATCACCCATTTTCCCTTCTGCATCCCCATTCTTATGTTAGTGAATGGGGCAACTCAATGGTGCCCACTGGCTCTTTTGCTCCTGGGCAGGCTGTGTCCCAGCTCTCAAATCACTCCAAGCAGGGGAATTGCTTCTCCCTGTGTGACCCAGAGGATCACACTACCTGCTCCTGGGTCTCCACCCTCTTTCCCCACTAGAGCACCACCAAGTTCACTAGTCACAACCCTGGTGATGGCTCAGACTTCTAAAACTTCAGACTTTGAGCTCCACTGCTTATAAGAACTTGCAATGGTCAGCCCTTCTCCTTTTTCCAGTTAATGGTTTGGGGAGTATTGTGAAATTCCCCATGTGCACTTTCACTCTTTCTCTCTCTTTCTCCTTCCTCTCTCTACAATCAGGGCTCCCTCCCCTACACAGCACCCACAGCTCTTCTCTCCTCCAAATCAACTCTCTGCAGTTCCTACCTTCCACAATGTGGTGGTTTATTCACCTCTAGTTGTGCAGTTTTGCTCTCTCAGTCCTCAGATATATTTCTTGGGTGTTCAAAATGATTTGATATTTATCTAACTGCGCTTGAGGACAAAGCAAACCTAGGGTCTTCCTATTCCTCTGCCATCTTAACTCCTTCTCCACACTCCTGAAAATCTATCCCATAAAAATAAAGACCCAAGTACATTAGAGTGTGTGTGCCTGTGTGTGTGTGTGTGTGTGTGCGTGTGTGTGTGTTGCATCATTGTTTACAGGGATAAAAATAGGAAGTTAATGCATAGAAGTAGAGAAACAGCTGAGTAAATAGTGCTAAATGAACAATTAAAGGGCCAAGAAGAATAATGAGTTAAAATTTATAGTAGTTGACTTTGAAGGAAGTCATCAACATAATGTTAAGTGAAAAAATCATGATAAAAATAAGTATGCATTGTGAAAACTTCCCAGTGAAAACTGTGAAGGTGTGTGTCTCTGTGTGTATAAATATATAATTATATGGGTTGGAGAACAACATAGAATGCTATACATTAGTTATTAATATTCTTATTTAAGGGAGTGTCAGGTGGTTTTGGAGAGAAGTAGGGAAGGAGTGAAGGGAGAAAGGAAGAGTAAGTAAAGGAAAAGTAAAGAAAAGTGAAGAATAAAGTGAAGGGTGTCTTCCATAGAGACAGCATGTCTGTTGTGACCATATATGTAAAACTATATATGTGTGGGTATAAATTATATATATACATTGATATAAATTATATACTTAATATAATATGCATATGCATATAGACATGTCTGACTGAGGAGGTGATTACCTAAAATTTAATTATTGTTATCTTAGGATAATGTGATTTATATCTGTTTATACTTTGTGTCTAAACATGTTTATAATAAACAAGCACTGTGTAAATAAAAGAAGATAAGATATTTGCAATATAAAAATACATATTTCAGAGAAAAATGATTTTACTTTGAGATATAATACTAAATGTAAAGGGCAGGGCAAAGAACTGATACAGTTACTAGCTCTTGTGGTTCCTACCTTAAGGGAAATCAGATGGGCTATTTGAAGTTTCATGAGCCTTGAAGAATAATTTCCACATTTTAGTTATATGATAATAACGTTCCTTTGCAGGTGTTGTTTTTAAAAAATGTATTTTGATTTTAACTTTTGTTATGTTTTATATTTAGACTTCTTTTGCCTATAATTGCAGTAAATTGGTGAACATGAGTTGGAGTTAAAAAAGCTTCATAGAGCAATCCCTCTCAAAATAACACAAGCATTCTTCACAGAACTAGAACAAACACTCTTAAAATTTTCATGGAACCAGAAAAGACCCCGAATAGCCAAAGCAATCTTGAAAAAGAAAACCAAAGCTGGAGGTATCACAATCCCAGACTTCAAGCTTTATTACAAAGCTGTAACCAGCAAGACAGTATGGTACTGGCACAAAACAGACACTCAGATCAATGGAACAGAATAGAGAACCCAGAAATGGACCCACAAACGTATGGCCAACTAATGTTTGACAAAGCAGGAAAGAATATCCAATGGAATAAAGACAGTCTTTTCAGCCAATGGTGCTGGAAAAACTTGACAGCAACATGCAAAAAAAAATGAACCTGGACCACTTTCTTACACCATACACAAAAATAAACTCAAAGTGGATGAAAGACCTCAATGTAAGACAGGAAGCCATCAAAATCCTTGAGGAGAAAGGAGGCACAAACCTCTTTGATCTTGGCTGCAGCAATTTCTTACTCAACACATCTCCAGAGGCAAGGGAAACAAAAGCAAAAATGAACTACTGGGACCTCATCAAAATAAAAGTCTTCTGCACAGGGAAGGAAACAATCAGCAAAACTAAAAGGCAACTGAAAGAATGGGAGAAGATATTTGCAAATGACATATCAGATAAAGGGTTAGTATCCAAAATCTATAAAGAACTTATCAAACTCAACACCCAAAACACAAATAATCCAGTGAAGAAATAGTCAAAAGACATGAATAGACACTTCTCCAAAGAAGACATCCAGATGGCCAACCAACACATGAAAAAACACTCAACATCACTCATCATCAGGGAAATACAAATCAAAACCACAATGAGATACCACCTGACACCTGTCAGAATGGCTAAAATGAATAACTTAGGCAACAACAGATGTTGGCCAAAATGCGGAGAAAGAGGATCTCTTTTGTATTGTTGGTGGGAATGCAAGCTGGTGCAGCCACTCTGTAAAACAGTATGGAGGTCCCTCAAAAAACTAAAAATAGAACTATCCTATGACCCAGCAATTGCACTACTAGGGATTTATCCACGGGATACAGGTGTGCTGTTTCGAAGGGACACATGCACCCCCATGTTCATAGCAGCACTATCAACAATAGCCAAAGTATGGAAAGAGCCCAAATGTCCATCAATGGATGGATGGATGAAGAAAATCTGGTATATGTATACAATGGAGTATTACTCAGCAATCAAAAAGAATGAAATCTTGCCATTTGCAACTACGTGGATGGAACTGGAGGGTATTATGCTAAGTGAAATTAGTCAGAGAAAGACAAAAATCATATGACTTCACTCATATGAGGACTTTAAGAGACAAAACAGATGAACATAAGGGAAGGGAAACAAAAATAATATAAAAACAGGGAGGGGACAAAACAAGAGACTCATAAATATGGAGAACAAACTGAGGGTTGCTGGAGGGATTGTGGGAGGGGGGATGGGCTAAATGGGAGGGATTGTGGGAGTGGGGAAGGGGCATTAAGGAATCTACTTCTGAAATCATTGCTTTACTATATACTAACTAATTTGGATGTAAATTTTAAAAAATAAAAAATAAAGTTAAATTACAAAAAAAAAGAAAGACTGAATTACAACCTTCTGAGAATCTTAATTTTTCATCTGAAGATTAATGAAATAAATTGAGGAATTACTGACTTGAGTTTCACAGACTGCTATGAGATCCATACATGGAATTCAAAGTGCTATCTTATTGAAATTTTAATAAAAATTAAATGTTTTTTAATAAAAACTAAAAAAAAAAAAAGTACATATATACAATGGAGTATTACTCAGCAATCAAAAAGAATGAAATCTTGCCATTTGCAACTACATGGATGGAACTAGAGGATATTATGCTAAGCGAAATTAGTCAGAGAAAGACAAATATCATATGAATTCACTCATATGAGGAATTGAAGATATGAAACAGATGAACATAAGGGAAGCAAAAATAATACAAAAATAGGGCAGGGAACAAAACATAAGAGACTTTTAAATATAGAGAACAAACAGGGTTGTTAGAGGTGTTGTGTGAGGGTGGATGGGCTAAACGTGGTAAGGAGCATTAATGAATCTACCCCTGAAATTATTGTTGCACTATATGCTAACTAACTTGGATGTATATTAAAAAATAAATAAATTAGTTAATTAAAAAAAGAGCTTAATAGACCCTTTTCAGGGATACTCCTGACTTTTTTATTGCTGTGATCCTGTAGACTATGAGCTATAATTAGCTATGTGGGAATAATTCATTTTCCTGCTCTTTTCCCCCTCACCTCTCCTTACTTTGCACACACTGTTCTCCAGGTGACTTCTGTAACAACTAATATCTCTCTTGGTCATAATCCACCTCACAATTTAAATTTTTTCTTATCGTAAACTGTCAGTTCCATGAGGACTCAAATGTGATTTTTCACCTTATTTGATTCATTTACTAGCTCCGTACCTGACATATTGAAGGTATTCATTAAATGTTTTTGATAAATGAGTGAACAATAAAGAATATAATAAATACAATTGTTCTGACAAGAGACTAGATATAACTTCAACAGTTTATTTCCTCCCAGATATCCTCAGATGACAAAGTAATTCTCACATCGTCTCTCCAGAACCAAGAAGTCTGAATGAAAAGATATCTGTGGGCTCTTAGATCCTGACTCCTTCATATGCTATGACCCAGGGAAGACACCCTGCTTTATAGATTCCTCAAGGAATCCAGGAATTATGGAAACACTGTTCCTCAGGATCCAATTCTTGGAAATTTTTCTAATACAGATGACATCATCATCATCATCATCATCATCATCATCATCATCAATAAATGTATCAAGGATACCAAAGAGTACACAGTGAAAATATTTTCCTTTGCCTTGCATCTAAGACATTCTCAATCATCCTCCTTCCCAAGTTCAACCACTGTTAGATTTCATATCTACCCTTTGAAAGATATTCTATCCTTTAAACACACACATACACATTTATGATTTTATACATAAATGACAGCTTATGTATTATACATTGTTTATTCTCTTAACAATATAACTTGTGGGTGGTTCCATCTATGTGCATCTAAAACTCCCTCATTTAAAAAATTCTATATCATTTTCCATTGCATGGGCACATCATAAGTTATCTAAATAGGTCTCCATAAATGGGCATTTGTGATTTCTAGTAATTTGGTATTACAATGCTGCAACAATAAATATTCTTTTGCATGCATATTTTCACATATGTGTGATAGATTATATGTGTAGGCTAGGTATTTAGGAGTGAGTGCATTTGCTGTTAATGGATACTGTGCATTTTAAGTTTTGTTAAATTGTTTTGCAATTTGTCCTAAGTAGAAGTTGCACCAATTTACAATTCTATCAGTAATATACATATTTCCCCCTCCTCAGATGAAAGACTATTTGATGGCTACATATCTGAACGGCAAAAAATAATACTTTCTTATAGTTTATTATGTATTTATTTCTTTATGAGTAGAAAGAACAGCTCTTTAAAAAGATTTTTCTGTGCATTATATAGTTATGGCCAGAGCAAGTCACTCAAAATTTCCATTCCCCAGCTTCTTCATCTATAAAATGAGGGAATTGGATAATGTCTCTGAATCTTTTCTTGCTCTCATCATTCCAGGAAAAGTAGAAAACAGCCATGATGAATAAGCTCAATAATAGGATGAACAATTTTCAGAGTGGTATTAGTTACTAATTTTTTTCACCTGAAAAAATATGAAGGTAGGCCAATTACCCCCATTTTTCTTTATCAAGGTCATAACTTTTATATTCCTAGAAATTTCTGCAGGGCATGTTTCATATCTTTGTTCCTTAGACTGTAGATCACAGGATTAATGAATGGGGTTCCTACAGAATAAAACAGAGTCACAAGTTTCTGCATCCCAGCCTCATGCTCAGATGTTGGGCTCAGATACATGACCATCACCGAACCATAGAACAGTGAAACCACGGCCAGATGGGACCCACAGGTCGAGAAAGCTTTTCTTCGTCCAGCTGCTAAAGGGACTCTAAACACAGCTCTCAGGACCAGAGTATAGGACCCCATGATGCAGAGGAAAGGAATAAATAAGAGCAAGGAACTTATAATAGTCCACAAAAACTCCATTACTGGGACTCTGGCACAGGTGAGTGCTAATAGGGGACCTGGATCACACAGGAAGTGGTCAATTATCCTGGATCCACAGAAGGACATTTGGGAAATAACAATGATAGGTACTGGGAACCAAAGGAAACCAAGTATCCAGCAGCTGACCACAAGGTTGGTGCAGAGATGTCCAGTCATAAGAGTGGGGTAATGTAGAGGCCAGCAGATGGCAAGGTACCGATCAAATGCCATAATAGCCAAGAAGAAGCATTCTGTAGAACCCAAGGAGAAGAAAAAGTAGAACTGGAGAAAGCACCCAGAGAAGGAGATGACTTTGGTGTCAGAGAGGAAGTTGGCCAACATGTTGGGGACAGTGGAGGTGACATACCAGATCTCTAGGAAGGAGAAGTTGGCGAGCAAGATGTACATGGGGGTGTGGAGTCTCTGATCCCAGCGCACAGCACAGATGATGGACCCATTGCCCATGAGGGTCAGGAGGTAGACAACAGAGAAGAGCACAAAGAGGAGGATCTGCCCCTCCCTGGAGCAAGGGAAGCCCAGGAGGATGAAGCCAGTGATGGTGCTGGAGGTGTTGAGAGTATTTGAGATTTTCATGTGTCTGGAAGCTGTGAAAAAACCCATAATTACTGCATGTTCCTGGAATAGCAGAGGGGCTTCATTTTCTTTGTCCAAAGAAGAAACTGAGATTTGTTTATTTATAAATTATTAAGTCAATATTTATTGAATGTTTACTGTTTGCTAGGTATTTTTCCTAGATACTGGGGATATAGCAGTGAACAAAAGAGATTAAAATCCTTACTTCATTTAGCTTATCCCAGATAGGAGATTGCAATGTAGACTGGCATTACTCTGCATAATTCTCTTTTTCTCTCCTCCTAAACTAAATATACTGGGTTAGCTCTCTTCTTCATGAATGCCTTTGTAAGAGTAACTGAGGGGAGCGCCTGGATGGCTCAGACATTTGAGTGTCCGACTTCGGCTCAGGTCATGATCTCACCATTTGTGAGTTCAAGCCCTGCATCAGGTTCTGTGCTGACAATTAAGAGCCTGGATTGTGTGTCTCCCTCTCTCTCTGCCCATCCCTCACTAGTTCTCTGTCTCTTTCCCTCAAAAATAAATAAAAACATTAACAAAATAAAAACAAGAACCTGAGGTAATTTCTAATAGCAGTGTCATGGAGATGACCTGGGGCATAAGGGTTTCTGTAATTCTTAAAAAATGAATGGATAAATGCATTACCTTTAAGACCTCCATGAGTAGTCACCTAATGCAGCTGCTTATATGCAGGTGCCTTGTTGGGTCATGTGATTCTGGAGCAAGAAAACTGTGGGACTTTTGATATCAGTTAAAAATTATTTGACATTTGGCTATATTTCAACCTAACCTGTTGATTCAATATCTTTAATGCCATTGTTTACCAATTTTATGAGTAAATCAAGTGTGCTGGAGAAAACTCCTGAAAAAATTGCACCTAAGGCCATTTGGATTGTTATCCTAAAGATAAAATTAACATCAATAATATGACCATATTGGAAAAGGTCTGTTCTCTGGGGGTAAGGATGAAGTGATGTGCTGGAACCACACACCTCTTTTCTGGACCCAAGTTTGTTTAGGACATTTACTCGATTCCTATGGCAAGGGCATGTGTCTCATAAGAACTTTTAAGATCCTAACCATCTCTATCCCAATATCTATTGACTGCCACAGGGCTTTTGTGGCTTCAGCTAGGGTGGGAAGGGATGGGGAGAAGATGACTGTATTGTGAACTCCATCTTCTATATGCTTTTGCTGAGCTTTAAATTTGTCTGCCTGGGAGCTCAGGCTAAGTTCCACTTGATTATACATTTCTTCCTTCCTTCCTCCCTTCCTCCCTTCCTTCCTTCCTTCCTTCCTTCCTTCCTTCCTTCCTTCCTTCCTTCCTTCCTTCCATTCTTCCTTCCATTTATTTATTTTTGAGACAGAGAGAGACAGAGCAGCACAGAGCCTGACGTGGGGCTTGAACTCACGGACTGCGAGATCATGACCTGAGCTGAAGTCGGATGCTTAACCGACTGAGCCACCCACGTGCCCCTACATTTATTTCTCATGAAGGGCACTGAAAGCGGGCTTTATTTAAAAAGCTTATATTTGTAAAGCAACTCTCATTTAGAGTAAAAATATTCAGGACTTGATGCTTTTGTTGAAGAAAAATTTTTGCCCTAATTTGCCTGTTTCTGTAGAATGTGTTAAAACTAATATTGGAGTCCATTTGGTACACTGCTTACTCACAAATGGCAGAAGGCAGGATTTGATGTAACGAATGAACTCAGGTTATCCAGTCTCAGAAGTTAAAAGAAAAATTCTATGAAGCTTGTAAATAAGTTTACAGACAGAATACCTGGACTTGATCAATTCAAGGAATCTGTTGCTTAATAGTGATTATGTCTTTTGGTTTGGATTGTTTTATTGGGTTTCCTCAAATCTCAATTTATACTTGGTCATCTATTTGAACATCTTATTACTGGAAATGTGGGTAGTTAGAGTAAATCTTTATGGACTTTCTCTTTTAATATCACATCTCCCTTTCTCCTATCCTTCACATACAACTCAGTTACAATTTCTATTTGCTCTATTTCTAAAATTTATCTTGATGAATCTGCTTTTCTTTCTCCTGCATTTCCTTGTTCAAACTACCATTATTATTTCTCTGGATTACCACGAAGACCTCCTGAATTATCTCTCTTCTTCCTGCCTTTGCTTCTTTACAACCCATTTTCTACACAGTAGCCATATTGACCTTTTAATAATGTAAATAAGGTCATGTCATTTCTTTGTGTGAAAACATTCAGTAACTTCTCCAATGTAGAATAAAATCCAAGCTCCATTTTATGGTGCATGAGTCTCTGAACGATTTGACCTTCACCTACTTCACCAGTTTTTTCCCTTCCTCTCCCTCTTTTCCTCCTCTGCCTTTCCCTCTTCCCTCTTCTTCAGTTACATGGGACTTCTTCCTATACTAGAATAAGGCAAGTCTGTCTCTGACCAGGTGCTTTTGCTCTAGGTTTTGTGTGTGTGTGTGTGTGTGTGTGTGTGTGTGTGTGTGTGTGTGTTTGTTTTTGTTTGGAAATCTCATCTGGAACCCATTCTTCAGTTTCCAGCACTAATATTCTCTTCTTTTGAACACCCTATGTTAGTTCCTCTGCCATTCTTTTGTTCCTAAAGTTCTATTTATTTTCTTTAAGGTGCTTATCAAGATCTAAAATTATTTTATTTCTTTATTTATTTGTTGCATTTGCCAGTTGAATGAAGTCAGGGAACTGGTCTGTTGAATTCATTGTTTGATTATAGTTGTGGTGTGTAGTAGGTACTTAATAAATTGTTGTATAACTGCTCTTTTTTTTAACAAATATTTTTCTAATTATAAATATGTATATCATGGAATACTTTGAAAAATGCATGAGTTGTAATGAAGAGAATAAGAACTTTTAAAAGTATCTATAAAAGAAAATATTTTGGAGCACCTGGGTGGCTCAGTTGGTTAAGTGTCAGACTTTGATTTCAGCTCAGATCATGATCTCACGTTTTGTGAGTGTGAGCCCTGAGTCAGGCTCTGTGCCAACAGCATGAGCCTGTTTGGGATTTTCTCTATTCTCTCTCCCTGCCCCTCCCCCTCTTAAAAACAACAACAATGATATTTTGGGAGAAATATGTTCCAAGACTTAAAATAATATTATTTATTTGAAAGTGATTTTTACACCAAATGAACCTAAAATGTAATGTGAGTAAAATTTGCAGGGATGAATTATTTAATAGCTTCCATGTATTATCTTGAGTTACTAGAATTCTGGTATAGTTTTCAGGGAATTCATTTGAAAGAGGGTTTTGAAAGATTGAATGTTCTTGGTAACAGAAACTATTCTATTTTAAGTGATTATGTCTTTAACTGCTAAAGGATGGGTGGCAGAGAGGAAAAGTAGAAAGACAAGGGCCTAAATTCTCTTGAATAAAAAAAAAAACAATTATCTTGCTTTATGGATCTAGTATAGTTATTTAACATCTCTTAGTTTCTTGAATGTAGAATGGGAGCTATACTACATAATTCTGAATCCTGTTTATTTCTGAGATGTTTGTTGTTATTCTAGGAATACCCAGACTGCACAGGATAGCTAGACTTACAATTCTAGAAGTGATATATAATCCTGAAATGAAAACCCTTGCTGGATATTGTGTTAATTATAAATGAAGATATACAGGACAGCTCCCTTGCAGGATAGTTTTCCAGGTAAACGCCTGACAAAACTGTTCTGGAAAATAGGAAGTGTGTAAAAATATTTTATGCTGAATCTAATGAAATTAAATGTAAGTAAAGGTAGATATGTTTCTGCTAAGCTGTCTTATTACTCACTGTTTTTCAGTTAGTTCCTAAGTGTAGAAGGCAGCTGTCATGTTAACTGTCCATCTAAGTTGGCTGAGTCCCCCTAAATGGGCCTCAGAGGGTGGTATGGCCAACATTGTGGGAACGTGAACACAGGGGTCTCACTGTATCTATGCGATTCAGGCTGCTTGGACAGAAGATTAATAAGGCAAAGAAGCTTCACTTTTTAACTTGTGAAATGAGTATCCACAGCCTGGATTGCCCATAAGTAGTTGGTAATTGTGGTATAATAGAAGTAGTACTGAATTTGAACATGGGAGCCCAGGACTTGAATTCCAGCACTTATATTGCACTGTTGTGGGAAATTCTACAAGCCAGTTATTTCATACCTCTTAGTTTCCCCAAATGTCAAATGGAGGTGATAATGCCTTCCCCTGGGATAAAGACTGTTGAATGAGATAATGAAATGACAAGGTGGAAGCAACTTGTCGATATCTGACATAAAATAAATACCAAATGTTTTATGTAAGACTGTAGTAGAATTAGCAGGAAGCTTTTTTTCAGAGATATAGATTCTCCAGCTATATTTTAATATTTTTCCCTCTCTAAGCACTACATTACCTTCTTCCCTGAAGCATGAAAGGAAATCCAACTGAAACTTCTCAGTCAGTTTCTTGTAGGCTTTTCTGAGAGTAGAAGTAGTTGCTTTTGTGTAACCAGTTGGAGAGAAGGTGTAAAAATAGGTTGGAATGAAGATCAGTGAATGTATGTACTGTAGGATCCAGGAATTATAAGCAGAGTTTGTCTTTTGCTCCTTGAGGATTCATTTACTGTCTCTAGAAGGGGAGCTGTGCCAGGAGACATATCTGTGCTAACTATTCCCTTGCTCACTCCCTCCTTTCTCTGGAGACCCTTGTGCCTCCATTTCTGTCTTTATTTTCCCCAGTGGTGGAGGAAGTAATATCTTTTTTTGGGTCTAAATCTCTTAGAGATAGCCAGAGATGGAATCAATAGTGAACAATCACTCACCAACCTGTTCAGAATATGTATCTTATGCTTAAGGAAATTCTGTCAAACAAAACCCAAGATAAGGTGTCAGTATTGCAGAAGTTAATTTGTTTGCCTTCTGATAAATTGCTGTCAATTCTGAGTCTTGGGGAAAGATCCCCCACCCCCCACCAAAATAAAGAGGAGATTGGTTGGGGGGAGTAATGGACCTTAGCCAAGGGGCTGTGGAATCACTCTCTTTCCAAGGCCACTATGGCCTCCTCAGTGACCTTTCCTGCTCTTCTTTCAGTTAGAGGTTCTGAGTCACAGCAGCTTCATTGAAGAATCCTGCTTCTCATGGGACACTTATCAGGCCCAAGGATACTCTTGGCCAAAGGGGTGACATAGCAGGGTCATTCTGCAGCTAAGTGCAGAGAAGATGCCCTTGGGAATTGGCTTTCAATTTTTCTTCATCCTTAACAAAGGAGCAGATCTTTTAGCACTGCTCCTTGCCTGTTCCTTCATACTCCTTGAAGTAGTTTTCATCTTAAACATCTCACACTTGGTTGAAGCACCTTTGATGTTTCCCCTACCCATGGTGTATAATAACTCAAAGTCTATAGTCGGGTCAATAATGCCCCTGCAATACAGCTCTGCCTTATCTTTCAAGTCTTGCCTCTCAGAGTTTCCTGTTCTTTTTTCTCCTCTGCTCCATCCATACTTACATGTGCACACACAGAATTCAAGGCACGAATCTGGTAAGTGAGTCGTTTTACCTTCTGAAAGGCTTAAAGGAATGCCCTGACTCTAAAAGTGAGAGAACTCACTTCTGTAGAGTGATAAACTCAAAGATCTTAATTCACATATCCAAGTGTGGGAGGTTCACAAGTCAATTGCATGCAAGAGTACTCATGTGTTGCTGTGCTTGTTTTTCTTCCTTTTTATTTGCCATTCCCACCCCTCCTGGTACCTGTAATTAGATCTTAGAATGCATTGATACTATGAGCAGGTACATTATGGATTGGATGGGATATTGTGTGCTTGCTTAGGCACCTAATCACCATTCATGATGTTTCAATGGGAAAAACTTGTTGCAAATTTCAATCAGTCCTTGCATGAATTTGTATTTTCAGCAATGATTACTTTAAAAGTACACACTTTGTATGGGAAACTTGTTGCAAAAGACGATGCAAAACAAAAACATCAATGATAACTAAATACACAGAGAGTTGATGGTGTTTTATTTACACAGTATTCTCCTTTTCCTTCACATTTCCAGTCAGCTATTTTTATTTTTTTATTTAAGTTTTAGTTAACATACAGTGCAGTATTGGTTTCATGAGTAGTTTTTAGCGATTCATAACATACAACACCAAGTGCTCATCACAACAAATGCCCTCCTAAATACCCATCACCTGTCTAGCCCATCTCCTAACCACTTCCCTCCATCAACCCATAGTTTGTTCTCTATTATTAGGAGTCTCTTGTGGTTTGTTACCCTCTCTTCTCTTTGTCCCCACTTTCCATATGTTCATCTGTTTTGTTTCTTAAATTCCACATATGAGTGAAATCATATGGTATTTGTCTTTCTCTGATTGACTTATTTTGCTTAGCATAACACATTCTAGCTTCATCCACGTCATTGCAAATGGCAAGATTTTGTTCTTTTTTTTATGACTGAGTGATATTCCATTGTGTGTGTATATATATACCACATTTTCTTTATTCATTCATCAGGTGGTGGACATTTGGGCTCTTTCCATAGTTTGACTACTGTTGATAATGCTTCTATAAACATTGAAGTGCATGTACCCCTTCAAATCTCTATATTTGTGTCCTATGGGTAAATACCTAACAACACCACTGTGAATTGTAGGGTAGTTCTATTTTTTTTTTTTTTCCTGAGGAGCCTCCATACTGTTCTCCAGTGTGGCTGCACCAGTTTGTATTCCCACCAGCAGTGCAAGAGGATTCCCCTTTCTCCACATCCTTACCAATACTTGTTTCTTGTGTTGTTAATTTTAGCCATTCTTGTGAAGTGGTATCATGTTGTGGTTTTGATTTGTATTTCCCTGATGGTGAGTGATGTTGAACATCTTTTCATATGTCTGTTAGCCATGATGTCTTCTTTGGAAAAGTGTCTATTCATGTCTTTTGCCAATATTTTACTGAATTATTTGTTTTTTGGGTGTTGAGTTTGGTAAGTTCTTTATAAATTTTGGATACTATCCCTTTATGAGTCATGTCATTTGCAAATATCTTCACTCATTCTGTAGGCTGTCCTTTAGTTTTGTTGATTGTTTCCTTTGCTGTGTAGAAGCTTCTTGATGAAATCCCAATAGTTTATATTTGCTTTTGTTTCCCTTGCCGTTGGTGATGTGTCTAGTAACAAGTTGCTGCAAAGAGGTTGCTGCCTGTGTTGTCCTGTAGGATTTTGATGGTTTCCTGTTTCATATTTAGGTCTTTCATCCATTTTGAATTTGCTTTTGTGTATGGTGTAAGAAAGTAGTCTAGTGTCATTCTTCTGCATGTTGCTGTCCAGTTATCCCAACACCATGTGTTGAAGACACTGTCTTTTTTCCATTGACTATTCTTTGCTGCTTTGTCAAAGATTAGTTGACCAAATAGTTGTGGGTCCATTTCTGGGGTTTTCTTTCCATGCCATTGACCTCTGTGTCTGTTTTTGTGCCAGTACCATATAATCTTGATGACTACAGCTTTGTAATATGGGTTGAAATACAGAATCATGATGCCTTCAGTTTTGTTTTTCTTTTTCAGTATTGCTTAGACTATTTGGGTTTTTTTCTGGTTCCATACACATTTTAGGATTGTTTGAGCTAGCTCTGTAAGGAATGCTGATGGTATTTTTTAAATTTTTTAATATTTATTATTTAGAGAGAGAGAGAGAGAGAGAGAGAGAGCGCAAGCAGGGGAGGGTTAGAGAGAGGGAGACACAGAATCCGAAGCAGGCTCCAGGCTCCGAGCTGTCAGCACAGAGCCTGATGCGGGGCTGGAACTCACGAACTGAGAGATCATAACGTGAGCCAGTCAGGTGCTTAACTGACTCATCCACCCAGGCTCCCCATGAATACTGATGGTATTTTGATAGGGATTACATTAAATGTGTAGATTGCTTTTGGCAATATATACATTTCAACAATGTTTGCTCTTCCAATCCATGAGCATGAAATGTTTTTCCATTTCTTTGTGTCCTCTTCAATTTCTTTCATAAGTATTCTATAGCTCTCAGAGTATAGGTCTTTTACCTCTTTAGTTAGTTTTGTTACCAGATATCTTATTTTTTTGGTGCAATTGTAAATGGGATTGGTTCTTTGATTTCTTTTTCTGTTGCTTCCTTATTGGTGTATGGAAATGCAACAGATTTCTGCAAGTTGATTTTATATCCTGCAACTTTGCTGAATTCATGTATTAATTCTGACAATTTTTCGGTGGAGTCTTTTGGGTTTTCTACATACAATGGTGAAAGTTTGACTTCTTCCTTGCCAATTTGGATGCCTTTTATCTCCTTTTGTTTGATTGCTGAGGCTAAGACCTCCAGTACTATGTTAAATAGTAATGGTGAGAGTAGACATCCTTGTCTTGTTCCTGACCTTAGGGGAAAAGCTCTTAGTTTTTCCTCGCTGTGGATATTAGCTGTGGGTCTTTCATGTATGGCTTTTATGATGTTTCCATCTATGCTTACTTTGTTGAGGGTTTTTATCAAGAATTGATGCTGTATTTTGTCAAATGCTTTTTTTGCGTCTATTGATAGGATCCTATGATTCTTACACTTTCTTTTCATTAATGTGGTGTATTACATTGATTGACATGCAAATATAGAAGAAAGTGTATTCTTCTGCTTTAGGATGAAATGTTCTAAATATATCTGCTAAGCCCATCCAGTCAAGTGTGTCACTAAAAACCATTGTTTCCTTGTTGATTTTCTGCTTAGATGATCTGTTCTTCGCTGTAAGTGGGTGTTAAAGTCCCCTACCATTATGGTATTGTTATCAATTAGTTTCTTTATGTTGGTTACTAATTGATTTATATATTTGGGTGCCTCTGAGTTGGGGCATAAATATTTATAATCGTTAGATCTTCTTGATGGATATGATATAATGTCCTTCTTAATCTCTTGTTACAGTCTTTGATTTAAAATCTAGGTTGTCTGATATAAGTATAGCTACCCAGACTTTCTTTTGACATCTGTTAACATGGTTCTCCATCCCCTCACTTTCAATCTGCAGGTGTC
Source organism: Puma concolor (assembly GCF_028749965.1). Classification (NCBI taxonomy): domain Eukaryota; kingdom Metazoa; phylum Chordata; class Mammalia; order Carnivora; family Felidae; genus Puma; species Puma concolor. Next base: position 77,812,390 of record NC_141672.1, read on the forward strand.
TTAGGTCTAATGAACCTCTTGTGGGCAGCATATGGATAGATCTTGATTTTTTTAATCCATTCTGATACCCAATATCTTTTGATTGGAGCATTTATTCCATTTACATTCAGAGTGACTATAGATATGAATTTAGTGCTGTTGTGTTACCTGTAGAGTTGGTGTTTCCAGTGATGTTCTGGTACTTTGTAGTCTTTGTTGCTTTGGCCTTTTTTTTTTCTCCATTCAAAGTCCCCCTTAAAATATTTTGTAGGCCTGGTTTAGTCGTCATAAACTCCTTTACTTGTTGTTTGGGAAACTCTTTGTCCCTTCTTCTATTCTGAATGACAACCTAGCTGGATAAATATTTCTTGGCTGCATATTTTTCCCACTCAGCACTTTGAATATTTACTACAAATCCCTTCTGGCCTGCCAAGTTTCAGTGGATAGGTCTGCTACTACCTTTATGTGTCTACTCTTGCAGGTTAAGGACATTTGCCCTTAGCTGCTTTCAGAATTCTCTCTTTACCTTTGTATTTGCAAATTTCATTATGATAGGTTGTGGTGTTGAGTTGTTTTTGTTGATTTTGAGGGGAGTTCTCTGTGTCTCTTGGACTTGAATTACTGTGCTCTTCCCCAGGTTAGTGAAGTTCTTAGCTTTAATTTGTTCAAATAATCCTTCTCCCCCCTTTTCCTGCTCTTCTTCTTCTGGGACTCCTATGATATGGAGACTATTTTTGCTTTATGGAATTGCTGATCTCCCTTGGCATGGTATAATAGTTTTCTTTCCATCTTCTTTTGAGCTTTTAGTTTTCCGTAATTTTATCTTCTATATAACTTCTTCTCTACTCAGATTCCTCAGCCCTCATTGAAAATATATCCGGTTGTTTTTGCAGATCAGTTATAGCAGTTTTTATTTCAGTCTGACTAGTTCTTAGGTCTTTGATCTCTGCAGCAAGGGTTTCTCTGGTGTCTTCGATGCTTTTCTCAAGTCCAGACAGTAGTCTTATGACTGTTGTTCTAAATTTTTGTTCAGATATATTACTTATATCTGTGTTGAGCAAGTCCCTGGCTCTGATTTCTTTTTGACCTTTCTTTTGGGGAGAATTCTTCCATCTTGTCATTTTGGCTAAGTTTCTGCCTTTTGTCTATTTTGAATGCTGGTTATGTTTCCTGCATCTGAAGATAATGCTATATTAAAAAGGGGTTAGGCACTGTCCAGAGCCTGGAACTTCAGGATGTTTCTGTATATGCTGTGTGCACTCTACTGTTGCATTTTGGCTTCTCTTTCCCATTGGTCAGTCCTCTGCAGAGCTCCTCCTTGCCTGCAGTGGTGGGGTGTTTGGACATTTAACTAGATGTACTTTGATTTGTTTGTTAAAATAAACCTCACACCTGCCACACTGTCACCCTTCAATGATGGATATCCATCTGCCAGTCCTCAGATTGATTTCCAGGGTGTTCCAAGTGATCTGACCTCAATACAGCTGTGTTTGAGGGATAGGGAAAGCCCAGGGTTCCCTTACTTCTCCACCATCTTAATTCCTCATCTCCAGTCAATTATTTTTTAAGGATGAAGTTCAAGATATTTGTGTATCACAATATACCATTAGTAATAGTAGGTGAAACAATCAAGCTGTAACAAAACTCTGTTTCTATTTTTGTTAATTATGAAATACACAAGCCCAGTTCATATTGAACTTAGATCCATACTAAAATTAATTTAAAAATTTTTTTCCTGTAGAAAAAAATTTGTAAAAATCTTGCATAGGATCAGCTAAGCATTTATCATTTAGGATTTAATGATTCTTATTCCATTCTATTTATTTGTGCTACAAAAATGTTACTTTAATTTTCAAATATGATAGTTTAACTTTGAAGGCAAAAATTCCTTTTCATAGAATTTTTTTTTTCTTGCATGATTTTATTTAAATTCAAGTTAGTTAACATATAGTGTAGTAATGGCTTCAGAAGTAAAATTGAGTGATTCATCACTGACATTTAACACTCAGTACTCAACACAACAAGTGCCCTCCTTAACCCATCACCCATTAAGCCCATCCCTCCACTTCCCCTACAGCAACTCTCAATTTGTTCTCTATAGTTAAGAGTGTCTTATGGTTTTCCTCCCTGTTTTTATCTTATTTTATTTTTCCTTTCCTTTCTCTATGTTCATCTGTTTTGTTTCTTAAATTCCACATATGAGTGAAATCATATGATATTTGTCTTTCTCTGACTTATTTTGCTTAGCACAATACACTCTAGATCCATCCACATTGTTGCAAATGGCAAGATTTCATTCTTTTTGATTGCCAAGTAATATTCCATTATATATATACACCACTTCTTCTTTATCCATTCATCAGTTGATGGACATTTGGGCTCTTTTCATAGTTTGGCTATTGTTGATAATGCTGCTATAAACATTAGGGTGTATCTGCCCCTTTGAATTAGTAGCTTTGTATCCTTTGGATAAATACCTGGTAGTGCATTTGATGGGTCATAGAGTTTATCTTTAACTTTCTGAGGAACCTCCACACTGTTATCCAGAGTGGCTGCTCTAGTTTGCATTCCCACCAATAGTGTAAGATGGTTCCCCAGTCTGCACGTTTTTGCCAACATCTGTTGTTTCCTGGGTTGTTAATTTTAGCCATTCTGACAGGTGTGAAGTGGTATCTCATTGTGGTTTTGATTTGTATTTCCCTGATGATGAGTGATATTGAGCATTTTTTGGCAAGAATGCCTTTGTTTTTAGAAATCTACTTTAGACCCTGGAAGTTGGCACCAATTTACTAGCATCTGGAGGGTCATTTGATTTTGTTGCTTGTTATTTATTTTGAGAGAGAGAGAGAGAGAGAGGGCGCGTGCATGAAAGTGGGGGAGGGGAATAAATAGACGGGGAGAGAGAATCCCAAGCAGGCTCTGAGCTTGGATGTTGTAGACTCTAATTCTAAAGTTCTCTATTGGCCAGCAAAAGAGCAGACACAGGATTGAAAGCGAGAGATGGCTAATGTCTGGGAGAAGACAAGAGCCCCGAATAAGGGTCCTTGCCCCATATTTATTCAGGTCAGAAGGCTTACAAACGTGATGGGCATGTACAAAGAGACAAAGAAACTGTGAGCATTAACTTGTGGATGTGAGGGGAAAGCGTTTGGGGTTTGAGTCAATACAAAACAAAATCCCATGCCTGGTAGATGGGTAAATGGTTGTTAACAGCAGACAGGAGGCACCGTGCCTGTTTATCTTAGCTAGCCTAGGGGATGAGACAGGGGGAATAACCTCAGGGTTAATAAGGCACCTTTTCTTTTGTTAACCATCTCCGCTCTGGGCTGCTTTGCCTGCAGCACAGGGGTCCATAGTCCAATTCACCAACTTACCTAACCTGGCCCTATCCTCCTGTGAAAGCAGCTTTTCTGCTATAGTACTAAACTGGGGGTGCTTCCACCCTGAATATCTAATCTTGTTTATTTCAGACACCTATATATTGGGCACTTTTGCGCCATTTCTATTTCAGGTCTTTGCCTCTCCCTCTCTATTTTGGGGGCTCTACACCCCCTCCCTATTTTGGAGTGCATTCACATCTCCCTATTTCTGGCACCTTTGTGTCTCCCTTTTCTCGGGGTGTCTTTGCGCCCCCCTATTCTAGGAGTTCCAATCTGGTTTACCCAAATTTGGGTGTGAGCATTTTGTGACTTTGTATTTCTTTATGCCTTGTTAACCCATTGGTGTAAGCCCGGGGGATTCCTAGATTACCCCCCACACTTGGTCAGAGTGTGTGTCAGCACGGAACCTGATGTGGGGCTTCAACTCACAAACTGTGAGGTCATGACCTGAGCCAAAACCAAGAGTTGGATGCTTAACTGACTGAGTCACCCAGTCGCCCTGAGGCTCATTTGATTTTAAAAATGGTCAATTTGTAATGTTGATTGGATCTGGACCAGGAAAAGAAATCTGTCCCTCCCTCCTACTATAAAAGATATCAACAGGATAATCAGGGAAATTATAGAATAAGGACCTAAATGAGATAATAGTATTCTATCAATATAAATATAAACCACATATTGTGGTTATGTGAGAAACCATTCCTTGTATCTAGAAAATACATACTGGGAGCACCTGGGTGGCTCAGTTGGTTGAGTGTCTGACTTGGTTTCAGCTCATGTCATGATCTTATGGTTCATGAGTTTGAGCCTCGCATCAGGCTCTGTGCAGGTAGCATGGAGCCTACTTGGGATTCTCTTTTTCTGCCTCTTCCCCACTTGTGCTGTCTGTCTCAAAGTAAATAAATAAAACTTAAAAAGAAAAAAAAATACACACTGAAACATTGAAATGTAATGGTGTTACCAAACTCCAAGTTTGGCTGCCCATTGCTTGAAATGCCAGTACTCAAGAGACAAGTTTTGAGTGGAAAGGAAATTTGAGCTTTATTCAGGAAGTGGGTCAACTGGGGAGAAGACAGACTTGTCCATAAACCAACTCAGGTTTCTGCACTGCCCAGGAGTTTTTAAAGGGGTTTAAGGTAGTTAATCAGCAAAAGAAATGTAATGGCCTGCAGCATTTCTCAATCACGTGCATACTCACTGGTGCCAGCTGCAAACGTTATCTCAGTGCTCCTGGGTTGTGTGAGGGCCTCCGGTTCTTGTTTTGTTCAGGAGTACTCTCTTCTTTCTGAAAAGGAGGGCAAGATTTACAGATACACAAAAAGAGGTTAGTAACATCATTTGTGTGACCTAAAAAAAGAAAAAAAATTGCTAAAAAAAAGTTGCTAGGCTAATCAGAAAATGGAGATTTGCTGGCCTCTGCAGTCTGGGAAAGTTCTGGTCCGTCACTCCTCAAAGCCAGCAGTCGGCAAACCTCAAGGAAAGTAAGTTAGTTCTGTTACAGATCAAGGCGCTTAGGTTTGCAAGCAGAGTGTGTTCCCTTAAGGTGAGTTAACTCTTAAAACCAGCTGACGTGCTGTAACAGGGGCAAGATGCCCGCAACTAACTCTCCAAAGGTATCTATGTAAAAAAAACAAGACACATGCACAGGGAAAGAGAGAGAGAGAAGGGGGGGGGGTGGTAATAAAGCAATTATAAATTTTAACCATTTGGAATCTGGAATAAGGGCATATAGAAGTTCCATATTATTCTTGCAGCTTTTCTATAAAGCTGAAAATACTTCAAAATGAAAAATTACAAAAAAAATCCTCAGATCTCTTGTATTTAAGTATGTCTTTTTTCTCTTGGTTCTCAAGGTCATATTTGGAAGCATGTAGCCTTTTTAAATTAGACAACTTCCAGAAATCTATCAGTAGCTACTTAATCAACAGTCACTATGTGTCTATGACTCTTCTGTGAATGAATATGAGAATTGCATAGAGAAATGTAGAGAAAAGTAGAGGAATGCAAATAACTGTAAACGGTTGTCCTCATCTACAAGTCTTTTAGCATGGGGAACTTAACACGAATATTCCAGAAGAAAAAAATGTGAAAAAGTTGCCAGGAATAAGCTATTTTATGAAATTATTTAATGAGTAAGAATTTTGGAGCTGTAAAGGACATTTACCTTGGGATAGGAAGAGTTATATTCTAAATATAGTCGTTCATTCATGACCCCAAATATATTTCATGTGGATCTATCACTCATGTGAAATGTGAGAACTTACTCAGATATATATTTACACTTTGTATTATTTCTTTAGAATTATTTTCCATATTTTATTATATATTTAAAACACACATGCATACATATATACTTAGATATGTATATATCTGTGTTTAAATAAAAACTGGGTTCTGAATTGTGATTTGTATTATATTTTGCAGACCAACTTATTTTATTCTAGTTCATTTACACTTGAAAGATAAATCAGTTTAAATAGTGAAGAAATATAAACAGTCTGCCAACTTTTTAGGGACACATTAACTCAGGAATGTGAGGCATAAGAAACAGTAGAATGTGATTGATAAGAGTCTTCAGTTTGAAATATTGCTAGTATGACTTTATCATAATTTATATCTTACCAGCTGATATCAGAGTCAAGAGACTTTCCTTGTTCTGTATAATACCCATGAAACTGACTGCAATGAAGCTGGATGGCCAACCTGCCTTTTCTCTTTAAAAAAAAATTTTTTTTAACGTTTATTTATTATTGAGAGATGGAGAGAGACAGAGCATGAGTGGGGGAGGGGCAGAGTGAGGAGGAGACACAGAATCTGAAGCAGGCTCCAGGCTCAGCTGTCAGCACAGAGCCCCATGTGGGGCTCGAACTCACAAATCAGTGAGATCATGACCTGAGCTGAAGTTGGATGCTTAACTGACTGAGCCACCCAAGCATCCCAATCCGCCTTTTCTCTTTTTCTATTCACAACTAAGTGTTCATTTTTAATATTCCTGCTCTTGCACCCATTATCTCAAGGGACTTACTGGCTCTCTTAACTTGATTATGGGAAATTTAAGAAAACACTTTTTGAAATCATAAGCTTTGTTAGAAAAAAAAGTAATGGACAGCATGGCTAGTGACTTTTTAATATAGATAAATATACTTAAGTTATGCCAGTTCTTTTAAACTTGGAAACTCTGAGCTAGATTTATCATTATTATTATTATTAGAAATAATTTACTATAATAAATTTATTATTGTACTATTACTTGACATAGAAACATTTTAAAATAAAGCACAACATTGGAAAAAAAAAGAAAAATTAGAAAAAAGAGACTATGTTATTACCCAAACATTGTCAATTATTATTTCTTTTAATTAAAAAAATTTATTTTAAAGAGATAGGGAATGTGAGTAGGGGAGGGATGGAGGGAGAAAGAGAATCTCAAGCAGTCTCTATGCTCACTGTGGAGCCTGATATGGGACTTGATCCCAGACCCTGGGATCATAACCTGAGCTGAAATTAAGAGTTGGCCACTCAACTGACTGAGCCACCCAGTCACCCCCAAACATTGCCATTTAAACTATTTTGGTGTGCTTCCCTTTTGTCCTTTTTTTCTAGACTGGATTTTAATTTCCTTGCACATAGGTGTCATACTGTATTTATAATAGTTTACTATGCTTGTTCACTAGGTTCTCATCAGCCATTTCCCATGAATGCTTACTAAGAGCTGAATATCATTCCAGCTTCAGTAGCACATAGAGAATTTTCCTGATTTTTCAATAATCTATTTAGTTATGCCATGACAAGTTAATAGTGATGAAAAACATCAACTTTGGACTCAGGGAGACCTGGTTGAGTTCCCACTTCCCTAGTTACTGTCAGACTGTACAGATATATATAGAATACATATAAAAATATAAATATAGAGAACACATATAAAGAACTCACATATAATAACCTAACATTAGGAGACAGCATAACATAACAGCTAATAATATGGTTTCTGGAGTTATACTTCTTTTAATTTAATTTTTATTTTATTTCAATTAGTTAACATATGGTGTAATATTAGTTTCAGTGTCCATTAGTTCAGTAATGATTCAGCATCTCCATGCATCACCCGGTGCTCATCACAAGTGCCCTCCTTCATCCCCATTACCTGTTTAACCCATCCCCCCACCCATCTGCCTTCTGGTGATCATCAGTTTGTTCTCGATAGGTGAGTCTGTTTCTTAGTTTGTCTTTTTCCCCTTTTGTTTATTTGTTTCTTAAATTCCACATATGAGTGAAATCATATGGTATTTGTCTTCCTCTGACTGACTTATTTCCCTTCCATAATACTCTAGCCCCATCCATGTTGTTGGAAAGGGCAAGATTTCATTCTTTTTTATGGCTGAGTAATAATAGTCCACTGTATGTATGTACTACATCTTTATCCATTCTGCTGTCAGTGGACACACTTGGACTGCTTTCATAATTTGGCTGTTGTAAATAACGCTGCAACAAGCATAAAGGTGTATATACCTTTTCAAGTTAATGTTTTCATAATCTTTGGGTAAATACCCAGTAATGCAATTACTGGATTATATGGTAATTCTATTTTTAATTTTTTGAGGAACCTCCATACTGTCTTCCACAGTGGCTGGACTGGTTGTATTCTCACCAAGAGTACATGAGAATTCCTTTTTCTCCACATCCTTGCCAACACTTGTTTCTTGTGTTTTTGATTTCAGCCATTTTGATGGGTGTGAGATAATATCTCCTTGTGGTTTTAATTTCCAGTTCTCTGGTGATAAGTGATGTTGAGCATCTTTTCATATGTCTATTGGCCATCTTCTTGATATGTCTTCTTTGGAGAAATGTCTGTTTATGTCTTCTGCCCATTTTCTAGTTGGATTATTTGTATTTTGGGTGCTGAGTTGTATATTTTTCAGTTATATATTTAGGATACCTACTCTTTATTGGGTATGTCATTTGCAAATATCTTCTCCTTTTTAGTTGTCTTTTAGTTTTGTTGACTGTTTCCTTTGCTGTGCAGAGCTTTTTATTTTGATGCAGTCCCAATAGCTTATTTTTGGTTTTATTTCCCTTGCCTCAGAAGACATATCTAGATAAATGTTGTTTTGGCCAATGTCAGAGAAATTATTGCCTGTTCTCTCTTCTAGGATTTTTATGGTTTCAGGTCTTACATTTAGGTTCTTAGTCCATTTTGAGTTTATATGTGTGTATGGTGTGAGAAAGTGGTTCGATTTCAGGGTGCCTAGGTGGCTCAGTCGATTAAGCATCCAACTTCAGCTCAGGTCATGATCTCATGGTTTGTGAGTTTGAGTCCTGCATTGTTCTCTGTGCTGACAGCTCAGAGCCTGGAGCCTGCTTCGGATTCTGTGTCTCCTTCTTTCTACCCCTCTCCTGCTTGTGCTCTGTCTCTCTCTCTCTCAAAAGTATAAATAAACATTAAAAAAATAAATAAAAGAAAGTGGTTCAATTTCATTCTTTTGTTTAAAAAATTTTTAATGTTTATTGTTTATTTTTGAGAGAGAGAGCGAGTGGGGGAGAGGGCAGAGAGAGAGGGAGACAGAATCTGAAGCAGGCTCCAGGCTCTGAGCTGTCAGCACAGAGCCCAACGCAGGACTCGAACCCACAAACCATGAGATCATGACCTTAGCTGAAGTTGGACCCTTAACTGACTGAGCCACACAGGCACCCCATCATTCTTTTGGATGTAGATATTCAGTTTTGTCAACACCATGTTTTGAAGAGACTGTCTTTTTCCCATTGAATATTCTTGCCTTCTTTGTTGAAGATTAATTAACCATATAAGTGTCGGTTTATTTCGAGGCTCTGTATTATGTCCTGTTTATCTTTGTGTCTATTTTTGTGTCAGTACAATACCTTTTTCATTACTACAATTTTGTAGTGTATCTTGAAATCTGGGATTGTGATACCTCCAGTTTTGTTTTTCTTTTTAAAGATTGCTTTAGGTACATGGTTTCTTTTTTGGGTCCATACACATTTTAGGATATTAATTCTTCCAACCGTGTGCATGGAATACGTTTCCATTTACTTATGTCATCTTCGATTTGTTTCATAGTGTTTTATAGTTTTTAGAATTTAGGTCTTTCACCTCCCTGGTTAAGTTTATACTTAGGTATTTTATTATTTTTTTGGTTCAAGTGTAAATGGGACTGTTTTCTTAATTTCTCTTTCTGCTACTTCATTATTAGTATATAGAAACACAATGGATTCTGTACATTGATTTTATATCTGTGACCTTACTGAATTTATTTATCAGTTCTAGTAGTTTTTTGGTGGAATCTTTAAGGCTTTATATACACACACACACACACACACTATATATAGTAATATATATATATAGTAATATATATATATAGTAATATATATATAGTAATATATATAGTAATATATATATATAGTAATATATATATAGTAATATATATATAGTAATATATATATAGTAATATATATATAGTAATATATATATAGTAATATATATATATATATATATATATATATATATATATATATATAGTGTGTGTGTGTGTGTGTGTGTGTGTGTGTATGGTATCATGTCATCTGCAAGTAGTGAAACTTTACTTCTTTACCAGATTGGATGCCGTTTATTTCTTTTTGTTGTCTGATTGCTGTGGCTAGTACTTCCAATACTATGTTGAATAAAAGTGGTGACAGTAGGCATCCTTGCCTTGTTCCTGACTTTAATGCAAAAGCTCTCCGTTTTTTCCCATTGGGTATGATGTTATTTGTGGGTTGTTCGTATATGTCCTTTATTATGTTGAGGTATGTTCCCTCTAAACCTACTTAGCTGAGGGTTTTTATCATGTACAGGTGTTATACTTTGTCAATCGCTTTTTCTGCATTTATTGAAATGAGCATATAGTTTTTATTCTTTTTCTTGTTGATGTGGTGTATGACACTGATTTATTTGTGAATATTGAACCATCTTTGCAACCCAGGAATAATCCACCTTTGCAACCCAGGAATAAACCCACTTGATTGTGATGAATGATTTTTATAATGTATTGCTGGATTTGGTCTGCTAATATTTTGTTGATTATGTTTTTTTGCATTTATGTTCATTGGAGATATTGGCCTATGGTTCTGTTTTGTTCTGTTGTGTTTTTGCAGTGTGTTTATCTGGTTTTGGTGTTAGGGTAATGCTGGTCTCATTGAATGAATTTGGAAGCTTCCCTTCCTTTTCTAATTTTTGGAATAGTTTGAGAAGAATAGGTATTAACTTTTCTTTAAATGTTTGTTAGAATTCACTTGTGAGGTCATCTGGTCCTGGTTTGTTGGGAGTTTTGATTACCAATTCAATTTCATTACTAGTAATCAGTCTGTTCAAATTTTCTATTTTTTTTTCTGATTTCAGTTTGAGAGGTTATATGTTTTCTAGAAATTTATCCATTTCCTCTAAGTTGTCCATTTTTTTGGGGTATAGGTTTTCATAATTTCTCTTATAATCCTTTGTGTTTCTGTGGTGTAAGTTGTGTTATTTCTCCTTTTTCATTTATGATTTTGTTTATTTGAGTCTTCAATGTGTGTGTGTATTCTTTTTTTTTTTTTTTTTTTTTTAGTGAGTCTAGCTAAAAGTTTATCAATTTTGTTTATCTCTTCAAAGAACCAGCTTCTGGTTTTATTGATCTGTTCTATTGGGATTTTTGTTTTGGGTTTTGTTTGTTATTTGTTATATATCCTTTAGGTGTAAGGCGAGGTTGTTTATTTGAGGTTTTTCTTCTTGAGGTAGGCCTGTAGTGCTATAAACTTCCCTCTTAGAACAGTTTTTGCTGCATCCCAAAGATTTTGAACCATTTTGTTCTTGTTTACTTTTGTCTCTCTATATTTTTTAAATTTCCTCTTTGATATCTTAATTTACCTATTCATTGTTTAGTGACATTTTATTTAACCCCCATGTGTTTTTGTTCCTTTCATATTTTTTCTTGTGGTTGATTTCTAGTTTCATACCGTGTGGTCAGAAAAGACCACATGTGGTGATTTCAGTCTTTTTGAATTTGTTGAGACTTGTTTTGTGGCCTAATATATGATTTATTCTGGAGAATGTTCTGTGTGTTCTTTTTTTTAAATTTTTTTTTTCCAACGTTTATTTATTTATTTATTTATTTTTTTTTGGGACAGAGAGAGACAGAGCATGAACGGGGGAGAGTCAGAGAGAGAGGAAGACACAGAATCGGAAACAGGCTCCAGGCTCTGAGCCATCAGCCCAGAGCCTGACGTGGGACTCGAACTCACGGACCGCGAGATCGTGACCTGGCTGAAGTCGGACGCTTAACCGACTGCGCCACCCAGGCGCCCCTGTTCTGTGTGTTCTATGTGCACTTGAAAAGAATGTGCCTTCTTTTGTTTTAGGATGAAATGTTCTTAATATTTCTGTTAGATCCATCTGGTCCAATGTGTCCTTCAAAACTACTGTTTCCTTGTTGATTTTCTGCCTGGATGATCTATTCATTGATGTAAGTGGGGTGTTAAAGCCTCCTACTATTAATGTGTTACTATCAGTCACTTCTTTTATGTTTGTTATTAACTGCTTAATGTGTTTGGTGCTTTCATGATGGAGGCATGAATATTTACAATTGTTATATCTTGTTGGATTGTCTCCTTAATGATTTATAGTGTCCTTCTTTGTCTCTTGTTACAGTGTTTGTTTTAAAGTCAATTTTGTCTGAAAAAAGTATTGCTACTCTGGATTTCTTTTCACTCCTATTTGCATGATGAATGCTTTTCCATCTCTTCATTTTCAATCTGCAGGTGTCATTATATGTGAAATTAATCTCTTTTAGCCAGCATGTAGATAGGTCTTGGTTTTTTTTTTTTTTTTTTTATATCCATTCTGTCACCCTATGTCTTTTGATTGGAGTTTTTAGTCCATTTACATTCAAAGTAATTATTGATAGGTATGTACTTATTGCCATTTTGTTACTTGTTTTATGGTTGTGTTTTTAGTTCTTCTCTGTTCCTTTCTTCTTTTGTTTCCTCACAGTTTGGTTGCTTTCTTTAGTGATGCACTTGGATTCCTTGCTCTTTATATCTTGTATATATGTTACTGATTAAAAAATTTTTTTTTAAACATTTATTCATTTTTGAGAGTGAGAGAGACAGAGCATGAGCAGGGTAGGGGCAGAGAGAGAGGAAGACACAGAATCCAAAGCAGACTCTAGGCTCCGAGCTGTTAGCATAGGGCCTGACGAGGGGCTTGAACTCACGGACTGCGAGATTGTGACCTGAGCTGAAGTCTGGCACTTAAGCAACTGAGCCACCCAGGCGCCCCTGTTTCTGATTTTTAATTTGTGGTTACCTTTTTTTTTTTTTTAGTAGTTTATTTATTTATTTTTTTTTATTTATATATGAAATTTATTGTCAAATTGTTTTCCATACAACACCCAGTGCTCATCCCAAAAGGTGCCCTCCTCAATACCCATCACCCACCCTCTCCTCCCTCCCACCCCCCTCAACCCTCAGTTTGCTCTCAGTTCTCAACAGTCTCTTATGCTTTGGCTCTCTCCCACTCTAACCTCTTTTTTTTTCCTTCCCCTCCCCCATGGGTTCCTGTCAAGTTTCTCAGGATCCACATAAGAGTGAAACCATATGGTATCTGTCTTTCTCTGTATGGCTTATTTCACTTAGCATCACACTCTCCAGTTCCATCCACGTTGCTACAAAAGGCCATATTTCATTTTTTCTCATTGCCACGTAGTATTCCATAGTGTATATAAACCACAATTTCTTTATCCATTCATCAGTTGATGGACATTTAGGCTCTTTCCATAATTTGGCTATTGTTGAGAGTGCTGCTATGAACATTGGGGTACAAGTGGCCCTATGCATCAGTACTCCTGTGTCCCTTGGATAAATTCCTAACAGTGCTATTGCTGGGTCATATGGTAGGTCTATTTTTAATTTTCTGAGGAACCTCCACACTGCTTTCCAGAGCGGCTGCACCAATTTGCATTCCCACCAACAGTGCAAGAGGGTTCCCGTTTCTCCACATCCTCTCCAGCATCTATAGTCTCCTGATTTGTTCATTTTGGCCACTCTGACTGGCGTGAGGTGATACCTGAGTGTGGTTTTGATTTGTATTTCCCTGATAAGGAGCGACGCTGAACATCTTTTCATGTGCCTGTTGGCCATCCGGTTGTCTTCTTTAGAGAAGTGTCTATTCATGTTTTCTGCCCATTTCTTCACTGGGTTATTTGCTTTTCGGGTGTGGAGTTTGGTGAGCTCTTTATAGATTTTGGATACTAGCCCTTTGTCTGATATGTCATTTGCAAATATCTTTTCCCATTCCGTTGGTTGCCTTTTAGTTTTGTTGGTTGTTTCCTTTGCTGTGCAGAAGCTTTTAATCTTCATAAGGTCCCAGGAATTCACTTTTGCTTTTAATTCCCTTGCCTTTGGGGATGTGTCGAGTAAGAGACTGCTACGGCTGAGGTCAGAGAGGTCTTTTCCTGCTTTCTCCTCTACGGTTTTGATGGTTTCCTGTCTCACATTCAGGTCCTTTATCCATTTTGAGTTTATTTTTGTGAATGGTGTGAAAAAGTGGTCTAGTTTCAACCTTCTGCATGTTGCCGTCCAGTTCTCCCAGCACCATTTGTTAAAGAGACTGTCTTTTTTCCATTGGATGTTCTTTCCTGCTTTGTCAAAGATGAGTTGGCCATACGTTTGTGGGTCTAGTTCTGGGGTTTCTATTCTATTCCATTGGTCTATGTGTCTGTTTTTGTGCCAATACCATGCTGTCTTGATGATGACAGCTTTGCAGTAGAGGCTAAAGTCTGGGATTGTGATGCCTCCTGCTTTGGTCTTCTTCTTCAAAATTGCTTTGGCTATTCGGGGCCTTTTGTGGTTCCATATGAAATTTAGGATTGCTTGTTCTAGTTTCGAGAAGAATGCTGGTGCAATTTTGATTGGGATTGCATTGAATGTGTAGATAGCTTTGGGTAGTATTGACATTTTGACAATATTTATTCTTCCAACCCATGAGCAGGGAATGTCTTTCCATCTCTTTAAATCTTCTTCAATTACCTTCATAAGCTTTCTATAGTTTTCAGCATACAGATCCTTTACATCTTTGGTTAGATTTATTCCTAGGTATTTTATGCTTCTTGGTGCAATTGTGAATGGGATCAGTTTCTTTATTTGTCTTTCTGTTGCTTCATTGTTAGTGTATAAGAATGCAACTGATTTCTGTACATTGATTTTGTATCCTGCAACTTTGCTGAATTCATGTATCAGTTCTAGCAGACTTTTGGTGGAGTCTATCGGATTTTCCATGTATAATATCATGTCATCTGCAAAGAGCGAAAGCTTGACTTCATCTTTGCCAATTTTGACGCCTTTGATTTCCTTTTGTTGTCTGATTGCTGATGCTAGAACTTCCAGCACTATGTTAAACAACAGCGGTGAGAGTGGGCATCCCTGTCGTGTTCCTGATCTCAGGGAAAAAGCTCTCAGTTTTTCCCCGTTGAGGATGATGTTAGCTGTGGGCTTTTCATAAATGGCTTTTATGATCTTTAAGTATGTTCCTTCTATCCCGACTTTCTCAAGGGTTTTTATTAAGAAAGGGTGGTGGATTTTGTCAAAGGCCTTTTCTGCATCGATTGACAGGATCATATGGTTCTTCTCTTTTTTTTTTTTGTTAATGTAATGTATCATGTTGATTGATTTGCGAATGTTGAACCAGCCCTGCATCCCAGGAATGAATCCCACTTGATCATGGTGAATAATTCTTTTTATATGCCGTTGAATTCGATTTGCTAGTATCTTATTGAGAATTTTTGCATCCATATTCATCAGGGATATTGGCCTGTAGTTCTCTTTTTTTTACTGGGTCTCTGTCTGGTTTAGGAATCAAAGTAATACTGGCTTCATAGAATGAGTCTGGAAGTTTTCCTTCCCTTTCTATTTCTTGGAATAGCTTGAGAAGGATAGGTATTATCTCTGCTTTAAACGTCTGGTAGAGGGGCGCCTGGGTGGCGCAGTCGGTTAAGCATCCGACTTCAGCCAGGTCACGATCTCGCGGTCCGTGAGTTCGAGCCCCGCGTCAGGCTCTGGGCTGATGGCTCGGAGCCTGGAGCCTGTTTCCGATTCTGTGTCTCCCTCTCTCTCTGCCCCTCCCCCGTTCATGCTCTGTCTCTCTCTGTCCCCCCAAAAATAAATAAACGTTGAAAAAAAAATTAAAAAAAAAATAAAATAAACGTCTGGTAGAACTCCCCCGGGAAGCCATCTGGTCCTGGACTCTTATTTGTTGGGAGATTTTTGATAACTGATTCAATTTCTTCGCTGGTTATGGGTCTGTTCAAGCTTTCTATTTCCTCCTGATTGAGTTTTGGAAGAGTGTGGGTGTTCAGGAATTTGTCCATTTCTTCCAGGTTGTCCAATTTGTTGGCATGTAATTTTTCATAGTATTCCCTGATAATTGTTTGTATCTCTGAGGGATTGGTTGTAATAATTCCATTTTCATTCATGATTTTATCTATTTGGGTCATCTCCCTTTTCTTTTTGAGAAGCCTGGCTAGAGGTTTGTCAATTTTGTTTATTTTTTCAAAAAACCAACTCTTGGTTTCGTTGATCTGCTCTACAGTTTTTTTCGATTCTATATTGTTTATTTCTGCTCTGATCTTTATTATTTCTCTTCTTCTGCTGGGTTTAGGCTGCCTTTGCTGTTCTGCTTCTAGTTCCTTTAGGTGTGCTGTTAGATTTTGTATTTGGGATTTTTCTTGTTTCTTGAGATAGGCCTGGATTGCAATGTATTTTCCTGTCAGGACTGCCTTCGCTGCGTCCCAAAGCGTTTGGATTGTTGTATTTTCATTTTCGTTTGTTTCCATATATTTTTTTATTTCTTCTTTAATTGCCTGGTTGACCCACTCATTCGTTAGTAGGGTGTTCTTTAACCTCCATGCTTTTAGAGGTTTTCCAGACTTTTTTCTGTGGTTGATTTCAAGCTTCATAGCATTGTGGTCTCAAAGTATGCATGGTATAATTTCAATTCTTGTAAACTTATGAAGGGCTGTTTTGTGACCCAGTATATGATCTATCTTGGAGAATGTTCCATGTGCACTCGAGAAGAAAGTATATTCTGTTGCTTTGGGATGCAGAGTTCTAAATATATCTGTCAAGTCCATCTGATCCAATGTCTCATTCAGGGCCCTTGTTTCTTTATTGACTGTGTGTCTAGATGATCTATCCCTTTCTGTAAGTGGGGTGTTAAAGTCCCCTGCAATGACCACATTCTTCTCAATAAGGTTGCTTATGTTTATGAGTAATTGTTTTATATATTTGGGCGCTCCAGTATTCGGCGCATAGACATTTATAATTGTTAGCTCTTCCTGATGGATAGACCCTGTCACTATTATATAATGCCCTTCTTCATCTCTTGTTACAGCCTTTAATTTAAAGTCTAGTTTGTCTGATATAGGTATGGCTACTCCAGCTTTCTTTTGGCTTCCAATAGCATGATAAATAGTTCTCCATCCCCTCACTCTCAATCTAAAGGTGTCCTCAGGTCTAAAATGAGTCTCTTGTAGACAGCAAATAGATGGGTCTTGTTTTTTTATCCATTCTGATACCCTCTGTCTTTTGGTTGGCGCATTTAATCCATTTACATTCAGTGTTATTATAGAAAGATATGGGTTTAGAGTCATTGTGATGTCTGTATGTTTTATGCTTGTAGTGATGTCTCTGGTACTTTGTCTCACAGGGTCCCCCTTAGGATCTCTTGGAGGGCTGGTTTAGTGGTGATGAATTCCTTCAGTTTTTGTTTGTTTGGGAAGACCTTTATCTCTCCTTCTATTCTAAATGACAGACTTGCTGGATAAAGGATTCTCGGCTGCATATTTTTTCTGTCTAGCACACTGAAAATCTCGTGCCAATTCTTTCTGGCCTGCCAAGTTTCAAAAGAGAGATCAGTCACGAGTCTTATAGGTCTCCCTTTATATGTGAGGGCACGTTTACCCCTTGCTGCTTTCAGAATTTTCTCTTTATCCTTGTATTTAGCCAGTTTCACTATGATATGTCGTGCAGAAGATCGATTCAAGTTACGTCTGAAGGGAGTTCTCTGTGCCTCTTGGATTTCAATGCCTTTTTCCTTCCCCAGTTCAGGGAAGTTCTCAGCTATAATTTCTTCAAGTACCCCTTCAGCACCTTTCCCTCTCTCTTCCTCCTCTGGGATACCAATTATGCGTATATTATTTCTTTTTAGTGTATCACTTAGTTCTCTAATTTTCCCCTCATACTCCTGGATTTTTTTATCTCTCTTTTTCTCAGCTTCCTCTCTTTCCATAACTTCTAGTTCACCTATTCTCTCCTCTGCCTCTTCAATCCGAGCCGTGGTGGTTTCCATTTTGTTTTGCATTTCGTTTAAAGCGTTTTTCAGCTCCTCGTGACTGTTCCTTAGTCCCTTGATCTCTGTAGCAAGAGATTCTCTGCTGTCCTGTATACTGTTTTCAAGCCCAGCAATTAATTTTGTGACTATTATTCTAAATTCACTTTCTGTTATATTATTTAAATCCTTTTTGATCAGCTCATTAGCTGTTGTTATTTCCTGGAGATTCTTCTGAGGGGAATTCTTCCGCTTGGTCATTTTGGTTAGTCCCTGGCGTGGTGAGGACCTGCAGGGCACTTCCCCTGTGCTGTGGTGTATAACTGGAGTTGGTGGGCGGAGCCGCAGTCAGACCTGATGTCTGCTCCCAGCCCACCGCTGGGGCCACAGTCAGATTGGTGTGTGACTTCTCTTCCCCTCTCCTAGGGGCGGGATTCACTGTGGGGAGGCGTGGCCTGTCTGGGCTACTTGCACACTGCCAGGCTTGTGATGCTGGGGATCTGGCGTCTTAGCTGGGGTGGGTAGGCAAGGTGCACAGGGGCAGGAGGGGCAGGCTTAGCTCGCTTCTCCTTAGGCGATCCACTTCAGGAGGGGCCCTGTGGCAGCAGGAGGGAGTCAGATCTGCTGCTGGAGGTTTGGCTCCGCAGAAGCCCAGAGTTGGGTGTTTGCGGGGAGCAAGCAAGTTCCCTGGCAGGAACTGGTTCTCTTTGGGATTTTGGCTGGGGGATGGGCGGGGGAGATGGCGCTGGCGAGCGCCTTTGTTCCCCACCAAACTGAGCTCTGTCGTCAGGGGGCTCAGCAGCTCTCCTTCCCTTTGTCCTCCAGCCTTCCCGCTTTCTGAGCAGAGCTGTTAACTTATCACCTCCCAGATGCTAAGTCGCGCTTGCTGTAGGAACACAGTCCGTCAGGCCCCTCCGCTTTTTGCAAGCCAGACTCGGGGGCTCTGCTTGGCCGGCAAGCCGCGCCTCTGCCCCGGCTCCCTCCCGCCAGTCCGTGGAGCGTGCACCGCCTCGCCGCCCTTCCTACCCTCTTCCGTGGGCCTCTCGTCTGCGCTTGGCTCTGGCGACTCCGTTCTGCTAATCCTCTGGCGGTTTTCTGGATTATTTAGGCAGGTGTAGGTGGAATCTAAGTGATCAGCAGGACGCGCGGTGAGCCCAGCATTCTCCTACGCCGCCATCTTCCCTCCCCCCTATTTGATTTCTAAGTGGTATGGTGGTGTAGGTTGGGTTCCATGGACTTAGATGCTAAGATTTCATGCAGAAAGTTTGTTGTGGAGTTCTCTTGGGAACAACAGCTGTACAGGATCGAAGAAAGTAATGTAGGGTAGAAGGAGAAGTTGAACTGTAATAAAGTTGAAACAAAAGTTTTAGCTGTTGCCATGTGGAACCCCGTAGCTGGGATGGCTGTTCAGATTGGTTGTGGATGGAGGCAATAGTATCAGGCCTTTGTACACCAGCCCTGACCAATCATTGGATGAACTGACCCTAGGTAAGGCTGATAGGGATTACCCTTTGCTTTGAGGCAATTTCTGATAAGGAAGCTAGTCCTCAGCACACTAGACTTCTGTCAGTTGGAGAAATTGAGTGCCTCAGTCTTGAAGGAAAGATCTGGACAGCACATTACAACATCTGCTACATACGGGCCCACTGGGTGCCATATCCCATACCTATGGCACAACATAGAACATGTACTATGTGTGCTATGTGTCCTGTACCTATGCCATATCATAGAATAGAACATGTAGTATAAACTCACCATCATTCTCACTGTTTTGTATATCTTTGGACCAAATATGTTGGTTCTAAGAACTATGCTTCACATGCTTTCAGCAGCTGAAATGTGTATCTTGAAATCTGTGTCTTTGTTGGTGGTGATGTCTCTGTTCTCCATGGTGATGTATATGAATCTCATATCTAGCTATTTACTAGAAATGGAGATGACTAATCACATCCCCTAATACCCTCTATAATAATGGTATCTTTTATAAAGACTCTGATTATAAACTTCCTCAATGATAGCCTACTCAATAAGGACATGAAATTTGTTCTCAGTCATATTTTTTTATTAAATTTTTTTTTACATTTATTTTTGAGGGAGAGAGAGAGTGTGAGCAGGGAAGGGGCAGAGAGAGGGAGACACAGAATCTGAAGCAGGCTCCAGGCTCTGAGCTGTCAGCACAGAGCCCAACACAGGGCTCCAGCCCACAAACTGTGAGATCATGGCTTGAGCCGAAGTTGGACACTCTACTGACTGAGCCACCCAGGTGCCCCCTCAGTCATATCTTTTATGGAATGAATATTAGCTCGTGAATAGTTCTTCCTGTTAAAAGATCCTGTTGAAGGACCCTAATTAGATTAATTGTACATCTCTGGCCTACTATACAAAATGAAAATATTTGGTAACCTTACTTTGGAGTTGCATATTATAAGGCCAAATGTAAAGGCACTATATACAGAAGTCAATAAAATATAACTTAATTTTTGTAAGATAAAGAATGAAAAAAGCCCTGATATATAGTTATAAATATTTTTATATGATTAGGAGCAGAGAGAACAGTATGAAGCACATGTACTAGATTGTTGATATTGTTTGTGTAGCAGAGATGGGTGGGGGTAGAGTGAAAAGTAGATTAAGAATTAAGTGGTGGTGGTAGAGAGTAGGAAGGAGGAAATAAAGGAGTCCACCAGAAAAAAAAATTCTCATTCATGTAAACTTGACATATGTGAAAGAGTGTGTGATTTGTGTATACAAGAATACATGAAAGATTGGTCACTAAAGTCTTAATCGTGGTTAGCTCAGAGTGGTGGGATTTTAGATAACTTTAAAAATATTTTTATGTTTTATTGTTTGATAATTACTACAATGAGCATTTATATATTGAGCAAAGAGCAAGGTATTTTTTTTTTCTCTGTGGGTGAGAAGAATCACTGCATTAAGGAAATCTTTCCTGAATACCAATAAGTATCAGGGTATCCCTTGGAATTAAAAAGAAAGCCAAATTAATAAAAGTACATGAAATACACAAAGTACATTCCAGCTTACATGTTTCTGGCTCAAAGAATTAATTCTGAATGTAATATTTTAAATATAAGTATAATATTTATACTTTGATGTCCTTTAAAGATTGATTTTTGTATTTCAATACCCAAATGATATATATCTTCATTGTCCTCTGTTTCTTTTTATATCTATCTATTTGTATCTATCTTAATTGTTGAATTATGAATTAAGTTATATCTTTTAATAGGAAGAACTATTCATATTTATTTTGATTAAAGATGCTCATTACTCATTAATGTATCAATAGGTGTGGCCAATTATAAATCACAATGGGTAGTAAGTGCCCTGTGGACCTGTATTCTAGAAATAATTCTTTTCTGTGTATTGTGGCATACTTGTAAATAGATTGTGATCTGTGAATGGTTAAGTGCATTTTTTTTTAAAGAACTTGCCATGCTTTCTCACTTCTTAATATTCCTGGCTTTTATCTGTACTCTTTTTTCACTTGCTCTCATACCAATTTATAATTCCTTTGTTTATATCACATCTTATCCATTTGCCACTTGTTTATGAGCCCTGCAAGAAAAGGAAATATATCTTACTTCTGTATATTAGTCATTTCTAGCTCAGTGTCTAGCATATTGCATATATTTAATTGTTTTAATGAATAAATGATTATGGAGGAAAATAGTACAACAATAATAAAAATATAGCCACTTTCAATTTTCCATAGTTTATTTAGTCTCATTGGTCCTCAAAAGAGGAAGAATTTTCCTACTTTGCTCCAACAGAACCAAGGAATTTTTAGTGAGATGACATCAAGAGGTTGTCAGTTTCCCTCTTTTTCACTTTCTATCAATAATCAGTCCTCTTCCTAATTTCCCAAAGAATCAAAGAATTATGAAAAAAAAGTTTCCCTGGTTCTAATTTTATACAGGAATAGTTGTAAGATTTGTTTTTCAGTGTTAACATTAATGTTAAATGTTTTAATCTATGTTTAAATCTAGTATATGCAAATAGAAAGAAATTTTAAAAATACATAGGCATATACAGTGAAAATATCTCCTTCTTTCCCTACCCCCAAACACCCAATTAACTTTCTCAAAAACAAGCTCTGTTCTAGTTTCTTCTTTCTTCTTCAAGAAGCACATAATGTATTTCTGAACATAAATATATACATACTCATATAATTTTTCTTCACGTGAGAGATAGCCCAAGACAGCGATATTTTTCATTTTGTTTTTCATTTAATGATATACTTTCAGGGTAGCTTTAGATCAAAAGATGTGTACAGATCTTAATTTTTAACAGTTATATAGTATATTTCATTCTGTGGATGTATAGTAATTCAATGTCCTTAACTGATAGGAATTTAGATTGTTCCAATATTTTTCTATTGGAAACAGTAGTCAGTATTCTTGTAGATATACCATTTTTTTATATGTGGATATACTATTCAGGTTAATATCTAGGAACAGAATTGCTGAGTCAAATGAATGCTTTTTAAATTTTGATAATTTTTGTCAAAATGTCCTCCATAAGTATTGTACCAATTTTGCTCTACTAGCAAAGGAATAGATTGCTGCTTTTCCCAACATCCTGTTTGATCTTCATCAACTTTTGTATTTCTCTAATTCTAAATAAAATATAATGTCTTTTAGATATTTGAAAATATTTGCTGTATTCTTTTTTTTTTATACATTTAGCACCTTTTCTATTGTGCCGAGGTTAGAAGATATTTGTATATATTAAGATATTAATCTTTTGTCTGTAATTCATGTTACTATGACAGATATTCTGAAAGGCAGAAATATAAGCTGAACTGGAAGAGTAAGGACAATTTGTTGTTGTTAAAAGGGTAATAGAAAACTTTAGGTTTTGGCCTAGGATTGTATCCTTGTGTAATTTGTAAGGTCAAATACAAATAAATATTTAGGGGCTGACTGTTATTCAACATAGTATTGGAAATCCTAGCCTCAACAATCAGACAACACAAAGGAATAAAAGTATCCAAATTAGCAACAAGGAAGTCAAAGTTTCTTTCTTCACAGATGATCTGATAATCTATATGGAAAACCCAAAATATTCACCAAAAAAACTGCTAGAACTGATCCATGAATTCAGCAAAGTTGCAGGATATAAAATCAATGCACAGAAATCAGCTGCATTCCTATACACCAATAATGAAATAACAGAAAGTGAAAGCAAGGAATCAATCTCATTTACAATTGCATCAAAAACCATAAAATACCTCGGAATAAACCTAACCAGAGGTGAAAAATTTTTTCACTGAAAACTATAGAGAGCTTATGAAAGAAATTGAAAATGAAACAAAAAATAGAAACATATTTTATGCTCATGGATTAGAAGAACAAATATTGTTAAAATGTTGATACTACCCAAAGCAGTCTACATATTCAATGCCATCCCTATCAAAATAACACCAGCATTATTCACAGAGCTAGAAGAAACCTAACATTTGTATGGAACCAGAAAAGACCCCAAATAGTCAAAGCAATCCGGAAAAAGAAAACCGAAGCTGGAGACATCACAATCCTGGACTTCAAGCTGTATTACAAAGCTGTAATCATCAAGATAGTATGGTATTGGCACAAAAACAGACACTCAGATCAATGGAACAGAATAGAGAACCCAGACACGGATCCCCAAATGTATGGCCAACTAATCTTTGACAAAGCAGGGAAGAATATCCAATGGAATAAAGACAGTCTCTTCAGCAAATGGTGCTGGGAAAACTGGACAGCGACGTGCAGTAAAATGAACCTGGACCACTTTTTTACACCAGACACAAAAATAAACTCAAAATGAATAAAAGACCTAAATGTAAGACAGGAAGCCATCAGAGAAAGCAGGCAAAAACCTCTTTGACCCTGGCTGCAGCAACTTCTTACTCAACACATCTCCAGAGGCAAGGGCAACAAAAGCAAAACTGAACTGTTGGGACCTCTTCAAGAAAAAAAAGCTTCTGCACAGCGAAGGAAACAATCAGCAAAACTAAAAGGCAACTGACAGAATGGGAGAAGATATTTGCAAATGACATATCATAAAGGTTAGAATACAAAATCTATAGAGAACTTATCAAACTCAACACCCAAAAAATGAATAATCCAGTGAAGAATTGGGCAAAAGACATGAATAGACTTTTCTTCAAAGAAGACATCCAGATGGCCAACCGATACATGAAAAAATGCTCAATATAACTCATCATCAGGGAAACACAAAACCACAATAAGATAGCACCTCACGCCTGTCAGAATGACTAAAATGAACAACTCAGGCAATGACAGATGTTGGCGAGGATGTGGAGAAAGAGAATCTCTTTTGCACTGCTGGTAGAAATGTAAATTTATGCAGCCACTGTGGAAAACAGTATGGAGGTTCCTGAAAAAATTAAAAATAGAACTACTCTATGACCTAGCAATTGCACTACTAGGATTTATCCAAGGGATACAGATGTGCTGTTTCGAAGGAGCACATACACCCCAATGTTTATAGCAGTGCTATCAACAATAGCCAAAGTATAGAAAGAGCCCAAATGTCCATTGACAGATGGATGGATAAAGAAGATGTGGTATATATACAATAGAATATTACTTGGCCATCAAAATGAATGAAAACTTGCCATATGCAACTCTGTGGATAGATCTAGAGGGTATTATGCTAAGCGAAATTAGAGAAAGACAAATATCATATGGCTTTACTCATATGTGGAATTTAAGATACAAAACAGGGAAGGGAAGGGAACATAAGGGAAGGGAAGCAAAAAGAATATAAAAACAAGAAGAGGGACAAAACATAAGAGACTCTTAAATATAGAGAACAAACAGGGTTGCTGGAGAGGTTGTGGGTGGGGGGGGATGGGCTAAATGGGTAAAGGGCATTAAGTAAGACACTTGTTGGGATGAACACTGGGTGTTATACATAGAGAATAAATCACTGGAATATATTTTTGAAATCATTATTATACTATATGCTAACTAAGTTGCATGCAAATTAAAAAAATAAATAAATAAAATTAAAAAATAAATTGGAGGCTGAATTATCCTTGTTGAAAACTAGTGAAGACACTTTCCCTCTCCCCCACCTTTTTTTTTGAGCTTTTACTTTAGAAAACTTGTAATTAAATTTTTTTTTCTGTCTTTGAGATGTATGTAAAAATTAAATCTAAGTGAGCCTCTTGCCAACTTTATGACTCAGAAGTGTCTTTTTCAGGGACCTAAGAAGTCTCCTGAAATATAATCATCAATGTGGATACTGCCCCTATCTCCCATTTTCCATGGTAGCTTAGAAGCCTAGCTTTGGTGGCCTATCTGCTAAGTTGCAAAACTATGTCAAGTAATAAAGATGTGTGTATTTTTCCTTTGTATGAAGCCAATTAGCAAACAAAGATGGCCATCCAATTATCAGGTGAATCTATGATGAATTATGTATGACAAAGTGTGCTGTCAAATCTTTTTGAGAACTAGTTCCTATTTATCTTGAGAACGTGTGTAAATGGTTTGTATTTGCTTGGCTACATAAAGGAATGAGATTTCTTTATGTCTTTGCCATCTCTTATCAGATTGCCTGTGATTCACGTATTCTCTTGTTTTAATGCTTATTCAATAATAAAACTGTTTCTTTCTCTTCTACTTTTGTGGATAGGTTTTCTGTCTTAGCAGGAGATATTTTTAATTCTATTTCTGCAACAAATTCTACTAAGTTTTTTCAATCTATGACTCTGTCATTTCTAAAATTAGGGAGATGAGTTCATCTTTGAGATCCCTTATAGCCCCATAAATTCTAGGAAAGAAGCTGTATGGTGTATAAGGTTCAAAAACAATATAAACAATTTTCTGAGTGTTGTCAGGTAGTCTTCTTTTTCGCTAAGAAATTAAAAACAGATTCTGCCCCCAAATGTTTTAAACCAAGGCTCTTACTTTTATGTTCTCAACAATGTTTTCATAGCATGTTTCATATCTTTGTTCCTCAGACTATATATTATAGGGTTGATGAGTGGAGTAACTACAGAATAAAATAAAGTCACCATCTTCTGCATCCCAGCTTCACGCTCAGATGTTGGGCTCACATACATGACCATCACTGAGCCATAGAACAGTGAAACCACTGCCAGATGGGACCCACAGGTGGAGAAAGCTTTTCTTCGTCCAGCTGCTGAAGGGACCCTCAACACAGCTCTCAGAACAAGAGCATAGGACACCACGATAAAGAAAAAGGGAATAAATAAGAGCAGAGAACTTAAGGTGGAGCTAGTTAACTCTATTGCAGGGGCTCTAGTACAGGTGAGGGCCAACAGGGGACCAGGATCACACAGGAAGTGGTCAATAATCCTGGATCCACAGAAGGACATTTGCGAGATGATGATGATGGGAATCAAGAACCAGAGGAAACCAAATACCCAGCAGCTTACCACAAGATTGGTGCAGAGACGTCCAGTCATAATGGTTGGATAGTGTAGAGGCCAGCAGATGGCAAGGTACCGATCAAATGCCATAATGGCCAAGAAAAAGCATTCTGTAGAACCCAAGGAGAAGAAAAAGTAGAACTGGAGAAAGCACCCAGAGAAGGAAATGACCTTGGTGTCAGAGAGGAAGTTGGCTAACATGTTGGGGACAGTGGAGGTGACATACCAGATCTCTAGGAAGGAGAAGTTGGCGAGCAAGATGTACATGGGGGTGTGGAGTCTCTGATCCCAGCGCACAGCACAGATGATGGACCCGTTGCCCATGAGGGTCAGGAGGTAGATAACAGAGAAGAGCACAAAGAGGAGGATCTGTTCCTCCCTGGAGCAAGGGAAGCCCAGGAGGATGAAGCCAGTGATGGTGCTGGAGGTGTTGGGGGTGTTGGAGATATTCATGTATCTGGGAACTGTGAAAAGACCATCAAATTATTGAATGTCTGTGTATATGGGGACCCACATATGCATTGAAACCATTCTGTGGAATGCAATAAACATTTATATGTCAGTAGTTAGTATTTTTGTCTAATCCCGAAATATTGTTCTGGCTTAGTCATTGGACTGAAAAACACAAGCAGCCAGTGAATATCAGTGGATAGACAGAAATGTTTCTTTATTGTGAAATATATGGAAACATGCTTAATACATAAACTTATAGCTTAATAAGTCATTATACATAAACTTCCATAGTATTACTACTACCAAGGTCAAGAAATAGACTATCACTTGCATCCTAGAATCCTCTCTCATGCTCCATCACAATCACTATCCTCTGCCTCTCTATTCCTCCAATTGTAACATTCTCTTTTCCTTAAGGTAATCGCTTCTTTGTTTTTATTTTAATAAAAAAGTATGCATTCCTAAACAAAAATATTTGGTTTTTCTTGTTTTTCTACTTTACATAAAGTAAAGTATACATTTGGATGGCTTCTTTTGTTCAACAGTAAGTTCGTGAAATTCATGTTGTTGCATGTATCTGTAGTTTTTCCATTTTTCCTTCTCTATACTATTACATTCCATGAATAAACCGTAACATAGATTAATTATTAGCTGTCAGGAATAATGCTACTATGAATATAAAGTTCATTTTTCTTGGTTCACACATGCATGCATTTCTATACGCTGGATAATAGAATATGTGCATCTTCAATTTTATTAGATTAAACTCAACAGTGTTCCATCATTATTGGACTATTTTCTGCTTACATTGACAGTACATGAGAGCTCTGATTGTCAACACCCTTTTCTAATACTAAGGTCTATATTTACCAGAGCCTGGGGAATGATGTTTAGAGTGCATTTTAACTGCTTTCTCTTTTTTGTTTTCTTCTGGTGATATTAGACTGGGTAGTTCTCCTCTTGGCAGTAATTTTTTCCAGAGTAGGTGGTTACATCAGAACAGCTCTGCTTTCAGGAGAGAATAGTCCAGAAGTGATTAAGAAAAAATAAATAAATAAATAAAAATAAAAAAAAAATAGAAAAGGAAAAAGAAAAAAAGAAAAAAAAAACTATCCTCAAACTTGGTTTAGGAGAACATTGTAATGCATGATGTAATTCACAGCCACTTCTGGGAAGTCTGTTATCCATCTTACATGAACATTGAGTCTTATGATCAGTCTTTTAATTTAAATAAGACATTTCTTTACTCTACCTGCCACTTTTCCTGTATGCCTCTTCCAAGAGAGAATTCTTTGAAGTGGCTCACTCAGAAGCATCTTACTGAGCAGAAAGTTTCAAATAGAACTTTTTCATAGGCTCAAAATCAGTTTGTGTAAGTTAGTTTACCAGAAGTGACTGGGAATTAGCATAATGCTTTGCACTTAGACAGCTCTTAATGAATATTCATAAAAATGTTGAATAATACACTTTTTTCAGTTTCCAGAGAGAGATCACACCCACAGAGCTATTTGTGGACAAAGCTAATTCAAATTGTGTGGCCTTGGAGCAGCAGACCCTTAGGACTAATGGAATCACTTTTCTGTTTTAAGGTAGTTAATGAACTCACTGATTCTATTTGGCAATGCAATCTACCAATTTCAGGAATAAAAGATTCAAATTGTAGCAAATAGCTTTAGCTCACTTCTGTTAATATAGTTCTCCAGCCATCTAGGGTAGGTACAGTTGAGGGATAGGATGAACATTAATTTGGCTTTGTGGAAATAGGTCTTTGATCGTCTGGGCTGGGAATATGACTGCAAAATCCACTGGTTTCTATTCCAGCTCTATGAACTGTGGAACCTGATACTATTGATCCAAAGTTAAGGTACACAGAGCAGGAAACTTGAAAAGAAGAGAAAGCTTCCTTCTAGTCACTGCTTGGGAGTGCCTCAAGGCAGAATGAGTTTAGAAGGTTATACATTTGCATAATGGCTTTATGCTTTTCTGAGTTAAAACAACAACAATAACAACAACAACAAAACCGTTGTTAAATAATCCTGTCCTCAATCCTGGGTCTTAGTTATTATAGCCTCTGTAAATAGGGCATGCCTAAGGAACATGAAAAATATCTATTTCCATTATCTGGATTATAGTATCAATTAAACAATCAAGTTATTTTTGAGAGTTGCATAGTTATCCAAGGAATCTGACAGTGGTCTATTGATGATAGTGTATTTTTGTGTTGATTTAAGAAGATTTGTGATAGGGGACCAGCAAACTGAGTAATAATGTAGAATTTATAAGCTGTGTACCAAAGCTTCCCTTTCAGAGACAGATCTAGGTCTGGATTTCATATGATTTTCATGACATGGGGGACTCATCTGGTCAATAAAATTTCCCAAGGTCCTGCTATTTTATATCTTAACTTATATTACAGTGAGGCTTTTAGAGCCTCAGCTGTGGGAGGAACAGGTTCTGGTTCTTGTACCATAAACTTACACTTTCTAAATGCCCTTTCCTTTCTGATTTTAAGAACATGTGGCTAGGGACTGAGATTAAGTTTCAGATACCAAATATTCCATTTTTTGAAGGCAAACTTAATTCAGACATAAAATATCTAACACACATTTGCATTACCTTACACTGTTCTCATTTAGGATGAACATATTCACAATGTGGTCTTTTCTGAAGCAACCATTTTTTCAAATGCCCTGTTCTTCGAATGGGGCTGTTAACAAATGTTGGATCCATGACAATACATTAACTGCTAATGAATGGAAGAAGTGGCTCAAAATAAAATTTACTTAACGTGTGAAATTCACTTATGGACTTTAAATTCAATAAAATTTTCAGTAGGTCAAAATAATTCATTACTAATTGTGTTTGGGGCATTTTTAACCAAAGTGTTTTGTAGGATGTTTCTAAAAGGTTATGTTTTTGCAATAATCACATTGTCCATCGCCTCAAAATATTTTCAGCAGTTTAAATGGCTTAATGTTTAAGGACTTACTTTTCCTGGTTTAGTCTAATTTTACATCCCTTCCTTTCTTTCGCACCTCACATCCAATGCATCAGCAAGATGCTTCTGTTTCTAAACTATGACTCACATCATGCACTTCTCTTTGTCTTCACTGTTTTCTTCCAATTTCAAATGACATCCTTTCTTCCTTGGACTTCTGCAGCAGCAACCTAACACAAGTCCTTGCTTCTACTTTTGTTCCTCTACCCTCAATTTTCCAAGCAGCAGCATATTACTCCTTAAAAATGGAAAAATCAATCATGTTAGACTTTTGAGTAAAACCATTTCTTCTCAGAACAGTTCTGTGTCAGGAAGTCTCACAAAGCTGTTCTAGAAAGCTAGGAGGGATTCTAGAAAATAAGAATGGCCATCATCATTTTATGCTCAATCTAATATATTTAACAGGACTGTATTGCTACTCATCTTTTATCACTTAGCTCATTTGTACAGAAAAAACTATGATGCTTACTTGCCACAAGTCTTAGCTGGAGCTGTCAGAGGAAAAAAAAAAGACGGATTCCCACTGCAGAGGGGGCTGTGAATATCACTGTGTTTATGACTCCATGCTGAGTTAGTCGACTGAGTTAATTAGCAACAATCATCTTGTTTTGGTTTACTTGTTTAATTAGTCAACCTAGGAAAGGTTGAGATAGACCACATGAATGAGCCAGGTCATGCCATACACAGTTGGAGGAAGACATTTCCTGATCTTGGTATGTTCATGTGTTGGCCCTCTCTCCATAGCCAGGTTAGAAATGTCTCATGACAAATCAATTTCCTCCTTTAGCTGGTTTGTATAGTTTCAGTGAGGGTGTTGTCACATCAGTAACATTGGTAATCTGTTTCTAGAAAATACTTAAAAGTAAGGATAATTTTCCCAATTAGGCCGGCAGGCCGGTGTGCATAACAGAAAAATATTGGATTTAGAGTCAAGAGCTTTTTTTTATTAGTCATAGGAAATTAATACTCAGTTACCTTAAAGTAGGCATAAAAATGCCCTCTTTAAAGGGCTGCTATAAAGATTATTGAATGAGATAAATGCCTGTGGAAGTACCTTGACCATTGCCTGACCAGTAAAAGCTTAAGAAATATTGGTTGTATGTGTATGGCTATAGCAAATTTGAAGAGAGC
Organism: Puma concolor; assembly: GCF_028749965.1. Taxonomy (NCBI): domain Eukaryota; kingdom Metazoa; phylum Chordata; class Mammalia; order Carnivora; family Felidae; genus Puma; species Puma concolor. The sequence goes on from NC_141672.1 coordinate 77,843,106, forward strand.
TGCAGGTAAAAGCTAGGAGATTATGACTTTTGCTCTTCTCCATACTTCATAAGCTTATTACCTGGATCAGCAAAGGGAGTTCCAAACTGAAGCTTCTCAAATTTTCTGTTTTATTTTCTTAGAGAGATGACAGTAACTAGGAGAAAAGAGGTGGAAGTGATTGTGATAAGGATCCTTGATTTTGTTTATGGAAGGGTGGAGGGTTTATAAGCAGAGTCTGTCAGGAAGTAGTCCCTGTTTTTTGTTTTGTTTTGTTTTATTTTGTTTTTTAATCCTTGAGGATCCATTTACTGCTTCTAAAAGGAAAACAGTGTCAAGAGACATTTTTCTGCTTGTTATTCACTTCCCTTGGGACCTACCTTAACTTTTTTTTCCCCTATAATAATATTTTTTCCCTGTTTTAAACCTCTCACAAGTAGAATGACATTTTAACAAATCAATTGACTGGTTGTTTTATTAATTAATCAACCAATGAGTCTATCCCTGACTTCTCTAAGTGTGCCCCTGTTCAATTCCTGCCTCTTACCCCACTCTGAACTCACTCCCCAGGTAGCCACTGATATTTCTCTCACTGTAGATGTTTGCATTTCCTACAGCATTATATAAATGGAATAATACCATGCTCCTTTTTTTTTTTTTTTTTTTGGTCTACTTCCTTTTACTCAGCACAATTATTTTGAGATTCATCCATGTTGTTGCATCTGTCAATAGATCATTCTTTTTATTGCTGAGTAATATGTAATATGTATGTATATGTAATATGTACGTAAAGATGTATAAGAATTTATTAATCCATTCACCTTTTGATGGGTGTGGGTTGTTTCTAGTTATTAGAAATAAACTCTGTTATTAGAAGTAAACCTGCTAGGAACATTTGTGTATAAGACTTTGTATGTCATATGCTTTTTCCTATTAGGTAAATAGCTATGGGTGGAATGGCTTTATCAAGTGGTAGATATATGCTTAACTTTTTAAGAAGCTGCCAACATTTTACATTCACACTAGCAGTGTATGAGAGTTCCAGTGCATTTATATCATCACCAACACTGGTATGGTTGGTCTTTTTTTTTTTTTTAATGTTTATTTATTTTTGAGACAGAGAGAGACAGAGCATGAACGTGGGAGGGTCAGAGAGAGAGGGAGACACAGAATCTGAAACAGGCTCCAGTCTCTGAGCTGTCAGCACAGAGCCCGACACGGGGCTCGAACTCACGGACCACGAGATCATGACCTGAGCCAAAGTCGGACGCTTAACTGACTGAGCCACCCAGGCACCCCATGGTTGGTCTTTTTAATTTTAGTCATTCTGGTATGTATACAGTAGTAACTCATTGTGTTTTTAACTTGTAATTCCCTTATGACTAGTGATGTTTAAATATATTTTCATTCACTTATTTGTCATTTGTATATGTGCTGTTCAATGTCTGCTCAAATATTTTATCAATATTTTTATTGGGTCATTTTTTTTCTTTTTTTAAAAATTGTTTTTTTTAATGTTTATTTTTTTGGAGAGAGAGAGACAGAGCTTGAACAGGGGAGGGGGCAGAGAGAGAGAGGTAGACACAGCATCTGAAGCAGGTTCCAGGCTATGAGCTGCAGCACTGAGCCTGAGGCGGGGCTCAAATCCACAAACTGTGAGATTATGACCTGAGCGAAAATCCAACACTTAACCAACTGAGCCACCCAGGAGCCCCTTTTAAAGTTTTTTTTCTTTAGTGTTTATTTATTTTTGAGATACAGAGACTGTAAGTGGGGGAAGGGCAGAGAGAGAGGAAGAAACAGAAGCTGACACAGGCTCCAGGCTCTGAAATGTCAGTGCAGAGCCAGAGGTGGGGCTTGAACCCATGAACTGGGAGATCATGACCTGAGTTGAAGTCAGATGCTTAACTGACTGAGCCACCCAGGTGCTCTGGGGCATTTGTTTTCTTATTATTGACTTTTGAATGTTCTTTACATATTCTGATTGCAAGTCCTTCAACAGATTTTTAAACCTTTTTAGTATTTTAGTTAACATACAGTGAAATATTGGTTTTAGGAGAATTCAGTGATTCATCACTTACATAAAACATGCAGTGCTTATCATAAGTGCCGTCCTTAATACCCATCACCCATCTAGCCCATCTCCTACCCACCTTCCTCCATCTGCCTTCAGTTTGTTCTCTATTGTTAAGAGTCTCTTGTGGTTTGTTTCCCTTTCTTCTCTTCCCCCCTTCCCATATGTTCATCTGTTTTGTTTCTTAAATTCCACATATGAGTGAAATCTTATGATATTGTCTTTCTCTGACTTATTTCACTTAGCATAATACAGTCTAGTTCCAGCTGTATCATTGCAAATGGCAAGATTTCATTATTTTTGGTGGCTGTATAATATTCCATTGCATATATACATAACACTTCTTCTTTATCTATTCATCAGTCAGTGGACCATAGGGTAGCTCTCTTTTTAGTTTTTTTTGAGGAACCTCCATACTGTTTTACAGAATGTCCACACCAGTTTGCATCCCCACCAGCAGTGCAAGAGGGTTCCCCTTTCTCTGCATCTTTGCCAACACCTATTGTTTATTGTGTTAATTTTAGCCATTCTGACAGGTGTGAAGTGCTGTCTTGTTGTTTTGATGTGTATTTCCCTAATGATGAGTGATGTTGAGCATCTTTTTGTCTGTTAGCCATCTGGGTATCTTCTTTGGAAAAGTGGTTATTCATATCTTCTGCCTATTTCTTAACTGGATTGTTTTTTTGGATATTGAGTTTGATGAGTTCTTTATAAAGTTTTGATACTAACGCTTTATCAGGTATGTTGTTTGCAGTATCTTCTCCCATTCCGTAGGTTGCCTTTTAGTTTTGTTGTTGGTTTCCCTTGCTGGGCAGAAGTCTTTTTTTTTTTTTAATTTTTTAAAAGTTTACTTATTTTTGGGGCGCCTGGGTGGCGCAGTCGGTTAAGCGTCCGACTTCAGCCAGGTCACGATCTCGCGGTCCGTGAGTTCGAGCCCCGCGTCGGGCTCTGGGCTGATGGCTCAGAGCCTGGAGCCTGTTTCCGATTCTGTGTCTCCCTCTCTCTCTGCCCCTCCCCCGTTCATGCTCTGTCTCTCTCTGTCCCAAAAATAAATAAACGTTGAAAAAAAAATAAAAAAAAAAAGTTTACTTATTTTTGAGAGACACAGACAGAGCCCAAGTTGAGAAGGGCAGAGAGAGAAGGAGACACAGAATCCAAAGCAGGCTCCAGGCCATGAGCTGTCAGCACAGAGCCTGATATTGGACTCTAACCCACAAACTATAAGATCCTGACCTGAGCTGAAGTCGATGCTTGACTGACTGAGCCACCAAGTCACCCTCAGAAGTTTTTTATCTTGATGAAGTCCCTGTAGTTCATATTTGCTCTCATTTCTCTTGCATTTGGCAACATGTCTAGTAAGAAGAGTTAATACCTATTCTTTTCAAACTGTTCTAAAAATAGAAATGGAAGGAAAGCTTCCAAACCCATCCTATGATGCCAGCATTACTTTGATTCCAAAGTAAAGGACCCCACTAAAAAGGAGAATTACAGGCCAATATCCCTGATAAACATGGATGCAAAAATTCTCAGCAAGATACTAGCAAATCAAATTCAATACTACATTAAAAGAATATTCACCATGATCAAGTGGGATTTATTCCTGGGCAGTAGGACTGGTTCAATATTCACAAATCAATCAATGTGATACACCACATTAATAAAAGAAAAGATAAGAACCACATGATCCTGTCAATAGATGCAGAAGTATTGACAAGATACAACATCCATTCTTGATAAAAACCATCAATAAAATAATGGATGGAATATACCTTGGCATCATAAATGCCATATACAAAAGACCCATAGTTAATATCATCCTCAATGGGGAAAAAGTGAAAGCCTTTCCCCAAAAGTCAGGAACAAGACAAGGATGCCCACTCTCACCATTACTGTTCAATATAGTATTGGAAGTCTTAGCCTTAGCAGACAACGAAAAGAAATAAAGGGAATACAAAGTGGTAAGGAAGAAGTCACACATTTGCTATTTGCAGACGATATGATCCTCTATGTAGAAAACTCAAAAGAGTCCACCCCAAAATTGCTGTAACTAATACATAAATTCAGCAAAGTTGCAGGATACAAAATCAACTTGTGGAAATCTGTTGCATTTCTATACACCAATAACAAAGCAGCAGAAAAACCAAGGAATCAATTCCATTTACAATTGCACCAAAAACAATAAGTTACCTAGGAGTAAATCCAGCTAAAGAGGTAAAACATCTGTACCCTGAAAACTTATGAAAAAAATTGAAGAAACACAAAGAAATGGGAAAACATTTCATGCTCATGGATTGGAAGAATAAACATTGTTAAAATGCCTTTATTACCCAAAGTAATCTACACATTTAATGCAATTCCTATCAAAATACCATCAGCATTCTTCACAGCGCTAGATCAGTGTTAAAATTTGTACGGAACCACAAAAGCCCCTGAATAGCCAAAGCAATCCTGAAAAAGAAAAACAAAATTTGAAGCATCATGATTCTGGATTTCAACCTATATTACAAAGCTGTAGTCATCAAGGCAATATGGTACCTGCACAAAAACAGACAGATGAATGGAACAGAATATAAAACCCAGAAACGGATGCACAACTCTATGGTTAACTCATTTTTGACAAAGCAAGAAAGAATATCCAATGTAAGAGCAGAATTCTTGTTTTGTTTCTGATTTTAGAGGGAAAGCATTCACTTTCACCATCAAGTATTCATGCCAGATGTAAGTTTTTGAAATGTTCTTTACAGATCAAAAATGTTTCAAACTTTGCCACAGTGGCAGTATCGTAGCCAATGAGGCTTATCTGAAGCGTGATTATTGCTAATTGAAAGCTTTTCATAGATCAAAGATGTTTTTGATGAATCGCAGTTCACTAAGAACTTTTATCAAGAAGGGATGTTGGTTAGAATGTATTTTAATATGTGCAGGTATATTACGTATAACTTAGATTCTTATGTGCCAACTTGGGCATTTACATCATCTAACAGGGTTTAAATGGGAAAACTAATGCCAAATTTCAAGCAACCTGGTTCTGAGAAAAGTTTTGCCCTTAACTTACATTCCATTTGTTAGTTGAGAGTTTGCTATACTAATGTTTCCTTTTTTAAGGAATTATCATGTAAACAGCATCAATAATTAAGCCCTACAAAGGGCCTGACAAAATAAAAACTGTTTCTCCGCATCTGGTGTTTTCATGGCAGCATACACTAGTGATGCAAATGGAATATGAGTATTTCCTTAGAAAAACACAGGGAATGAATCTATAAGCTTCATCAATGCAGCCTTTAGTAGCCTATGGCATGTGATCTGAAGTTAGTTGTTTGCCAAGGTGACTCTCCATCTCACAGATTTCTGTTCACTGGTAGAGGCTACTCTCTGCTCTAGAGGGTGACTTGTTCCCATCAAACTGTGTAAGAGAAAACCACAAGTGGGAAGTAATTGGTCCTCATGGCTGCTGAATATCCATATACTGTTTTAATTTCTCTCTCTCTGCTGCCAGGATCCTGAAGGCATTTTGCTCTCACTGCCACTCACCTCAAAATCTGCTCTCCAGTGTCCTACAAATTCCACTCACTATCGTATTAAGATCAAGTTATAGAAATAAAATTCCCTCTCTCCTTATTTCAGCCAGCATATTATTTTATACATTTAAGAGGAAAATTTCTGAGTAAAAAAAAGAGAACAAAATCAAAGAAAAAAGCATGTCTTCAGAATACAAGTATCTTATTTCAAGATAATTAAAACATTTACTTAAAAGTTTTTTTGAATAATATAGTTTACTGAATTCATGTACTACTTCCCATGAATAAACCCTTCCCCTGCATTTCAGTCATGCCAGGACTAACTCTTTCCCAAACTTCCCGTTTCTTTTTCAGTTCTCAGTCACCCTTTCCTTCAACTCCTCACTTTTCTTTGGATGGCAGGTGTGACAGCTCTGTACAGGTGAATTACTTCCAGTGCAGAAAGAATTTAATAAACTTCGTAAGGCATATATTGTGATAGTAACATTTCTTTCCATTCTTATGAATACTCCTCCTAAGTCAACTTATACATTATAGAAGAGAACTTTGGTATCCAAATAAGGGGTTATTAATCTTTGACTTGGGTGAACATGCAGTTAGCTCTAAATTTTATTCTTAGTGTATTCTGGGCCAGACTTCTGGAGTAAGGCAGAACATCAGAAAGCTAATATTTGTATCAAAATTCTTAGATCTGGGAAGAATTGCTTTTCTTCTATATAATGCCTTTGAATCTTACTGAGAAATGTTATGAGAAGCAGCTATATAGAACCAGATTATATCTATGTATATCTGTGTCTGTCTATCTATCATCACCTATATCAGATACTTTGGAGGGTCAATATTCACTGTATTTCTTAGTTTCCTTAGTATGAATCCCCATGAAAGAAATTGTTACAGCATGAAGAGCCATTAATTTAGCTTTCCCTGAACCCATGTGTTTTCTTCTCATAGTTAATAAAAATCATACAGCAAATAATGTTTCCCCATTCTTCACTTTGTTTTAAAGGTAGTTCATAACATATTTAGTGGCTTGCTTTAATACAAACATAAAATCTTATCCAAAAATTGTCATTCTATTTTTTTCTTTCTAAGTTGATATTTCTCTTATTTTTTCTTTCATTACACTTTTCTTTCAGTACATCAGATCCTTAATGTAACAAGGTGGAATATAGTATAATAAAGGCACATATAAATAAACATGTAACTAAATAAATAGTTCCAAGATAAGAAGAGCTTCTGAAGTGGAAAGGATTTTATTAAGATGGAATTTTTTTAAGCCTTCCTCTATGGTATTAAGCAGGCTTTCCCAGGAGTTCAGATAAAACACTATTTATTGTGTTTTAGAGGGTTCTAGATGATCTGATCCTGCCTATCTCTCTAGCCTCCTATACCATTTTCATTTTGGGTAGCCAAATAAATTATTTAATATTCTTTGAAAACCACAAACTTTAACCTATACTTACATGGGATTTGGTTCCCCTAGAACTTTGCATAGCATATTTTATGACTTTGAAATATCACCTCCTAACAAAGGCACTCTCGAGCCATGTCATCTAAATTACCCACTATCCTACCCAAAACTTTTCTATATTCATATATTCATCTTTTATTGCGATATAATTGATATATATAACATTATGTTAGTTTCAGGGATGCAATGTAATGTTTCAGTACCTGTGTAATTATAAAGTTACCACTACAATAAATTTAGTTAACATCTGTCATCACACATAGTTACAAATTTTCTTTTCTCCTTTCTTTTGGAATTGACTAACTGGAATTATAGATTTATGTGTTTAGCTGATTATTATCCATCTCCCTCACTAGAATGTAAATTTCACAAAGGCAGGGGATTTATCTTCCACACTGATGTAATTCAGGGCACATCACAGAGTAAATAAATGTTTATGGAATGAATTAGTGAAATGCACCAAGTAAACTGAGCACTTTATTTTTGACCAAATAGTTGGGCCAAATAACAAGGAGTGGTTGTCAAATTTCTCTGCATCTGTTTATATCTCAGTCTCTGGGAATCATGAATCACTGGTTTTTGCTCTCTGCTTTTACCTCTTTAGGTCTCTGTGTCAATTCACCCTTCCCTCACACAAAACTAACCCAAACTGTAATGCCACTATATTATGGTCTTGTTTAAAAATGTAAACCTGTTTCCAGGTGTTTTAATAATTTTGCACAGGTAAGAAGAATGTAATCTAGTCCTTAATTTATAAATGGAGGATTTCAAAATCGATGCAGGAAAATAAACTTCTGCTACTTTCATGAATGTTTGACTCACCTATAGTGTTCACTGTAACTCCTTTCACTTTTCTCAGCTAATGTGGGGTTTGTATTTCTCTATGTCACATATTTATTTAAGATAGTGGCGCTTTCAGATCAGTTTGTGGATTGTGCTGGTCTAGGTGTACCAGAACCACCTGAGTAACATTTAAATAAGGATTTCCAGGAGTCCAATTCAAGATTCTGATTTAGATATGGAGAAAGTACTGGGAATCTGTTCTTTTAAAGAGCTCCTAAATAATTATGAAGCAGACAAGTTAAGGAGACAGTGCTTTTAATTATTATTAGTCGTTTGGATGTCAATTAAATAAAAATTTTGGCTCAATTATGATTTGGTTGGCACTAATTTCCCTTGAATTTAGTGAGCTAAAAGGGTGTGAATAGTCTTCTAAGGAGTAGAGCAGAGATGTTTAAACAAGCAAAACCAAGTGCAAGAATGGATGCACTTAATAGAAGTCAAAAAAGGGAGGAGTCCAGGGACTAAAATGGGCAAGCAATTATTGGAGGAAGGAATAAAAGAAGAATCTAAAGTCCAGAAATTCAGGTCATTTAAGTCTAATTAACAATGTATGAAATCCTTATTTGAGTGCAAGGTATGATTTAATTGAGCATACTATTGTCCATTATGTAACTAGACAGAAATAGATGAATTTGAGTCTGTGTTTGAGTCTGCAAATGAATAAAGACCTACTTCTTAAGTGGGAATGGAAGTGGAGAAAAAGAATTAATTCTGATTTTGACCTACTCATGAGTTCTCATTCTCTTTGACTAATTTTTGTGCATATGAATTTTTCTCAAGGCAGCCTTCACGTCATTGTTCCAGAGACTGTAGATCAGTGGGTTTATAAGTGGGGTCACTGATGAGTAGAACAAGGTTACAATCTTCTGTATCCCAGCTGCATTTTCAGAGGTTGGGCTGATGTACATGACCATGATGGATCCATAGAAGAGAGACCCCACAGTCAGGTGGGAACCACAGGTGGAGAAGGCCTTACGTCGGCCAGCTGCTGAAGGGACACGCAACACTGCTCTGAGAACCAGGGTGTAGGACCCAAGGATGAAGAAGAAGCTGATGAAGATAATAAGAGAGCTCAATATAGAACAGGAAAGCTAATTCCAGGGGCAGGGATGCAGGACAGGGCCAGAAGAGGACCAGGGTCACAGACAAAGTGGTCAATGGTATTGGGACCACAAAAGGGGAGTTGTGTGATAAAATAGATAGGGACTGGATAGCAGAGGAAGGCTGTGACCCAGCAGAGGGCCACCAGGTTCATGCAGAAGTGGCTACTCATGATGTTAGGATAATGGAGAGGCCGACAGATGGCCAAGTACCGATCAAAAGCCATGAGGGGCAGTAAGAAAGTCTCAGTAATGCCCATGGAGAAGAAGAAGTAGAACTGGAAGAAGCAAGCAGTGAAAGAGATGGTTTTGGTCTCAGATAGGAAGTTCTTTAACATATTGGGAACAGTGGTGTTGATGTAACAGATCTCCAGGAATGAGAAGTTGGCCAGCAGAATGTACATGGGGGTGTGAAGCCTGTGATCCAGCTTCACTGCACAGACAATGGCCCCGTTCCCCATCAGTGTCCGGATGTAGGACACAAAGAACAACACGAAAGGGAGGACCTGAATCTCTCTGGAGCACGGAAAACTCAGTAGTATGAATTTGGCCACTGTGCTGACTCCTGACATATTCATGGCTTCCTAAAGGGGTAGAGAAGAAGAAGTGTCAATGACAAAGATGACCTTAATCCTCAGGAATATTTCCTTTGTAGAGATCCCAAACTCCTTCAGATTTTGTAATTCCATTAAATAAATAATATAACTATACTGCTAAAGACTATGAACCTTTCAGAGTGCTGGTATGATCAGACTTTGAATCTTTGTATTCTGTCATTTCTCTTTCAGAATTTTCTCATGGTAAAAGAAAAGATCTTATGCGATAAGCAGCTTGAAGAATGTTAATGACAGTACTAACAAAAGTAGGTAAGTATGAAAATCATGTATTTGTATCCATAGATTAAGATATATAGACCTTTAATATTGGACACAGAATTTCAATTACTTAAATCTTTGGAATCAGAGATAAAAAAGTTAGGCATCAGAAGAGGGAGAAAGGTAACAAGGTGCAGAAATATTTATACATTTCAGTGTTATTCTGGATCAGTGTTGGAACTGTACATGTTGACATCCTAAGGTGGTCTAATAACTGACACAAAAAATGTCAAACGACTATCCATTCTTCAGGCTTCATCATTGTTTGTTAGCTCAATAAAAATTTGAAAGTCCAGATATCTAAATGATGGCTTCCAATTTGGTTCCATATTTTACCTACTGAATTAAAACACTTGTGTAACAAGAAACAATAGGTGTTGGTGAAGTTTCAGACAGGAGAACCCTCTTGCACTGTTGGTGGGCATGCAAACTGGTGCAGCCACTCTGGAGAATAGTATGGAGGTTCCTCAGGAAACTAAAAATAGAACAACTTTATGATTCAGCAATTGCACTATTAGGTGTCTACTCCCAAAATACAAAAATACAGATTCAAAGGGGTACATGCCCCCCAATGTTTATAGTAGCATTAGCAACAATACCAAACTATGGAGAGAGCCCAAATGTCCATTGCCTAATGAATGGATAAAGAAGATGTGAGATATATATATATATATATATATATATATATATATATATATATATATATTACTCAGTCATCAAAAAGAATGAAATCTTGCCATTTACAATGACGTGGATGGAACTAGAATGTATTATACTAAGCAAAATAAGTCAATCAGAGAAAGGCAAATGCCATACGATTTCACTCATGTGGAATTTAAGCAACAAAACAGTTGAACATATGCGAGGGGGAGTAAAAAGAATAGAGAGGGAAACAAACCACAAGAGACTCTTAATGACAGAGAACAAACTATGGGTTGATGGAGGGAGATGGGTGGGAGATGGACTGATGGGTGATGGGTACCTAGGAGGGCACTTGTGATGAGCACTGGGTGTTGTATGTAAGTGATGATTCACTGATTTCTACTCCTAAAACTAATATTGCACTGTATATTAATTTAAATAAAAGATAATTACATTAAATTAAATTAAAAAAAAACTCTAGAAAACAAACAGGATTGCTGGAGGGGAAGTGGGCAGCGGATGGGCTAAATGTGTGATGGGTATTAAGGAGGACACTTGGATGTTACATGTAGATGATGAGTCAGTAAATTCTACTTCTGAAACTAATATTACACTATACGTTAACTAATTACAATTTAAATAAAAACTTAAAACAAAAAAAATAATGTGTAAAATCTCAGCCTAGGTTGAAACTAGAAAAATATAGGGGTGTCTGGGTGTCTCGGTCAGTTGAGCGTCCAACTTTGGTTCAGGTCATGATCTCACAGTACGTGAGTTCAAGCCCCATGTTGGACTCTGTGCTGACAGCTCAGAGCCTGGAGCCTGCTTCACATTCTGTGTCTTCCTCTCTCTCTGCCCCTCCGCCACTCAGGCTCTGTTTCTCTCTCTCTCTCTCTCTCTCTCTCTCTCTCTCTCTCTCTCTCTCTTTCTCTCTCTCTCTCTCTCTGTGTCAAAAAATAAATATTTAAAAAAATTTAAAAACTAGAAAAATACAGAAAAAGTAAGCAATGTATTGGCATATTAAGGATTTTTGAGGGTTTTGCCTGAAGTGTCATGATACTTAGTAAGGCCTTTATTCTTCTGGGTTATGGATAGATACAGAGGCTCACAAATGTCAGATACTCCCAAGCAAAGGCCTCTGGAAACCAGGAACAGTGGTGTGGGAGCCATACACTGTCCCTCTAGACAAGGATTCCCCTCCTACTTCCTCACTCCTCTGTTGCCCCCACCCAGTTCTAGATATTTAGGGAAGTTAAGGGAGAATCATTGTGAAAACTTCCTTCTCTGAGTTAGATTTAGATGCTGTGTGATTTCTGTGGTGAGAAAAGCAAAATAAAGCCGTGAAATTGCCTACAATTCTGTTGTTAGTTTGCTTTTAATTTATTAATTTATGTTAGGATCCCCTCCATTAGTGAGGGACCGTCATAGTTTGGACCTAAATGACCCAAGTGACGATATTTATTAAAAAAAAATGTAAATGCATAATACAGACCCAGATGCTTCTAATAAAAGTATTCTAGCTAAGAATATTTATTATGTATCAGTTATAAAATGCATTACTTTCTAGATTGCATAATGTCATAACTTTAAGGGTGATCTTGATGATTGTAATTAGTGACACAAGGGATCAGGGAAAGTCAGAATTTTCCACATCACACTTCACTGTAAGGCTCCTCTTTGGTCTGTGACTGGATCATGTTTGGCAAAATCAAGCTGTGAGTAATTCCTCTGTAGCAGGAATTTAGTGTAATCCAGAAGTCAAAGAATCCATGAGGAAAGAGGTGTAAAAGGAGGCAATATTTGGTGATTAATGTCTATGAGGATTGCAATGACTTTGTAAGCCATGTGGGAATGAACCCACCAAGAGGATGTGCTCAGTCGTGTTCTCCCTCCTCGAAATGGCTGATCATCTGCTCTGTGGCAGAGCCGAACACGGCTAAAATAAGAGAGAGCTGAAGTTTTTTCTGCCTTGCTCCTCATCGCCACTTTGCCAGTCATTTCCAGATGTCACCTCCCTAACATGCTGTTTCCCCCAAAAAGCTGGTTCTGACTGGATATACCTCCTGGTTACTAAGGATGGACTTTCCATACTTCCTCATCCTCATCTCTCTCACTTCCTTGATTCCCAGCCCTCTTAGTTGCAAAGATGAATGTCCTTACATTCTTCATGTAACTTGAGGTGCTATTGTTTCCACAACCACATAAAAGAAGGCAGAGCTAGAAGACACACCTAAGAACTCTCCTAAACTTGTATCTCTTCCAAACCTACCTCCTCATAGAACCGGCAGGTCTGACTTGGAATCTTCTGTTTGCACTGCAGCAGGAGGCAGGCACAATGGAGGGCATGGCATCCTTGGCAGCCAGCAGCCCAGAGAAGGTGTTTACATTGCTGGGCACATGACACTGGTTTGGAGAAAAATTGGCATATATGATACACAACAGAGACTTATTTATGTTTCTTTGAAATCTGTATCTGATTCCTTCTAAGGGATATAGTCTCCTGGGAATTCCAAAAGTGAGAATTTATGAGAGAAAACTGTCAGTTATATCCCTAATGTTCTCTTCCCTAAGGAGTCCAGTGATTGACCTTTGGGATCCAGTTTCTCCAGTGGTGATCAGAAACTCTCATGCTATTCTTAGAGTCATTGTTTATTTTGTTCAATAGACAGATTACTCTTACGGTGGTGCAATCACTACAGCAACCCCAGTTTAGCTGCGACATGAGATTATTTATTCTCTTGTTACTTTACATTTTATTCATTTTTTGAGTCTGCTGCAAGTGTTAGATTCTCTTATCTGTCAGTATCAGAGTCATGTCATCAGATTTCTCATTTTCATTCCTGTTGACCTGCTCAATGGCTTGAAAGGGGTTATTCCTTTTTTTTTTCGCTAACAGGTTTTCTCTCCCAGATTCACTCTGTGCTTCTGGTATGACCCTGATAAATAAATTCCATTTCATAGTGAACAAGTCCCAGAAGCAGGAAACATGGGGTATACGGTGAAATGCCAAAGTTCTAGAAGATAACCCCTCATTTAGTCCTTTAGGTTGTTTTAGACTGTTTTAGAGGATGTCCCTAAAAGTTGACATGATTGTTGAAATTTTCTTTCTCCTTTCAAGTGAGTTGTTGCTGAGAGTGGTGACTCAAACTTTTGGACCATTTTGTGTTATTACTTTTATGTCTATGTGTGCATGCGCACATGGGTATGTGTGCAGTTAGATATGATATTTAATAATGTTTTTCCTCTGTTAGTGGTTTAGAGCCATCTTTAATGAGACTGCATTCTTGTTAATAATTTATTATTGGTTGTACAGCATCAATGAGCAAAGAGTTTTATGAGGAGTTATGACTTGAAGTTTCCTCATTTTCTCAGCATTGTTTCTGTAAGGTAGATGTTTCTTATGTGGTTTTTGTTTGTTATGTGGTAACAGCACTTTTTTAGTCCTGAAAATTGATACCCTAGGACGCACACTAGCTAGGGTTTTGAGTGACTTATTCATTGAAAGCTTTTAGTGCTTGAATGTACAAAGAGAATTTTCTTGACACTAAGGTCTGCCAAAATTATGATTTGGAAGAAAAAATTTATCTCTTTCATCAGGTGGATGGTTCCATGCCAAATACTTGAACTGAAGTACTAAATTATAGAATTTAACTCAAGGGAGTTGAGGAGCACTCTTGATCTGTTAAAAATATGTAAAAATATACACACACACATGCACACATACAATGTATATACTCCCATACATAGTGAAGTTCTCCCTCCTGGTAAGGAAAGATACTTGTGAAATATTCCCTTATTTTATTTTTTCCAGTTTTATTGAAATATAATTAACATATAACAATGTATAAATTTAAGTTGTAAAACATGAGGATTTGATATATGTATATATAGGAAAATGATTACTGTTAAGTTTAATTTACATCCATGACTTCACATAGCTACAAAAATTTTTTTCTTGTTTTGGGAACTTTTAAGATTGACTCTCTCAGTAACTTTTTAAATATGCAGTTCTAATATATTGTTAACTATTGTCACCATGCTGTAATTTATATCCCCAGAACTTATTTATCTTATAACTTGAAATCTTGTACATTTTGACCACCTTCACCCATTTCCTCCACCTTCCACCCCTTACCTCTGGTAACCACCAATCTGTTTTCTATTTCTATGAGTTCAGTCTTTTTAGATTTCACATGTAAGTGAGAACATACCGTATTTGTCATTTTCTGTCTGGCTTATTTCTCTTGGCATAATTCCTTCAACATTCAAGCATGTTTTTGCAAATGTCCTTTGCAAGATATTTCTTTTTTTTATGTGTGAATAATATTCTATCATATATGTAACACATATTCTAAATATATATCTATTATATTAGATATATAATATATATCTAAATGTATATTATTTTATTATATAATATATCATATATTCTATTATATATAATATATTATAAATATATTATATATAAATTTTTATATACATGTATTAATTTGTGTATGTTGAACTGTCCTTGCATGCCAAGGATAAATCCCACTTGATCATGGTGTATGATGCTTTTAAAGTGCTGTTGAATTACATCTATTAGCGTTTTGTTGAGATACTTGCCTATTGCTTTGTAGCAGTTTAAATATTATATATCTGGGTTTACATGTGTAGGTTTTTGTTATGCATTTTATTCTTTAAGATTCTTGGATCTGTAATTTGGTGACTGCTACTAATTTTTGAAAAATTTTGGCTATCATTTCTTTGGATATTTCTTCTTCCTTGAGCAAACAGAATGAGATGTCATATATGGAACAATAACAATACTGACCTACAAAATCAGAAATAAATGGTTGGATAGGTGTTCTAGTTCATATTTCTTTTCAGATTTGAATAATGACTATACGACTTTCCTGCCTGCAACAGGGGGAAGAATAAAATAATTTTGATTCCAAGTCTACTTTCACTGCCTTCTGTATCATATTCTTCTAAAAAGTGTTATCCAGAGAGGAAGAGGGGAGTGGCAGTAGTGCAGCAATATGAAGATGCAGTGTAGCTCACTTTATCATTGCTAGCTGAAAGAATAATTCTAAGCAGAGTGTGAATTCTGTCTTTTTCTTCTTCTTGGGGAATCAAGTTGTAGTTGAGAAGGAGACAGCTTTAGAGTAGTTGTTCCTTACAGTTGGCACTTCTCCCCTCAGAAGCCTTGGTATTTTTTTTTTAATTTGTTTTTAATGTTTATTTACTTGAGAGGGAGAGAGAGAGAGAGAGAGCATAAGCAGGGAGGGGCAGAGAGAGAGAGGGAGACACAGATTCCGAAGCAGGCTCCAGGCTCTGGCTGTCCATGCAGAGCCCTACTCAGGGCTCAACTCATGAGCTGTGAGATCATGACCTGAGCAGAAGTCGGATGCTTAACTGACTGAGTCACCCAGGCGCCCCAGGGCACTTGGTCTTAAGAATGATTACTGTGAACTGTCCTCAGGAAGCCTGTAATTTTGAATAAATTTGTTTTCAGTGCCTCACTTTCTTCATCTTTAAAGCGGTAATAATATTTATTTTGTATGGTTGATATGAAGGTTACATGAGTTTATAGGTAAAGCAGTTATGTTTATGTGCAAAGCCTGAAGTATTTTTAATACAGAGTAAGGATTTTCTATTATTACAGAGAAAGAAAAATTTAGCCCAGAGAACCAATGTTGACTGCTATGCTATAGTGTTCCCTGTTAAGCCTAAATATTTCATAAAGTATCAGATAAGGTTGCTCCCTGACTGTGGTGGATTAAGACAAATCAACATCATTTTTTTAATACATGAAATTTATTGTCAAATTGGTTTCCATACAACACCCAGTGCTCATTCCAAAAGATGCCCTCTTCAATGCCCATCACCTACCCTCCCCTCCCTCCCACCCCCCATCAACCCTCAGTTTGTTCTCAGTTTTTAAGAGTCTCTTATGCTTTGGCTCTCTTCCACTCTAGCCTCATTTTTTTTTCCTTCCCTTCCCCCATGGGTTCCTGTTAAGTTTCTCAGGATCCACATAAGAGTGAAACCATATGGTATCTGTCTTTCTCTGTATGGCTTATTTCACTTAGCATCACACTCTCCAATTCCATCCATGTTGCTACAAAGGACCATATTTCATTCTTTCTCATTGCCACGTAGTACTCCATTGTGTCTATAAACCACAATTTCTTTATCCATTCATCAGTTGATGGACATTTAGGCTTTTTCCACAATTTGGCTATTGTTGAGAGTGCTGCTATAAACATTGGGGTACAAGTGCCCCTATGCATCAGCACTCCTGTATCCCTTGGGTAAATTCCCAGCAGTGCTATTGCTGGGTCATAGGGTAGGTCTATTTTTAATTTTTTGAGGAACCTGCACACCGTTTTCCAGAGCGGCTGCACCAGTTTGCATTCCCACCAACAGTGCAAGAGGGTTCCCGTTTCTCCACATCCTCTCCAGCATCTATAATCTCCTGATTTGTTCATTTTGGCCACCCTGACTGGCATGAGGTGATATCTGAGTGTGTCTTCTTTAGAGAAGTGTCTATTCATGTTTTCTGCACATTTCTTCAATGGATTATTTGTTTTTCGGGTGTGGAGTTTGGTGAGCTCTTTATACATTTTGGATACTAGCCTTTTGTCTGATATGTCATTTGCAAATATCTTTTCCCTTTCCATTGGTTACTTTTTAGTTTTGTTGACTGTTTCCTTTGCTGTGCAGAAGCTTTTTATCTTCACGAGGTCCCAATAGTTCATTTTTGCTTTTAATTCCCTTGCCTTTGGGGATGTGTAGAGTAAGAAATTGCTGCAGCTGAGGCCAGAGAGGTTTTTTCCTGCTTTCTCCTCTAGGGTTTTGATGGTTTCCTGTCTCACATTCAGGCCCTTTTTGAGTTTATTTTTGTGAATGGTGTCAGAAAGTGGTCTAGTTTCATTCTTCTGCATGTTGCTGTCCAGTTCTCCCAGCATCATTTGTTAAAGAGACTGTCTTTTTTCCATTGGATATTCTTTCCTGCTTTGTCAAAGATGAGTTGGCCATACGTTTGTGGGTCTAGTTCTGGGGTTTCTATTCTATTCCATTGGTCTATGTGTCTGTTTTTGTGCCAATACCATGCTGTCTTGATGATGACAGCTTTGTAGTAGAGGCTAAAGTCTGGGATTGTGATACCTCCTGCTTTGGTCTTCTTCTTCAAAATTACTTTGGCTATTTGGGCCTTTGGTGGTTCCATATGAATTTTAGGATTGCTTGTTCTAGCTTCGAGAAGAATGCTGGTGCAATTTTTATTGGCATTGAGTTGAATGTGTAGATAGCTTTCGGTAGTATTGACATTTTGACAATATTTATTCTTCCAACCCATGAGCATGGAATGTTTTTCCATTTCTTTATATCTTCTTCAATTTCCTTCATAAGCTCTCTATAGTTTTCAGCATACAGATCTTGTACATCTTTGGTTAGATTTATTCCTAGATATTTTATGCTTCTTGGTGCAATTGTGAATGGGATCAGTTTCTTTATTTGTCTTTCTGTTACTTCATTATTAGTGTATAAGAATGCAACTGATTTCTGTACATTGATTTTGTATCCTGCAACTTTGCTGAATTCATGTATCAGTTCTAGCAGACTTTTGGTGGAGTCTATCGGGTTTTCCATGTATAATATGTCACCTGCAAAAAGCGAAAGCTTGACTTCCTCTTTGCCAATTTTGATGCCTTTGATTTCCTTTTGTTGTCTGATTGCTGATGCTGGCATCCAACACTATGTTAAACGACAGCGGTGAGAGTGGACATCCCTGTTGTGTTCCTGATCTCAGGGGGAAAGCTCTCAGTTTTTCGCCATTGAGGATGATATTAGCTGTGGGCTTTTCATAAATGGCTTTTATGATGTTTAAGTATGTTCCTTCTACCCCGACTTTCTCGAGGGTTTTTATTAAGAAAGGATGCTGAATTTTGTCAAAAGCTTTTTCTGCATCGATTGAGAGGATCATATGGTCCTTATGTTTTCTTTTATTAATGTGATGTATCGCGTTGATTGATTTGCAGATGTTGAACCAGTCCTGCAGCCCAGGAATGAATCCCACTTGATCATGGTGAATAATTCTTTTTATAAGCTGTTGAATTTGATTTGCTAGTATCTTATCGAGAATTTTTGCATCCATATTCATTAGGGATATTGGCCTGTAGTTCTCTTTTTTACTAGGTCTCTGTCTGGTTTAGGAATCATAAGTAATACTGGCTTCATAGATTGAGTCTGGAAGTTTTCCTTCCCTTTCTATTTTTTGGAATAGCTTGAGAAGGATAGGTATTATCTCTGCTTTAAATGTCTGGTAGAATTCCCCAGGGAAGCCATCTGGTCCTGGACTCTTATTTGTTGGGAGATTTTTGATAACTGATTCAATTTCCTCGCTGGTTATGGGTCTGTTCAAGCTTTCTATTTCCTCCTGTTTGAGTTTTGGAAGTGCGTGGGTGCTTAGGAATTTGTCCATTTCTTCCAGGTTGTCCAGTGTGTTGGCATATAATTTTTCATAGTATTCCCTGATAATTGCTTGTATTTCTGAGGGATTGGTTCTAATAATTCGATTTTCATTCATGATTTTATCTATTTGGGTCATCTCCCTTTTCTTTTTGAGAAGCCTGGCTAGAGGTGTATCAATTTTGTTTATTTTTTCAAAAAACCAACTCTTGGTTTCATTGATCTGTTCTACAGTTTTTTAGATTCTATGTTGTTTATATCTGCTCTGATCTTTATTATTTCTCTTCTTCTGCTGGGTTTAGGGTGTCTTTGCTGTTCTGCTTCTATTTCTTTTAGGTGTACTTTTAGATTTTGTATTTGGGATTTTTCTTGTTTCTTGAGATAGGCCTGGATTGCAATGTATTTTCCTCTCAGGACTGCCTTCGCTGCATCCCAAAGCGTTTGGATTGTTGTATTTTCATTTTCGTTTGTTTCCATATATTTTTTTATTTCTTCTCTAATTGCCTGGTTGACCCATTCATTCTTTAGTAGGGTGTTTTTTAACCTCCGTGCTTTTGGAGGTTTTCCAGACTTTTTCCTGTGGTTGATTTCAAGCTTTATAGCATTGTGGTCTGAAAGTGTGCATGGTATGATCTCAATTCTTGTATACTTATGAAGCGCTGTTTTGTGACAGAGAATGCGATCTATCTTGGAGAATGTTCCATGTGCACTCGAGAAGAAAGTATATTCTGTTGCTTTGGGATGCAGAGTTCTAAATGTATCTGTCAAGTGCATTTGATCCAATGTATCATTCAGGGCCCTTGTTTCTTTACTGACCGTGAGTCTAGATGATCTATCCATTGTTGTGAGTGGGGTATTAAAGTCCCCTGCAATTACCACATTCTTATCAATAAGGTTGCTTATGTTTCTGAGTAATTGTTTTATATATTTGGGGGCTCCCATATTCGGCACATAGACATTTATAATTGTTAGTTCTTCTTGATGGATAGACCCTGTCACTATTATATAATGTCCTTCTTCATCTCTTGTTACAGCCTTTAATTTAAAGTCTAGTTTGTCTGATATAAGTATGGCTACTCCAGCTCTCTTTTGACTTCCAGTAGCATGATAAATAGTTCTCCATTCCCTCACTTTCTTTTTTTTTTTTTTTTTAATTTTTTTTTTCAACGTTTATTTATTTTAGGGACAGAGAGAGACAGAGCATGAACGGGGGAGGGGCAGAGAGAGAGGGAGACACAGAATCGGAAACAGGCTCCAGGCTCTGAGCCATTAGCCCAGAGCCCGACGCGGGGCTCGAACTCACGGACCGCGAGATCGTGACCTGGTTGAAGTCGGACGCTTAACCGACCGCGCCACCCAGGCGCCCCTCCATTCCCTCACTTTCAATATGAAGGTGTCCTCAGGTCTAAAATGAGTCTCTTTAGACAGCAAATAGATGGGTCTTGTTTCTTTATCCATTCTGATACCCTAGCCTTTTGGTTGGTGCATTTAATCCATTTACATTCAGTGTTATTATAGAAAGATATGGGTTTAGAGTCATTGTGATGTCTGTAGGTTTCATGCTTGTAGCGATGTCTCTGGTACTTTGTCTCACAGGATCCCCCTTAGGATCTCTTGTAGGGCTGGTTTAGTGGTGATGAATTCCTTCAGTTTTTATTTGTTTGGGAAGACCTTTATCTCTCCCTCTATTCTAAATGACAGATTTGCTGGATAGAGGATTCTCAGCTGCATATTTTTTGTGTTCATCACATTGAAGATTTCCTGCCATTCCTTTCTGGCCTGCTAAGTTTCAGTAGAGAGATCTGACATGAGTCTTACTGGTGTCCCTTTATATGTTAGAGCACGTTTATCCCTAGCTGCTTTCAGAATTTTCTCTTTATCCTTGTATTTTGCCTGTTTCACTATGATATGTCATGCAGAAGATCGATTCAAGTTATGTCTGAAGGGAGTTCTCTTTGTCTCTTGGATTTCCATGCCTTTTTCCTTCCCCATATCAGGGAAGTTCTCAGCTATTATTTCTTCAAGTATACCTTCAGCACCTTTCCCTGTCTCTTCCTCCTCTGGAATACCAATTATGCATAGATTATTTCTCTTTAGTGCATCACTTAGTTCTCTAATTTTCCCCTCATACTCCTGGATTTTTTTTATCTCTCTTTTTCTCAGCTTCTTCTTTTTCCATAATTTTATCTTCTAGTTCACCTATTCTCTCCTCTGCATCTTTAATCTGAGCTGTGGTCATCTCCATTTTATTTTGCAGCTCATTAATAGCATTTTTTCGCTCCTCCTGGCTGTTCCTTAGTCCCTTGATCTCTGTAGCAATAGATTCTCTGCTGTCCTGTATATTGTTTTCAAGCCCAGCGATTAATTTTATGACTATTATTCTAAATTCACTTTCTGTTATATTGTTGAAATCATTTTTGATCAGTTCGTTAACTGTCATTATTTCCTGGAGGTTTTTTTTGAGGGGAGTTCTTCCGTTTTGTCATTTTGGATAGTCCCTGGAGTGGTGCAGAACTGCAGGGCACTTCCCCTGTGCTGTCTTGAATAACTTGCTTTGGTGGGCGGGGCTGCAGTCAGACTTGATGTCTGCCCCCATCCCACTGCTGGAGCCACAGTCAGACTGGTGTGTACCTTCTCTCCTGGGGGGGGGGGGGATACTCTGTGGGGTGGCGTGGCCCATCTGGGCTTGCACACTGCCAGGCTTGTGGTGCTGGGCATCTGGCGTATTAGCTGCGTTGGATCGGCAAGGTATACAGGGGCGGGAGGGGCAGGCTCAGCTTGCTTTTCCTTTGGAGATTCACTTCAGGAGTGGCCCTGTGGCACTGGGAGGGAGTTAGACTTGCTATAGGGTTTGATCCGCAGAAGCACAGCATTGGGTGTTTGTGTGGTGCAAGCAAGTTCTCTGACAGGATCTGATTCCCTTTGGGATTTTGGCTGGGGGATAGGCCAGGGAGATGGCGCTGGCGAGTACCTTTGTTCCCTGCCAAACTGCGCTCTGTTGTCCGGGGCTCAACAACTCTCCCTCCCGTTGTCCTCCAGCCTTCCCGTTCTCTGAACAGATCTGTTAACTTATAACCTTCCAGATGTTAAGTCCCGCTTGCTGTCAGAACACACTCCGTCCGGCCCCTCTGCCTTTGAAGCCAGACTTGGGGTCTCTGCTTTGCTGGCGGACTGCCCCTCTGCCCCAGCTCTCTTGCCAGTCCGTGTAGCGCGCACCGCCTCTCCGCCCTTCCTACCCTCTTCTGTGGGCCTCTTAGCTATGCTTGGCTCTGGAGTATCCGTTCTGCTAGTCTTCTGGCGATTTTCTGGGTTATTTAGGCAGGTGTGGGTGGAATCTAAGTGATCTGCAGGAGGTGCTGAGCCCAGTGTCCTCCTAATCCGCCATCTTCCCAGAAGCCAAATCAACATCATTTTGTAATCACTTATGAAGAGAGACAAAGACAACACTCTAAAACCACCAGATTACTGAATATCACCTTCTCCCTGCTAGTGTGAGTGACTGCTGCTTCTTTCCTATTGACAATTTCAGTCTTGCTTCATTCCTTCCACCTTCTAAATGAAAACGACTAAGATGCCAGTCACTGAATTGCTCACTTTCTGGCAGCAGTCTATCTAAAACAGATTCCCATTTTGTTGAACTTTCCCCCAAATCATATAAAGTTCAAATCTTATGATAATCCTCTCTAAGCTCTTACTGAGTTATCCCATGGTTCATTTGGGATAGTCTCCCTTGCTGCAGCAAACTCTAAATATGATTACTACCACTATGATTATTATCATTAATATCTTCTTTTCTTATTAAAATTTTTTTTAATGTTTATTTTTGAGAGAAAGAGAGAAAGACAGAGCTGAGCCAGGGAGGGGTAGAGAGAGAGGGAGACACAGAATTTGAAGCAGGCTACAGGTTCTGAGCCCCTGATGCGGGGCTCAAACTCATGAATCATGAGATTATGACTTGAGCCGAAGTTGGACACTTAACCAACTGAGCCACCCAGGTGCCCTGATCATTAATATCTTCTTAAGATACACTCATCATCTCTACTGTAGCCTACAAAATCTATATATTCTGGGTTCTGGCTACTTCTTTTTTCTTTTTCAAATTTTTATTTCAAATTTAGTTAGGGCACCTGGGTGGCTCAGTCAGTTGAGTATCAGATGCTTGATTTCAGCTCAGGTCATGATCTCACGGTTTGTGAGACTGAGCCCCACATTGGGCTTTACAATGACAGTGCAGAGCCTGCTTGGGATTCACTCTCTGCTCCTCCCCCACTCTCTCTCGCTTTCTCAAAGTAAATGGATAAACTTAAAAAAATTTAGTTAACATGTAGTATAATATTGGTTTCAGTATAATTTAGTGATTTCTGCCACTTACATTTACTATGTAGTCCTCATCATAACAAGTACCAGCCTTAATACCCATCACCCATTTAGCCTATCCCCCACCCATATCCCTCCATCAACTCTGTTCTCTGTCATTAAGAGTCTCTTATGGTTTGCCTCCCTCTCTCTTTTTCTCCCCTTCCCATAAGTTCATCTCTTTCTTAAATTCCACATATGAGTGAAATCATATGGTATTTGTCTTTTTCTGACAGACTTATTTTGCTTAGCATAATACACTCTAGCTGCATCCGTCATTGTAAATGGCAAGATTTCATTCTTTTTGATGGCTAAGTAATATTCCATTGTATGTACATAGTTTGGCTATTGTTGATAGTGCTGCTATAATCATCAGGGTGCATGTGCTCCTTTGAATCAGTATTTTTGTATCCTTTAGGTAAATACCTAGTAGTGCAATTGTTGGGTCATGGGTAGTTCTATTTTTAATTCTCTGAGGAACCTCCATACTGTTTTCCAGAGTGACTGCACCAGTTTGCATTCCTACCAACAATGCAAGAGGGTTCCCCTTTCCCTGCATCCTCACCAACATCTATTGTTTCCTGTATTGTTATTTTTAGCCATTCTGATAGGTATGAGGTAGTATCTTATCATGGTTTTGATTTGTATTTCATTGAAGCTAAGTGATCTTTTAATCTAGGCTCTGGCTACTCTGATAGTCTTATTCTCATTCACCCCAAAGCACGTCACACACGAACTGTATCTTGAACATGCTAGTTTTACTCCACCTTTGTGGCAGACCTTTGTGCTAGATATTTTTTTCTACCTGGAATATTCTTCTCCAAGGTATTCACACATCTCAGTTCCTTGATTCATTCATTTCTAATCTCTGTCTCCTTCATGAACACATTCTTGACAACCTAGTTTGAAATATACATCCGCCGCTTCTATTCCCTTATTCTATTTTTGTTTGTATCATTTAATAGTAAATGGAATTATGTATCTCTTTATTGTCACTCTTATCTTCTCCGGAGCATGGGCTCTATAATAACAAAGTCTTTGTCCTGTGCCTTTATTCACTTCTGTATTACCAGCATCTAGAATAATTCCTGGCAAAAAGGAAGAATGTAATAGAAAATTGTTGACATGATGAAATAATTCATTGCTTCATGTCTTATGAGGCAAGAATAAAAAGAAAGCATAGAATCTCTTCTCAGAAATAAATGATGTAAACTGTAGGGAGATGGGTATAGGGTGGGAGAAGATTAAAGGGATTCCCCAAATTACAGGGATCAAGAGAATGTGTACATTTATAATTCTCTGGTCACTGTACCTTAGTTGACATTCTGTTATTTTGTAGAACTCCGGTGCTTTAAATTTATTTTCTGCTATATTACTAAGGGGCTGATTCTATTTTTTATGTCTTTCTATGAGTTTTTCTCTTAGTGTCTATGTCCCCACATTCTTCTATTTATTTTTCAAGATCCAATTCAAATGCCCTTATCTTTGTGTTACTTTTTATATTCACCCTTACATGTGGAATGGCTTTGCTTCTATAATATTATTCACACAGTTCCACTATATATCATTCAAGTTATTATATTACTCATATTATTGTATTGTAAGAGGTTAAAAGTTTAGAAAGAGACTTCCAGAATAGAAGAGTAAGGGCCTTCAAAAACCCACTTCTTCAAAAAAGCATCAAGTAGAAATAATCAAAATAAGTTTTATCAGAGCTCTGGAAATTAATCAAAGGCTTGCAACAATTCAAGAATTTTTTTTTCAATAAAACAGCTGAATCTTCGTAAGAAAAGTGAGTTTTGTGTCATTTTAACTGGCCGTATTCTCACCTCCCTTTCCCATTAGCCTTGAAAACCAGCAGACTTACAGACTTACATGGTGTCTGTGAAAACCAGTAGACTAGCAGCCACTAGAGAGGAAGACTGGGTTTGGAACTCCTCAAAAAGCCCCAGTTACCAGAGAGGTCTCACTATCTGGCTCATCTTACAGCTCCTTGGAAAAGCCCTATTTGCAGGACTTGTTATTTGGCCTGAATCAGAGTTTGCTCAGTGGGGAAACCTCTATCCCAGGATATTTTTGAAAATAGTGAAGGCGGTTGTTTAACATTGAAGCTGCTTGGAGCAGTGATATCAGCTGTGACAAATGGGAAGCTGGGGAAAAAAGACTTAAAAAGTAGTTCAGGGGAATGAGATGTCCATAGTGATCTTTGAAATGTTCCAATGTATTCCTGGGGATCTAGAAGACTACACACATGTGCAAGGCTGTGCACATTTCCAAAAAAGACTTAAGAAGACCCTAATATTTTACCTAAGGCTGTATCTGAGGCCCTGTACAAGTAAGAAATGAAAGCTAAAGCAGATTTATAAACATCTGGAACACTGAATCTTTGTCCTAACAGAACCCCTTTGCAGAGAGTGGATAATCTTTTGGTTAAAGGCATTTAAAAAATCTCTGTACAATTATGATCTGACCATTAAGTTAACCAAGCAGAGACTTCAATAGCTACATATAACAGGTGATTTAGACTTTATAGAATTAGTGAAAGAAAAAGTCATTAAAGAAACAATCAGCATCAGCAGCAAGAACAATCACATGAAACAGCAGTAACAAAACCTGGAGAAATTGGGGAAATTTGATTTTTAGAGTTGCCACATTTTATTATTTAAAATATCCAGTTTTAAATTAAAAAAAAAAGACATACAAAGAAAGAGAAAAGTATGGCCCATAGATAAGAAAAAAACCAGAAGTCAATAGAAATTGCCTTCATGGGAGTCCAGATATGGGATTCCCTAGGAAGAAAGTTTAAGTAAGCTTTTATAAACAACTTCAAAGAATTGAAGAAAATTATGTCTACAGAATTAAGAGAAATTATGAGAATGATATCTCACCAAGTAGAGAATATCAAGAAAGAGATTGAAATTATCAAAAAGAACCAGATGGAAACTGTATTGAAAATTACAGTGACTACTAAAAATATTTAATAGAGAGGCTCAACAGAATATTTGAGTAAGCAGAAGAAAGAATCAGCAAACTTGAAAATAGATTGAGAAAATCCAACCTGAGAAATAGAAGCAAAATGAACAGAGTTTCAGAGGACTATAGGACACCATTGGGTATACCAACATATAATGGGAGTCTAAGAATGAGAAAAGAGATAAAAAGGGGGAGGAAAATATTTGAAGAAATAATGACTGAATATACCCCAAATATGATTAAAAACATGAATTAATACAGCCGAGAAGTTTAATAAATTTCAAGTAGGATAAATTCAAAGATCCACATCTAAACACATCAAGGTCAAACTCTTGAAAGAAAAAGAGAAAATTGTGAATACAGCAAGAGAAAAGCAGCCTATAACATACAAGTGATCCTAAATAAGATTAACAGCTGACCTCTCAAAACCATGGAAACCAAAAGGGAGTGGGTTGGCATTTTCAAATGGACTGAAAAAAGATTGGTAACCAATAGTTTTATATCCAGTAAGCCTATATTTCACAAAAGAAGGAAAAATTAAGACATTCTCAAATAAACAAAAACTGAGGGAATTTGTCGCTAGCCAACTTGTATTATAAATGATATTAAAAGAGAGCTTCAGGTAGAATCAAAAGGACTAGAGTTGAATCTACCCCCCAAAAGTAAAGAGCACCAATAAAGATAACAATGAAGGTAAATATAAAATGCAATATAAATGTATTTTTACTTGTAACTTTTTTCCTCTCCTGATTCAAAAGACAACTGCATAAAGCAATAATTATAAAACTGTGTCAATGGGTGTGAAATGTATAAAGATGTCATTTGTATGACAACAAAAGCAGAAAAGAGGAGGGGGAAAAGGAGATACATTGAAGCAAAGTTTTTTTATACTATTGAAATTAAGTTGAAACTAATCCACACTAGATGGTTTTAAGATGCAATCACTAAGAAAATAACTCAAAAAATATACCAAAACAAACAAAAAGGGAATTAAAATAGTGTACTAAGAAATATATATTTAACACAAAAGGAGCTAGTAATGGAGGAATAGAATTTCAAAAATAAAGGAGAGGAAATAATCTTCCCTATTCATTCCATGAGGCCAGTATTGCTCGGAAACCAAAACCAGGCAAAGATGTCACAAGTAATAAATCAGACTGTTATTTCTTATGAACATAGATTAAAGAAAACCCTCAAAAAATACTAGCAAAACAAATCCAGTAATATATAAAAGGATTGATACATCATGACCATGTGGGATCTATCAAAGGTTAGTTTCACTTTGAAAATTGCTGATTAGTGATTTTCATCTGCCTGGGTGGCTCAGTTGGTTAAGCATACAACTCTTGATTTCATCTCAGGTCATGGTCTCACAGTTACATGAGTTTGTGCCTCAGGTCATCAGGCTCTGAGCTGGCAGTACAGAACCTGCTTGGGATTTTCTATCTTCCCCCCCCCTCTCTGCCCCTACCCCTCTTTCTTTTTTCCTCCTCTGTCTCAAAATAAATAAATAAATAAACTAAAGAAAAAAAATCATTAACCATTCAATGTTACTTACCATATTCATAGAATAAGGACAAAAATATATGATCATCTCAATAGATACAAAAAAAGCATTTTACAAATTCCAACATTATTTCATGATAAAAATCCTAAAAAACAAAACAAAACAAAACAAAACAAAAAAGCAGACAAACCGAGGGACTTCCTCAACCTGATAAAGGGCATCTATAAAATACCTACAGCGGCCTCACATTTAGTGGTGAAACACTCAAAGCTTACCCCTAGGATCAGGAACAAGACAAGGATGACTGTTCTTGCCACTTATATTTAATATTGTACTGCAAGTTCTAAGCCTCAGCAAGAAAAAGAAATATAAGACATCCTGATTGCATTTACAATAGCATCAAAAAGAATAAAAATCTGACAAATTTAGCAAAAAAAAAAAAAAAGCAAGATGAATACTGACAACTACAAAACATTGTTGCAAGGAGTTACTATAAATCAAAATAAATAGAGATCCCATGTTATTGGATTGGAAGATTTAATATTATTAAGGTGGTAATACTCTTTGAGTTATCTTCAAAAGACGTTAATGACTTGATATCCATGTTTTTTTTTTTTTTTTCACATCCTGATGGCTCATTTCTTTTTGTCACTGAAAAATATTCCATTGTTTAGGTGTATCAGAGCTTGTTGTCCATTTTTCTACTAAAGGACTTCTTTGTCCCTTCCAGTTTTTGGTAATTATGAATAAAGCTACTGTAAGCATTTGTGTGCAGGTTTTGTTTGTGGACATAGATTTTTGAGTCAATTTGGAGAATGCCTGGGGATGCAATTACTGGATCATAAGGTAAAATTAAGCTTAGTTTGGGAGAAGATTGCCAGAGTGTCTTCCAGGCTGGCTCTATCATTTAGCATTCCCATCAGCAGTGAATGACAGTTCTTGTTGCTCTGTGTCCTCGCCAGGAGTTGTTATTGTTGGTTTTTGGATTTTGGACATTCTTGTTAATGGTTGTAATGGTATCCCATTATGTTGATTTGTAACTCCTTGATGACAGGTGAAAGACAAAGTGCGTATTTTCCACCTGTATATCTCCCTTTTTAAAAATGTTTTTATCTGGATTCAGTAATAGGATAATGATGATCCCATAGAGTGAGTTAGGAAAGGTTCCGTCTGCTTCTATTTTCTGAAATGTATTTGTGGAAAGTTGGTATCATTTCTTTGTTAAATGTTTGATAGAATTCACCAGTAAAATCATCTGATCCTGTTCATTACGTTTTTAAGAGGTTACTAGTTATTGATTTATTTTCTTTACTCTATATAGGTACAGATACTAAATATATAGATTATCTATTTCTCCTTATGTGAATTATAGTTTGTATCTTTTGAGGAATTTGTTGATTTCATCTAAATTACCAAATTTATGGACGTATATCAAATTTATAGTGTTTCTTTACATTTTAATGTCCATCTCTGTCTCCTCTCTTTTTTCTTCTTGGTTAGCCTGGCTGGAGGTTTACTAATTTTTTAAACATTTTCAAAGAACTAGCTTTTGTTCCATTGATTTTTCTGGTTTTTTTTTTTTTTTTGGTTTCTTTTCAATTTCATTGACTTCTGCTCTGAATTTTATTATTTTTTTTCCTGCTTGTTTTAGGCTTAAATTGTTTTTCTTTCTCCAGATTTCCTAAGGTAGAAAATTATATAATTAATTTAATACATTTCTTTTTTTCTAATAGATGCATTTAATGCTATAAACCTCCCTCCCTCTAAATACTGATATTGCTACATCTCTCAAATTTTGGTAAGCTGTATTTTCATTTTTATTCAGCTTAAAATGTTTTTTAATCTCTTGAGATTGCTTTTTTGCCCCATGTGTAGAAGTATATTAAGTTCCACATATTTGGGCATTTTCCAGCTATTTTTCTGTTACTTTAGTAACAGATTCTACTTTAATTTCAATGTATGATAACATACTTTGTATTATTTATATTTGTTTAAACTTTGTTAAGGTTGTTTTACGGCCCCAAATATGGTGTATCTTGGTTCTATGCAAGTTCAAGAAGAATGTGTTTTCTGTTGGATGGAATATTTTATAAACGTCAGGTTCAGTTTATTGATAGTGCTATTCAGGTAAACTGTATCTTTGCCAATTTTCTGTCTGCTTGATCTATCAATCACTAAAAAAAGGGTGTTTACTTTAACTATAATAGTGGATTTCTTTCTTTCTCCTTGAAATTCTCTAAGTTTTTGCATCATGTGTTCTTAGGCTCAAACACATTAATATTGTTAGTTTTAACTTTGGGATGCATCACTTTAGAAAATTATATAAATTATAAAATATTATAAATATGAGAAAAATAATGGAAATACATAAGTTGTATCATTTAGTTTACCTAAAGAAGAAAATTAATAATTTGACTTAAAAATTCACATGGAAATGCAAGGGACCCAGAATACCCAAAGTTGGAGGACTCCCAATTCCTGATTTGAAAGTGTACTACAAAGATACGATAATCAAGACTGTGTGGTACTAGCATGAGAATAGACATATAGAATGAGAATTGAGCATCCAGAAATAAACCTTATTTTTATGGTTTAATGTTCAACAATAATGCCAAGATAATTCACTGGGGGGAAGGATAGTTTCAACAAATGTTGCTGGGACAACTGGATATCCACACGCAAAAGAATGAAGTTGAACCTCTGTCTTCCATCTTATACTAAAATTATCTCAAGATAGGCCATAGACTTAAATATAAAAGGTAAAGCTATAAAACTCTATGAAGTAAACAGACATAATTATTTGTGATGTTGAGTTAGACAATAGCTTCTTAGATATGGCACCAAAAGAACAAGACACACACACACACACACACACACACACACACACACACACACAAATAAATTGGACTTCATCAAAATAAAACAAACTTCTGTGCTATATATGACACTGTCAAGAAAAGTGAAAAGCAACCCACAGAATGGAAGAAAATATTTGTAAACCATTTATTGATAGACACTTGAATCTAGAATATTTTAGGGGCACCTGGATTGCTCAGCCAGTTGAGTGTCCAATTCTTGATTTCAGTTCAGGCCATGATCTCAGTCATGGAATTGAGCCCTGCATTTGGCTCAGTGCTGAACATGAAGCCTGCTTGGGATTCTCTTTCTCCTCTCTCTGCCCCTCCCCCTTCTAAAAATAAATAAATAAACATTTAGAGTATTTAAAAAACTCTTAAAACTCAACAGCAGTAATGAATAAGACAACTAAGCCAATTAAAAATGGGACAAAGAATTTGAATTGACATTTCTTCAAAGAAGATTCATGAGTGGCCAATAGTTACATGAATAGATGCTTAATATAACTGATTAGGAAAATACAAATCAAAACCACAGTGAGATGTTACTTTATAATGTCTAGGCTGGCAAAAAGAAAAAGAAAGAAAAAAGAGAGAGGGAGGTAGGAAAGAAAGGAGGGAATAACAAGTGTGGCTGGGATATAGAGAATTTGAAACTAATAATTGCTGGTGGCATTATAAATAGTACCACAACTTTGGAAAGCAGTCTAACAATTCTTCAAAAAATTTACTACATGATCTAGCAATTTTACGCAGGTATTGTTATGGACTGAATTGTGTCTTTCTAAAATTCATATAACTTCTAAAATTCATGCAACTGTGTTTGTAGACAGGGCCTTTAAGGAGGTAATTAAGGTTAAATCAAGTCATGGGGGGGACCTTAATTTGATGACTGCAGCACATATAAGAACAGGAAGAGATAGCAGGACCACCCTCACCTCTGTTCATGTATAGAGGAAAGGCCATGTGAAGATACAGTGAGAAGGTGGTTGTCTGCAAGCCTAGGAGAGAGGCTTCATCAGATTCCAACTCTTCTGGTGCCTTGATCTTAGACTCTCAGTCTCTAGAACTGTGATAAAATAAATTTATATTGTTTAAACCACCCAGCCTGTGGTATTTTGTCATGGCAGCCTATGCAAACTAGTATATGTCCAGGAGAAATATATATTCAGACAAAAATGTGTACATGAATGTTCATAACATCATTATTCATATTAGCAAAAAAGTAGGAACAGCTTAAATGTTCATCATTTGATGAATGCATACACAAAATTTGGTATATCCATACAATGGAATATTATTTGACAATAAAAAGGAATAAAGTACTCATAGCAAGCTATAATATGGATGAGTTATTCATGGATGAACATTATGCTAAGTGAAAGAAGCTAGCTACAAAAGGCCACATAGTGCATGGTCCATTTTTCTGAAATGCCCAGAATAGGCAATATCCATAGGAACATAAAGTAGATTAGTGGTTTCCAGGGGCTGATGGAGAGGGAAGTAGGGAATGACTGCTAATGGGTATGGGATTTCTTTTTGAGGTTATGAAAATATTGTAAAATTTGTTAGTGGTGATTGTTGCACAGCTATGTGAATAAACTAAGAGCACTGAATTGTCCCTTTTTAAAAGGGTGAATTTTTATGGTATGTAAACTGTATTTCAATCAAACTATTATAAACCAAAACAAAAAAAGTTAGAAAAATTTATTTCCTTTGCTGGGTTGTGGTCTTTCTGAGGACAGGAAAGAAATATTGCTAATCAGCATTACTCCAAAGGCTAGTA
The DNA here is from genome assembly GCF_028749965.1 of Puma concolor. NCBI lineage: Eukaryota > Metazoa > Chordata > Mammalia > Carnivora > Felidae > Puma > Puma concolor. The sequence goes on from NC_141672.1 coordinate 77,875,539, forward strand.
CGATGCCAGGATGGTTTTTCATATTCGCTATTCTTTTTAATATACATATATCCCATTTAATATACATATATCCCAATATACATATATCCCCAGGTAAAAATATTCAAAAGAGACTTACCTAACTTGAATATAAAATTTTTGGGGGGCAAAACAATGATTATTATACTTGTGTTATAACATGTCGTATTGCTATCTAATAATCAGTTTGGTTGATTTGCACCAGGGTGGCTTTTGAAAAGAAAAGGAATGTGGATGTAGTCTCGTTATGTGTTATTGTGGAGTTTAGAAGTCCCTGGATTGGAATGCAGTGGTTCCCAGTGCTTTTTGTGTATTACAATTTCCTGGGGGGCTTTTCAGAATACCTGTACCACCTGCACCCCCATCATGAGTCACTCAGTTGAGAACCACTGCTTGGGTGGAGGTAGGTGTCAATAGGACTGCATGTGGTTGTGATTACAGTGAGGCAACAGAGAAACTGTTGTAAAGCACTGGTTTGCCAACTTTAACGTATGTAATAACCCATGAGGATAAAATGCAGATTCTACTTTATAGGGCTGAGCTAGGCCCTGAAATCCTACCTTCCAAGAAGCTCCCCAGTGATGCCCAGCTAACAGTCCCCAATCCACATTGTCAGTTCCAAGGGTTGTATAATACATTTTCAAAGGAGTGAAAGCATGGTTAATAGGAAAATGTAATAAAGAAAATGAAATTAAGCAGCTGCATACTTAGACAAAGAGCTTGATGAAGGGAAGGAAGCAGGTAATTGCTTAAGACAATAACTTTCATCTTGGTGAGATTTTCCATTGATTTGATTATCATTTAATGATTGGTCCAACCACTTTAGATGGATTTCACGTTTTCTGGAAGTTTTTCCATTTTGTCCATAGGATGAAAATTTGGATTGTTAGGGACTTTGCATAATTTCTTTAGATATTGTCCTGACTTGCCAGGATGATAGAATCTAGTGAGGAAATATGAACAAATATATTTGTTTTATTTAAATTGACATTATTGACATTTTTGTGCTAGACATGATATTGAGTTCTGGAATTACAGAAATTAATAAGCATAGTCCCTGTTCTTAAAATTTGACAGTTTAGGGGCACCTGGGTCGCTCAGTTGGTTAAGCATCCCACTCTTGATTTTGGCTCAGGTCATGATCTCATGGTTCATGGGATTGAGCCCCAAATTGGGCTCTGGGCTGACAGTATGGATCCTGGTTGGGATTTTCTCTCTCCCTCTCTCTCTGCCCCTCTTTTTCTCATGCTTATACTCTCTATCTCTCTCAAAATAAATAAACTTAAAAAAAATTGACAATCTGTTAAGGATGGGGAGGCATGTAGGACAGATTTGTGAACAGCTAACTATCACACAAGAAATAAATGAATGACATGTGCAGTAGAAGTACACACAACGTGCTATGGAAGAGGCAGTTAATTCCACCTGGGGAAAGTTTCCATTGATGACCTGGTATTTAGAATTTTGAAATGACTTCTTCAAAATGTTCACTGGTTGTTGGCCAGTTCTCAACTATTCACTGTCAGGAGGCTCACGGTTGGAACTCATCCAGGAATAACATACTAACATCACAGACCAATTTTAGAAACCTCCTAGGACTTTCTTCAAGGCATCCTTCATTTCTTTATTCCGGAGGCTGTAGATCATGGGGTTAAAAAAAGGGGTCAGAACTGAGTAGAATAGAGTTGTGAACTTCTGCATTCCCTCTGCTTGTCCTGACCCCGGGCTCACATATGTCATCATGACAGAGCCATAGAATAGAAACACAACAGCCAGATGTGAGGAGCACGTAGAAAAGGCCTTCTTCCGGCCAGCAACTGAGGGCACCTGCACTACAGCCCTCAGCACCAGGGTATAGGAGCCAGTAATGTAGAAAAAGGTGGCAAAGATGAGGAGTGAGCTCATGGTGCCACATATGAGAATAGTCCCTGGGATTGGGACACAGGTTGAAGCCAAGTCCAGCAGAGGACCCAGGTCACACAGGAAGTCATCAATCACGTTTGGGCCACAAAATGGTAGCTGGGTAACAAGTATCACTGGGATCAGAAACCAGAGAAAACCATAGACCCAGCAAAAGATGACCAGGCTGCAACAGAACTTCACAGTCATGATGGTGGGGTAATGCAGGGGGTGACAGATTGCCAGGAACCGGTCATAGGCCATGATGGACAGAAATAAGCATTCAGTTGTGCCTAGTGAGAAGAAGAAGTACAACTGGAGGAGGCACCAAGCAAAGGAGATGGTTTTGGTCTGGGAGAGGAAGTTGGCCAGCATGTTGGGCACATCAGAGTTGACATAGCAGATTTCCAGGAAGGAGAAGTTGGCCAGCAGAATATACATGGGGGTGTGGAGCCGGCGGTCCCAGTGCACCACACACACAATGGCCATGTTTCCAAGGAGCGTCATGATGTAAGTCATAAAGAATATGGAAAAGAGGAGGATCTGCATTTCCCAACGGCAAGGAAAGCCCAAGAGGATGAACTCACTCACAGTGTGAGAAATATTTCTGGCCTCCGAAGTCATTTCCTTCTATCCTGTGAGGATTGCAGCAGAAGTTACATTACAAAAGGAGTCATGCCTCCTGATTCCTCCCCAGGAGAGAACACATTTTCCTGATCATAGGGGAGACCTAGACCAGGAGTTCCTATTTTTGATTGGGCACTTCAACAATATACTTGTTGAGTATACTTTTCTATATATGACTCTTCACTTTTAAACTATATACAGCCCACTGTCAATCAATATAGTAAATATTGGTAAATATTTTGAAAAAAGTTTTCTTAAAATAAAAGTAGAAATTCAGGTATTTCCTTTCTGCATCTCTCATTGAGTTGTCCGGTGCAGCCAACTTTGGAGAACATTGGTCTAGACAATATACATAGGTGGCTGGCTGAAGCTAAATTGAGATATAAACATTGACATTGGCAATTCATCCATAAAAAAAAAAATTAGAATTGACAGTTTTACCAAACAAAACAGTACAATCAGATAAGTGATATAAAGGAGAGAACATGAGGCTTTGAAGCCAGGTATGAAAATAACCAGAGTGACTTTAAACAAGTTGCATTTTAGCACACTAAGTAACCATTTATAGGCCATTATTAGTGTCTCTTCTCTATCTGTAGGATGCTGTGGTACAAGGGCTCCAGACTCTGATATTATTAGCAACATATGGGGGAGACTTTGAAAGGTGTAGATTCCTGGGCTCCACCTGGGTTTGGGATCCACTGGTGTGTGTCAGAGCACAAGCTCTGGAGACATGACAGTTCTGGGCTCTGCCACTTCCTGAGGAGCATTTCCTCAGGCAAGAATTTGACCTTTGAGACTATGTTTCTTTCTCTGTAAATTATGAACAGTCATACCTCCACAGTAAGGATGGCATGAAAATTGCATAGAATAATGTATGCAAAAGCAGTTTAAAATTATACAGTGCTACAGAAATATAAACTTTGGTAAACTGTTCAGGGCTTGTTATGCTAAACATTACACTCCTTTGTTAACCTTATAAATTAAATTGATTTTATTTATTTATTTATTTTATTTTTAAAATTTTTTTTGTATTTTATTTTTTATTTTTTTATTTTTTTTGACTTAAAGATCTACTTTATTTTTTTTCTTTTTTTTCAATATATGAAATTTATTGTCAAATTGGTTTCCATATAAATTAAATTGATTTTAAAATGCAAAAGAATGTGTTTTCCTGTGGAATTTTAGCCATGTGACAGGCATAGTCCATGTTGTGTGTGTTCGTGTGCATGTACACACGTATGTGTGTATGAAAAAGAAAGTGTTTCTCAGTCGTTTCAGAGTACACTGAATGAAACTCCCTTATAAGCCTCTTTTTTTTTTAAGTTTATTTATTTTGAGAGAGACAGAGACAGCATGGGTGGGGGAGGGGCAGAGAGAGAGGGAGAGAGAATCCTAAGCAGGCTCCTGGGAGATCATGACCTGGGCTGAAACCAAGAGTTGGACACTTAACCCACTAAGCCACCCAGGTGCCCCTATAAGCACCCTTTTTTGCCTATCAAACATACCTATAAAGCACCCTTGAAGACCCTTTTTTGCCTATCAAACATATCAGAGCTCTCATTTTTTTCTTAATAGACTGTCTTCCTTGGTAAGGTTACCACTGCAACCATAAACAATAGGATCATTTTCCTGATGGCTACACTGTAGTTTGTATTAAAGCCGCCTACTTTTGAAGCCACAAAACTTCCTGTGTGATCTCTTCCCCCACTGCTCCTACCCATGCCTGGCTCCTTTGTGGGATTTCCTGGGAAATAAGCATCAACCTTTATTCAAATGATCACAACAGAAGAGCAACAACAAATACTATTTCAAAATAGTCAGACATGGAAATCAGGGTTTTGATAGAACCTTTCTCCCTCTGGCATTCTTTAGTTTTGTGGTTTATTCAGCCCTGCAAGCCTGGCGCTCTCTCTCTCTCTCTCTCTCTCTCTCTCTCTCTCTCTCTCTCTCTTTGATACAGGGGGGCAGAGAGAAGCTTATCTAAATTTCAGCCTTGACCTAAGCCTAAGTTGAACCCAGAAGAAGTTTGGAATATGGGTATATCATCTCTGTTTTGCCTTTTTCCTCCTTTCCCATTTTAGAAGCTCAGAACTCAAATGCTCTATTTACCTTTTCTTGGCAACACCAGTTCTTTGGGGAAAAATCCAATAAACTCATGCATAAACTGAACCTCAGTGTCTGTGAAGACTTTAGCAGTTTTCATTTTCCACATTATGTACACAAGGGCACATGACCAGCTGGCACACATACCAGATACAGTGGAGCAGCATTTATTGGGAGAAACTTGCAGACCCAGCATCAGTCACAGGCCTGCAGTCCCCTTGTTTTGCTCATTATAAGCACAGTGGCACACAGAAATCTAGGATATTACGTCTTAAGAAGGCACCTGAACTTTTAAGGCCTGAGGGTTTTGTTTTTTAGCTGTGTCATTAGGGAAGTGCTAACCCCTCCCCTGATGTGATTAGGGCCAGTACATAACATCAACATGAAGAAAATTTGGTTCTGGTCCTATTTCTAGAATCAGGTTTTGGGGCTGGGGGAGAGGGCTGCCAGCATTTCTCCTGGTGTGATTGGGGGCTGAAGTCAATTCAAACTTTGCAGTTGCAGCTCTAGGCTATGACAAGTTAACAGAGGATTCTCCCCCTCAGCCATGTGAAGGAGAAAGTCATTGTATTAAGCACTGGGCAATTGATGCTTCATTTCCATGGAACTTCACAGGAGGCAATTTACTCTTTGGGAGGGTGGCTTGAAAGAAATTTGTTTGAACAAGTTAACCCTTATGTCTGCCATAAGGGTTAGATGTAACCCTTATGGGTTTTTTGGAGGGCTTTCTTAATTACTCTATAGGGGAGCCATAGCAAGGGTTATTGCTTCCATTTCATGTATGAGGAGATAAAGAATCAGAGATCAAATGCCGGAAATTCCAAAGCAGTAAGTGACAGGGTCAGGACACGAGTCTTTGCTTTCTAGCTCCTATTTTGCTATTTCCTCACCACGTTAGAGGATCTTCAGAGTAGATGTGTCTAAAATGTCACTCATCCCAGGGAAAAAAGTGTATCAAATTAATAAAATGAGCAACAGTTGGTGCTATAGACATCATCACATCATCCGAGGGAAGAGGGGTGGCATCTCCCAAGCATCCCTTAAATTATACCACCTAGGTGGAATTGTGGGTTTTTTTTCCTTTTATTTTTCATTTTTACATGGCTAGCTCATTTTTTTTCTTTTTTGTTTTTTGTATTAAGTTCAGACACACAAATACTATACTGAGTGTGGTAGTTATTTTACTCTTACCTGACTTTTCTGATATGCAGTGTTCAACTTCTCTACAGTGAAGAGGCAGGACAACTCTCATCCATCTATACAAAATTAAGATAAATGATTATCTTAAAGAAGTAATGGAAGTTTGTTTTGTTTTGTTTTAATTTTTTTTTTCAACGTTTATTTATTTTTGGGACAGAGAGAGACAGAGCATGAACGGGGGAGGGGCAGAGAGAGAGAGGGAGACACAGAATCAGAAACAGGCTCCAGGCTCCGAGCCATCAGCCCAGAGCCCGATGCGGGGCTCGAACTCCCGGACCGCGAGATCGTGACCTGGCTGAAGTCGGACGCTTAACCGACTGCGTCACCCAGGCGCCCCTTGTTTTGTTTTTTAAAGAGATGATATTAAGCAACAATAGACAGTGAGGAGGCATCTAAGGGACCTACAGGCATGTTTCTTTGCAGTTTGGGGTGTTATAATTCTATTTGTTGCAGCTTTTGACTTATTACTACTTTTATTATTTAAACCTTTTTCACCAATTAGATAATGTTACCCTGTTTCTACCAGTGCCTGCCTGAGTCTCTGTTTCCCAGTTATCTTTGCAGCATAAAGGACAACTGATTCAATGTGCTATGTCCAAGGACTCACTTAAGTGAATAGCTGGATTCTGTTCCTTGTACTCTGGAGCAAATAAACTGTCAAGTCTGGCCTTCTGTTTCTTGGAATAACGTATTGCTCATATTCACTGGCCTCAGAGACATCATGGGTTTTAAAGTGATTTACAAAGTCACATTTTCTTATTGATCTGAATTTACTGAATCTTGGAGTGGGAGAGACTTTAGGGATTCTCTAGTCTCTCTTCCTACCAGCAGTAAGAACCCCTTTCTTCTGCTTTCTTGCTGGTTGGTTATCTAGCTTCTGTTGGAATAATCCATGACAAATAGCTCAATGAACTGCAGAACAGCTTTCAGTTTTAGAGATTGTAATACACTTCCTTGTTCTCTCTTACGTTCCTGAGTCATGTTCCCATCTTGATGTGCCATCTTGGTCTCACTTCTGCCTCAGGGAAGGAGGGTTAACATTATGTGCCCATCATACACACACACTCTGTTAAGATTTTGACCATGCATTATCCTTCTTGGTCTTTCAACAATTACAGAAGTAGTAACTGGGTCACAAGAAGACAGTAAGTGGTGGTGCTGGGCAGATTGTATTCTTTCATTACATTATGCTGATGCTCAGAATAAGTCTATACAGCGGTATTTAGAATATCTGAGGAAGGGACTCATGTCTTCTTTGAATCTTCTCTATACTAAGCACTCTTGGTTTCTTTAAATTTGACGTAATTTCTAGGGTGCTCACCATCCTCGCTGCCTTTTGATTGTTCATGCCTTTCAGAAGATATGATCTTACTGAAACCAAACAGAGTGTCCTTTGTGCTGTGTGACTGACACAGAGCACAGTGTGCTATGATCTCTTTTGTTCTAGACTCATGCAGACTTAGGTTGACGTTAGCTTTTTTGGGCAGTAATTTTATATTTTAGACTTTTATTGAATTTTCATTTTACCAAAGTCCTTAGAGTTCATTCACAAGAACTTCTTTAAAGCCAGATTGGCCCCATGTGATGCTTGTGTCATTGAGTTTTCTAAGCAAGGGAGGTTAATTACTGAATTTCACTAAGTGTTTCAGTCAATTAAGATCTTAAGACTATCAAATACTAGCTTTCTTTTCTATTTTTATTGCCTAGAATTTGATAAAATTTCTTTTGTTTCACCTATGTCTGATTAAAATATTATATACAACATGAGAAAGTCCTTTTTTTACTTAAAACTTTTTCTAGCTTAACATCTATTATCAACAATTGTTGATAGATGGCTAAGCTAAAAATAGATAAATAGTACAAAGGTGGTGAAAATGACATTGTATCTCTGGAAGACATTCTGGCATATATAATTGGATGGTTTATGAAAAGTTTTTAGAAGGAAAGTTTAGACTTTTTTGTTTTTGTTTTTGTTTTTTTATTTTATTTTTTTTAAATTTACATCCAAGTTAGCATATAGTGCAACAATGATTTCAGGAGTAGATTCCTTAATGCCCCTTACCCATTTAGCCCATCCCCCCTCCCACAACCCCTCCAGTAACCCTCTGTTTGTTGTCCATATTTAAGAGTTTCATGTTTTGTCCCCCTCCTTGTTTTTATATTATTTTTGCTTCCCTTCCCTTATGTTCATCTGTTTTGCATCTTAAAGTCCTCATATGAGTGAAGTCATATATTTGTCTTTCTCTGACTAATTTTGCTTTGCATAATACCCTCTAGTTCCATCTACATAGTTGCAAATGGCAAGATTTCACAAATTTTAGACTTTAAACTGGTACCCTCATTCACTTTCAGTTGTTTAAAATTTTTCTTTCATTCTCCAGAATATTCTAAATACAGTAATAGTGGTTTTGAAATCACACCTGTAAATTCTTTCTGCATCCTGGGATATAATTTGTCTAGGTCTGAGAAATTAAGCTTATTAAGAGTGACTGAGTGCTGTTTCACTTAATTTTCCTGTCAATTCTCTTCTATACATGTGTTCTCCATTCTTTGGAAAGAAGATCATTTTTTGGAGCTGACCATATTTTAATTTAATTTAGATTGATGGGTGCCATGCCTTTCTCCAGAGGACAGGAGATGGCCCAGGCTTTTTTTTTTTTTTTAAATCTCGTAAACCTTGCAAGCAAGGAGACCCTCTCATTACAGTGCTATCAGCTTGTGTTGGAAGTTGTGTTCTCATTGAGGTCTTAATCCAGTGAAAAGCTCACTCAATTCCTCAGAGAAACCCATGCTTTCTTTATAATCACTTTATTTTACCGGTCTCTCTGTAGTCGTTTCTGTCTCTTTCTTTCTCTTACTCCATTGATTACTTTATTTTTCTTTTCCATAGAGTTACTTCTAAGATGACAGTATGACTTGGGATTTCTGACTCTGGAAAATTTAAGAACTGGCTGTAATACTACCCGTCTTCTTATAGTTATTTACTTGTATAAGTAAATAATAGTACTTCATACCATTTTCAGTAAAATATTTTTGTTTTTCATTTTTTTAGTAAAATATTTTTAAATAACAGAATCAACTTCTTGACTGCTGTCCATCACGAACTTTAGTTCATTTTCTATTCGCCGTTACTTTGCTACTACTTATCGAATATTTATGTGCTACGGTACAGGCCTTTCAAGCTTATTTTCTTTTTTTTTTTTAATTTTTTTTTTTCAACGTTTACTTATTTTTGGGACAGAGAGAGACAGAGCATGAATGGGCGAGGGGCAGAGAGAGAGGGAGACACAGAATCGGAAACAGGCTCCAGCATCTGAGCCATCAGCCCAGAGCCCGACGCGGGGCTCGAACTCACGGACCGGGAGATCGTGACCTGGCTGAAGTCGGACGCTTAACCGACTGCGCCACCCAGGCGTCCCTCAAGCTTATTTTCTAAACTTCTTTTGACTTTATAGCTGATCCCTAACCTAAATGATTTCAATAACACAACAAAATTTTACTAAGTGCCTACTAAATTCTTGTATAATTTTCTATGCAAGGGCTGTTTTGGGAAGTGTCTTTATATTCCTGCATGGTGAAATGTCTTAAAAATTAGAAATATTTTTTTCAATAAAAGGGACATTTAAAGAAGTGAAAATGAAATTTCAGTATAAGTTGTAGAAGTTAACTTCCCACCATTCTAGATGAAGGCTGGTAATTTAAGCTGAAAAAGATCATTTTTCTTTTGCTTTTCACGTTAGCGTAGGTGAATAACCATGATACCAGTGTTGGTGAAGGTGCAATGCAATGACATTCAGAAGAACTTGTGGAGGGAATATAAACTTGTAAATTTTTTTTCTGACAGGCAATTTGGAAGCGCTAGAGCTTTAAAAACCTATGTGCCTATTAAATAAAAATCAGGGATGTGGAAAAAATTACTAATAAGTAAGTTCATTGTAGCAGTGCCTAAAAATTTCTGGGGCTCATGTTAAAATACAGACTCTGACTCAAACGGAAAAGATGTGGCTTGAGATTCTAAATTTTTAATGTGGAGAATTTGAATCACTATGCTGTATACCTGAGACTAATGTAACATTGTGTAACTAATGTAACATGAGGTAACTAGTATCAACTATACACAAATGAAAAAGAGGTTTTAAAAAAGCAATAGGGTAATGCTGATTCTTTGAGTAGTAAAGGTTTGTAAAGTTCTTTCCAGAGTTCTTTGTATAGCAAGGGTTTATGTAGTTCTTTATATACATTTGTGTAAAGAAAGTAAAAAATACAAAGGAATAGAAAAATTCCTGTGAAGAAATAAAACTTAATAGTGGTAACTTTTTCAAGGTCAAATGATAGGTTACATAATTGTTTCCCTTTATACATATCTATATTTCTTAACTTTTTATGAGTAATATGTATCACTTTATAATCTGAAAGATAATTATTATAAAATATTGTTTTTGAAGGTACTTACTCTTCTGGACCTTCTACCTTCTCTGAGCACTTTTTATGACCTTTGTTATTCCTGAAATGTGCTAGGGAGTCCACAATTTGTGTCATGTTTGACTTACCATGTAGGATGTCGTCTCCCCTTCACTTGCTGCTTGGGTTTAAAGCCGCTCAGGTCAGCCACTGTGCCAGGGTTGAGGAGAAAGGGAAGGTTCCCAACAGGGCATCCTGAGGTTACATTTTACTTTTGGGTCACCTATATCATTATCATTTCATAAACCTAGGGCAGGGATAAGAAGTTAAATTAAAAAAATTGAGTGCAACATTGTGAGAAATGATAACCTTCAGCTTCTGGAGAGGATTTGTACTGTTACTTCTCTCTCATTAGAAAGAGTCATATCTTATCTTCAGTCTACTTTTCTTCCCTAAAAGCAACAGAAAGGAAGTTGATATTAGTTTCCATTCTGGGTTTTACTTTTCTTCAATAAACTTTATGGAGAATGCTGTCGTTTAGAATAAAGTCACAAATACTGTGATGATAGTAGAACAGAGTAAATGAAGGCAATATAATTATCTTTTATTTTTCTTTTGCCTTTCCAGTTGACGACTTTTGAAAGTAATGGTTTCATATTCAACTAGAAATGTAGTTTCTCAAACTCAGATTTCCACACTCAAAATATAACACATATTTTTCTCTGTCCCCCAATCATGCAGTATAGGCACCAGCCCTTTGTTGAAGGAATTGATTCAAGAACTGATTGAGAATAGGAAACAGAGTCTGCAGATAAGCCTTAACCTGGATCTGAGTGCTATCCCTTGAGCTTTCAATTTCAGTGCATTTGGGGAAATTTTTTTTTTGAAGTTGGAAAAAATGAGTATTTTTCCCCTCCCATCAGTGATGAGAATGAAAACTTGGCTTCTCCACTTGTCCCGTGAAACTATTGCTGGGCCAAAGCCAGCTTCCCTAAAGGGATTCTTTGCTGAGATTCCCTCAGCTGGATGAACATTACCCCAAGGACCCATGTTTTGATGATTCTTTTTCCAAACGTCTGATATTCCTTTTCTCATATTGGACCAGTGAGTCTACTCCATCTGTTTGCACTGTCCATTTGACATGCAGTTCTGAGCCTCTTTCTCAGATTAAAGGGACACCTATTTCGATTATTCATTTTTAAATTCATTACCTGAATCCAAAAGTCAATCCAAGCCTGTACCTTCCCATTTCCTTTGCCATCAAATATTAGCAGTTGATATTTATTGAAAGCTTCCTTTGTGCAAGGCAGTAAAATGAGTAACTTTTTTGAATAAGTTCATTTAACTCCCATAAGAATCCAACATGTTAAATGTTGCCATTGTTTTTATTTTACAGTAAAGTCATTAAAGTTTAGGTTAATTAATTTGGTCAAGGTTTTTCATCTAATAAATGGGAATGCCAATATCTGAATTTAGTTGTCTCTGAGAACAGAGCCTGAGTTTTTATTTTTTTATTTTTTTATTTTTTTTTACTGTTTAGAAGAGTTCTTATCTTCTTTTTTTTTTTTTTTTTTTTTTTTTTATTTATATATGAAATTTATTGTCAAATTGGTTTCCATACAACACCCAGTGCTCATCCCAAAAGGTGCCCTCCTCAGTACCCATCACCCACCCTCTCCTCCCTCCCACCCCCCATCAACCCTTAGTTTGTTCTCAGTTCTCAACAGTCTCTTATGCTTTGGCTCTCTCCCACTCTAACCTCTTTTTTTTTTTTTTTTTTTTTTTGTTCCCCTCCCCCATGGGTTTCTCTTAAGTTTCTCAGGATCCACATAAGAGTAAAACCATATGGTATCTGTCTTTCTCTGTATGGCTTATTTCACTTAGCATCACACTCTCCAGTTCCATCCATGTTGCTACAAAAGGCCATATTTCATTTTTTCTCATTGCCACGTAGTACTCCATTGTGTATATAAACCACAATTTCTTTATCCATTCATCAGTTGATGGACATTTAGAGAGCCTGAGTTTTTAAATACTAACCTATTTACCCTGCATCATCACTTGGGAGGGAAGGAAAACAATGCTTACTGATAACTCATTTCATGCCAGGCAATGTGACAAAATCTTATAAAAATGTAATTTTATTTAATCTTTGCAACACTCTGTTGCAATTTTAAAAAATTCTGACTACTACAGTAATATGTGTTTAAATAAAAATTTGGGAGATTCAGAAGAGTTTAAAGAGCTATAAAATTACTAATAATTTTATCAAGTAGACATAAATTCAGATAAAAATTTGGCATATTTCCTCTGCTCTGTTTTGTTCTAAAATTTTTTCTTTATACATATGAGGTCATATAGCATTTATAATTAGTATCCTGCTTATATAAGCATTTTTAAAATGTAATTAAAACTCTTAAATGCTACATAATAGTGAGTGTTATTTTTATAACATTTCCTGAGTGTATTTAGGCTATTTTGAATTTTCCAATCTTAAAATAATGCAATAAAAATCTTTGGGTTTTAATGTTTGCTTAGAGTTTTAGAATATTTCCCTGGAATAGATTGTTTCAAAGAAAATTATGTCAAAATTATATATATAGTTTTTAAAAGATATATATAATTTGGGGTGCCTGGGTGTCTCAGTGTTTAAGTGTCTGAGTCTTGCTTTTGGCTCAGGTCATGATCTCAGGGTTTGGTTTGTGGGTTCAGCCCTGTGTAGGGCTCCACGCTCTCTGCCCTTCCCCTACTCCCTTGCCATGTGTGCTTGTGCACTTTCTTTCTCAAAAGAAATACATTTTAAAAAAGGATTTATATAATTTAATGCTCACAACACATATTGCCAAATCACCTTCCAAAATATATTCTCAAAAGATGTGTTGATGAGGATGCCATCTTCTGGAATCCTTATTGGATATGGATGGTATTAAAAAAATTATCTCTATATTGATTGAAGAAAAACATTCATGTCTCATTTTTATAGTTGCATTTTTTTGGCTTCTAATTTTGTCATTTTTATCCAGTTTTATTGAGATATAATTAACATACAACACTGTATAAGCTTATGATATACAGCATAATGATTTGATTTACATATATTGTGAAATGATTACCACAGTAAGTTTAGTTACCATCCATCATCTCATATAGATACAAAAATAAGAAAAAAAATTCTCTTGCTATGTGAACTCTTAGGATTTACTCTCTTAACAACTTTTATATATATTAGAGGACAGTGTTAACTATGGTTATTATATTGTACATTTCATCCCTACTATTTATCTTTTAACTGGAAATTTGTACGTTTTGACCACCTTTATCCAATTTCCTCTTCACCTGTTCCCTGCCTCTGATAATCACAAATCTGATCACATATTCTGAGTTTTTTTTTTTAAGATTGTACCTATAAGTAAGATTATGCAGTATTTGTCTTTATCTGACTTATTTCACTTAGCATAATGCCCTCAAAGCCCATCCATTCTGTTGCAAATGGCAGGGTTCCCTGCTTTTAAATAGTTGAGTAATACTCCATTGTATATATATGCCACAACTACTTTATCCGTTTATCCAATGATGGACACTTAGGTTGTTTCTATGTTTTGGCTATTGTAAATAATGCTGCTTTGAACAGGGTTGTGCAGTTATCTCTTCAATATAGTGTTTTTGTTTCCTTCAGCTATATTCCCAGAAGTGGAATTGCTGAATCATATGATAGTTCTATTTTTAATTTTTTGTGGAAACTCCATACTGTTTTCCACACTGGCTGTACCAATATACAGTCACATTAACCATGCTCAAAGGTTCCCTTTTCTCCAAATCCTTGCCAGGATTTGCTATCTCTTGCCTTTTTGATGATAGTCATCCTGACAGGTGTGAGGTGATATCTATCCCATTGTAGTTCAGATCTGCATTTTCCTAATGATGAGTAATGTTGAGCATCTTTTTATGTGTCTGTTGGCCTTCTGTATGTCTTCTTTTTTTTTTTTTAAATTAATCTGTATGCCTTCTTTGGAAAAAATCTCTATCCTGGTCTGTTACTTTTTTTAATTAATTAATTAATTAATTAATTAATTAATTTATTTATTTATTTATTTTGCTGTGGAGTTGTATAAATTCTTTATATATATTGGATATTAACCACTTATCAGATACATGGTTTGCGAACATTTTTTTCTCATTCTATAGTTTGTCTTTTCATTATGTTGGTTATTTCTTTTACTGTGAAGAAGACTTTTTATTTGATATAGTCCCACTTGTTGGTTTTTTGTTTTGTTGCTTGTGCTTTGTGTGTTTATTAAAAAAGTCATTGCCAAGATATATGTCAAAGGGCTTCTTTATTTTTTTAAGGAATTTTATGGTTTCAGATCTTACAGTTACGTCTTTAACTCATTTCAAGTTAATTTTTGTGAGTTGTATAAGATAGAGGTCTAATTTCATTCTTTTATATGTGAATATCCAGTTTTCCCAGCACTATTTATTGAAGAGACTGTCTTTTCTCCAATGAGTATTCTTGGCCCCCTTGTCAAATATAGTTAACCATAAATGCATGGGTTCATTTCTGGGCTCCTGAGTTGTTCCATTGGTCTATGCACCTGTTTTTGTGGCAATACCATACTATCGTTATTACTATAGTTTTGTAAATTCGTTTGATATAAGAAGATTTTGATACCTCTAGATTTGTTTTTATTTCTCAAGATTGCTTTGGAGTCTTCTGTGTTTTATTTTTTTAATAATTAAAAATTTTTTTCTTAATGTTTATTTTTGAGAGAGAGACAGAGAGAGAGAGAGAGAGAGAGACAGAGACAGAGACAGAGACAGAGACAGACAGATGATAGGAAGCAGGCTCTGTGCTGACAGCTCAGAGCCTGATGGAACTCAGACCCTCATACTGTGAGATCATGACCTGACCTGAAGTTGAACACCTAACTGACTGAGCCACTCAGTCTCCCATTTCTGTGGTTCCATATAAGTTTTATGATTGTTTTTTCTCAGTCTGTGAAAAATATGATTGGAACTTTGATAGGAATCTTATTGAATTTGTAGATTGCTTTGGGTAGTATGGACATTTTAACAATATTAATACTTCTAATCCATGAATTTAGAATATCTTTCCATTTACTTGTATCTGCTTTAATTTCTTTCATTAGTGTCTTAGACATCAATCTTTATCACAAAGACTAAAATACTGGAAATAGCTATGGTATCATTTATTTCACTCTGAAAATCGACAAGCAGTTGAGTCACCAAAAGGTCAAGAAAAGGAAGAAAGGAGGGGCACCTGCTATGGAATATATTGCTTATGTCTTTGTATCTTATCTGTTGTGATAATAATTTAAAATGCCATTTTGTGAGTGTAAGAGGAAATTGATCTGACCAAATTGTATCTGTTCTTATCTGACTCAGTGGTTCTTAGAGAAGCTTCCACAGTGGATAGAGTGAAGCTTTTTAGGTTCTAAATGTTCCTCAAGAAGTCTAAGAAGACAGCAGGTATATACTTCCAGCAAGTCAGAGATTGTGCATCCAAGTTGCCTCCTTCTCATGACCCACAAAAAAAAAAAAAAAAAAAAAAAAAAAAAAAAAAAAAAATTGTGCCCTAGAGGGCAATTAGGACATCTCCCAGTGTTCCTTTTGGGTGGGTCCTCAGGATAAAGCAAACAAACTGAAGTGAGGAGAGACAAAGAGATATCCTTTCCTTAAATAATAATCCTGTTCAGAGCCAGAAGTAGTTGAATGCTAGAAACTGATACTTTCTCCTGCAGGTGGGACCCTTGGATTTCACTGGAGGTTAGACATATCTCACTAGAGTGAGTGTTAATGAATCCCTATTTTATTTTATCTTCCACACAATGGATGACTAATATATATGTGCTAAATGAATGAATAGATAGATGTCTTTAGGAAGTCACTTAATTGAGAATTTCACCAGATGATATATCACCTATGCAAAGTGGCCAGATGGGATGGGCACCATGAGTTTTCTCTTTGATAGAATTCCTGTGAAAATGAACATTACTCTCTGTAAAATTCCTCACATACAAGAAAACAAATCCTGGTGAAATTTTTCACGTTTCAAGCTTAAGGGTCTTATTGCCTCTTAAAAATTTCTAAACCAAGTTTTAGTCATTTGTATTATGAAAAACTCAGCCTTCTTTGACAGGTCTCATAATTTTATTATCTCCTCTGATCATATAATTATCCACCTTGTAACAGAGCTTCAGTATGGTAACTTTCTCCACAATCATCCAAATTGCTTCCCACTCTCTCCAAATCACCTTGCTGTTTTTTTCTTATAATCACAATCACCTCAGTGATCAGGGTCTTTTGTATTATATAGTGTTCTGTCCTGTTTATTGTTTGCTTTGCTTAAAACATGCTCATCCAGGTGGATGCTGAAAAAGATGCTGAGATGGCACAGGGTGGTGGGAGGGTGTTCCATGTTACTAGTTCCTATTCATCTTAGGTCAGAGTGAGAGGGGAGACCACAGGCGATGCAGTATCCTGTAGCAGGCAGAGGAGGGGACAGACCTCCTGACATTACTATTTGATCACTCTCTCTGTGCTTCTTTACCTAGCAATCTATTTGGGTTATATTGATCATGGACTTTGGGATCATACAAACCTGGGTTCAAATCTTGTCTCTTTGATTTATTACCCTTTGACACAGGAAACTATTGAATATTTCTAAAATCTTGAAGTTTTTCTCTGGATAAAAAAAAAAAAAGTTTTATCAGTCCAGACCTAGGGACACAATTTCACTTCTGCCCTCCCAGCTTTCACGTATGTAAGTCAGTAGAGGAGAGAGTTGTGCCTGGACTCATAAGTTTAATTAAAATGGATTTTTCCCCCCAAGAAGAATTTTCCTAATAATCGTTCATTTCGGGAAACCCACGAAAATCTGTAACAAAATCTGTAGTTGAAGTGCTGTGTGAAAGGGACTGAAAGCAGAATATAAGCCAACAAGTTGGAATCAGAGAAAGGAAAATTGTATAGAATAATGTCAAAAGGGGCTCAATTCAAGAAGTAAGGAGTAATTAAAGTGATTGCAATGATCACATTGGGCTTCTTTGGGCCATTCTGTAATGAAGGTATAATGTTTTTATCGAGAGATTTATTCTGAGGTCCAAATGCAATTTTAGAACATGTTTTCAAATGTTAGTGGCATGGAAGTGCATTAATCTCATATCATTCCTAAGATTGAATATGCAAAAGGAGAAGAATGTGTATGAAAGCTGAATATTCTTTTTCTTTTTAGGTTCAAACAAATACTTTTTAGGAAGAACCAGCTCATATTTTGCTTATGGTAATAAATAAATATAATGGCAATAAAATGAGCCCTTCCACACTGAACATTTACTTTATGGTAAGCACTGTGTTAGGTGCTTCATGAACATGATTATATTTTGTTAACAGTAGGTACTATTACCCTGATTTTGCAGATAAAGAAATTGAAACTCAGAGAAAGAGAAAGTCACTTGTCGCAGGTCATAAATCTTATATTAAAAAGGGCTAGGATTTCAGTTAAGTCTTTCTGAATTCTGACTCTTTATTTTCCTTTAAAACTAAAAAAAACCCATTTCTAATTATGGTAAAACTGACACCTCATTATTTTTTTTTAAGTTTAGCTGATTTTTTAAAAAATATAATTTATTGTCAAATTGGTTTCCATACAACACCCAGTGTTCATCCCAACAAGTGCCCTCCTCAATGGCCATCACTCACTTTCCCCTCTCCCCTTGGGTAAATTCCTAGCAGTGCTATTGCTGGGTCATAGAGCAGTTCTATTTTTAATTTTTTGAGGAAACTCCCCACTGTTTTCTAGAGCAGCTGCACCAGTTTGCATGACACCTCATTCTTAAACACTTTGACTTTCTACTTAGAAAACATTAAGGTGTCAAGCTTTTTGTTTTTTCACTAAGCTCTATATATTTAAAATGAAAATTGAGGGAAAATGATATAAAATACATAGAAAATAAAAATGGGTGGAAAACCTGTTTCAACTAAAAAGTAAAGTATGTGATATCATTTTAAAAAATAGTAAACTGGCAAATTTTGCAAAGGGACTGAAATACTATATAGCTAACATGAATAAAAGGGATTCCACATTGGATAATTTGAATCAAATTAAAATAAATTAATTTAATTGTTTTTAAAGTACATGATACATTCCTAAGTTAGACTGGGAATTGCTGAATTATCATTCAGTTATTTATGAACCCTCTTTTATCTTACATACTGTGCTTCTAAGTCACTAGTCTAAGCTCTATATTTTACTTTCATTGCTCTCCATTCAAATCTCCTAAAACAATCTTCCCTGAATTCAAACTTCTCTGGCACCCATATGGTAAAATAGTAGTTCTCAAAAGCCGAGCATTGTTTTTGTCACACTAGAATCATCTGGGGATGCAAATCTTTAATGGAAAGTAATTAATGAATTAATGTATTCATTTATGGATGTGTATTTTTATTGTGATGTACCAAGCTTCTATAATAATGTAGATAAATAGGGAGAATTTATGGATCTTGTGATGTTGATTGAAATGATATGTTGGCAATAAAATATTTCAGTGCAGTTTGAGGGCATAAATTCCTTCCTAAAGCTTATTAGCTATACTTGAGTTAAATAAAGTGAGCAGTTGAAGTGTACAGGCTAAAATTGGAAGAAAAAGCTCTAGAGAAAACATTTAAAGTAAAGTAATATTTAAAGTAACAACACTGCTAGGAATTTACCCAAGGGATACAGGAGTACTGATGCATAGGGGCACTTGTACCCCAATGTTTATAGCAGCACTCTCAACAATAGCCAAATTGTGGAAAGAGCCTAAATGTCCATCAACTGATGAATGGATAAAGAAATTGTGGTTTATATACACAATGGAATACTATGTGGCAATGAAAAAGAATGAAATATGGCCTTTTGTATCAACGTGGATGGAACTGGAGAGTGTGGCTAAGTGAAATAAGCCATACAGAGAAAGACAGATACCACATGGTTTCACTCTTATGTGGATCTTGAGAAACTTAACAGAAACCCATGGGGGAGGGGAAGGAAAAAAAAAAAGAGGTTAGAGTGGGAGAGAGCCAAAGCATAAGAGACTGTCAAAAACTGAGAACAAACTGAGGGTTGATGGGGGGTGGGGGGGAGGGGAGGGTGGGTGATAGGTATTGAGGAGGGCACCTTTTGGGATGAGCACTGGGTGTTGTATGGAAACCAATTTGACAATAAATTTCATATATTGAAAAAATAAATAAAAAAATAATAAAAAAAATAAAGTAATATTACCAGTGGTGTTTTTTCTATTTGTCTTATAACAGAGCTATTTTGATACAAATTCTTCATGTTGACTAAATATTAATATTCCAGTTTTTCTCTACTTAAAATACTGCCTGGTTCTGATGAGAAGTTGAGGTATGGAGGGCTGAATAAAATAGGAGATTCTTATTATGCAGTTCTGATTACATCTGTGCACATTCTAGGTTGGAAAGAAATGTATGTTTTGCCTAACAATAATGTCACTGCTGTCATTCATGAATTCAGCCTCCTGGGTTTCTCGTATAGTCAAGAAATAGAAGTTCTCCTTTTTGTTTTGTTCTCTGTCATCTACATCTTGACCTTGTTGGGCAACAGTGCTATTATCTGTGCTGTGTGGTGGAACCAGCAACTCCACACCCCTATGTATACTTTATTGGCCAACTTCTCTTTCCTGGAGATCTGCTACATCAGTTCCAGTGTACCCAACATGTTGCTCAACTTCCTATCTAAGACCAAGACCATCTCTTATAATGGCTGCATCTTACAGTTCTACATCTTCCTCTCTCTTTGTGCTACAGAACTCTTCTTTCTGGCCCTCATGGCATTAGATAGGTATGTTGCCATCTGCCACCCACTGCACTATTCTACCATAATGACTGGGAAAGTCTGTGGAACCCTTGTGTCTGCTTGCTGGGTGGGTGGCTTTCTCTGGTTGGTGACCCCAGCCATACTTATCTCCCAAGTTCCATTTTGTGGTTCAAATGTCATTGACCACTACCTGTGTGATCTTGGGGCAATGCTGGCCATATCATGTTTACCTGTCCCCAAGACAACTCTGACTTGTAGCATTTTCAGTGCTGTGATAACATTCATCACTTTGTTCTATATCCTTGTGTCCTACACACTGGTCCTTCGAGCTGTGGTTCAGGTTCCCAAAGGTTCAGGTAGGAAAAAAGCCTTCTCCACGTGTGCCTCCCACCTGATAGTGGTGTCCCTATTTTATGGCTCAGTCATGGTGATGTATGTAAGCCCAGGGGCAGCCAATCAGCCTGGTATGCAGAAGTTCTTGACCATGTTATACTCAATTGCAACTCCACTTTTAAACCCTCTGATCTACAGCCTCAGGAATAAGGAGATGAAAGTTGTCCTGAGGAAAGTTATGTGTAAAGTTTAGAAATAATTCCTGAATGGGAGATGACATAGTGCAATAAATTACTTTTGAGTTCTGTTATAAAGAATATAGAAAAATTATACTTAAAAGTAGGAAAAGGAGCTAGATCTAGAATGTGTCCACATGAGAATTCCTTAAAATTCCAAGCTTGTCTGCATTCTGTATTGATTGAGTGACTATGGTCAAGTTACTCAAATTGTTATTTGAGTATCTGTTATTTGAGTTATCTGTTTTTCCAATTTTAACTGGAGATGACCTTAATAATCATATCTATATTATAGAATGTTTGAGATTAAATGACTTACTATATGGAATCATTTAAAATAGTGCCTGGCTCTCAATAAATATTATATGATATGATAATATATTATTATTAACAATTATATCCAAATTTATTATCATTAGCTATCATTGTCAAGTAAGAGCTTCAGCAGTTTCTTTTGTCAAACTGTGAAATGATAATCATATTTATATAAAGAAAAAAACAGTCTATTTTTAAGGAAAAAAAGTTTTGTTTCTTGAAGGAGGTCTATATAAATACAAACCAAAACAAGAATAATTTTTGCTCCACCTCCTCCCCACATTTCTTCGTGTTATGAAGATGATGACAATGATTTGTTGGACAAAGATTGTTGAAGACTGTGTTCTGGTTCCACCTCAGTGAATCAAAGCCTTCATTCCCAATTTTTAAAAAGGACACTTTGGAGGTTTTATGTGGATCAAATGATCAATCACGTATAAAAGTATTTGTAAAATGCAAAGTACAGTCAAAAGATGAAAGCAGTCAAATGTCCATCTACAGATGAATGGATCAACAAAATGTGATATATACAAACACTGTAATATTATTCAGCCTTATGAAAAGAAGGGAAATTCTGGGGCACCTGTGTGGCTTAGTCGGTTAAGCATCTGACTTCGGCTAAGGTCATGATTTCAAGGTTCATGAGTTTGAGCCCTGTGTCGGGGTCTGTGCTGACAGCTCAGAGTCTGGAGCCTGCTTCAAATTCTCTGTCTCCCTCTCTCTCTGCCCCTCCCCCACTTGTGCTCTGATTTCTCTCTCTCAAAAATAAAACGTTAAAAAAAAGAAAGAAAATTCTGAAACATGAATGCACCAGCTTCTCACAAAATGACAAAGACTGTATAATCTCACTTTTATAAGGTTCCTAGAGCAGTCAAATTCATAGAGATAGGAAGTAGAATGGTGGTTGCCAGGGGCTGGGGAAGGGGGATGGAGAATAATTGTTTAATGGATACACATTCTGTTTTGGAAGATGAAGAATTCTGGAGACCAGTGGTGGTAATGGTTGCTCAACAATGTGAACGTGCTTAATGCCACTGAACTGTGCACTTAAAATATTAAGATTTGTTAAATGTCATGTGATATATACTTTACCACAATTAAAAATAATTTTGAAATGTTAAGCGCATTACCAATGTCAGTTTTGTTTTTGTTTTTGTTTTTGTTTTTTGATTGTTATAATGTTAGCATTTTCATTATATTCTTTTCCAGCAACACCTGCTGCTGCAGTCTTGTCTGTGTGTGCATTTTCTTTCCATCTTGTGATGTTGCTGTTACACTTTTTCTCAGTAATTGAAACTACAGATAGGATAGGCTTTTTTCCCTTCAGGTCAAGAATATTTCTCCACTCCCCAGCTCTATCATTGCTCTACCCTCCAAGGTGCCTGCCCCTTTGTTTTGCTCTTTGAGGACACAGAGAGTGGTCTCAAGGAGGCAGCCACCCCCCCCCCCCCTCCAAGGGCAGACTTTCACCTCAGGGACTTTCTTCTACCCTAGTGCTCATGATTGTTAGAAACTGCATTATCACCAGGGATAAAATTAAAGAAAGGAATAATTTTGGTTCTGGCCTGAGGTGTGTAAACCCTTGGCACATGAAGAAATTTGCTCTGAGGCTTCTCAGTGTTGCCAAGTCTTTAGATCACATAGCAGAGCCTCTCCTGAGGCTCTGAAGTACCTCCTAGCTGAGCTGACTGGCTTCTGCCTGGTGTCAAATTCCTCCCCCACTGTGAGCCAGAGTTGTGATGTGCCTGACCTCAAGGAGGAAGAGAACTCATCCTCTGTCTGTATGCTTTTCTTTTTTTCCAAGTTTTTATTTAAATTCTAGTTTGTTAACATATAGTATAATATTGGTTTCAGGAGTAGAATTTAGTGATTCATCACTTACATATAACACCCAGTGCTCATCACAAGTGCCCTCCTGAGTACCCAAAACCCATTAGCCCATCCCTCACCCACCTCCCTCCATCAACCTCAGTTTGTTCTCTATGATTAAGAGTCTCTTGTGGTTTGTTTGCCTCTCTTTTTCCTCCTTCCCCTATGTTCATCTGTTTTGTTTCTTAAATTCCACATATGAATGAAATAATATGGTATCTGTCTTTTTCTCTCTGTCTAGCACTGCACACCTCAGGTGGACTTGATCTTACATACCCATCCCAGAAATAGATGTGCGACACATGCAAGCAACATGTATAATGTAAAATTTTCTACCACACAAAAAATGAAAAGAAACAGTGAAATTAATTTTAATGACCCATTTGTTCAATATAAAAATGTTTTAACTTGTAATCAATATAAAATTATTAACCAGATGTTTTGTATTAGTTTTTTGTATACTAAGTCTTGAGAATGGGGCTGAATTTCATACTTACAGTACATCTCAATATGGACCAGTCATATTTTGAGTGCCAGTAGCCACAGCTAGCTAGTGGTTACCATAATGGACAGTGCTGTTCTGTGGCTTCTTATGTTCTCCTTTGTAATGAGAGTGGGTGTGGATGGGGTGGATTATGGTTAGTAGATTGGGAGCTTTCAATTAGTAACCTTAGATAAATGACTTCTTGTCTTTTCTTTATTCTGTCTCCGTTCCTCTTTGTCCTCTTCCTCTAAAGGGAGATTGAACTTTACAACATAGCTTTTAGAGAGGAAGGAGGGATAAAAACCTGGAAGCAGCAAAAGAGACAAGGAAGACTCTCTTTGTTATTAGTGGAGTGAGATCATAGCCATTTTGGGAGAAGGCAATGTACTGATGCTGTCTTCACAGCAGACAGTGTAGAAAGGTTGATGGGGAGGGAGATGAGGGTAACTTTACCAGGAGACGGTAGAGCTTTGCTGCTTCTCTTTAGTCTTGCTGATGGTGGTGTGGAGGCCAGAGGATGTGTGGTCTTACACATGGAACTCTGGGGCCTACAAAGTCTTCCAAGCAGCACACTTGGTATTGGCAAAACACGGATACATATGATAGGATCCTTGTTCTTGAGGAATTCTTGACTTATGTGGGCATAGATGTGTTAATTCCAAAGAAAAATGCTAAGAGAGAAGAATGCATAGTGTGCCAGAGGAACATAGAAGAGTGTTGGACTAAGTATAGGTTAGGAAAGTGTTGGTGGGAAGTGTCAAAGAAGAGTTCACAGAGAACCTGATAAATCATCTGAATCTTGAATGACAAGCTGGAAGTTCTTTGGGTAGAAGGGAAGGAGGAAGGTGAATGATGACATTACAAGCGGAAGGAGTATTGCTGAGTTTAGAATGAATGGGGGGGGGGGTCCTGAAAGGAGATGACGGGAACTTAGAGACACTAAAGAGGTTGAACTTGATCCTGTAGGGGAGAAGGAAATATTTAAGAATTGAAAGCAAAAGAATGATATAATCAGACATGCATTTTTGAAAATTTGGCATCTTTGTTTAGATTCTGTGTCACTGAGTGCCACAGTATAGCTCCATCTTTCATCAAACAGTGTAAGCAATCCAATTAACTTTAAGGAGAAGATGAATTCAAATTAATGGTATTGACTCAATCTTTTGAGAATTTCACAATTCCTCTTGAAAACATAGCTGACATCTCAGAGTCTTACAGTCAAGGTGGGAAATCTCTGTTTTATATTAACATTGTCAGAGTTTAAGGTTAGTAGTTTGAAGTTGCAGTTGGGAAGGTGTTCAATTAAAATCATATTTCAGTCCTAATTGAACATGCCCAAATGGAAATTCTGAGCCTTTCATTCACCATAGACTCTAAACAGTAGAAAGATCTCTGGGCTTTGACCACATATTTGACTTGACATCTGAGAACCATTTAAAAAGGAAGGATAACAATGATAATAACAACAGCAACTCCTTTATGTTACCTCAAGCCCTATGTTTTGTAGCATATTTCCATGGAGGCTTTTTGCTCTTGCATATTGAAGTTATGACAAAGTCTGTGTTAAGTGTTTTACAGCTGTTATGAGCCAGCAGAAACTACTCTTTAAAAATTTTTTAAAAAATGTTTATTTATGAGAAAGAGAGGGAGAGAGAGATTGCGAGCTGGGGAGGGGCAGAGAGAGAGGGAGACACAGAACCTGAAGCAGGCTCCAGGCTCTGAGCTGTCAGCACAGAGCCCGACTCAGGGCTTGAACTCACAAACTGTGAGATCATGACCTGAGAGCCGAAGTCAGATACTCAACCAACTGAGCCACCCAGGCGCCCTGAAACTACTCTTTGTAAAGAGGTTAAAAAGCTATGTTCTAGAATATGGGAACCTATCTTAAGAGATTAGAATATAACAATTCTTGGGGTGCCTGTGTGGCTCAGTTGGTTAAGTGTCTGACTTCGGCTCAGGTTATGACGTCACTGTTCATGGGTTCAAGCCCTGCATTGGGCTCTGTGCTGACAGCTCAGAGCCTGGAGCCTGCTTCAGATTCTGTGTTTCCCTCTTTTCTGCCCCTCCCCTGCTTGCACTCTTTCTCTCTCAAAACTAAATTCTGAAATAAAAAATTAAAAAAAATTCTCCAACAAATGTATGATGTGTAAGATTTGTGAGAGTTCTAAGAGTAATAACCTGGTTTAGTAACAGATCTAGTGAGTTCTGAAGAATCTTACATCCCTTGTATGTGCTATTAAAATAGCAAGAGAGCTAGGTTGGTTTTATAATGGTGTATGGGCAGTTAATACAGTTCCCCAGGTTTTTGTTTAGTGTGGTGATTAGCTTTGTGTTCTTGAGGATGTACATTGTAGGTTTGAAGGGTAGACATTGGGTCACCTTGGATGAAAAAAGTCTTAAGGATATGTTCCATATTCTTTCAGTTGATATTGACATACATCATCATAATGGAGGTATAAAATAGTGTTGCTATATTCATTTATAATGCCCAGTTTGCAGAACTAGGCCAGCAGCACAGTATGAAAAGCTAGGTCTTGCTGCTAAGGACAGAGAGAAAAGTAATAGTGCTGAAGAAAGCTCTGAAATGTCTTTGGAGGGAAATGTGGCTACATTGACCTAAATCTAAAATGCTCTCACTTTATGACTCACAATTTTTATTTCTCAGAATTTATCCTTCATAAACATTGTTTTTTTTAATTTGTGCCATTTTAGAATTAGAAAATTGAAGGGAATAAGCCCACAAATATATACATTTTAATATAGTCAACCACAGATTGTTTTCTTCATATATTTATCAAAAAGTAAATATTTAATTCAGTTAGTCACATTATTCTCCAAACAACCTTATTTTTTAGTGGATCAAATATGAAAAGTTTTGGGGCACCTGCGTGGCTCAGTTGGTTAAGTGTCCAGCTCTTGATTTTGGCTCAGGTCACGATCTTACCATTGTGAAATCAAGCCCTGCATGGAGTTCTGCACTGTCAGCGTTCATATTCTCTCTCTCTCTGTCTCTGTCATGCTCTCTCTCAAAATAAATTAAACTTAAAAAATTGTAAAAACAAATATGAAACATGTTCACTGGTTACTTAATATCCAGATGGGTGTTCCTGATTGACAGATGATTGTTTTTCAAATGATGATTCTGGAATTCAAGGTATTTTCCATCCTTGCCTTCATCATCTTCAAAACTTAGCTTCCTAGGTCAACATACTTAATTATATCCAAGATCATCAAGGATGATGCCTGGATAAAGCTTCAAGTGTTACACATCAATTTTAATTACATTCTACTAATTAGAACTCAGTTACATGAGCATACATATCTCCAAGGAAGCCTTAAAAAATATATTATTGACTTGAAGAAGAGGAAATGAATTTGTCTCTGTCAGTGTCTTAACTTCTTAGTTGACCAACATCCATCCTATGTGATCTACATGTAGGGATAAGCAGTTTGAAAAGTATGGAGATGCTGTAGATGTTTAATAGGCTCATTCAGGATATAGTGGACAGGATCTTTAAACTGTCATTTGGACAACAGGAATGGGAGACTCTAGGTCTAACAAACCTTGAAAGTAATGACATGAAAGCATCTCATGTCAAACAAATTTTTTAGCTAAGAAGTAATTTATTAAGGGGGTGCCTAGGTGGCTCAGTTGGTTAAGCATTTGACTCTTGATTTCTGCCTGGATCATGATCTCACAGTTCCTAAATTCAAACCCTGCGTTGGGCTCTGCACTGACAGCATGGAGCCTGCTTGGGATTCTCTGTCACTCCCGGCCCCTCTCCTGCTCATACACGCTCTCTTGCACTCTGGCTCTCAAAAATAAACAAAAATTAAAAAAAAAAAAGTAGTTTCTTAAGGTTAGGAGAGGAAACCCTGGAAGGAATAATACTATGTTAGCTTGGAATATGTGTGTATATGTGCATACGTGTGTGTATTTGTGAGTGCACCTATGAATGTGTGCACATTCGTGTAGTTCTCATCTTCAATATGATAATCACTGAGGGTGAAACATGCTCAAGTCTGTATGATGCACGTTAATTGCCTCCATTGCTCCTGTGGTTGAGGTCTCCAGAGACAGGCTTCAGAGTCTGGAAAGGATCAGTAATGGGGAATGGAAAGATTTGTGGCTTGTTTTATTCTCTGAGTAAAACCTGAAAGGGATCTTTGTAAAGAAAGGAACCAAAAAGCGTCCTACCAAGGAGCTGATATCTCTGACTTCTGGGCTGCGCTGGGATAAGTAGGTCTGGGCACATGGAACAATAACTTCTTTCCTGTATCTCAATGTCCATTTTGTTTTATCTATTGATAAGAAAATGGAGCAAAATTTTCATGATTATTTTCCTTTGCAAACACCATTCCTCTTATACAAACCATATTAGACATGGGATTAAAGAAATGTTTTCATTAAGTTATCATTCTGTCTTTGCAGGTCACCTTCAAAAGAACTGTTCTTTGAGGGTAGGAGGTTTTTCTAAGTTTCTAGTTTCTTTTTCTTTTCTTTTTATATGGAAATAGTTCATTTTTTTTACCTTTTTAAAAAATGTTTCAAGTTTTTATTTAAATTATAGTTAGTTAACATATGGTATAATATTGGTTTTAGAAGTAGAATTTAGTGATTCATCACTTACACATAACATCCAGTGCTCATCACAAGTGCCCTCCTCAGTACACATCACCCATTTAGCTCATTCCCCACCCACCTCCCTCCACCAACCCTCAGTCTGTTCTTTATTATTAAGACTTTTTTATAGTTTGCCTCTCTCTTTCTTTTTTCTTTCCCCTCTATTCATGTGTTGAAAAGGACTGTATTCTTAGCCAACAGGAAAAGGGATCAATTTTTCTTTAAAACACTGGCAAGAATTTAGATGACTCTCTTGTTTACTGTTCTCTTTCACATGAGTGACAACATAGCAGATCAACACCCATTATGTGTGGCTTGTAGGAGAGGAAAACTTTGTAAGTGGAAGCTAATTTATTTAATGAGGTATAATACTCAGATACAAAGGAGTCAAAAGAAAACAGGGGACTGGGGAATGAAGTGGGCTCAGAGAGAGACCCAAAGGCGAGGAAAGGCAAGGAAAGGAACACTTGTCTTCAGCATGTTGACGTGTGGGAACAGAAGGAGCCAGGATGTTCAGAGTGGCTCTCTCCTGTTAGGCATCCCAGGTGAGAGAACAATCAGAAGAGATCTAAAGAGTATTACTGTGGCAAATGGAACGTGAGGTCTCTTTTCTGTGTCTTCTCAGCTCCTGAGGAGCATTTCATTACCTGTACTGATTTTAAAGCCTAGGAGGTTAGGTGTCTACCATTGCATGTCTCTTGAATCCATTCCTGGTATCTTTTTGCTTATACATTACCCTAAGTCAGGCTCTTCAGGCTTTTTCTTTGGGCTACTGAAACTGCTTTCTAATAGTGTACTGCAAATTCATTACCCTCTAATTGTCTTGCAAATGTAGCTTCCATAAACCTTTGATCCTTGTGTTCTTGTACTAGTCTAGCTCCAATTGTTTTCCATTGACTAGCAAATGAAGCCTGAATTAGACTGGCAGTGAGTGAGTCCTCTGCCATGTGGCCCAATCTGTGAAAATTGTATCCCACTGTTCCTTAACAAGTACTCTAATTTTCACTCTTTTGGGCTTTTCTCTAAACACAACGTCTTATAGCCAAATCTTTTCACATTATCATTAGTATATGCTATTAATGTTCTGCCTCCGTCACTGACCTTTTGCTAAAGCCTTTCCTTATTTTTTCCAACTGAGTATAATCATGTCTCATGATGAGAAAATATTTTGTTCTGATTTGTCATATGCTGTTACAGTATCAGTGGCAGCACCATGATATAGGTGAAGGGATGTTTGGGGCTCCCTACGAATTTCCCCAAAATAAACATAGTCTCAGTAGAAACAATTTCCTTTCTATGCAAATGTGATTCCAAGGTCAATCTCCTCAGATCTCTTCCAATCAGATTTAAGCTCTTAAACTCCTTTTATGTAGAAATTCTGGAGCCATGAATGTATTGTTTGAAGTTGCTTTGAACAAAATATATTTGACATAAGTTACAAAAGAGCAGGGACTCTGCATTTTTATTCATCACTTTTTTGCTATCTCCCAGAACAGTGCCTGGCAATAATATGTACATAATAAATGTTTATTGAATAAATGAGAGAGGGAAGGAGATGAAAAGGAAAGAACTCACCCTTCCAAAGGGAAGTTAGTAATATCACAAGCCTGAATTGAGGAAAACAAGCATGTATCTCTTCACCAGGACAGAGAAAGAAGAAAAAT
This sequence comes from Puma concolor, assembly GCF_028749965.1. NCBI lineage: Eukaryota > Metazoa > Chordata > Mammalia > Carnivora > Felidae > Puma > Puma concolor. The sequence goes on from NC_141672.1 coordinate 77,905,153, forward strand.
AGTGTTAATATTTCTGTGGTTCTTACAGTCTTCTGTCACTTCCACAGGTCACACTAATAAGGACTGTGGAGACTACTAACATCTCTGGGTCTTTGAGTGAGTTCATCCTCCTGGGCTTCCCATGCCACAGGGAGATCCAGATCCTCCTCTTTGTCATCTTCTCCCTCATCTACCTTCTGACTCTCATGGGGAACACATCCATCATCTGTGCCGTGTGGTCAAGCCGGAAACTCCACACACCCATGTACATCCTCCTGGCCAACTTCTCCTTCCTGGAGATCTGCTATGTCAGTTCTGATGTGCCCAAAATGTTGGCCAACATCATCTCCCAGACTAAGAGTATCTCCTATGCTGGCTGCCTGCTCCAGTTCTACTTCTTTTCCATGTGTGCCGCTGAGGGCTTATTTCTGTCAGTGATGTCTTTTGATTGATTACTTGCCATTTGTAGACCTTTCCGCTATCCTACCATAATGACCCACCACCTATGCACTCAGTTAGTGGTCTTCTGTTGGGTAGGGGCTTTCTCTGGTTACTGACTCCTTTGACTCTAATATCTCAGGTGCCTTTCTGTGGTCCAAACACTACTGACCATTTTCTCTGTGATCTTGCACTTTTGCTGGCATTGTCCTGTGCTCCAGTATGTGAAATTACTCAAATCTGTGGTATCAATAGCTCTCTCATCATCTTTCTCACTTTCCTGTACATGGCACTTAGTTCTGTGTCTTGAGTGTGGTGTTATAGGTGCCCCCAGGCTCAGGAAGGCATAAGGCTTTCTTTACTTGTGCCTCCCACCTTGCTGTGGTATGTCTGTTCTATGGTTCAGTCATGGTGATGTATATTAGCCCAGGTTCTGGGGACTATCCTGGGATGCAGAAATTTGTGACCTTGTTCTATGCTTTCGCAACCCCACTCTTTAATCCCTTGATTTACAACTTCTGGAACAAAGATATGAAAGAGGCACTCAAGAAAATTCTGAATGTGTTATTATGGGAAATCTCTAAAGGATTCAAAAGTTGAATTTAGTATACGGCAAGTCTAGGAGGATGGAAGGTAACAAAAATGAGATTATGGTTTTTTCCCTTCATTTTATTTTATTTTAATCTATTGGGAGGATGATTTTTAAAAATTTACTAGACTCATGATTTAAGTCTTAGGAAGTTATTATTCTTATGTTGCAGTTACCTTAGATACAGTTAGTTTGAAATACAACTTGGTAAGATTTTCATGTATTCCTCTATAATTGAGTTTTTTAGTTTCTTTTGGTTTTAATTAAATACTACTTGATGTCTTTCAACATTTTCAAATTCTGCTTTCATCAGAGCCAGTTGTTCTTTTCAGAAAATAACGAATGTTGAATGTATTGTAATCACACACATAATTAACCAGTTTTTTAAAAAAACCCTCAATATCGGGGACAATTTTAAACTTTCTTAAAAAAAAAAGGTTTCATTAATTTTTGGGAGAGTGCAAGTGTGGGAGGGGAAGAGAGAGAGAGAGTGACAGAGGCTCTGAAGCAGGCTCTGCACTGACAGCACTGAGCCCAATGTGGGGCTTGATCTCATGAACCATGAGATCATGACCTGAGCTGAAGTCAGATGCTCAACCAACTGAGCCACCCAGGTGCCCCTCAGGAACAGTTTTAAAGCACTACTTTGACATATTCCATAATTCTCAGTATAGTTTTGGGCACCAACAAGCATCCTCAGTAAGATTATATTGACTTGCTTGACTCCCACATTTTGCCAGTGCTTTCATTTTAGGAGGTAGGTCTAATGGAGATATATATTTTTCATGAAAGTCCACTCCTAATTCAAATGTCTGATCCTAAATTTGATAACCTCCTTTTAAATTAGCTCTAGCTATACTTATTTGTCAATGGCTCCACTGATCTATAACCTGAACCTAAAATCTTAACCTTCATAAATCCCTTACCTTTTCATTGCCAATCTTAATGTGATTAAGTTCTGTGGCATCTTCCCTGTGATCCTTTGTTGTCCTCCTTCATTTTTGTCTAGGTTCTAGCACTCCATGCCTTTAAAGGCATAACTTAAACTTCTTTTCCATCAGTCCTTACACTTATCTCCTTTCTACTTATACAAACTTTGGAGACAAATCCCAAATTCTTCAGTTCTGTTTTGTTTGGTGGTTTTATGTCATCATAAATTTGTTCAAACCAGAAGAATATACAACACCAAGAGTGAACCCTAATGTAGACTATGGACACTGGGTGATGATTCTATGTCAATGTATGTTCATCAGTTGTAACAAATATACCACTCTGGTGGGGGGTGTTGATAACGGGGGAGGTTATGTATGTGCGCAGTTAGGGGGCATATGGGAAATCACTGTGAACCTCAAACAACTCTAAAAAATAAAATTTCAAATAAACAAATATATATAAATAAATATATATACATACACATATATAGTTACATTTATATACTGCTCTGTGTCTGATCTGTGACATCTAACTTATCGTCCTCATTTTGCTACTTGTTACTTAGTTATAAGATGGCACTAAACATCCAGGTTTTTCCCCATTCCAGGGTGGAGGAGCTTGAAACAGCAGCTTCTAGTTCCCAGAAAGCAGAAGCCCCCTCAGAAACCCCCAGTCTAATTCTCATTGGCTGGAATTATGTCACATGACCAAACTAGCTGCAAGAAAGCTGAAAAAGCAAACGTTTTTAGCTGGACTCATTGCTACTCTGAACAAAGTCAGGCTTCTTTTAGTTACGGAAAAGGGCGATGAACTTTGGGTGGGTGACAGTAGTCCCTGGCACAAGACGGATCTGGAGAGCTTCTCTAATCACTTTGGACTTCATGAAACTCAACAACTGATAACACTGACCTTTGACAAGTATGAAAAAGCTAAGGAAGATGAGCATACAAACTTTCCAGAAGCCACTATGTTTATAAATCTGACTGGAGGCAAGTAAGACAGAACTGTGGACTAACCACTTGAAATCACTTTTTGTTGATCATAATAAATGATATTTTTGTAAACAATTGGTACAACCAAATTTGAATAATAATGAGTTTTTCTTTTTTTTTATTATTGATATTTTATTTTATTTTATTTTATTTTATTTTTATTTATATGAAATTTATTGTGAAATTGGTTTCCATACAACACCCAGTGCTCATCCCAAAAGGTGCCCTCCTCAATACCCATCACCCACCCTCTCCTCCCTCCCACCCCCCATCAACCCTTAGTTTGTTCTCAGTTCTCAACAGTCTCTTATGCTTTGGCTCTCTCCCACTCTAACCTCTTTTTTTTATTTTTTCCTTCCCCTCCCCCATGGGTTCCTGTTAAGTTTCTCAGGATCCACATAAGAGTGAAACCATATGGTATCTGTCTTTCTCTGTATGGCTTATTTCACTTAGCATCACACTCTCCAGTTCCATCCACGTTGCTACAAAAGGCCATATTTCATTTTTTCTCATTGCCACGTAGTATTCCATAGTGTATATAAACCACAATTTCTTTATCCATTCATCAGTTGATGGACATTTAGGCTCTTTCCATAATTTGGCTATTGTTGAGAGTGCTGCTATGAACATTGGGGTACAAGTGCCCCTATGCATCAGTACTCCTGTGTCCCTTGGATAAATTGCTAGCAGTGCTATTGCTGGGTCATAGGGTAGGTCTATTTTTAATTTTCTGAGGAACCTCCACACTGTTTTCCAGAGCGGCTGCACCAATTTGCATTCCCACCAACAGTGCAAGAGGGTTCCCGTTTCTCCACATCCTCTCCAGCATCTCTAGTCTCCTGATTTGTTCATTTTGGCCACTCTGACTGGCGTGAGGTGATACCTGAGTGTGGTTTTGATTTGTATTTCCCTGATAAGGAGCGACGCTGAACATCTTTTCATGTGCCTGTTGGCCATCCGGATGTCTTCTTTAGAGAAGTGTCTATTCATGTTTTCTGCCCATTTCTTCACTGGGTTATTTGCTTTTCGGGTGTGGAGTTTGGTGAGCTCTTTATAGATTTTGGATACTAGCCCTTTGTCCGATATGTCATTTGCAAATATCTTTTCCCATTCCGTTGGTTGCCTTTTAGTTTTGTTGGTTGTTTCCTTTGCTGTGCAGAAGCTTTTTATCTTCATAAGGTCCCAGTAATTCACTTTTGCTTTTAATTCCCTTGCCTTTGGGGATGTGTCGAGTAAGAGATTGCTACGGCTGAGGTCAGAGAGGTCTTTTCCTGCTTTCTCCTCTAAGGTTTTGATGGTTTCCTGTCTCACATTCAGGTCCTTTATCCATTTTGAGTTTATTTTTGTGAATGGTGTGAGAAAGTGGTCTAGTTTCAACCTTCTGCATGTTGCCTTCCAGTTCTCCCAGCACCATTTGTTAAAGAGACTGTCTTTTTTCCATTGGATGTTCTTTCCTGCTTTGTCAAAGATGAGTTGGCCATACGTTTGTGGGTCTAGTTCTGGGGTTTCTATTCTATTCCATTGGTCTATGTGTCTGTTTTTGTGCCAATACCATGCTGTCTTGATGATGACAGCTTTGTAGTAGAGGCTAACGTCTGGGATTGTGATGCCTCCTGCTTTGGTCTTCTTCTTCAAAATTACTTTGGCTATTCGGGGCCTTTTGTGGTTCCATATGAATTTTAGGATTGCTTGTTCTAGTTTCGAGAAGAATGCTGGTGCAATTTTGATTGGGATTGCATTGAATGTGTAGATAGCTTTGGGTAGTATTGACATTTTGACAATATTTATTCTTCCAATCCATGAGCAGGGAATGTCTTTCCATTTCTTTAAATCTTCTTCAATTACCTTCATAAGCTTTCTATAGTTTTCAGCATACAGATCCTTTACATCTTTGGTTAGATTTATTCCTAGGTATTTTATGCTTCTTGGTGCAATTGTGAATGGGATCAGTTTCTTTATTTGTCTTTCTGTTGCTTCATTGTTAGTGTATAAGAATGCAACTGATTTCTGTACATTGATTTTGTATCCTGCAACTTTGCTGAATTCATGTATCAGTTCTAGCAGACTTTTGGTGGAGTCTATCGGATTTTCCATGTATAATATCATGTCATCTGCAAAAAGCGAAAGCTTGACTTCCTCTTTGCCAATTTTGACGCCTTTGATTTCCTTTTGTTGTCTGATTGCTGATGCTAGAACTTCCAGCACTATGTTAAACAACAGCGGTGAGAGTGGGCATCCCTGTCGTGTTCCTGATCTCAGGGAAAAAGCTCTCAGTTTTTCCCCGTTGAGGATGATGTTAGCTGTGGGCTTTTCATAAATGGCTTTTATGATCTTTAAGTATGTTCCTTCTATCCCGACTTTCTCAAGGGTTTTTATTAAGAAAGGGTGTTGGGTTTTGTCAAAGGCCTTTTCTGCATCGATTGACAGGATCATATGGTTCTTCTCTTTTTTTTTTGTTAATGTGATGTATCACGTTGATTGATTTGCGAATGTTGAACCAGCCCTGCATCCCAGGAATGAATCCCACTTGATCATGGTGAATAATTCTTTTTATATGCCGTTGAATTCGATTTGCTAGTATCTTATTGAGAATTTTTGCATCCATATTCATCAGGGATATTGGCCTGTAGTTTTCTTTTTTTACTGGGTCTCTGTCTGGTTTAGGAATCAAAGTAATACTGTCTTCATAGAATGAGTCTGGAAGTTTTCCTTCCCTTTCTATTTCTTGGAATAGCTTGAGAAGGATAGGTATTATCTCTGCTTTAAACGTCTGGTAGAACTCCCCTGGGAAGCCATCTGGTCCTGGACTCTTATTTGTTGGGAGATTTTTGATAACCGATTCAATTTCTTCGCTGGTGATGGGTCTGTTCAAGCTTTCTATTTCCTCCTGATTGAGTTTTGGAAGAGTGTGGGTGTTCAGGAATTTGTCCATTTCTTCCAGGTTGTCCAATTTGTTGGCATATAATTTTTCATAGTATTCCCTGATAATTGTTTGTATCTCTGAGGGATTGGTTGTAATAATTCCATTTTCATTCATGATTTTATCTATTTGGGGCATCTCCCTTTTCTTTTTGAGAAGCCTGGCTAGAGGTTTGCCAATTTTGTTTATTTTTTCAAAAAACCAACTCTTGCTTTCGTTGATCTGCTCTACAGTTTTTTTAGATTCTATATTGTTTATTTCTGCTCTGATCTTTATTATTTCTCTTCTTCTGCTGGGTTTAGGCTGCCTTTGCTGTTCTACTTCTAGTTCCTTTAGGTGTGCTGTTAGATTTTGTATTTGGGATTTTTCTTGTTTCTTGAGATAGGCCTGGATTGCAATGTATTTTCCTCTCAGGACTGCCTTCGCTGCGTCCCAAAGCGTTTGGATTGTTGTATTTTCATTTTCGTTTGTTTCCATATATTTTTTAATTTCTTCTCTAATTGCCTGGTTGACCCACTCATTCGTTAGTAGGGTGTTCTTTAACCTCCATGCTTTGGGAGGTTTTCCAGACGTTTTTCTGTGGTTGATTTCAAGCTTCATAGCATTGTGGTCTGAAAGTATGCATGGTATGATTTCAATTCTTGTAAACTTATGAAGGGCTGTTTTGTGACCCAGTATATGATCTATCTTGGAGAATGTTCCATGTGCACTCGAGAAGAAAGTATATTCTGTTGCTTTGGGATGCAGAGTTCTAAATAGATCTGTCAAGTCCATCTGATCCAATGTCTCATTCAGGGCCCTTGTTTCTTTATTGACCGTGTGTCTAGATGATCTATCCATTTCTGTAAGTGGGGTGTTAAAGTCCCCTGCAATTACCACATTCTTCTCAATAAGGTTGCTTATGTTTATGAGTAATTGTTTTATATATTTGGGCGCTCCGGTATTCGGCGCATAGACATTTATAATTGTTAGCTCTTCCTGATGGATAGACCCTGTCACTATTATATAATGTCCTTCTTCATCTCTTGTTACAGCCTTTAATTTAAAGTCTAGTTTGTCTGATATAAGAATGGCTACTCCAGCTTTCTTTTGGCTTCCAGTACCATGATAAATAGTTCCCCATCCCCTCACTCTCAATCTAAAGGTGTCCTCAGGTCTAAAATGAGTCTCTTGTAGACAGCAAATAGATGGGTCTTGTTTTTTTATCCATTCTGATACCCTATGTCTTTTGGTTGGCGCATTTAATTCATTTACATTCAGTGTTATTATAGAAAGATATGGGTTTAGAGTCATTGTGATGTCTGTATGTTTTATGCTTGTAGTGATGTCTCTGGTACTTTGTCTCACAGGGTCCCCCTTAGGATCTCTTGTAGGGCTGGTTTAGTGGTGACAAATTCCTTCAGTTTTTGTTTGTTTGGGAAGACCTTTATCTCTCCTTCGATTCTAAATGACAGACTTGCTGGATAAAGGATTCTCGGCTGCATATTTTTTCTGTGTAGCACACTGAAAATCTCGTGCCAATTCTTTCTGGCCTGCCAAGTTTCAAAAGAGAGATCAGTCACGAGTCTTATAGGTCTCCCTTTATATGTGAGGGCACGTTTACCCCTTGCTGCTTTCAGAATTTTCTCTTTATCCTTGTATTTTGCCAGTTTCACTATGATATGTCGTGCAGAAGATCGATTCAAGTTCCGTCTGAATGGACTTCTCTGTGCCTCTTGGATTTCAATGCCTTTTTCCTTCCCCACTTCAGGGAAGTTCTCAGCTATTATTTCTTCAAGTACCCCTTCAGCACCTTTCCCTCTCTCTTCCTCCTCTGGGATACCAATGATGCGTATATTATTTCTTTTTAGTGTATCACTTAGTTCTCTAATTTTCCCCTCATACTCCTGGATTTTTTTATCTCTCTTTTTCTCAGCCTCCTCTTTTTCCATAACTTTATCTTCTAGTTCACCTATTCTCTCCTCTGCCTCTTCAATCCGAGCCGTGGTGGTTTCCATTTTGTTATGCATTTCGTTTAAAGCGTTTTTCAGCTCCTCGTGACTGTTCCTTAGTCCCTTGATCTCTGTAGCAAGAGATTCTCTGCTGTCAGCTATACTGTTTTCAAGCCCAGCGATTAATTTTATGACTATTATTCTAAATTCACTTTCTGTTATATTATTTAAATCCTCTTTGATCAGCTCATTAGCTGTTGTTATTTCCTGGAGATTCTTCTGAGAGGAATTCTTCTGCTTGGTCATTTTGGATAGTCCCTGGCGTGGTGAGGACCTGCAGGGCACTTCCCCTGTGCTGTGGTGTATAACTGGAGTTGGTGGGCGGAGCCGCAGTCAGACCTGATGTCTGCCCCCAGCCCACCGCTGGGGCCACAGTCAGACTGGTGTGTGCCTTCTCTTCCCCTCTCCTATGGGCGGGATTCACTGTGGGGTGGGGTGGCCTGTCTGGGCTCCTTTCACACTGCCAGGCTTGTGATGCTGGGGATCTGGCGTCTTAGGTGTGGTGGGTAGGCAAGGTGCACAAGGGCAGGAGGGGCAGGCTTAGCTTGCTTCTCCTTAGGTGATCCACTTCAGGAGGGGCCCTGTGGCAGCAGGAGGGAGTCAGATCCGCTGCCGGAGGTTTGGCTCCGCAGAAGCGCAGAGTTGGGTGTTTGCGCGGAGCGAGCAAGTTCCCTGGCAGGAACTGGTTCTCTTTGGGATTTTGGCTGGGGGATGGGCGGGGGAGATGGCGCTGGCGAGCGCCTTTGTTCCCCACCAAACTGAGCTCTGTCGTCCGGGGGCTCAGCAGCTCTCCTTCCCTTTGTCCTCCAGCCTTCCCGCTTTCTGAGCAGAGCTGTTAACTTATGACTTCCCAGACGCTAAGTCGCGCTTGCCGTCGGAACACAGTCCGTCAGGCCCCTCCACTTTTTGCAAGCCAGACTTGGGGGCTCTGCTTGGCCGGCTAGCCGCTCCTCCGCCCCGGCTCCCTCCCGCCAGTCCGTGGAGCACGCACCGCCTCGCCGCCCTTCCTACCCTCTTCCGTGGGCCTCTCGTCTGCGCTTGGCTCCGTCGACTCCGTTCTGCTAATCCTCTGGCGGTTTTCTGGGTTATTTAGGCAGGTGTAGGTGGAATCTAAGTGATCAGCAGGACGAGCGGTGAGCCCAGCGTCCTCCTACGCCACCATCTTCCCTCCCTCAATAATGAGTTTTTCTAACGACAATCATAATAATATTGAGCAAATAGCATTTGGCAACGAAAGGGCACTTTTGAGTTCCATGGTGAGGAAAACAATTAAAAAGACAAAAGAGAAAAAGACTGTTTTGAGTTGTAGTTTTCTGTGAATCTAATCTTTCAAATGGCGTCTTTAATTTAACCATCTTCCCTCAAGGAATATATAAATAATAGTTTTCAGTCTGTTGATTAGAAGGAGATTAAATTACAGAGACCACAGATACTGTCAGCCTACCAAGAGTAAATGAATCACCCCACCAGTCATTCATCTTGGGGCTTTGTGAGATGTGTCCTTAGAAATGGAATGAAATAGGATAGGATAGAAATGCATTATTTGTGATACGGGTGGTATTTTTTAAAGAAATTTCTGTTTCAGTTGTATATGTATGTATGTAATGGGCACAATGTACAATAAATTTATTTCTGTGGGTTGTGTTCAGAAAAGTTTGAAAAACCATTGTCTTAGCAGTTTCAGAACTCCTAAAAGCAGCCATTGGCATAGGTCGCCAAAAGGAAATCCTGGCCCTAAAAACAGTACAAGAACTCACAAGAAAAGAGCCCAAGAAAATTAAGGTCAAATATGGAGTAATGAGCCTTCAGACCTGTGGAGTGCATAGAAAACAGCATGAATAGTAATAATAGATGACTGTTTGTAAAAAGGGTGGCAAATCTTTACCCTGTTACAACGATCTTAATGCATGGTGAGTTGGAGAAGATGTGACACTTGAGAAAAGGAACAGAAATCAAGTGGCACCAAAGCAGAGAACAACACCAGTGTGAAAGGAATTCAGAAAAGTATGAAGACTGATTCTGAGCAGCTGCCTATGAGAGGTGCCACCCTAGAGAGAAAGGGTCAGCAGTTAGACGAGATTATGCTAGCAAAAGTCACATGTGATTAGTTGTGTCTAGATTGTTTAGTTTGTGTGTAATTCAACTTGTCCTCAAACTAGAACCTTAGTAAATATGTGTCCCAGTACTCCTGTTTGACTCACTTTCCCTAATTAATGTAGTATAATCTTTGTTTTACAATCTGAGCTTACAATTGTTTTACTAATAACTTGCCCATTTTCAGGCACCAGTCATGCTCTCCTTAAAAAACGTTTCTTGTCCACTGTACCTCACCATAATATTCTTTTCTTAAAGCAATTAAAAACATTTTTTTAAACATTTATTCATTTGTGAGAAACAGTATGAGCAGGGTAGGGGCAGAGAAAGAAGGAAGCAGAATTGAATTCAATTCAACAGAATTGAAGCAGGCTCCAGGCTCTGAGCTGTCAGCACAGAGCCTGACATGGGACTCTAACCCATAAAGTATAAGATCATGACCTGAGCCGAAGTCAGATGCTTAACCGACTGAGCCACCCAGGGGCCCAATATTCTTTTCTAAATTCATAGCGTTTTTGAGGTTTGTTGAATATTTACTTGTAATCAGACTGCCTTTTATGTATCTGTTGCAATATCATTTGTGTTACTTTTTAAAAAATTTTTAATCTTTATTTATTTTTGAGAGTGAGAGTGAAAGAATGCAAATGGGGGGAGGAACAGGGAAAGACAGGGAGACACAGAATCCAAGGCAGGCTCCAGGCTCTGAGCTGTCTGCTCTGAGCTGTCTGCCGAGAGCCCGACACAGGGCTTGAACTCACAAACCAAAAGATCATGATCTGAGCCGAAGTCGGAGGCTTAACTGACTGAGCCACCCAGGTACCCCTCATTTGTGTTACTTTTTACTTTCCTATCAGTTACATTGTAAGTTTCCTGGAAGCAGGGAATATAAGTTATACTATCTTTTCACTGTTCCAGAATGACTTCTTTAATAGTAGGAACTCAAATAATTGTTTATTTCGTTTACAGGTTCATTCAACAAACATTTATTGAGTTGCAACAGTGTGTTAGCCATTTCTCCAGGAATTGAGGGTAGAGTATGATATCTAGCTCTCATGAGGTTCATATTCTAGTATGAGGAGACAGAAATAAAGATAGAGAAATAAATATATACAATACAATATGTATATTTTTAATTAATTAATTTCAGTTTGTTCTCTATAGTTAAGAGTCTTCTATGGTTTGCATCCCTCTCCCTTTTTTACCCTTCCCTTATGTTCATCTGTTTTGTTTCTTAAATTCCACATGAGTGAAATCATATGGTATTTGTCTTTCTCTGACTGATTTATTTTGCTTAGCATAATATACTCTAGTTCCATCCATGTCATTGCAAATGGCAAGATTTCAGTGTTTTTGATGGCTGATTAATATTTCTATATCTATATCTATATCTATATCTATATCTATATCTATATCTATATCTATATCTATATCTAATCTATATCTATATCTATATCTATATCTATATCTATATCTATATCTATATCTATATCTATATCTATATCATCTATACCTATATCTATCTCACATCCTCTTTATCCATTCATCAGTCCATAGACATTTGGGCTCTTTCCATAATTTGACTATTGTTGATAATGCTGCTATAAACATTGCAGTGCATGTGACCCTCTGAATCTGTAGTTTTGTATCCTTTGGGTAAACACCTAGTAGTGCGATTGCTGGGTCATAGGGTAATTATATTTTTAACTTTTTGAGGAAGCTCCATACTGTTTTCCAGAGTGGCTGTAAGAACTGGTCACATTTCAACTGGTCCGTAGTCCCATGTGGGTAATGGTTATTGTGTTGGATTGTGCAGGTATAGAGAAGTCTGAGGACTGAATAGAGAGCTTAAAGATGTTGAGGTTAATCAAATAACTGAACTTTCTTTATTTTTCAGAATATAGTTTCTTTGCCTAGAGGGAACAAGCATACTCCTGTGTCACAGGTTTTCTTAATTTTAATCCGGATCTGGTGGCAGAAGAACCTCCTGAGTTCACTGTGTCAGGGATGTAGTGGGCTCACACATCCATGAACTGCCTCCTGAGAATGGGTCTTTCCTGAAGAATTGCATCTTCAGCCTCATTGTCCTAATGTGTCCCAGACCAATAGTTAGAAGCCCTTTCAGAAGCTGGATGAAATTTCCCCTCAGACATTGCTTTTTAGATGAGTATAGGGGGTGGGTGTAAGAGCCAGTCAGTTGTAGAGCAATTTTTTTTTAAATGTTTATTTATTTTTGAGACAGAAAGAGAGCATGAACGGGGGAGGGTCAGAGAGAGAGGGAGACACGGAATCTGAAACAGGCTCCAGGCTCCGAGCTGTCAGCACAGAGCCCTATGCGGGGCTCGAACTCACGGAGTGCGAGATCATGACCTGAGCCGAAGTCGGTCGCCCAACCGACTGAGCCACCCAGGCGCCCCTGTAGAGCAATTTTTAAGTATAATCCAAGTTACATAGTCATTCAAAACCAAGAAATTATATTTCAATATATAAATGCACAGAAAAAGGTCTAGAAGCATACCCAACAAACAAACTGAACACATTGCTACAGAGACAGGTGTGTGTGTGTGTGTGTGTGTGTGTGTGTGTAAGTATGGAGATCTGAGGATTTTCATTATTTTGTACTATTTGGCTTTTATAATGAAAATTTATTCATTGTAAAATGTATTGCATAATTGAAAAGTAAATAGAGAAAGTAGAATATTATTCATCTCTGTGTAGTTAAGCCCGGGTTATTGAAAGATATATGAATATAACATGTCACCAAAACAAAAAATATTTAATTTTAAATATTTTATTTTAAAATATTAATCTCTTTTTTAGACTCTGTGAAAACCCAGATATAAAGATCTCAGTTATTTGGTTAATTGTGGTCCATTTATCCCCCAGGCAAAAAGTTTTTGGCTTAAGGTGAAGGAGTCAAGTGAAGAATCTTCCTTATTCACTCTTTACCAATTCTAAGAAAGGTGAGTAGGCAGCACTAAATCTCACGGAAGCTAATGGAGTCTTTCCTACATGGTGGATGATGTTTTTTTCCCCTTTACTTGAACTTGTTTCTCAGGACTGCAGATAATCCAGCCATAACTTAAAAGTATCAGACTGTATTCTAACAGCACACATCATGAGATAGACAAGCCCTCAACTACCCATAGGGAAATTTATTTCCCCTTTCTCATCCTGCTTCTACTTCACTGCTATTATATAGATGGATCATTTAGTTACGTCCTACCCTGTGTAACTTCTAGAGGGATATGGCTCAGGGATATCTTGGGGAGTCCAAATAAATGGATTATTATAGTTAGTATTTTTGTTTGTTTGTTTTGGCTCCCTAGTATCTCAATCCTTTTTTATAGGTGGGAGAATCACAATATTAGCAGGCATGGAGCTTATCTCTGCATAAGTGGATTTTTTTTTTTTTATTGCCAGATATTAGTTCTCTTAGCCTCTCTTGGAGCTACAGTACAGGGATGTACTTTTGGTTCCACCACTCAGATACAGCTAAACCAGATTTTGATTCAGGAGCTAGTGATGCAAGAAGCAGAAGTAGGGTAGGGGGAAGCAATGTTGAAATATTAGCATTAAAATCAGCAATGAAGCAGGTAGCCCAGTGATTGCAAGAAGGACAGAATGGCAATGGTTGAAACAGTGGCATCTGGTAGCACATGGCCACAGGTGTGGCTCTAGTGATGGTGATTGTTCATCAGACCAGTTCTGCAGGGTAGTTTGTACACTGGTCTTTGAATCTGAGCCTCAACTCTGGTTCTTCAGCTTTCATTTGATTCTGTGAAATTCCTGATACCCCATCAATAAATCTTTCCCATTGTCATGCTTAATCAGCCAGAGTTAGTTTCTGTTGCATGCAAGTAAGAACCCTGTTATAATTACATAAGTGTAGCGTTACCTCAGGTAGGTGCAGTCCGGTAATCAGACAAAGAGACACTAACCTTTCAGTACTGTAGGTTGTCTTGAATTTTCCCTTGGTGGTCTAGGAAGCTTCATCACTCAGCATATTTTGTTACAGAAATATCCCCAAAGCCAAAATAACTTGAAAGAAGACTTTAAAATATCTATTTTTGCTTGAAAAACTAAATTGAGGTCTGGTCTGGGTTGGATGTTGTCAGTCAAACCATTTTTTTTTTTTCAACATTAGGAGACAACTTTACAAACTGACCCCAGAAAAAGGGAATTTTGTGCCATAGTTTAAAATATGAACATTTCCAAGGATGGGAAGATGATCAGGCCAGGTCAAAAGTTTAATATTAAGTGCCAGTTGCCTGACAGTATCTTATATTTTGGCTGACAGAATTTATTCCCTGGTTTCTCATGCCTATTTTCTGTAACAGTACATGTTCTTCAACTAAAAGCTTAGAAGGTGCTGAAACCCAGGTTTGGGTAAGGAATACTTAATGATTTGGCATACGTGAATGTATCCTTCTGTGCATTCTCTTCAAAACTGGACTAAGAAGTTTCAATAAGAAGCAACCATATCATTTCCTGTTTCCATTTGCTATGTAAACTGGACACTTTACCAACACAGATGAAAGAAAACACAGATGAAAAACATTTCATTGACAGATACTGGGTTATTGATCTTATAAATAAAACAATTGAATTTTTGTTAGTGCAGTGAGTAGATGCTACATTTCATTATAGAAAAACCTGTAATTGGAAAGGAGAAAAATAGTGATACATTTGAAACACAAAAATGTTTTGTTTCTAGGATAAACGCCAAGATACAAGTAGGAAGCATAAGCGTTAGCTTTGTACTTCTCAACTTGATTAGATTTGTTTTAGGCCTTCAAAAAATGACAAAACAGAGAATGATACATTGATGCATGAAAATTGTACAGAATTTTCCACAATAGACCTTTAAGACTGTGGATATTTGCTTTTGAGACAGGATGAGAATTCTTTGTGTATAACGAGTCACATTGTCATGGGAGTAAGGAATTGAACACTCAGACATGCCCAGAAGATAGTTTTTCTCCCAGTGAGAGAAATTCTATGTTTCTGAGAGAATTATACGAAAATTTATATCATTTCTCTTTATTTTTAGTAATTTCTTTTGATGGTGCTCCCAGGACTTTCTTGAGTGCATCTTTCATATCTTTGTTCCGAAGACTGTAAATCAAAGGATTAAAGAATGGCGTTGCCATGCAGTAAAACAGGGTCACAAATTTCTGTGTTCCAGGATGGCTCCTGGAACCTGGACTCACATACATCACCATGACTGATCCATAGAACAGGGAAACCACCAAGAAATGTGAGGCACATGTAGAAAAGGCTTTGTTCCTACCTGAGCCAGCTGGGACCCGAAGTACAGCACGCAAAACTAAGCTATAGGACCCTAGAATGTAGAGGAAGGTGATAAAGATGATAAGAGAACTTACAGTAGCACAAGTTAGAGTAGTTTTGGGAACTGGAGCACAGGACAGGGCTAGCAATGGTCCCAGGTCACAGAAAAAATGGTCAATGATGTTAGGGCCACAGAAGGGCACCTGGGACATGAGAACTGCAGGCATGAGTATGGATAGAAAGCCACCTACCCAGCAGAAAACCACTAATCGGGCACATAGATGGTAAGTCATGATGGTGGGGTAACGTAGAGGTCGACAGATAGCAAGGAACCGATCAAAGGACATTGCAGACAGAAAGTAGCCTTCAGCAGCACACATAGAAAAGAAAAAGTAGAACTGAAGCAGGCAGCCAGCATAGGAGATACTCTTAGTCTGGGAGATGATGTTGGCCAACATTTTGGGCACATCAGAACTGACATAGCAGATCTCCAGGAAGGAGAAGTTGGCCAGGAGGATGTACATGGGTGTGTGGAGTTTCCGGCTTGACCACACGGCACAGATGATGGATGTGTTCCCCATGAGAGTCAGAAGGTAGATGAGGGAGAAGATGACAAAGAGGAGGATCTGGATCTCCCTGCGGCATGGGAAGCCCAGGAGGATGAACTCACTCACAGACCCAGAGATATTGTTGGCTTCTGACATACTCATTCTAATCTGTGAAGGGAATGAGCAATAAGCATTATATGAGTCATTTGCCCTCTCTTTAAAAGTTATTTTTATTTCTTCTGACTCTTAGATACTCCTTTAATGCACTTTCATGAACAGGCTCTGTATGGTTCTTAAGTCAGTGACTCATTTCCCAGGATCTGGCTTCGCCCAGTGAGATCAGGGTTCTGGGAGAAACTTGCATGCTCCCACAGCCCCTACTCTATCAATCTCCATTTTCAGAGTATAAATTTCATTGGCCCATAGAATCCAAATTGTTTTCTCTGTTTGCACTTAAATCAATTCTTTTTTGATGTATCGTTCTAGAATATACTCATATTTTTGTTGAAAAGAACATTTATTCTTGTTGAAAAGAAAATTTTGTATAGCATTTTGGAAAATGTTAAGAAAAATCAAAGTTTAAATGTAACCTGAAATTGAACCAGGTCAGTAAAAAAAGAGCATCTTACTTACTTTGTTGTCAGTAACATGGTGTTGTCAGGAGATCTGTCCGGAATAGCTCTGTTGACTAAAGCAGAGTGCTGAAGACAGTGCCACAAATTCCATTTTAGCGAGTACTTATTAGCTTCTTTTAAAAAAAGTTTTAATTTTAATCCCAGTTAGTTAACATACCTATTAGCTTCTTATACCTGTATTTAACTTCTACTTGCTGAGCAACAGCTAATTTGATGCCAAAAGTACCCTAGTTGGCTTCACTCCTTTATTAGGAGATTCTGGTTCTCAAATAGAAAAATAGATAGAGGCAAATAGAGGAACACCTGTCTCTTAGCTCAGATGCTTCATCATCTTTTTGCTGCATAGTGATGAATTATCCTATATAAAAAAACAATAAAAAAGAAACAAAAGCATATATTTAACTCTAAAACTGTGAGAGAAATATACCAGTGTAGAGTGTTAGTGGCAGAAGGGACCTCAGAGATTATCAAGCTTAATTCTTCTTATCACAGAAACTGAAACCAGAGAGGTTAGACTAATCCAAGGTCATGTTCACTTTTGGTGGAGGAAACAGGTCTAAAACCTAGGCGTTTGGACATTCGGTTCAGACGTTTTCCCATAAACCTTGTTATCATGGACCCTATTTTTCTCAGATGGCTGTAAAAATATATTGTGCATGTATTATAACTTTCCCTTCTTTGAACCAGATTCTTGTTTATAATAAAGAAGGACTTTAATAAAGCTACTCACCAAAGCTGGAAATCACTATCTTATATCCTTCATTCATCTTTGACCTGCCCTGTGTCCTAATTCTGGGAACCTTTAATGACACGAACACACTTTTGGACACTTCTTTAAAACACATTGACTCCTAAAATAGTAAGTATAATGTCAACCACTGTCATGTATTAAATATTTATTGTGGCAGTCACTTAATGTTCATTATTTCATTAAATTCTACTCTTCTTTCAAAAATCTCTAGTTCTAGAGCCTTAAAACAAACAAACAAACAAACAAACAAACAAACAAACGAGACAGACAAGCACTTCCACATTTCTAAATGTAGCATTGAGTTTCATTTCCCTCTGAGTATGTTGATTCTAAAACCCAACTTATTTTTTCTACATGGCTGTCAGCTATGTATATATTAGCTGTTTCCTTATTGTTTTTGATTCAGTTTATTCGCGTGCAACTTGGTTATTCAAATTTACACTTGTGAATATGGAAGGTTAACCTCAGGAAAGCTGTGTTAGGAACTGAGGCCATATACCACAAGAAAAGATTATGTATATATTTCTCATAGTCTTTCTATATAGTTGACTTCAGGTATGTTAGCTAAGATAGTGAGCAGGTATCTTGAGGACAGCAGTTTCCATTAAATACCAAAAGGTTACCAAGTATGAGAAGATTATTGTGTTCCTTCAGAGAGCAAACATGGCATACAAACAGACTGGTGAGCTGAAATTGGGAAAGCTATAAACCATAAATCCAAGATTGTGGGCTCATTGAAGGAGGCTTTGGGCTGGAAACTCAGTGATTGTAAGGAAGGATAAGATGCTTTAGCCCAAAACTAGACAACCTAAATTTTCTATAATTTAACTAAAGTACATAGAGCTCCCACACTCTTTTCTGTGGCCATAGTTTTACTTATACAGTGGAACTGACAATGGTGGGTGAGACTGCATGTGAACGGGGCAAAGAAACATGGTTAAGAACAAGAGTGGAAGGAAAGTACGTTTTGGGGTGGTTTTATTTGAATGAGAAACATTCCTTTCACTTTTGGTTAGATTTATTTAAGGAAAGCATAAGGAGCCCTCGAGAAGAAGTCTTCAATATTTTGAGGGTGGATCTTAAATGAACGAACGGTTGTTAAAGAGGGAGGAAAAAAACATCCAGACAGAAGCAGATTTTCTTTCAAATTCTTATCTGTAATAAAACTTGGGAGTGTTGTGAGTTCTCTCCCTTCCTTTCTCAATTCAGGAGCAGACTTCTTGGTCTTTGAGAATCCCTCTGTTCCTGCCTCACTGTTCTAAGTCCTTCTCTCCCTGCCTGGGGGTCACTGTGGGTTCTACCTGTGACCACATGTTGATCTTTCCTTTCACTGCAGATAGAGGAGTTCTTAAGTCTTTTTTTGTAATGTTTATTTATTTTGAGAGAGACAGAGAGAGAGGGAGGGAGAGAGAGAGAGATGAGTCACAGAGAGAGAGGGAGACACAGAGCCTAAAGCAGGCTCAAGGCTCTGAACTGTCAGCACAAAGCCCAATATGGGGCTAGAACTCAAACCGCGAGATCATGACCTGAGCCGAAGTTGGACACTTAACCCACTGAGCCACCCAGGCCCCAAAGGAGTTCTTAAATCTTTATAATACTTAATGAAAATCAATACCCATTACTTACAAATATTTTATGTCCTCTGAAGTGATATGAGACCCACTGCCTTCCCTCATCTTTTATCTGGAAGATAATGCAAAGCAGAAGTGTCAGCTCAGGTTTTCCTGATGAGATTTTTAAACAGATATATTCTGGATAGACATTTGAGGTGCCCTGCAAGGAAGAATGAAGGCTTTGTTAAAAAACATTATGTATTATTTTACATACTTTCTCTAAAATATAAGACATATTCATAGATTAAAAGTACAAAAGAAAATTCACAGCCCTTTTTTCTGTAGCAATATTACAATTTTTCTTCTGTAGCAATATTTTCAGTAGCAGTTGAGGGGCTCCCACCTGTGCCCTCTTTGAGGGTCTAGGTGTGCAGGATTTTGGATTCCTGGTGGCTCTCTCTCACAGTTTGAGCCTCACAAAGGATTCTCTTTGACTGTTACACAAAATGGAATAGAGTGTCAGGGAACTCTCCATTCGTTTTATTATGCATCCCTTTCTGGCCACATATTGTCCCTGGAGGCCACCCCTCAGGAGCAGCAGGGACAATCGCAGTGCATCAATCAAACCCCAAGTGTGTCATGAACTCAAAGGCGAAAGGGCCTCCCTGAATCCATTGGTGAGACTGTCACCTAATAATGGCCCCTCTGCTCTGCTGCTTACCTTACACCTCCAGACTGGTTCTGGATTTTAAAAACCAGCCTCATTGGATGTCACCAGTTGCTTCAAAGCTCCTGGAGCTCCCTTTCCCTCACATGTGCACTTAAGTTCACTTTAACAAATCCCCAAATCCTGAGTATCTCCCCAATTGTCCACTAAGAGAAATTTCCCCACCAATCTTCAACACTCAGTGTAGTGTTGTTTGAAAATTCTACTCCCCCTGCAGCCCCCTGGCAGCCAGAACTGACACCTGCTGGAACTATCCAGTGGCTTTCAGGCTTTGAGAGTAGAAAAACCTGGTTTCATTTAACATTTAGAGCCTCTCTCACAGCCTGCCTCAACCCCAAGGATTCTATGTCTCTTTATATTTTAAAATTATCTTCCTCCAATGGATATAAATACTCTTTCTAGATTTATATCATGCTCGGATGATAGCTTTTAGTACCTGCTATGTGCCAATTACTATGTCAACATATTTCACGTGTATTATCTGATATATAATACTCATAAATTTTTTTGAAGATAGTCTTACCAGTTTAAATGATTAAATAGAAGCATACAGAGAGTAAGACTTTATATTTGGCTATAATTCAACTTGGTTTATTTACTTTCCACAAATAAAAGTCTTATAGTGAAAAATTATATTTAATCTGCCTATAGCTTCAACCTGTCTATTCTTTCTTGGTCATTGTTCTATTAACATTATTTTTATTATTATTTTCTGCTTCCTTTATTTTTAAAATATTTTTACTTCAACACTAACTTGATCAGGTTGTTCAGAAGCTTCTGTCTATGGTTTTACTTGCTGCTTACCTTGGTACAAAAATTTTCATTGAAAAATGAGTGCCCATTGTGAACAAAGATTTATTCAAAGCAGTCATTTCCCACAGAGAGCTTTTAGGGTAATAAGGTACTTCGGCAAAAGTTTCAGCAAAGAACCCTGTACAAGGGGAAAACTTTATATCCTTTTCATTCTTTGCTGCTTAAACAGATACATAGTAGTCTTACCCTGACAGTGAGGTACATTTGACTTCTTGGGCATGGTTCATAGGAAGGTGGGAGTCAGACCCGTTTCAGATGTCACCTTCTTCTATCAGACACTAACTCATGTTAGGCTCCTTCTCTCTTCTCTAAGTTTTAGTCATTTTAGCACACAGGTATGAAGTGGCAGGAACCAGCCAGAATGTCTCTAATCCAAGCTGAGAAAGCAAGAGTGGAAACAGCCTACTCACTCTGTTCACTGTCCAACAGTTCCTGCAGAAAGTAACTTGGGACAAATATTTCTGAGTAACATTAACTGCTGGCCCTAATTCCTCTTTTTTCTTCTGGTGCTAATTAAGGATACTCTAATTTTTCCATTTTGGAAGTACGATTGATGTTTCTGGAAGTTTTCAACCCACTAATGCTTTCATATTGCACTTGGACACTCCTTTTTAACCTCCTTAACTTCTGCCCTCAATGACTTGCTTTTGAAAATGTATTGAGTCTTTGTCACTTTGATGATGGAGGTCTAAACTCTTTGGTACAATCTTTATTTTTATTTTTTTTTATTCTTTCTGTTTGTGTATATGCAATAGGTATTTATTAAAGAACTAATGAGATAAAGGAAAAAAGAGAAGAGAGAAATGTTTTATTGACACAAGAGGCCAGCCTGACCCACAATCAGTTCATTACGCCAGCATACCGATCTGAGAACTTTTTCTTTTTTTTCCCTCCAAGATTTCATTTAACATATAGTGTAGTATTGGTTTCAGGAGTAGAATTTAGTGATCCCTCCAGTTTAACATATCGTGTAGTATTGGTTTCAGGAGGAATTTAGTGATTCATCCCCTATATACAACACCCAGGGCTCATCACAACAACTGCTCTTCTTAATGTCCATCACCCGTTTAGCCCATGTTCCCACCCACCTCCCCTCCAGCAACCCTCAGTTTGTTCTCTATCTTTAAGAGTCTCTTATGGTTTGCCTCCTTCTCTGTCTATATCTTGTTTTATTTTTCTGTGCCTTCCCCTATGTTCATCTGTTTTATTTCTTAAATTCCACATGAGTGAAATCATATGGTATTTGTCTTTCTCTGACTGACTTATTTTGCTTAGCATAATACACTCTAGTTCTATCCACATCATTGTAAATGGCCAGATTTTATTGTTTTGGTGGCTGAGTAATATTCCATAGTATATGCATACCACTTCTTTATCCATTCATCAGTTGATGAACAGTTGTGCTCTTTCCATAATTTGGCTACTGTTGATAATGCTGCTATAAACATTGGGGTGCATATGCCCCTTTGAATCAGTATTTTTGAATCCTCTGGAAAATACCTAGTAGTGCAATTGCTGGGACATTGGGTAGTTCCATCTTTAACTTTCTGAGGCACCTCTACACTGTTTTCCAGTGTGGCTATATCAGTTTTCCTTCCCACCAACAGTGTAGGAAGGTTCCCCTTTCTCCACATCCTCCCCACATTTTTGTTTCTTGAGTTATTCATTTTATCCATTCTGACAGGTGTGAGGTGGTATCTCACTGTGGTTTTGATTTGTATTTTCTGATGATGAATGATTTTGAGCATCTTTTCATGTGTTTGTTGGCCATTTGCATGTCTTCTTTGAAGAAGTGTCTGTTCATGTCTTCTGCCAGTTTCTTAACTGGATTATTTATTTAAAAAAAATTTTTTTTAACATTTATTTATTTTTGAGACAGAAAGAGATGGAGCGTGAACAGGGGAGGGTCAGAGAAAGAGGGAGACACAGAATCTGAAACAGGCTCCAGGCTCTGAGCTCTCAGCACAGAGCCCGATGCGGGGCTCGAACCCATGGATCATGAGATCATGACCTGAGCCAAAGTCGGACGCTTAACCGACTGAGCCACCCAGGCGCCCCTGGATTATTTATTTTTTGCATGTTCAGTTTGATAAGTTCCTTATAGATTTTCGATACTAACCCTTTACCCAATGTATCATTTGCACATATCTTCATTCATTCCATAGGCTGCCTTTTAGTTTTGTCGATTGTTTCCCTCACTGTGCAGAAGATTTTTATCTTGATGAAGTCCCAATACTTCATATTTGTTTTTATTTCCCTTGCCTCTGGAGATGTGTCTAATAAGAAGTTGCTACAGACAAGGTCAGGAGGCTGCTGCCTGTGTTCTCCTCTAGATCTTGATGATTTATGCCTCATAATTAGGTGTCTCACCAATTTTGAATTTATTTTGTGTATGGTGTAAGAAAGTGGTCCTGTTTCATTCTTCTGCATGTTGCTTTCCAGTTTTCCCAGCACCATTTGTTGAAGAGACTTTTTTTTTTTTCCATTGGATATGCTTTCCTGCTTTGTCAAAGATTAGTTGGCCATATAGTTGTGGGTCCACTTCTGTGTTCTCTATTCTATTCCATTGATGTATGTGTCTGTTTTTGTGCCAATACCATACTATCTGGATGATTACAGCTTTGTAATACAGCTTGAAGTCCAGAACTGTGACACTTCCAACTTTGTTTTTGGTTTTCAACATTACTTTGGCCTTTTGGGGTCTTTTCTGGTTCCACACAAATTTTAGAACTGTTTGTTCTAGCTGTGCAAAAATGCTGGTGGTATTTTGATACGGATTACATTGAATATGCAGATTGCTTTGGGTGGTATAGACATTTCAACAATATTTGTTCTTCCAGTCCAGGAGCATGGAATATTTTTTCATTTCTTTGTGTCTTTTTCAATTTGTTTCATAAATGTTCTAGAGTTTACAGAGTATAGATCTTTTACCTCTTTTGTTAGGTTTATTCATAAGTATCTTATGGATTTTGTGCAATTGTAAATAGGGTCGATTCTTTGATTACTTTTCTACTGCTTCATTATTGGTGTGTAGAAATGCAAGATATTTCTGTATGTTGTTTATGTATTCTGTGATTTTACTCAACTCATGTGTCTGTTCCAGCAATATACTGGTGGAGTCTCCTAGATTTTCCATGAAGAGTATCATGTCATCTGAGAAGAATGAAAGTTTGACTTCTTCCTTGCCAATCTGTATGTCTTTTATTTCTTTTTGTTGTGTGATTGTGAGGCTAGGACTTCCAGTACTATGTTGAACAACAGTGGTGTCATGTTCCTGACCTTAGGAGAAAAGCTCTCAATTTTTCCCCATTGAGAATGGTATTAGCTGTGGGTCTTTCATATATGGATTTTATGATGTTGAGGTAGATTCCTTCTATCCCACTTTCTTGAGGGTTTTTATCAAGAAAGGATGTTGTATTTTGTAAATGCTTTTTTTGCATCTATTGAGAGGATCACATGGTTCTTATCCACCAAGCGTGGTGTATCATGTTGATTGATTTGTGAATATTGAACCACTCTGACAATTGGTGTGTAATTCTCCTTCTTAGGGATTCTTTGTCTGTTTTTGGAATCAAGGTAATGTCCTCATAGATGAGTTTGGAAGTTTTCCTTCCATTTCTATTTTTTGGAACAGTTTGAGAAGAATAGGTATTAATTCTTTTTTAAATGTTTGGTAGAATTCCCCAGGGAAGCCATCTGGCCCTGGACTTTTGTTGTTGGGAAATTTCTGATTACTGATTCCATTTCAGTAGATTGGAATCTCTCCATTTCAGGAGAGATTGTGAT
Organism: Puma concolor; assembly: GCF_028749965.1. NCBI lineage: Eukaryota > Metazoa > Chordata > Mammalia > Carnivora > Felidae > Puma > Puma concolor. Next base: position 77,929,191 of record NC_141672.1, read on the forward strand.
CTCTCCTCTTTCATTTGTGTTTTTATTTATTTGGGTCATTTCTCTTTTCTTTATGATAAGTCTGGCTAGGAGTTTATCAGTTTTGTTAATCTTTCAAAGAATCAGCTCCTAGTTTTGTTGATCTGTTCTGTTTTTTAAATTTTTATATCATTTATTTCTGGTCTAATCTTTATTATTTCCCTCCATATGCTGGTTTTAGGCTTTATTTGCTGTTATTTTTCCAGCTCCTTTAAGTTTAGTGTTAGGTTGTGTATTTTAGAATTTTCTTACTTCTTGAGGAAAACCCAGATTGCCATATACTTCCCTCTTATGACTGCTTTTACTGCATGCCAAAAGTTTTGGACTGTCATGTTTTCATTTTCATTGACTTCCATGTATTTTTAATTTCTTGTTTAGTTTCCTAGTTAACCCTTTAATTCTTTAATAGGATATTATTGAACTTCCATTATTTGCAGTCTTTCTTTTTGTGGTTGACTTCAAGTTTCATGATGTTTTGGTCCGAAAATATGCATGGCCTTATCTCAATCTTTTTTTTTTTTTTTTTTTTTTTTTTTTTTTTACTGGCCGAGGCCTTATTTGTGACCCTGTATGTGGTCTTTTCTGGAGAATGTTCTATGTGCAGTCAAAAAGAATGTTTATTCTGTTGCTTTAGGGTGAAATGCTCTAAATATATCTGTTAATTCCATTGGGTCCAATGTGTCATTCAAAGCCATTGTTTCCTTGTTGATCTTCTGCTTACATGATCTGTCCATTGCTATAAGTGGGGTGTTAAAGTTCCCTAATATTAATGTATTATTATCAAATGCATTTCTTTAAGTTTGTTATTAGTTGATTTATATATTTGGGCGTTTCAAATTTGGGACATAAATATTTATAATTGTCAGATCTTGTTGGATAGACCCCTTTATTATGATACAGTGCTCTTCTTCATCTCTTATTAAAGTCTTTGTTTTAAAATCTAGTTTATCTGATATGTGTATGGCTACTCCAACTTTCTTTTGATGTCTGTTAGCATGATGGGTCTCCGCCCCCTCAGTTTCTACCCAGAAGTGTCTTTGGGTTCTAAAATGAGTCTCTTGTAAGCAACATATTATGGGTCTCATTTTTTTTTAAAGCTATTCTGATACCTTCTGTCTTTTCATTGGCACATTTAGTCCATTTACATTCAGAGTAATTATTGATCAATATGAATTTAATGCCATTGTATTGCCTGTAAAATCACTGTTCTTGTAGATTGTCTCTGTTCCTTTCCAGTCTTTGTTGCTTTTGGTCTCTCTTTCCAACTCAAAGTGTACCCTTTAATAATTCTTGCAGAGCTGGTTTAGTGTTCACAAACTCTCAGTTTTTGCTTGTCTTGGAAACTCTTTCTCTCTCCTTATGTTCTGAATGACAGCCTTGTTGGATAAAGTATTTTTGCTTGTGTATTTTTCATGTTTAGCACATTGAATATATCATGCCACTCCCTTCTGGCCTGCCAAGTGTCTGCTGCTAACCTTGTGTGTCTACCCTTGTATATTAAGTTCCTTTTGTCCCTAGCTGCTTTCAGAATTCTCTTTATCTTTGTATTTTGCGAGTTTCACTATGGTATGTCTTCGTATTGATCTGTTTTTGTTGATTTTTAGGGGAGTTCTCTGTGCCTCTTGGACTTGGATGTCTGTTACCTTCCCCAGATTAGTGATGCTTTCAGCTGTAATTTGTCTAAATAAACCTGTTCCTTTTTCCTGCTTTTCTCCTGGGACTCTGATGATATGGATATTATTGTACTTTCTGGAATTGTGGATTTCCCTAAGTCTATATTCATGATCTAATAGTTTTCTTTCCCTTTACTTTTTAACTTCATTATTTTCCACAGTTTTATCTACTATATCACTTACTCAATCCTCTGCTTTTTCCATCCTCATTGTGATTACATCCAGTTGGTTTTGCATCTCCATTATAGTATTTTTTAATTTCAGCCTGACTAGTTTTTAAGACTTTTATCTCTGCAGGAAGGATTTCTCTGGTGTCTTTTTGCTTTTTATTTTCAAGCCCAGCTAGTATTTTTATGACTGTTGTTCTAAATTCTTGTTCTTATATATTAGTTATATCTCTTTTGAGCAAATCCCTGGCTGTGGTTTCTTTGTGATCTTTATTTGGGGGAGAATTCCTCCATCTTGTCATTTCATCTAGATTTCTGGTTTGTGTGTGTTATGAAAGCTTGTTCTGTTTCCTGCTCCTGAGGGTAATGCTATATGAAGAAGGGGTTATACACTTCCCAGAGCCTGGTGCTTCAGGAAGTGTTTCTGGTACATGCTGTGTGCACTCTGCTGTTGTGATTTGGCTGCTCTTTTCCCCAGGTCAGTCCCCTGCAGAGTTCCCCTTTGCTTGTAGTGGGGAGTGTTTGGACCTTCAACTGGTATGTTTTGATTTGTTTGTTAAAATAAGCCTGGTTTAAAACAACAACATGGGCTGATGGCTCAGAGCCTGGAGCCTGTTTCCGATTCTGTGTCTCCCTCTCTCTCTGCCCCTCCCCCATTCATGCTCTGTCTCTCTCTGTCCCAAAAATAAATAAACATTGAAAAAAAATTTAAAAAAAAAAAAAAAAAAAAAAAAAAAAAAAAAATAAAACAACAACAAAAGATCTGAAGCAAAATAAAAGGAAAAGAACAAAAATCTCCAAATAGACAAACAGAAGACTATAAGCCTGATTCCAAAGAAAAATAAAGAAAAAAAGAAGAAAAAGAACGAAAGAAAAAGAAGCCTGACCCATAAAACGGGAAAAGAAAATAAAAAGCAAATAGACAAAAAATATCAGCCTGATTTAAAAAAAAAACCAAAAAAAAAAACCTGTTCGTATTTCCATCAAAACTGAAAAACTGAAGCTGATGCTTTGGAGCACTCTATGATCAGTTAATTTGGTGCATGTGGGGGAGTCGGGGACAGGGAGGTTATGCTCATCCTCTGAGGGAAAAAGGGCCTGCTGTGCTGGCTCACAGCCAGACCTGACCTCGCGTAGCCCCTTTAAGATGCAGGGGAGTGGGGATTGGTGTAAGCAACTCCCCCTCCACTGGGGGCGCTGTGTTGCTCACTCAAGGCCGACTAAGCTGGTGTGTTGGGCAAGATGGCATCACACCGCTCTCTGGTCCCAGGTAAGGGAGCTGGCACCTCTCTTCAGGTAGCCCTCACAGACAGGCAAACACTTTTCCCTCCTCTGTCCCAGGCTTCTGTCAGATCCCTCCTCTCAACCTTTCTGTGCCGGGTGCCACAGCTCTCCTGTGTTTTATCTCCAGTGCAAATCTTACAGGACTGGGTCACAGGCATACCTGCTTCCCTCCTCTAGATGAGAGCCCTGCAGTGCTATGCCTGGCACTGTTCTGTCCCAGAAAAGTAGTCGCACAGCATTGCTGGTGCCTAGAGCTTATGGTGATGCACAGGGAAAAGCTGCGACCACTATAGCTGCCCTCTACATGTGCTTCTGTCCCCTGCTGTTAATTGGCTGCTCAAAGGCACCAACTGGGTGCTTTTGTCCTTGGAGAGGCAATATACTTTCTTCCCAATGCATTCCAGGGAGAGGAACATTCTCTACCAGTGTGGCCCAGGGGATCCCCTACACTGTTGGCTGTCCATTCAGGCCCCCACCCCCCTTCTCCCCAGGTGCATTGCTGCCGGCCCTACTCCAGATTTCCCAAAACTCAGAATTTCAGCTCAATTGTTTGCAAAAATTTTCTATAGTCTGTTACTCGTCAGTGGTTTTGGGGGAGTACTTTTCTTGCACGAACCCAACACACTGCTCTCTCTCTCCCTGTCTTTTTCTCTCCATGAAGAGGTTCCCACCCCTCAGCACCACGGCTTTTCTCTCCCCCAATTTCCCTCTCTGCGCCACGTACCTGCCACGTTCTCTCCCTCAAATTATGCAGATTGTTCTCTTAAGCCTCATCAATTTCCCAGGTGTTCAAAATGATTTGATGTTGATCTAGCTGTGTTGGAGGAGTGAGACTAGCCAGGGTCCTCCTCCTACTCTGCCATTTTAACTCTTCTCTCCCCCCGCCCCCCACCTTTTTAAAGTTTTTATTTAAATTCCAGTTGATTAACATACAGTGTAATACTAGTTTCAGGTGTAGAATTTAGTGATTCATCACTTACAACTTCTAGTGCTCATCATGACAAATGCACTCCTTAATACCCACTGATCTCCTGCCCAGGAAGCCTCAGTTTGTTCTCCATAGTTGAGTCTGTTTTCTATTTATCTCTCTTTTATGTCCCCCTATGTTCATCTGTTTAATTTTTTTTAATTAAACTTTTTATTTGGAGGTAATTGTAGACTCACATTCAGTTGTAAGAAGTAACACAGAGAAATCCATGTACTCTTTACCCAGTTTCCACCAATAGCAACAGCTTGAAAAACTATAGTACTATATCATAGACAAGATATTGACATTGGTAAGAGGAAAGATAAAAACATTTCTATCACTACGAGGATCCCTGGTGTTTTCCTTGTATGGCCACACTCACTTCCTTCTGGTCCCATCTCCTTCTTAATCCCTGGGCAACCACTAAGCTGTTCTCCATTTCTAGAATTTTGTCATTTCAAGAATATTATATAAAAGGAATAATACAGTATGTAATTTTTGGTACAATCTTTTAAAAATATTTTGTGATTAGTAATATTTGTGTTGTATCCCATTAGTATGTAACTTTCCAAATTAGTTCTTTCCCTTTTTAATTTCAGAAGTACCTCATAAACCAGTCTTCTCTGATATGTCACTTCCCCCAAAAGAGACAGCCATTCTGAAAAAAAAAATTGAAATTTTCTAGATGTTTCAATTTTAGATAAATTCTTCAAATGTAAACTTGAACCCATGTTTTTCTATCACTCTATTATTATTATTATGCTTTTGACTCTTTCCATTTTCTTTTTTTTAATGTTTATTCATTTCTGAGAGACAGAGTGCAAGTGGGGTGGGGGTGGGATTGTCGGAGAGAGAGACACACACACAGAATCCAAAGCAGGCTCCAGGTTCTGAGCTGTCAGCACAGAGCCTGATGCGGGGCTCGAGCTCATGAATCATGAGATCATGACCTGAACCAAATTCAGATGCTTAACCAACTGAGCCACCCAGGCATCCTTCTTTTTGTTTTCTGCTTTCCTTTCTTTGTGTTTTCTTCCTAGAATTGGTGCCAAGGCAACTGAGGTTCTGTGATATTGCCAGTGAGCTCCATTGCCTCACTTGTCTTATTTAGCCTATCAGTATGTAGCTGAGCCCATACAGTAAAGCCCAGGGTTTGGATATCTCAGAGCTGTAATACCAGTTTGGATATCCCAGGATAAAGCCAAACAGAAGCCAAACAGGACATTTTGCTGCTGAAGAGAAAATATACTTTGGGCCTGAAAGTAATTGCTTAAGTTATGAGTACCCAAGGGACACTAGGTCCTGATTAGGTGTTTGGATTCAAACTCTGGAAAGCAATCAACTCTAGACCTGAAAGGTATTGTCAGGAAGTGGTGTACCTGGGTTAAATCTGATCTTCTCAGGCCCTCTTTTTGTTAGCCAAGATGTTGTTAAAGGTATGGCAGCTAAACCCCAAGGGCTGTTGGATGGACTCTACTTTAGGCAGTATGGCCCAGGATATTTAGGTTCCTATCTTTGTCAGCCTTCCAGAGGCCATATGTAAAGACTCTGAACAGTGCTATGTTCCCTGTGAAATTTGGGTGAAAGAGAGAGAAGTGGCCAAATATACACACTTGGTAATTTCATAATTGAATTAGTTTTTTTCTTTTTCTTTTTTTAAATTTGAGTATAGTTGACACCCATTATTACATTAGTTTGGGATATACAACATAGTGATTTGACAAGTCTATATGTGATTCTGTGCTCACCAGAAATGTAGCTAACATCTGTCACCATGCAACACTATTACAATACTCTTGACTGTATTTCTTATGCTGTGCCTTTGAGTCCTGTGACTTTTTCATTACATAACTGGAAGCCTGTATATCCCACTTCCCTTCACCAATTTTTCCCATCATCCCACCCCACTCTGGCAACCATCAGCTCGCTCACTGTATTTATAGGTCTCATTTGGTTTTTTGTTTTTTTGTTTATTTTAGATTCCACATATAAATGAAATCATATGGCATTTTTCTTTTTCATTCTGACTTATTTTAGCTAGCATAATACCCTCTAGGTCCATCCATGTTGTCATCAGAAATGGCACGATCTCATTCTGTTTATGGCTACATAATACTCCATTGTTATACCACATCTTCCTTTTCCATTTGTCTATCGTTGGACACATAAGTTGCTTCTATATCTTGGCTTCTGTAAATAATGCTGCAATAGATAGAGGAGTACATACACTTTTTGAATTAGCATTTTCACTTTCTTTGGATAAATACCCAGTAATGGAATTACTGAATCATATGGTATTTCTATTATTACTTTTCTGAGGAAAATACATATTATTTTTCACAGTGCCTGTACTAACACTGAATGAGTGTTCCTTTTTCTCCGCATCCTCACCAACACTTTTTGATTTTAGCCACTCTGACAGGTGTAAGGTGAAATCTAATTGTGATTTTGATTTGCATTTCCCTGATAGTGATGCTGAGCATGTTTTCATGTTTCTAGTGGCCATTTGTATGTCTTCTTTGGAAAAATGTCTACTTAGGTCTATGTCCATTTTTAAATTGGATTTTTTTTTTTTGGTATGAGTTGTATGAGTTCTTTATTTTGGATATTAACTCCTTATTGAATGTATCATTTGCAAATATCTTCAGTTGACTAGGTTGCCTTTTCACTTTGCTGATGGTTTCTGGTGCTGTGCATAAGATTTTTATTTTGGTCTAGGCTCAGAAGTTTATTTTTGTTTTTGTTTCCTTTTCTTGTGGAGACCTATCTAGAAAAATGTTGCTAGCGCTGATGTCAAAGAAATTACTGCCTATATTTTCTTTTAGGAGTTTTATGGATTTAGCTCTCACATTTAGGTCTTTAATACATTTTGATTTTGTGTATGGTGCAAGAAAGTGGTCCAATTTCATTTTTTTGGATGTAACTGTCCAGTTTTCCCAGCACCGCTTATAGAAAAAGCTGTTTTTCTCACTGTATTTTCGTGCCTCCTTTCTTATAGATTGACCCCATAAGTGTGGGTTCATTTTCTTGTCTGTTTATTCTATTCCATCGATTTAAGTGTCTATTTTTGTGCCAGTACCATACTGTTTTGATTACTATAGTTTTATAGTATATTTTGAAGTCTGGGATTGTGATACCACCACTTTTGTTATTTTTAAGATTTCTTTGGTTATTCAAAGTATTTTATGATTTCATGCAAATTTTAGAATTATTTGCTCTAGTTTTGTGAAAAATGCTGTTGTGATTTTGACAGGATTTGCACTGAATTTTTAGATTACTTTGGATAGCATGGGCATTTTAACAATATTAATTCTTCCAATCCATTAACATGGTATATCTTTACATTTGCAGTTTTCCAATCTTTAAAATTTGGCATGGATAACCTGCCAAAGCATAGAGCATAACCTGCTCTAGAGGGTTGTTGCATATAATAGGTAAAGTGACTGTTTTCAAAAATATTTAGTGAAATAGTCTAATGAGTGATTTGGGGGGAAAGGAAGTTATCCTGTCACAAGTGGATATAGCTCCATCCTAAAATATTTATTTTGGGGATTTATAATGCTTATGATGTTCTTGAAGACTTCACAGATTGGCTTAGTTTGTTGTAAGCCATTATTTGCTTTATTTAAATATAGGACTTTTTTTTTTTTTAATTGAGAAGACTCCTTCCCACTCTTTTCTATTAATTTCACATGGATTATTCGCTTAAATATTTTGGATGAAAAAAAAGGGAGGGAGTCAAACCATAAGAGACTCTTAAAAACTGAGAATAAACTGAGGGTTGGTGGGGGGTGGGAGGGTGGGGAGGGTGGGTGATGGGCATTGAGGAGGGCACCTGTTAGGATGAACACTGGGTGTTGTATGGAAACCAATTTGACAATAAATTTCATACTAAAAAAAAAGAGGTTCTGGGACAAAAAAAATATATTTTGGAAAATTTGAAGATAATATATATGTGGTTTATCTCTGTGATTAGCAGCTATAAATGCTCAAATATTAGTGCGTATTATTGAAATAAATGAAGGAGGCTGCAAGGTTATCCTCTGTATTTGAGGAGGTAAGAATTTATTGTATGGTTTGAAAATAATGCAACTCTTTTGTAGTGGTTGAGGTGTGTGAGGGAAATTATGAAGACAAGAAATCATATATTGAGTAGGATAGACTTTGTCTCCTTATAAATAGTTCATCTATTAAACTAAATTAGAAAAATTAGACAAAAATTTCAAATTTTTTACCTCTATTTTCTTAATTTATAAAATCCTAAATTCAGCAAAATTTACTAAATAAGTTGGATTTCATTCCATAAGTGGCAGCAACCTGAAATATTAGGTGAAAGTGTTCCTGGGATTTGGGAAGTCTGATTGTAAAGCTTAGTTAATTATTACCTCAAAGTTGGTTATAAGTGCACAAACCACACACATTTAGAAAGAACCAACAGCACATTTTATTAATTACCACACAGTTTCATCTCTTTTTCAATCTGCTAAGAAATGTCGATGACCATAGAGTGAATAAACCATAAGCCCCTGGAGGGGAATCATAATTAAAATAATCAAAAAAGTATTACCATCATAGAACTATATTAAAGATATTTTAGAATGAGTTCTTAATTAAGGTTTATTGCTTATATTAGTAATTTGTCCAGGCAACTGTCAGTCATTCAACTCACTTTGCTTCTGTGAAATAGAACAAAGAAAACCTCTCTTTTGTTATTAAACCCTCAGAAATCCTCCTGCTCTAGGTCCAGACAACCTCAAATCCTCGGTTCTTTCCTAAAGGACATCCAGTTACAGTTACATTTTCACTTTGTGGAAGGGATCTCTTTCTGAAGGCTGTAAATGTGGCTCTGTATATTGCATCTTATTTTCCTATTGCCTTTTATTACATTTTAGAGAGTTACACCAGAAAACAAAAATAGATGGCTAACGGTTAAAATAAAATGTATGTTAAAACCAACAATTGTGATTATATATTTTAAAGACTAGATGATCTTTAGAGGCATTTTGGGTAATACTTAAATATGCCACACAGAAAAAATAGTGAAATAAAATGTGGTTCTAAAAATAGTCAATTCACACTAGATTTTCAGGAAAGGAAGTTAAATCCTGGCTACTGCCTGGCTCTTTACATTTAGCATCTATCTTAATCCTACTAGAGATAAGCAATAGTCACAAAATTCCTAATTCTTATTTTGAGTGTTCTCTGATTGACTACTTACTACCCAGCTAAGGCTATTGTGTCATGACCAAAGGTCCCACTAAAAAGGAGAATTACAGACCAGTATCCCAGATGAACATGGATGCAAAAATTCTCAACAAGAAAGATACTAGCAAATTGAATCCAATAGTACTTTAAAAGAATTATTCACCATGATCAAGTGGGATTTATTCCTGGGCTGCAGGGGTGGTTCAGTTTCTGCAAATCAATCAATGGGATACACCACATTAATAAAAGAAAGGATAAGAACCATACGATCCTCTCAACAGGTACAGAAGAAACATTTGAAAAAGAGTAGTATCCTTTCTTGTTAAGAACCCTCAAGAAAGTAGGGATAAAAGGAACATACCTCAACAAAATAAAGCCATATATGAAAGACCCATAGCTAATATCTTCCTCAATGGGAAAAAACTGAGAGATTTTCCCCTAAGGAAGATGACATGGATGTTCATTCTCACCACTGTTGTCCAACATAATTCTGGAAGTCTTAGCCTCAGCAATCACACAACAAAAGAAATAAAAGGCATCCAAATTGGTAAGGAAGAAATCAAGTTTTCACTCTTCTCAGATGACATGATACTCTACATGGAAAACCCGAAAGACACTGGCAAAAAATTGCTAGAACGATACATAAACTCAGAAAAGCCACAGGATGTAAAATCAATATACAAAAATCGATTGCATTTCTATATACCAATAATGAAGCAGCAGAAAAAGAAATCAAGGAATCGATCCCATTTACAATTGCACCAAAACCCATAATATACCTAGGAATAAACCTAACCAAAGAGGTAAAATATTTGTACTGTGTGAACTATAGAACACTTGTGAAAGAAATTGAAGAAGACACAAAGAAATGGAAAAGCATTCCATGCTCATGGATTGGAGGAACAAATAATGTTAAAATGTCTCTATTCCTGAAAGCAATCTACACATTCAATGTAATCCCTATCAAAATAACACTAGGATTTTTCAGAGAACTAGAACAAATAATTCAAAAGTTTGTATGGAACCAGAAGAGATCCCAAAAGGCCAAAGTAAAGTTGAAAAAGAAAAGCAAAGTGGGAGGTGTCACAATTCTGGACTTCATCAAGACAGTATGGTACTGGCACAAAAACAGACACATCAATGGAACAGAATAGAGAACCCAGAAATGGGCCCACAACTATATGGCCAACTAATCTTTGACAAAGAAGGAAAGCATATCCAATAGAAAAAAGACAGTCTCTTCAACAAATCGTGTTGATAGAACTGGAAAGCAATATGCAGAAGAATGAAATTGGACCACTTTCTTACACCATACACAAAAATAAATTCAAAAATTGGTGATACACCTAAATATGAGGCAGGAAGCCATCAGAATCCTAGAGGAGAACATAGCAGCAACCTCCTGACCTTGGCTATAACAACTTCTTATTAGACTTCTCTCCAGAGGCAAGGGAAATAAAAACAAATATGAACTATTGGGACTTCATCAAGATAAAAATCTTCTGCACAGTGAAGGAAACAATCAACAAAACTAAAAGGCAGCCTATGGGATGGATGAAGATATGTGCAAATGATACATTGGGTAAAGGGTTAGTATCGAAAATCTATAAAGAACTTATCAAACACAACACGCAGAAAATAAATAATCCATTTAAGAGACTGGCAGAAGACATGAATAGACACTTCTCCAAAGAAGACCTACAAATGGCCAACAAACACATGAAGAGTTGCTCAACATCATTCATCATCAGATAATACAAATCAAAACCACAGTGAGATACCACCTCACACCTGTCAGAATGGATACAATGAGCAATTCAAGAAACAAAAGATGTTGGGAGGATGTGGAGAAAGGGGAACCTTCCTACACTGTTGGTGGGAAGGAAAACTGATATAGCCACACTGGAAAACAGTGTAGAGGTGCCTCAGAAAGTTAAAGATGGAACTACCCAATGTCCCAGCAATTGCACTACTAGGTATTTTCCAAAGGATACAAAAATACTGATTCAAAGGGGCATATGCACCCCAGTGTTTATAGCAGCACTATCAACAATAGCCAAATTATGGAAAGAAACGAAATTCCCATAGAATGATGAATATATAAAGAGGTGGTATATATGTGTGTGTGTAATGTGTGTGAAATGGAATATTACTCAGCCATCAAAAAAGAATAAAATCTTGCTATTTGAAATTACATGGATGAAGCTAGAGTATATTGTTACGGAAAATAAGTCAGAGAAGGAAATATATGATTTCACTTATATGTGGAATTTATGAAATGAAACAGATGAACATAGGGGAAGGGAAGGAAAAATAAAATAAGATATAAACAGAGAGGGAGGCAAACCATAAGAGACTCTTAATGATAGAGAACAAACTAAGAGTTGCTGGGGGGGAGGTGGGTGGGGAGATGGGCTAAATGGGTGATGGGCATTAAGGAGGGCACGTGTTGGGATGATCCCTGAGTGTTATATGTAAGTGATGACTCACTGGGGTCTACTCCTGAAACCAATACTACATATATGTTAACTAACTTGAATTTAAATCAAATCTTAGAAAAAAATCCTTAAGGAAAAGCATGCATCATTCTTTGGAGGTAGAGTGATAAGATCACACCTGCAAAGTTTGACTTTCTCATACAGATATCCTTCCTTTTATTCAGTAACTACCAGTGGAGAAGAATTTGTTTATAGTGTTAACTCCCAAAGAAATTTATGACCATGTTATACCCTTATATTGTGCTGCAATTCTGAAGTACAAAGTAGATTTATACTTCCTAAGAAACTCAGTTATATAAAAAGAGTTCAGTTTTTCCTAAAACAATTTAATTTCTTAAAACTATCCCATGATGTAGTGAGGGTTATTTATGATGATGATGGGCTTGGGGTACCTGGGTGGCTCAATTGGTTAAGCATCTGACTCTTGGTTTTGGCTCAGGTAATGATCTTACAGTTTCATAAGTTCAAGTCCCCCTTCAGGCTCTGTGCTCACTGTGTGGAGCTTGCTTGGGATTCTCTCTCTCCCTTTCTCTCTGCTCCTCCCCTACTCACCTGTCTCTGCCTCTCTCAAAATAATAAATTTTTTAAAAAGTTAAAAAAAAGATCATGGTGGGCTTTATTGTAACAATTCCCTAACCAAAATTAATGAATTCTCTAGAAAAGTATCTTGTTCATATCTTATTAAGATAGGTTGCAGTAGGAACATAGTTCACTGTGACTTCTGATATATATTTTATGAGCAGGTATTTCAGTCCTAAAGACTTTCCTTAGGGCAGTCTTCATTTCCTTGTTCCTTAGGCTATAAATTAGAGGATTACAGAGGGGTGTTATCACAGAATAAAACAAGGTCACAATTTTCTGCACTTGCACTGGGTGTCCTGATCTAGGACTAACATACATCACCATAATAGAGCCAAAAAACAGGATCACCACTGCCACATGAGAAGCACAAGTGGAGAAAGCCTTGCGTTTGCCTGCTGCTGAGGGCATCCTTAGCACAGCCACAATCACCAGAGCATAGGAACAAAGAACAAAGAGAAAGGTTCCAATCATGAAAACAGCATTGAAAGTAGAGTAAATGAACTGTGTTGTGGTGTCTTCAGAACAGGACAGCATCATCAATGGGGCAGGATCACACATGAAATGGTTGATGGTATTTGGGCCACAGTAGGGTAACTGTGAAATGAGAACAACTGGGGTTAGGAAGAGGACGAACCCACATGACCAGCCAAAGATGGCAAGGCCAGTGTATAGCTGTTTCGTCATAATGCGTGGGTAATGCAGAGGACGACAGATGGCAAGGTACCTGTCAAAGGCCATGATGCAGAGGAAGAAGCCCTCATCACACCCCAGAGAGAAGAAGAAGTAGAACTGTGCAAAACAGCTCACAAAGGAAATGGACTTGCTTGAGGACAGGAAATTGGCCAACATGTTAGGGACGGTCGTGGTGACATAACATATTTCCAGGAGAGAGAAATTCCCCAAGAGGATGTACATGGGCGTGTGAAGACGCCGTTCCCACCGCACTGCACAGACAATGGCTGCGTTCCCCATGAGAGTCAGCGTGTAGACTACTGAGAAGAGCCCGAAGTAGAGGAGCTGCATTTCTGGGCTTGAGGGAAAGCCCACGAGGATAAAGTGGCTAACGGAGTTGGTGGTTTCTGTGCTGGACGCATTCATTGGTCTGGAAGACATGGAGATGACTTTGTTATAGCACTCTTAATGGAGTATGCTGGTTCTCTCAGAAAACACCAAATTCTTGACCATTTTTTGATAAAGTAACAAACCATGAGTTTTCCGTTAAGCAACAAAGCTGTGATCATCACAACATGTTCTCCAAAGCATGACTTCATTTTGATAAGATGTAAGTAATAATATAAATAAAAACATGGTGTGGGACTAGCATTAAACTGGGTGAGAAGACTGGATTACATATTAGTGCAAAATTGATATTTCTTTCTAAAGAATAATGTAAAATTAATTTATTAGAATTAGTAATGTTGATAAGAACAGTAAATGAAGTCCTATTTATATTAAGACATTCCAAAAAGTTCTTTCTCACTGAGATAGAAAGTGAAAGGGCACAGGGAATATTGCTTTCTGTACTTGTTTGTGATGACCAAAATGGCTCTCTGGTTCCACCATAGATGATTCACTACATGACTAGACAGACATGCTTGGTACATAAAAAATGCTTTCTCTCTATCCAGCCTCTTGGATTGAGCTTCATAGCATGGGGAAAAGCCTTACACTTTGGCACCTAAAATTCCTCCCAGTTTGTTGTTGAATCACAGCTTAACTTGTACATGTGTTATTTCCTTAGAAATCTACTCTTGGCTATCACATTTGGCATCTAATGTGGAAGGACTGCTTTTTATGTATACTTGTTGCCCATGGGGCTGTGTAGACTGTGTCAAGTCTGAATGCAACCTGGTGGTTCAGTCCATTTATTTTCCATAGCAATCTTATGTCATATGGCAGTATAGGGCAGGTAGAGGAAATTCTCCAATAACAGAAGTTTGTGTGTGTGTGTGTGTGTGTGTGTTTTCCCCCTGTCCTGGAAGACAGTGTCTCCCTTGATTTGTTGTGAATATGTAGTAAGATTAAAAAAATTTTTTAACGTTTATTTATTTTTTTGAGACAGAGAGAGACAGAGCATGAACGGGGGAGGGTCAGAGAGAGAGGGAGACACAGAATCTGAAACAGGCTCCAGGCTCTGAGCTGTCAGCACAGAGCCCAACGTGGGGCTCGAACTCACGGACCGTGAAATCATGACTTGAGCCAAAGTCGGATGCTTAACCGACTGAGCCACCCAGGCACCCCTAGTAAGATTAAAAAAAAAAAGTTTATTTAGGATTTTTATCCTGAAGAATGGTATGATTTTCTCATTGAGTTTGTTGTATAGGATCTGAGAAAGAATTAAGCGTCATCTTTTATAGAGACAGCACGGTATGGAACTTGTGAGTCTTGGCCATTCACCTAGAAATGAAAAATAGAATTCCTTTAACTTAACTACATTTAAATTGTACTTATGTATAGTGAGGACAAAATATGCAGAAGCAAAGACAAAAAGCATAATATTACTATTAATGTAACAGGCATTAATATTCTTATGTTTCAAAAATACTCTTACCAATGGGATGCCCACAAATTATTGTGCTGCATTCTTTTGAAGAAAAGACTCTCTAATATACCCATTGGGTCTTAGTGGTTATCTGCATAACTAATTCAACTGAATTTTTAAAACTATTTTTGTCCTTTTTACTCTGGCCTGTGTCCTGATACATTGGTATCTTACTGTAAGCCATTTTAATTAAGATTTTGATTGACAATGGGGCACTAACAGTGGTATATCAAATCAGTATCAATACTCACCCTATTTGTGTCTCCCGTTACAGTATTTTTTGGGAATACTAACTGTATAAAGTAGAAATCCAAAGAAGAACCTATAAATGCAAGAAACAGCACACAGATGCTGAATGGTTTTGTCATTAAAGGAAATTATTTCACATAAAATCAAGGCATGTTAGTAAGATTGAGAGCAATATATGATCTAGATAGTGTATCAGTGGAATCATAGATTTGGTATATTTTCTCTATTGAACAAGCAACAGAATTCATCATTCACCTACCTCCAGTAGTTTATTTATTATACATTTTCACACAAAATCCTCAGGCCCCTCTTGTAAATAATACTTATCTGTATTTTAAAGGGATAAGAAATCTAGATAAATATATTTCCCTATGCTGGGGTAAACAAGAGAAAAATTAATATTTTCATACTTTTCCATCTGAAGTTTATTCTAATCAGATATTTTTATTTTCAGAGCAAACAGAAAACACTTGCCAACAAATCCATTTCTGCAGAAAACTCAGCATTTGTAATAGGGAAAACAATTTTAACTCCTTGGATATGTACCAAGAAAAATAAATGTGAGAGGGGAAATAAAATACTACCAGAGAGTGA
This sequence comes from Puma concolor, assembly GCF_028749965.1. Lineage (NCBI taxonomy): Eukaryota > Metazoa > Chordata > Mammalia > Carnivora > Felidae > Puma > Puma concolor. The sequence continues at coordinate 77,944,970 of NC_141672.1, forward strand.
AAATCCTGTGAGGAACTTTAGAACAGTTGAAGAATACAGGTGGTAACCTGCCATGAATTGCAAAGAGTAAATTTTAAAAGATTTTTTCTCCCTAGCTGCAAAACTCATGTTTATGGTTAAGATAAAGCCTAGGTGAAGGTATGATCTATATTTATTTCTTTGCATCATAGTCTTTTGAGATTTGGGACTCTCTCCCATGATATTTGTAAAGTATTTGTTCAACAGATGAGCTTGTTTTGAATTTTATTTATCTCCAATGAAATCCCAGGCCCTACTATTCCCTGAGGATTGGTGTATTGCAGAACTAGGTTATCTTCTCTTATGCTTTTACTAAATAGGCATTGCAAAATGTTCCTGGGGACTAATTAAATAGTAATAGAGCTTTCTGGAATAACTATAATATGAACATGCACCTTTGAATTCCCTGTTTCTATTTTGAAGAAAGAAAATTCTTCGCTTGTCAGTATTCTCAAAAAAATTGTTAGAGACGTTTCAGTCACAATTTTATTATATCCATTAGTGGTAAAACTGGTATGAGGATATTTAACAAATATTTATTGAGTGCTTAGCAGGCACTGGGAATATATCTAGGCAAACAAAATAGAAATAAGTTCCTACCTACATAGAACAATTCAATGGGGTAAGGAAAGAAATGGAAGACAAACAACATCAGTAAATGAACAATAATTTTTTTCATTTGAGAAGAATAGTGTGGGAATGGAATGGATCAGAAATAGGGCAGGACTTGTATTGTATTGTATTGTATTGTATTGTAGTTTAGTTTAGTTTAGTTTAGTTTAAATTCTAGTTAGTTAATATACAGTGCAATATTAGTTTCAGGGGTAGAATTCAGTGATTCATCACTTACATACAACACCCATTGCTCATCATATCAAGTACCCCCCTTAGTACCCATCGCCCATGTAGCCCATCTCATTCCCAACTAGCTCCATCAACCTGCAGTTTGTTCTCATAATAGTCTCTCATGTTTTGTTTCCCCTTTCTCTTTCCCCCATCCCATATGTTCATATGTTTTGTTTCTTAAATTCCACATATGAGTGACATTATGTGGTATTTGTCTTTCTCTGACTTATTCCACTTAGCATAACACATTCTAGCTCCATCCACATCATTGTAAGTGGCAAGATTTCATTCTTTTTGCCGGTGGAGTAATATTCCATGGCATATATATATATACCACATATTCTTTATCCATTCATCAGTCAATGGACATTTAGGTTCTCTCCATAGCTTAGCTATTGTTGATAGTGCTGCTATAAACATTGGGGAACATGTACCCCTTTGAATCTGTGCTTTTGTATCCTTTGGATAAATACCTAGTAGTCCAACTGCTGGGTCATAGGGTAGTTCTATTTTTAACTTTCCAAGGAACCTCCATATTCTTTCCCAGAGTGTCTGCACCAGTTTGCATTCCCACTAACAGTGTAAGAGCGTTCCCCTTTCTCCACATTCTCACCAGCACCTGTTGTTTCTTTTGTTGTCAGTTTTAGCCATTCTGACAAGGTGTGAGGTGGTATCTCACTGTGGTTTTGATTTATATTTCCCTCGTGATGAGTGATGTTGAGCATCTTTTCATGTATCTGTTAGTCATCTGGATATCTTCTTTGGAAAAATGTCTGTTCATGTCTTCTGCCCATTTCTTACCTGGATTATTTGTTTTTTGGGTGTTGAGTTTACTAAATTCTTTATAGGTTTTATGTACTAGCCCTTTATTTGATGTCATTTGTAAATATCTTCGTCCATTCCATGGTCTGCCTTTTAGTTTTGTTGATTGTTTCCTTCGCCATGCAGAAGTTTTTATCTTGATGAAGTCCCAATAGTTCATTTTTATTTTATTTCCCTTGATTCTGGTGACATGTCGAGGATGAAGTTATTATAGCTGAGGTCAAAGAGGTTGCTACCTATGTTCTCCTCTAGGATTCTGATGGTTTCCTGTCTCACATTCAGGTCTTTCATCAATTTTGAATTTATTTTTGTTTATGGTATAAGAAAATGGTCCAGTTTCATTCTTCTGTATGTTGCTGTCCAGTTTTCCCAACAACATTTGTTGAAAAGACTGTCTTTTTTTCCCCATTACTTGTAATTTTAAACAAGGTCTTGAACAAAGCCTAACGGAGATACTAATATTTGAGCAGATGCTTGAAAAAGTGAGGGAAAAGAACCAAGAGTATATCAAGAAAGATTCCAGGCAGAAGGAACAGCTGATGCTAGGAATATGTTAAGTATGTCAGGAAAAGAGCAAGGTGGTCAGTGTGCTGCAGTTGTGTAAACTGGGGAGATGGCCTCTTTCTGGCATCCACTCCTGTTATCTGAATTTCTTCTTTGTTTCACATCTGTACTTCAGTGTAGTCTTTTTTACTTAATTTTTTTTTCACTGGATTTATTGGGCTATATTTGACATATAATATATAGTAACAATATGTAAGTTTAACGTATACAATGTACTGATTTGACACATTCACATATTGTGAAATGATTACCACCATAATATTAGCTAACAGCTTCATCACCTTGCATAAATATCCTTTTTCTCTTGTGGTGAAAACAGTGAAGATCTACTTTGTTAGCAACTTTAATTATATAGTATGGTGTTGTTGACAGTAATCACCATGATGTACATTAGATATCCAAAATGTATTTATTCTATAACTGGAAACTTATATCCTTCGACAAACATCTTCCCCATTTCCCCTACCTCACAGCCTCTGGCAACCACCAATCTTTTCTCTGTTTCTAGTTCACATTTTTGAAATTCTACATACAAGTGATGTACAGTATTTGTCTGACTTACTTCACTTAGCATAACACCTTCACGGTCCCCCTGTGTTCTCACAGATGGCAGGATTTCCCTTTTTCTTATGGATGAGTAATATTCCATTATATATATAACCGTATATTCTTTATACATTCATCTGTAGATGGAAATTTAGTTTGTTTCTGTATCTTGGGTATTGTGACTAATGCTGCAGTAAACATGGGAGTGCAAATATCTTTGACATAGTGATTTCATTTTCTTCACATATATACCCAGAAGTGAAATTGATGGATCACATGATAATTCTACTTTTTATTTTTTGAGGAGCCTTCATACTGTCTTTCATGGTGGCTGTACCAGTTTGCATTGCCACCAACAATGAACCAGCGCTCCCTTTTCTTTTACATTCAAACCAACACTTGTTATATCTTGCCTTTTATTTTTATTTTTAATATTTATTTATTTTTGAGAGAGAGAGAGAGAGGGAGAGAGAGAATATACAATCAGGGGTGGGGCAGAGAGAGAGAGAGTGAGCCATAGAATCCGAAGCAAGCTCCAGGCTCCAGGTTTCAAGCTGTCAGTGCAGAACCTGATGCAGGGCTTGAGCTCTCGAATTGTGAGATCATGAACTCAGCTGAAGTCAGACACTTAACAGACTGAGCCACCCAGGCACCCCATCTCTTATCTTTTTGATACTAGCCATTCTTACAGACATGAAGTATCTTTTGTGGTTTTGATTTGCATTTCCCTGATGATTAGTGATGTTGTGTAACTTTTCACGTACCTGTTGGCCATTTGTATATCTTTTTTTGAAATCAGCCTATAAAGATCCTGAGCCCATTTTAAGTTTATTTATATGTATTTACACTTTGTTTTATAGTTGTATGAGCTCCTTATATATCTTGGATATTAACCTTTTATCAGATAAACAGTTTGTAAATATTTTCTCCCATTCTCTGGGTTGTCTTTGTATCTTAGTTAATTGTTCCCTTACTGTACAAAAGCTTTTAGTGTTATATAGGTCCACTTGCTAAATTTTGCTTTTGTTACCTGTGCTTTTTTTTAATTTATCAAACCCAAACCCCCCAAATCATTGGCAAGACTATGAGGAAATTTTTCCCTATGTTATCATCTGTGAGTTTTATAGTTTCAGGTCTTTTGTTTAAGTCTTTCATCTGTTTCAAGTTGATTTTTGGGTATGGTGTAAGAGAGGGTCTGGTTATTCTTTTGCATGTGAATATCTAGTTTTTCATTTTATTAAAGAGACTGTCTTTTCCCCATTAGGTATTCTTGGTACCCTTATCATAGATTTGTTGACCATATATGCATGGTTTTATTTCTGGGGTATGTATTCTGTTCCAATGGTCTATGTGTACGTTTTTATGTCAGTACCATATTGTTTTGGTTACTATAACTTTGTAATGTAACTTGGAACCAGAAAGTGTGATGCTTCTAGTTTTGTTCTTCTTTCTCAAAATTGCTTTGGTTATTTGGGCTCTTTTGTGGTTCCATAGAAATTTTAGGATTATTTTTTCTATTTATGTGAAAAGTGCCATTGGAGTTTAGAGAGGGATTTCATTAACTAGCTTGCTTTGAGTAGTCTGGACATTTTAACAATATTAATTATTACAATTCACAAACATGGGTTATCTTTCTATTTATTTGTGCCTCTTTCAATTTCTATCATCAGTATCTTACAGTTTTCAGTGTAGAGATCTTTTTCCTCCTTGGTTAAATTTATTCCTTTGTATTTTATTCTTTTTGATGCTCTTGTGAATGGAATTGTTAATTTCTTAATTTCTTTTTTGGACATCTTAGTGTATAGAAACACAACTTGTAAAGGCCTTTGACAAAATCCAGCACCCTTTCTTAATAAAAACCCTTGAGAAAGTTGGGATAGAAGGAACATACTTAAAGATCATAAAAGCCATTTATGAAAAGCCCACAGCTAACATCATCCTCAACGGGGAAAAACTGAGAGCTTTCTCCCTGAGATCAGGAACACGACAGGGATGCCCACTCTCACCGCTGTTGTTTAACATAGTGCTGGAAGTTCTAGCATCAGCAATCAGACAACAAAAGGAAATCAAAGGCGTCAAAATTGGCAAAGATGAAGTCAAGCTTTCGCTTTTTGCAGATGACATGATATTATACATGGAAAATCCGATAGACTCCACCAAAAGTCTGCTAGAACTGATACATGAATTCAGCAAAGTTGCAGGATACAAAATCAATGTACAGAAATCAGTTGCATTCTTATACACTAACAATGAAGCAACAGAAAGACAAATAAAGAAACTGATCCCATTCACAATTGCACCAAGAAGCATAAAATACCTAGGAATAAATCTAACCAAAGATGTAAAGGATCTGTATGCTGAAAACTATAGAAAGCTTATGAAGGTAATTGAAGAAGATTTAAAGAAATGGAAAGACATTCCCTGCTCATGGGTTGGAAGAATAAATATTGTCAAAATGTCAATACTACCCAAAGCTATCTACACATTCAATGCAATCCCAATCAAAATTGCACCAGCATTCTTCTCGAAACTAGAACAAGCAATCCTAAAATTCATATGGAACCACAAAAGGCCCCGAATAGCCAAAGTAATTTTGAAGAAGAAAACCAAAGCAGGAGGCATCACAATCCCAGACTTTAGCCTCTACTACAAAGCTGTCATCATCAAGACTGCATGGTATTGGCACAAAAACAGACACATAGACCAATGGAATAGAATAGAAACCCCAGAACTAGACCCACAAACGTATGGCCAACTCATCTTTGACAAAGCAGGAAAGAACATCCAATGGAAAAAAGACAGTCTCTTTAACAAATGGTGCTGGGAGAACTGGACAGCAACATGCCGAAGGTTGAAACTAGACCACTTTCTCACACCATTCACAAAAATAAACTCAAAATGGATAAAGGACCTGAATGTGAGACAGGAAACCATCAAAACCGTAGAGGAGAAAGCAGGAAAAGACCTCTCTGACCTCAGCCGTAGCAATCTCTTACTCGACACATCCCCAAAGGCAAGGGAATTAAAAGCAAAAGTGAATTACTGGGACCTTATGAAGATAAAAAGCTTCTGCACAGCAAAGGAAACAACCAACAAAACTAAAAGGCAACCAACGGAATGGGAAAAGATATTTGCAAATGACATATCGGACAAAGGGCTAGTATCCAAAATCTATAAAGAGCTCACCAAACTCCACACCCGAAAAGCAAATAACCCAGTGAAGAAATGGGCAGAAAACATGAATAGACACTTCTCTAAAGAAGACATCCGGATGGCCAACAGGCACATGAAAAGATGTTCAGCGTCGCTCCTTTTCAGGGAAATACAAATCAAAACCACACTCAGGTATCACCTCACGCCAGTCAGAGTGGCCAAAATGAACAAATCAGGAGACTAGAGATGCTGGAGAGGATGTGGAGAAACGGGAACCCTCTTGCACTGTTGGTGGGAATGCAAATTGGTGCAGCCGCTCTGGAAAGCAGTGTGGAGGTTCCTCAGAAAATTAAAAATAGACCTACCCTATGACCCAGCAATAGCACTGCTAGGAATTTATCCAAGGGATACAGGAGAACTGATGCATAGGGGCACTTGTACCCCAATGTTCATAGCAGCACTCTCAACAATAGCCAAATTATGGAAAGAGCCTAAATGTCCATCAACTGATGAATGGATAAAGAAATTGTGGTTTATATACACAATGGAATACTACGTGGCAATGAGAAAAAATGAAATATGGCCTTTTGTAGCAACGTGGATGGAACTGGAGAGTGTGATGCTAAGTGAAATAAGCCATACAGAGAAAGACAGATACCATATGGTTTCACTCTTATGTGGATCCTGAGAAACTTAACAGGAACCCATGGGGGAGGGGAAGGAAAAAAAAAAAAAAAAGAGGTTAGAGTGGGAGAGAGCCAAAGCAGAAGAGACTGTTGAGAACTGAGAACAAACTGAGGGTTGATGGGGGGTGGGAGGGAGGAGAGGGTGGGTGATGGGTATTGAGGAGGGCACCTTTTGGGATGAGCACTGGGTGTTGTATGGAAACCAATTTGACAATAAATTTCATATATAAATAATAAAAAAAAAAGAAACACAACTTGTTTTTTGTATATTGAATTATTAGTTCATTATTACTGAATTATTAGTTCTGCAGTTCTACAGTTTTGTAGGATTGTAGTTGTATGGGATTTGAGCCAGGTCATGTGGCTGCTGCTGGGTCTGCAATGGAGTTTGATGTCAGGACTGCTTGCAGGGTTTTGGGCAGGTGTGAATCCTTTCTGATTCTTGGATGGGGGAGTCACCTCAGGACCATGGTCCATAGGGATGGTGCTGAGACAAGTGACAGATGCAGGGACAAGGTTTCTCTCACTGGGTCCCTGAAAGGGCCTCTGCCAAGTCTATGGGTGGGTACGTAGGCAGAAAGGATTAATGTAAAAAAAAAATAGTAGACAGGGTCTATAGCCAAATCACAGGGCTAATTCAGTCTCTGCAATTAAGATGGAGATAAGCCAGCAGGCCTCTGGGAGCATCGATGGGCATGTCTCCTGCCAGTTCCCTGAGCAGGCAGAATTGCTTTCAGACTAGCTGGGAAGAGATAGAGCTTTCAGACAGGCTGCCTCAGGTCCATATCCAGGATCATGTCGAGATTAATTTTCTGTGCCAGATGTATTTTTGAAGAGCAGCTTAACATAATCTAAGTAAATATTATGTAGACACTGATCTGCTCTTTCCCACATTATCAGAAAAACACAAATCAGAAAGAATTCCTACTCACATGGAACAGGTTACATGGCTATGTTCCTCCCATCTGCTATGACAGTATTGTCCAATAAGACCTTGAATGGTAGACATCCTGCAGAACATCACACTAACCCACTATGTCAATGACATCATGCTCATTGGATTGGATAAGCAAGAAGTGGATAGTTTATTGGAAACTACAGAGGGTGGGATAAAGCCCTGTGAGGATGCAGAGTTCTACCATATTAGTAAAATGCATGTTTTTTTCTAAAATACTGGCATAAATAGCACCAATGCTGTCCCTTAGTGACATCAGCACAGCATCAGGTGGCTAGTATCCCCTTCTGAGAAGTCTGATTTTCAGCTTCAGAGCTGAAATAAATAATTAAATAAATAAATAAATAAATAAATAAATAAATAAATATGTGTGTGCGTGTGTGTATACACACACACACACGAGACAAAAGAAAAAAATAGATTATATAATATTTATTATATAAATATATAATTCCAAATTTTCCCCTTTGTTGCCCCAGAACTAAGAGTGGCATCTGGCTCATGCAATTTCTGGCTTAGTATTCTCTGTTTCCTTTCTTTTCTTTTTTTTTTGGGGGGGGGGAATTTCTTTATTACCTTAGTAATCTCTTCTTTATATTAAGTTCTTTGTGTTACAATAATCTGAGGGTTTTATATCTACTGACTGGACCTTTCTGATGCAGAAGTTGGTGCCAGGAATAGTCCCTGGAAACATCCTCAACAGTGGTAGTTTGGGACTACTTTGGTTTTGTTTTGTGGCTTAACACGGTGCTTACTAACTTGTCCATTCTAGTAGAATTCTAGTAATCTATAGGTAGTATTTAATGACATAATATTTAATAGGGTTGTTTTCAATAAATTGTGCTGGGACAGTTAGATATTCACATGCAAAAGAATGAAGTTTGTATACACAATCTCACACTACATACAAAAATTAACACAAAATGGATCATACCTAAAAGCAAAAGTTTATACTATAAAACTCATAGAAAAAAATTATAAATTTAAGTATTTGTTTAGGCAAATATTTGATTAGGCAGTGGTTTCTTACAACATTAAAAGCACAGGAGACAAAAGAAAAAATAGATTTGACTTACTCAAAATGGGAAATTTTTGTATTTCAAAGGATACCATCAAGAAAGTGAAAATACAACCCACAGGAGAAAATATTTACAAATCATATATCTGATAAGGAACTTATATTCAGAACATGTAAAGTACTTTTACAACTCAACAATAAAAAGACAACCCATTTTAAAAATGGTCAAAGAATTTATATAGTTTTCTAGTGAAGATATGCCAGTAGTAAATAAGCACATGAAAAGTGCTCATTTTTTTTTTTTCAACGTTTATTTATTTTTGGGACAGAGAGAGACAGAGCATGAACGGGGGAGGGGCAGAGAGAGAGGGAGACACAGAATCGGAAACAGGCTCCAGGCTCTGAGCCATCAGCCCAGAGCCCGACGCGGGGCTCGAACTCACGGACCGCGAGATCGTGACCTGGCTGAAGTCGGACGCTTAACCGACTGCGCCACCCAGGCGCCCCAAAAGTGCTCATTTTCATTAGGGAAATGCAAATTGAAACTATAATGAGATGCCAATTCACACCCACTAGTTTGGCTAAAAAACAAGTGATTCAAAATAACTGGTGTTGGCGAGGATATGGAGAAATTGGACTATCATATATTCCCAGTGGGATTGTAAAATGCCATAGCCAATGTGGAGAATAGTTTGTAAGTTCTTCAAAATGTTAAGCATAGACTTAGCATATGATGCAGAAATTCTACCCCTAATATATATCCAAGAGAATTTGAAATATGTGTGAATTGGGGCGCCTGGGTGGCGCAGTCGGTTAAGCGTCCGACTTCAGCCAGGTCACGATCTCGCGGTCCGTGAGTTCGAGTCCCGCGTCGGGCTCTGGGCTGGTGGCTCGGAGCCTGGAGCCTGTTTCCGATTCTGTGTCTCCCTCTCTCTCTGCCCCTCCCCCGTTCATGCTCTGTCTCTCTCTGTCCCAAAAATAAATAAAAAGTCTTTAAAAAAAAAAAAAAAAAAAAAAAGAAATATGTGTGAATAAAAAGTTGGAAAAAAATAGAAAATGAGTCCACAGAAAAACTTGCATGAGAGTTTTCATGGTAGCATTATTCACAATAGCCAAAAAGTAAAACAATTCACGTGCTCAGCAACAGATAAATAGACAACTGAAATGTTGTGGCATATCCGTACAATGGAGTATTATCTGGCATTACAAAAGAATGCAGAGAAAGGGGAACACTTTTGCACTCCTGGTGGAATGCAAACTGGTGCAGTTTCCACTCTGGAAAACAGTATGGAGGTTCCTCAAAAAATTAAAGCTTAGAACTACCCTACAACCCAACAATTGCACTACTAGGTATTTATCAAAAGGGGTATCTGTACAAAATACAGATTCAAAGGAGTACCTGTTCCCTGATGTTTACAGAAGCAGTATCAACCATAGCCAAGCTATGGAGAGAACCCAAATGTCCATTGACTGATGAATTGATAATGAAGAGGTGGTGTGTGTTTGTGTGTGTGTATGTGTATATATATGTATACATATATATACATATGTATATATGCATGCCATATATATATGCATGTGTGTATGTGTGTGCATATATATACACACACACACACACATATATATATATGCATGCCACAATGGAATATTACTTGGGGATCAAAAAAATGAAATCTTGCCATTTGCAGTGACGTGGATGGAGCTAGAGTATATTATGCTAAGTGAAATAAGTCAGAGAAAGATAAATATATTATTTCACTCATATGTGGAATTTAAAAAACACAATAGATGAACATAGGGTAAAGGAAGGAAATATATGATAAAAAAAGAGAGGCAGGAAAACCATAAGAGGCCCTTAAATACACAGAACAAACTGAGGGTTGCTGGAGGGGAGGTGTAGGGTGTAGGGATGGGCTAAATGGGTGATGGGCGTTAAGGAGAGCACTTGTTGGGATGAGTACTGGGTGTTATATGTAAATGATGAATCACTAAATTCTCCTAAAACCTACACTACACAGTATGCTAAATAACTTGAATTTAAATAAATACTTTTTTTAAAAAAGGAATGAAGTACTGATAGATATACATACAACATGGATGAATCTTGAAAATATTATACTGATTTTGAAAATATCATACTAATCTTGAAAATATTATACTAAGTTAAAGAAGCCAGTGAAAAAGACAGAGTGTAGATTAGTGGTTGGGTACAGAGTTTCATTTTGTCATGTTGAGAATGGTCTAAAACCAGTGATGATGGTTTCATGACTCTGTGAATATACTAAAACCACTGAATTGTATACTTCAAAAGGGTAAATTTTTTAGTAAGTGAATTATATTTTAATAAAGCCTTTATAAAAAATAAAAGTCAGAAAACTATAAAAAATAAGTTGTCACTTGTTGGCTGTAATTAAGTGCCTTTGTCAAGCAAGTGGCTTCTGAACTTGACTATTATGGCAGCAATGATGACTCTAAGAACTGTGGCATGGGATGGCTTTCTCTGAGTGTACTGGAGCATTGGTAGAAACAAAAGGATAAGGTCAGATCATTAAAATCCAAGTTGAAGTCATGGTCAGTGAAACAGAGAGTTTCCATAGCAGCCATATCTTATTTCTGATAGCCACGGTGCTGATCTTGCTGTAAATGAGATGCAAAATTGTGTCAATGTTAGGATTATAAAATGAGTTCAAAGTCTTGCCAGTGTCTTACAAGCAAGTCAGGATGCTGGTTGGGAGAAATACCACCAGTTTGGTCTAAAACAGAGACAGTTCAAATTTAAAAGATACTTCTCTGCCTCCAAACTTTTATGAGGAGGAAACAGGCTAAAAAAGCTACTTCGTTATAAACCACATGGTCTTTGTTAAGTTTCTCAGGATCCACATAAGAGTGAACACATATGGTATCTGTCTTTCTCTGTATGACTTATTTCACTCAGCATAACACTCTCCAGTTCCATCCACGTTGCTACAAAGGGCCGTATTTCATTTTTTCTCATTGCTGTGTAGTACTCCATTGTGTATATAAAACACAATTTCTTATCCATTCATCAGTTGATGGTCATTTAGGCTCTTTCTGTAGTTTGGCTATTGTTGAAAGTGCTGCTGTAAACACTGGGGTACAAGTGCCCCTATGCACTAGTACTCCTATATCCCTTGGGTAAATTCCTAGCAGTGCTATTTCTGGGTCATAAGGTAGATCTATTTTTACTTTTTGGTGGAACCTCCACACTGTTTTCCAGAGTGGCTGCACCAGTTTGCATTCCCACCAACAGTGCAAGAGGGTTCCCGTTTCTCCACATCCGCTTCAGCATCTATAGTCTCCTAATTTTTTCATTTTGGCCACTCTGACTGGCATGAGGTGATATCTGAGTGTGGATTTGATTTGTATTTCCCTGATGAGGAGCGACGTTGAGCATCTTTTCATGTGCCTGTTGACCATCTGGATGACTTCTTTAGAGAAGTGTCTGTTCATGTTTTCTGCCCATTTCTTCACTGGATTATTTGTTTTTTGGGTGTGGAGTTTGGTGAGCTCTTTATAGATTTTGGATACTAGCCCTTTGTCCGATATGTCACTTGCAAATATCTTTTCCCATTCCATTGGTTGCCTTTTAGTTGTGTTGATTGTTTCCTTTGCTGTGCAGAAGCTTTTTATCTTCATGAGGTCCCAATAGCTCATTTTTGCTTTTAATTCCCTTGCCTTTGGGGATGTGTCAAGTAAGAAATTGCTGCGGCTGAGGTCAGAGAGGTTTTTTTCCTGCTTTCTCCTCTAGGGTTTTGATGGTTTCCTGTCTCACATTCAGGTCCTTTATCCATTTTGAGTTTATTTTTGTGAATGGTGTGAGAAAGTGGTCTAGTTTCATCCTTCTGCATGTTGCTGTCCAGTCCTCCCAGCACCATTTGTTAAAGAGACTGTCTTGTTTCCATTGGATATTGTTTCCTGCTTTGTCAAAGATGAGTTGGCCATACGTTTGTGGGTCTAGTTCTGGGGTTTCTATTCTCTTCCATTGGTCTATGTGTTTGTTTTTGTGCCAATACCATGCTGTCTTGATGATGACAGCTTTGTAGTAGAGGCTAAAGTCTGGGATTGTGATGCCTCCCACTTTGTTTTTCTTCTTCAAAATTACTTTGGCTATTCAGGGCCTTTTGTGGTTCCATATGAATTTTAGGATTGCTTGTTCTAGCTTTGAGAAGAATGCTGGTGCAATTTTGATTGGGATTGCATTGAATGTGTAGATAGCTTTGGGTAGTATTGACATTTTGACAATATTTATTCTCCCAACCCATGAGCATGGAATGTTTTTCCATTTCTTTGTATCTTCTTCAATTTCCTTCATAAGCTTTCTATAGTTTTCAGCATACAGATCTTGTACATCTTTGGTTAGATTTATTCCTAGGTATTTTATGCTTCTTGGTGCAATTGTGAATGGTATCAGTTTCTTTATTTGTCTTTCTGTTGCTTCATTATTAGTGTACAAGAATGCTACTGATTTCTGTACATCAATTTTTTTACCCTGTGACTTTGTTGAATTCATGTATCAGTTCTAGCAGACTTTTGGTGGAGTCTATCGGGTTTTCCATGTACAATATCATGTCATCTGCAAAAAGTGAAAGCTTGACTTCATCTTTGCCCATTTTGATTCCTTTGATTTCCTTTTGTTGTCTGATTGATGATGCTAGCACTTCCAACACTGTGTGAAACAACAGCAGTGAGAGTGGACATCCCTGTTGTGTTCCTGATCTCAGGGTAAGCTCTCAGCTTTTCCCCATTGAGGATGATATTAGCTGTGGGCTTTTCATAAATGGCTTTTATGATGTTTAAGTATGTTCCTTCTACCCCGACTTTCTCGAGGGTTTTTATTAAGAAAGATTGCTGCATTTTGTCAAATGCTTTTTCTACATTGTTGACAGGATCATATGGTTCTTATCTTTTCTTTTATTAATGTGATGTATCATGTTGATTGATTTGCAAATGTTGAACCAGCCCTGCTGCCCAGGAATGAATCCCACTTGACCATGGTGAATAATTCTTTTTATATGCTGTTGAATTCGATTTGCTAGTATCTTCTAGAGAATTTTTGTATCCATATTCATCAGGAATATTAGCCTGTAGTTCTCTTTTTTTTTACTGGGTCTCTGTCTGGTGTAGGAATCAAAGTAATACTGGTTCATAGAAAGAGTCTGGATGTTTTCCTTCCCTTTCTATTTTTTGGAATAGCTTGAGAAAGATAGGTATTATCTCTGCTTTAAATGTCTGGTAGAATTCCCCAGGGAAGCCATCTGGTCTTAGACTCTTATTTGTTGGGAGATTTTTGATAACTGATTTAATTTCTTCACTGGTTATGGGTCTGTTCAAGCTTTCTACTTCCTCTTTTTTGAGTTTTGGATGTGTGTGGGTGTTTAGGAATTTGTCCATTTCTTCCAGGTTGTCCAGTTTGTTGGCATATAATTTTTCATAGTATTCCCTGATAATTGCTTGTATCTCTGATGGATTGGTTGTAAGAATTCCATTTTCATTCATCATTTTATCTATTTGAGTCATCTCTCTTTTCTTTTTGAGAAGCCTGGCTAGAGGTGTTTATTTTTTCAAAAAACCAACTCTTGGTTTCATTGATCTGCTCTACAGTTGTTTTAGATTCTATATTATTTCTGCTCTGATCTTTTTATTTCTCTTCTTCTGCTGGGTTTAGGGTGTCTTTGCTGCTCCGCTTCTATATCCTTTACGTGTGCTGTTAGATTTTGTATTTGGGATTTTTCTTGTTTCTGGAGATAGGCCTGGATTGCAATGTATTTTCCTCTCAGGACTGCCTTTGCTGCATCCCAAAGCGTTTTGATTGTTGTATTTTCATTTTCGTTTGTTTCCATATATTTTTTAATTTCTTCTCTAATTGCCTGGTTGACCCGTTCATTCTTTAGTAGGGTGTTCTTTAACCTCCATGCTTTTGGAGGTTTTGCAGACTTTTTCCTGTGGTTGATTTCAAGCTTCATAGCATTGTGGTCTGAAAGTATGCATGGTATGATTTCAATTCTTGTATACTTATGAAGGGCTGTTTTGTGACCCAGTATATGATCTATCTTGGAGAATGTTCCATGTGCACTCGAGAAGAAAGTATATTCTGTTGCTTTGGGATGCAGAGTTCTAAATATATCTGTCAAGTCCATCTGATTCGATGTATCATTCAGGGCCCTTGTTTCTTTTTTTTTTATTAAATTTTTTTTTCAACGTTTATTTATTTTTGGGACAGAGAGAGACAGAGCATGAACGGGGGAGGGGCAGAGAGAGAGGGAGACACAGAATCGGAAACAGGCTCCAGGCTCTGAGCCATCAGCCCAGAGCCCGACGCAGGGCTCGAACTCACGGACCGCGAGATCGTGACCTGGCTGAAGTTGGGCGCTTAACCGACTGCGCCACCCAGGCGCAGGGCCCTTGTTTCTTTATTGACCGTGTGTCTAGATGATCTATCCATTGTTGTGAGTGGGGTGTTAAAGTCCCCTGCAATTACCACATTCTTATCAATAAGGTTGCTTATGTTTGTGAGTAATTGTTTTATATATTATGGGTCTCCCATATTCGGCGCATAGACATTTATAATTGTTAGCTCTTCTTGATGGATAGACCCTGTGATTATTATATAATGCCCTTCTTCATCTCTTGTTACAGCGTTTAATTTAAAGTCTAGTTTGTCTGATATAAGTATGGCTACTCCACTTTTCTTTTGACTTCCAGTAGCATGATAAATAGTTCTCCATCCCCTCACTTTCAATCTGAAGGTGTCCTCAGGTCTAAAATGAGTCTCTTGTAGACAGCAAATAGATGGGTCTTGTTTTTTATCCATTCTGATACCCTATGTCTTTTGGTTGGCGTTTTTAGTCCATTTACATTCAGTGTTATTATAGAAAGATACTGGTTTAGAGTCATTGTGATGTTCGTAGGTTTCATGCTTGTAGCGATGTCTCTGGTACTTTGTCTCACAGGGTCCCCCTTAGGATCTCTTGTAGGGCTGGTTTATTGGTGACAAATTCCTTCAGTTTTTGTTTGTTTGGGAAGACCTTTATCTCTCCTTATTCTAAATGACAGACTTGCTGGATAAAGGATTCTCGGCTGCATATTTTTTCTGTTAATCACATTGAAGATTTACTGCCATTCCTTTCTGGCCTGCCAAGTTTCAGTAGAGAGATAGGTCACGAGTCTTATAGGTCTCCCTTTATATGTTAGAGCATGTTTATCCCTAGCTGCTTTCAGAATTTTCTCTTTATCCTTGTATTTTGCCAGTTTCACTGTGATATGTCCTGCAGAAGATAGATTCAAGTTATGTCTGAAGGGAGTTCTCTGTGCCTCTTGGATTTCAATGCCTTTTTTATTCCCCAGATCAGGGAAGTTCTCAGCTGTTATTTCTTCAAGTACACCTTCAACACCTTTCCCTCTCTCTTCCTCCTCTGGAATACCAATTATGCATAGATTATTTCTCTTTAGTGCATTACCTAGTTCTCTAATTTTCCCCTCATACTCCTGGATTTTTTTTTATCTCTCTTTTTCTCAGCTTCTTCTTTTTCCATAATTTTATCTTGTAATTCCCCTATTCTCTCCTCTGCCTCTTCAATCCAAGCTGTGGTTGTCTCCATTTTATTTTGCAGGTCATTAATAGCATTTTTTCGCTCCTCCTGGCTGTTCCTTAGTCTCTTGATCTCTGTAGCAATAGATTCTCTGCTGTCGTGTATATTGTTTTCAAGCCCAGCGATTAATTTTATGACTATTATTCTAAACTCACTTTGTTATATTGTTTAAATCGTTTTTGATCACTTCGTTAGCTGTCATTATTTCCTGGAGGTTTTTTTTGAGGGGAATTCTTCCGTTTCGTCATTTTGGATAGTCCCTGGAGTGGTGCAGAACTGCGGGCACTTCCTCTGTGCTGTCTTGAATAACCTGCGTTGGTGGGCAGGGCCGCAGTCAAACCTGATGTCTGCCCTCAGCCCACCGCTGGGGTCACAATCAGACTGGTGTATACCTTCTCTTGCCCTCTCCTATGGGCGGGTTCCACTGTGGGGGGCATGGCCCCTCTGGGGTACTTGCACACTGCCAGCACTTGTGGTGCTGGGGATCTAGCGTATTAGCTCGGGTGGACAGGCAAGGTGCACAGGGGCGGGAGGGGCAGGCCCAGCTCACTTTTCCTTCCGAGGTCCACTTCAGGAGGGGCCCTGTGGCACCGGGAGGGAGTCAGACCCACCGGAGGGATGGATCTGCAGAAGCATAGTGTTGGGTGTTTGCGTGGTGCAAGCAAGTTCCCTGGCAGGAACTAGTTCCCTTTGGGATTTTGGCTGTGGATGGGCGAGGGAGATGGTGCTGGCAAGTGCCTTTTTCCTCTGCCTAGCTGAGCTCTGTCGTCCAGGCTCAACAACTCTCCCTCCCCTTGTCCTCCAGCCCTCCCACTCTCTGATCAGAGCTGTTAACTTATAACCTTCCAGATGTTAAGTCCCGCTTGCTGTCTGGACACACTTTGTCCAGCCCCTCTGCTTTTGCAAGGCAGACTCAGGGGCTCTGCTTTGCCGGCAGGCTGCCCCTCTGCCCTGGCTCCCTCCCGCCAGTCCGCATAGTGTGCACCGCCTCTTCGCCCTTCCTATCGTCTTCCGTGGGCCTCTCATCTGCGCTTGGCTCCAGAGATTCCGTTCTGCTAGTCTTCTGGTGATTTTCTGGGTTATTTAGGCAGGTGTGGGTGGGATCTAAGTGATCTGCAGGATGTGTTGAGCCCAGTGTCCTCCTAATCCACCATCTTACCAGAAGCCCCCCCCCCCCAACTCAGTTGCATTCTTATACACTAATAATGAAGCAACAGAAAGACAGAGAAACTGATCCCATTCACAATTGCACCAAGAAGCATAAAATACCTAGGAATAAACCTAACCAAAGATGTAAAAGGTCTGTATGCTGAAAAGTATAGAAAGCTTATGAAGGAAATTGAAGAAGTTATAAAGAAATGGAAAAACGTTCCATGCTCATGGATTGGAAGAACAAACATAATTAAAATGTCAATACTACCCAAAGCCATCTACATATTCAATGCAATCTCAGTCAGAATTGTACCTGCATTCTTCTTGAGAATGCTTGAAGCTAGAACAAGCAATCCTAAAATTCATATGGAGCCACAAAAGGCCCTGAATAGCCAAAGTAATTTTGAAGAAGACCAAAGCAGGAGCCATAACAATCCCAGACTTTAGCCTCTACTACAAAGCTGTCATCATCAAGACAGCATGGTATTGGCACAAAAACAGACACATAGACCAATGGAAGAGAATAGAAACCCCAGAACTAGACCCACAAACGTATGGCCAACTCATCTTTGACAAAGCCGGAAACAATATCCAATGGAAACAAGACAGTCTCTTTAACAAATGGTGCTGGGAGGACTGGACAGCAACATGCAGAAGGATGAAACTAGACCACTTTCTCACACCATTCACAAAAATAAACTCAAAATGGATAAAGGACCTGAATGTGAGACAGGAAACCATCAAAACCCTAGAGGAGAAAGCAGGAAAAAAACCTCTCTGACCTCAGCCGCAGCAATTTCTTACTTGACACATCCCCAAAGGCAAGGGAATTAAAAGCAAAAATGAACTATTGGGACCTTATGAAGATAAAAAGCTTCTGCACAGCAAAGGAAACAATCAACACAACTAAAAGGCAACCAATGGAATGGGAAAAGATATTTGCAAATGACATATCGGACAAAGGGCTAGTATCCAAAATCTATAAAGAGCTCACCAAACTCCACACCCAAAAAACAAATAATCCGGTGAAGAAATGGGCCGAAAACATGAACAGATACTTCTCTAAAGAAGACAATCGGATGGCCATCAAGCACATTAAAAGATACTCAACGTCACTCCCCTTCATGGAAATACAAATCAAAAACCACTCTGAGATATCACTTCACACCAGTCAGAGTGGCTAAAATGAACAAATCAGGAGACTATAGATGCTGAAGCAGATGTGGAGAAACGGGAACCCTCTTGCACTGTTGGTGGGAATGCAAACTGGTGCAGCCACTCTGGAAAACAGTGTGCAGGTTCCTCAAAACAACACTGGGTGTTGTATGGGAACCAGTTTGACAATAGATTTCATATTAAAATTAATTAATTAAATTAAATTTTTAAAAAAGAGCATAGGTGTTAACTCTTCCTTAAATGTGTGTTAGAATTCCCTTGGAAAGCCATCTGGCCCTGGACCATTGTTTTTTGGGTGATTTTTGATTATTAATTATATTTCTTTACTGGTTATGGGTGTGTTCAAATTTCTGTTTCTTCCTGTTTCAGTTTTGGTGGTTTATATGTTCCTAGGAATTTGTCTATTTCTTCCAGATTGCCCAATTTATTGGTGTACAGGATCTCATATTATTCTCTTATTATTGTTTGTATTTCTGTTGTTTTGGTTGTGATCTTTCCTCTTTCATTCTTGATTTTAGTATTTGGGTTCTTTCCTTTTTCTTTTTGATTAAACTGGGTAGTGGTTTATCAATTTTGTTATTTCTTTCAAAGAACCAACTTCTGGTTTCATTGGTCTACTTTTTTTTTGTTTTTTGGGCTTTTTTTTTTGTTTCAGTGCATTAATTTCTGCTCTAATCTTTATTATTTCCTGTCTTCTGCTATATTTGCTGTTGTTTTTCCAGCTCTTTAGGGTGTAAGGTTAGGTTGTGTATCTGAGACATTTCTTCCTGTTTAGGAAGCCCTGGACTGCTATATGCTTTCCTCTTATGACTGCCTTTGCTGCATCCCAGAGGAGAAAATATAATATTTTAAAATTTTATTCATTTATTTTTTTATATTCCAGTATTATGAGGAGCACTGAGTAACGTATAGATGTTGAATCACTGTATTCTATACCTGAAACTATTTAACACTGTATGTTAACTACATAGGAATTAAAATAAAAACATATTTAAAAATTGAATAAAGAGACGGAACAAAAGAAAAAGTAAAGTTGTGTTAACTTTATAATTGAACATAGAGATATTTACATACATCAAAGGCTAACCATAGGGAAATGTTGATGGATCAGTATAATTTTGGTTTATCTTTGTAATATGCCATAACTCACTGAGATAGGTCACTAATAAAATATATTGAGAAAGAAATTCTAGTGTAATTAACATATAGTGTTATATTTGTTTCAGGTGTACAGTATAGGGGTTCAGAAAACTCTTAATCCCATACACCTCATTCATCCATCCCTCCACTTACCTCCCCTTTTTCAACCACCAGTTTGTTCTTTATTATTTAAGGATCGGGTTTTGTTTTTTTGTTTTGTTTTTGGTCTCTTTCTTTGTTCATTTGGTTCTTAATTTCCACCTATGAGTGAAATAATATGCTCTTTTGTCTTTCTCTGACTTACTTTGCTTAGCATTATATTCTGTAGGTCCATCCATGTTATTGCAAATGGAAAAATTTCATTCTTTTTATGGTTGAGCAATAGTCCATTGTATGTGTATGTATACATAGACATATCTATCTTCTTTGTCTTCTGTATGTTCTTTATCTATTCATCTATGGGTGGGCATTGGATTGCTGTCATATCTTGGCTATTGTAAATAATGTTACAGTGGACCTGGGGTGCCTGCATCACCTCAAATTAGCATTTTCATTTTCTGTGGGTAAATATCCAATAGTAGAATAACTGGATCATATGGTAATTCTATTTTTAATTTTTAAGGAACCTCCATACTGTTTTCTATGGTGGCTGCACCAGTTTGTATTCCCACCAACAGTACATGAGTTTCCTTTTTCCTCCACATCCTTGCCAACGCTAGTTTCTTGTGTTTTTTATTTTAGCCATTCTGACAAGTGTGAAGTTTATGGAAATAGTTTTAAGATGGTTATGGCATTAAAATAAGTCACACAGTGCTAAAATTAAACCACACATGGTACCAGAAACTGTTGTTTAACTGTATTTACCCCAAGCTGAGTTATGCCTTGAATAATGTCCTGGACTTTATGTTTAGCTCTTATCTTTACCATATTCTAGGTAGCTAATACACTGTAAATTCCTAATCCTTGTCCTGTGCCCTCTGAAAAATCACTAATATCCAGCTAAGGCTATTAGTCTGTTTCCTTAAAGATGCATACTTTGACAGGGTAGACTTCCTTCAAATTTGCATCTTCCTTCTCAGTAAGTATGTCTCAGTGGAGAATTATTGGCTTACAGTGTTAATGCCCAAAGCAGTCTGTGCTCTCTATTACATGTGTATCAGTTGTTTCAACTCAGTAATGCAAAATAGACCTCTGTCTTTTTAGAAATTGAATTACATATAGAGGGACTAATGGGCTGAGATACTAAAATTTCACTTACGTGATAAATAGCTTCAAAACAAAATTGAATCCACTTGCTAAAATACATTCTTTAATAAGACTACTACAATTTGTGGTGAGTGGTGTTTAAGATGATAACGGGCTTTCATTTTAGTAGTTTTGAAATACAATTTAGTGAATTTTCAGACAAATATATCACTCATGTTTTGTTAAGGGAAGTTACACTCTAGTGATGAAATTTGACTCTGATTTACATTTTATGAATACCATGCACAGTGCCAAAGATTTTCCTCAGAGCAGTCTTCATTTCCTTGTTCCTAAGGCTATAGATTAGAGGATTACAGAGGGGTGTTATCACAGAATAAAGTAAGGTCACAATTTTCTGCATTTTCACTGGGCGTCCTGATCCAGGACTAACATACATCACCATAACAGAGCCAAAAAACAGGATCACCACTGCCACATGAGAAGCACAAGTGGAGAAAGCCTTGCGTTTGCCTGCTGCTGAGGGTATCCTTAGCACAGCCACAATCACCAGAGCATAGGAACAAAGAACAAAGAGAAAGGTTCCAATCATAAAAATAGCATTGAAAGTTGAGTAAATGAACTGTGTTGTGGTGTCTTCAGAACAGGACAGCGTCATCAATGGGACAGGATCACACAAGAAATGGTTGATGGTATTTGGGCCACAGTAGGGTAACTGTGAAATGAGAACAACTGGGGTTAGGAAGAGGACGAACCCACATGACCAGCCAAAGATGGCGAGGCCAGTGTATAGCTGTTTCGTCATAATGCGTGGGTAATGCAGAGGACGACAGATGGCAAGGTACCTGTCAAAGGCCATGATGCAGAGGAAGAAGCCCTCATCACACCCCAGAGAGAAGAAGAAGTAGAACTGTGCAAAACAGCTCACAAAGGAAATGGACTTGCTTGAGGACAGGAAATTGGCCAACATGTTAGGGACGGTCGTGGTGACATAACATATTTCCAGGAGAGAGAAATTCCCCAAGAGGATGTACATGGGCGTGTGAAGACGCCGTTCCCACCGCACTGCACAGACAATGGCTGCGTTCCCCATGAGAGTCAGCATGTAGACTACTGAGAAGAGCCCGAAGTAGAGGAGCTGCATTTCTGGGCTTGAGGGAAAGCCCACGAGGATAAAGTGACTAACGGAGTTGGTGGTTTCTGTGCTGGACGCATTCATTGGTCTGGAAGACATGGAGATGACTTTGTTATAGCACTCTTAATGGAGTATGCTGGTTCTTCCTGAAAACATTCAATTTCTTTATTTTTTATTTCACAAAGTAGTAAACAGACTTTTGCTTAAACAACAAAACTGTGACTTCTATTACTCAGCCCCTGAACATATATTATTTAAAAAGGCGCAGTACTAGAAAAGAAGGAAAACATGAGTTGGAGACAAATTTTTCCCTTTCTAAGAATGCTAGACTAGATACTAGGAATGCAGTCTTGTGATTCTGATAAATTACCGGTATTAGTTTACTTTTCATATGTCTACCTGCACTATTGATACTATATTTCTGTGCATGTGAATATATTTCAACAGTCTATGAGTACTTGATATTCTGATTTATAACTGACTTAATAAAAAGACTAAATGAGGACACCTAAGAATCTAAGGGTAGTGCCATGACAGGACACAAACTAATATTTATTTTCATTTTCAGTTCCTCCAGGTTACTCATGGTGTTTTAAAGTAACCTAAAAAAACCTCTATCATTCCAGGATTTATTCATTTTTTTAATGATACTTAAGTATTCATACCAGTGTTTAGTATTAAAATGCTTCCTTTACTTTTTTGGCAACTGAATGCACTATATATTGTGAGAAAGAGCCCTATACCTTGGCCTCTAAGTTGCTCTGGCTAAATATTTTGATGTGTTTCTGTGTTGATATATGTACCACATATGTATGCCCGTAATGGCAATTGACCTGAGGGAAAGCAGCTAGTTTGAGTCACAGTGACCAAGTTCATTGTCCCTATACTTATACCCGTGGTCAAGTTGGCTGTAAGAAAATTGGAAAAATAGGTTTCATACTTTTGTAAGAATTTCCATAGTATTTTTTTTTACCTCCTTCCCACCCCATCCTTTCCCACATGTTCTTTTTTTCTCTCTTTTAGACAGAACTTTCATATCTTTTTACATCTCACTAAGCCCCATCTAGGCCTTTCATGTCTGGGCAAATCAGAAACAATGAGCTTTGCACTTCTCTCTGGGTACTTCCATCCCAAGTAGTTGTTCCTAAATCAAAACTCAGTTCTCCTGTTTCCTCAGTACCTTTACTCTGACCTTTTGCATTAAGCAAGGTAATTCATTCAAAAATATTTATTATACTTCTTCATTGTATCAAGTTGTCTTTTAAGTGTTGAAGAAACAGCTGTGGGTATGCCAGATCTTGCACTTATGGAACTTATAATCAAGAGATTAACAATATATTTTAATACATTTTTTGCTGAATTTTTTTTGTTTTATTCTCCTGGAAGTATTTTTTACATTTTATAAGGAATAATCTAATAAATCAAAGAAGACTTTTCAAGGTAGAAATCCAAGACTCTAAGTCAGGGAAATCCTGGACTTACTTGTGTAAAGGTCAGACCACATAGATGGCTGACTCTTTTATTTGACCATTGAGATGGCATCTAGATTGGAAGGACTACTATTTATAGATTCTTTATGCCCTGTAATTGTATATATGGTTGTAGAAGGTCAGGTCAGCCAAATCCTTGGCTCTATTGGTTTTCTAAAACACTTTATTAATATTTTTAAGAACAGAATTTACTCATTTACACAGGGATTTTGAGAAATCATGTCCCTGAATTCCTTTTTGAAAGATTTTTTATTATTATCATTGAAGTATAGTTGACATACAACGTTCTATTAATTTCAGGTATACAACATAGTGATTTGATAATTTTATACATATTGGAATGCTTGCCACGATAAGTGTAGTTACCATGTTACTAAATATGTTATAATATTATTGAGGATATTTTCCACATTGTACTTGTTTATATTCCAATGGATTGTCCTTTTGTCCTTTAGGCATTCCTGTGGTCCTGTTTACTCAGCACCCTAGTGTCATCATCTCAGTTTAATTATTCAGAGGTAGGTCATTGACAAAGGATTTGTTTCAAATCATTATTGACCCTTAGCCGCCTTATTTTAGAATATTTCCTGGAGATAGTAATTGTCCAAAGCCAGAGTTTAGGGTACATCCTGTATGATTAACAAAAATAACAATAAAAACTCAACATGCTGGAAACTTTTGTTACTTCAAAAAGAATCCCCATTAAACCAGGGCTTATTAATGTGATGGGACTGAAAAGTAATAAATGGGTTTGGAAAGAAGATATCACTGGAGAGAGAAATTTGCCATATTTATTCACCAAGCAACAAAAATCATCAAAATAAATCCTTCTCCAGCAATTGTCAGTTAATATACCTCTTCACTTAAAATCCTAAGCCCTTGTATGTATCTCTTATTTATCTTTTAGAGTGATACACAAACTAAGTGAAAAATATTCCCCAGAATTCAGGGAAACAAGAAGGAAGTTAATATTTTTAGGTTTTATTTATTTGTCAGCATTTCAGTCTAATGAAATATTTTCAGCTTTTTTAAAGATAAAAAATTTCTTATGAAATTATTTTTGCAAAAACTTTGAGTACATGTGGCTCACATGTTAGACAATTTCCACTTACTCCTTGGATGAATGCTGAGAAGAGGGTCAGAGACCAGACATAAAATATTACTCCATGGAGCAACAGGCATGTGAAGGACTTCCAAGAAATTGGATGATCCAGTTTGTAATCTCTCATGGATTGCAAAGAGTAAGCCCTACAAGATACTTTTTCTCTAGTTTGAAAGCACATGTTTATGGTAAAAATGAAAGCCCAGAAGAAGGTATTATATATGTCTACTTTCTTGCATCATGACCTTTCGGGATTTGGGATTTATCCTCTTGACGATTTGATAGTATTTGTTCAAAAGAGGAGATAATTTTTGAATTTTCACTTATTTATAATTAAACACCAAGTCTTAGTATTCCACAAGGAATAGTGAAGATAAAGAATCAATTCTATCTTTTCTTTTTTCTCTAGTAGTCATATATCATTGAAGGTTTTTGGGGAATAATTAGTCATAATAGGGATTGTTATAATAGCTGTAATAGCAAGCTCATAGGAATCCCTTTGTCTATTTTGAAGAAGAAGAAATCATTCTTTGACCACCAAATGTCGGTACTTAGGTAGTTTGTTAGAGATATCTGAGGTGCATTTTATTTATTTTTAAATATGAAATTTATTGTTGAGTTGGTTTCCATACAACACCCAGTGCTCATCCCAACAGGTGCCCTCCTCAATGCCCATCACCCACTTTCTCCTCCCCCCCACCCCCCATCAACCCTCAGTTCTCAGTTTTTAAGTCTCTTATGTTTTGGCTCCCTCCCTCTCTAATTTTTTTTCCTTCCCCTCCCCCATGGTCTTCTGTTAAGTTTCTCAGGATCCACAAAAGAGTGAACACATATGGTATCTGTCTTTCTCTGTGTGAATTATTTCACTTAGCATAACACTCTCCAGTTCCATCCATGTTGCTACAAAGGGCCATATTTCATTCTTTCTCATTGCTGCGTAGTACTCCATTGTGTATATAAACCACAATTTCTTATCCATTCATCAGTTGATGGACATTTAGGCTCTTTCCATAATTTGGCTATTGTTGAAAGTGCTGCTATAAACATTGGGGTACGTGCCCCTATGCATCAGCACTCCTGTATCCCTTGGGTAAATTCCTAGCAGTGCTATTGTTGGGTCATAGGGTAGATCTATTTTTAATTTTTTGAGGAATCTGCACACTGTTTTCTAGAGTGGCTGCACCAGTTTGATTCCCACCAACAGTGCAAGAGGGTTCCCGTTTCTCCACATCCGCTTCAGCATCTATAGTCTCCTAATTTGTTCATTTTAGCCACCCTGACTGGCCTGAGGTGATATCTGAGTGTGGTTTTGATTTGTATTTCCCTGATGAGGAGTGATGTTGAGTATCTTTTCATGTGCCTGTTGGCCATCTGGATTTCTTCTTTAGAAAAGTGTCTGTTCATGTTTTCGGCCCATTTCTTCCCTGGAATATTTGTTTTTTGTGTGTGGAGTTTGGTGAGCTCTTTATAGATTTTGGATACTAGCCCTTTGTCCGATATGTCATTTGCAAATATCTTTTCCCATTCCATTGGTTGCCTTTTAGGTGTGTTGTTTCCTTTGCTGTGCAGAAGCTTTTTATCTTCATGAGGTCCCAATAGCTCATTTTTGCTTTTAATTCCCTTGCCTTGGGGGATGTGTCAAGTAAGAAATTGCTGCGGCTGAGGTCAGAGAGGTTTTTTTCCTGCTTTCTCCTCTAGGGTTTTGATGGTTTCCTGTTTCACATTCAGGTCCTTTATCCATTTTGAGTTTATTTTTGTGAATGGTGTGAGAAAGTGGTCTAGTTTCATCCTTCTGCATGTTGCTGTCCAGTCCTCCCAGCACCATTTGTTAAAGAGACTGTCTTGTTTCCATTGGATATTGTTTCTGGCTTTGTCAAAGATGAGTTGGCCATATGTTTGTGGGTGTAGTTCTGGGGTTTCTATTCTCTTCCATTGGTCTATGTGTTTGTTTTTGTGCCAATACCATGCTGTCTTGATGATGACAGCTTTGTAGTAGAGGCTAAAGTCTGGGATTGTGATGCCTCCCACTTTGTTTCTCTTCTTCAATATTATTTTGTCTTTCGGGGTCTTTTGTGGTTCCATACAAATTTTAGGATTGCTTGTTCTAGCTTAAAATTCTTCAAGAAGAATGCTGGTGCAATTCTGACTGGGATTGCATTGAGTGTGTAGATGGCTTTGGGTAGTATTGACATTTTAGTAATGTTTGTTCTTCCAATCCATGAGCATGGAATGTTTTTCCATTTCTTTATATCTTCTTCAATTTCCTTCATAAGCTTTCTATACTTTTCAGCATACAGACCTTTTACATCTTTGGTTAGGTTTATTCATAGATATTTTATGCTTCTTGGTGCAATTGTGAATGGGATCAGTGTCTTTATTTGTCTTTCTGTTGCTTCATTATTAGTGTATAAGAATGCAACTGATTTCTGTACATTAATTTTGTATCCTGCGACTTTGCTGAATTCATGTATCAGTTCTAGCAGACTTTTGGTGGAGTCTATTGGGTTTTCCATGTATAATATCATGTCATCTGCAAAAAGTGAAATCTTGACTTCATCTTTGCCAATTTTGATTCCTTTGATTTCCTTTTGTTGTCTGATTGCTGATGCTAGCACTTCTAACACTATGTGAAACAACAGCAGTGAGAGTGGACATCCCTGTTGTGTTCCTGATCCCAGGGGGAAAGCTCTCAGTTTTTCCCCACTGAGGATGATATTAGCTGTGGGCTTTTCATAAATGGCTTTTATGATGTTTAAGTATGTTCCTTCTACCCCGGCTTTCTTGAGGGTTTTTATTAAGAAACGATGCTGAATTTTGTCAAATGTTTTTTCTGCATCGATTGACAGGGTCATATGGTTCTTCTGTGCTGTCTGGAGTAACTTGTGTTGGTGGGCAGGGCCACAGTCAGACTGATGTCTGTCCCCAGCCCACTTCTGGGGCCACAATCAGACTGGTGTGTACTTTGTCTTCCCCTCTCCCAAGGGCAGGACTCACTGTGGCTGGTTTGGCCCCTGTCTGGGCTACTTGCACACTGCCAGGCTTGTGGTGCTGCTTTGATGGGATCTGGAGTGTTAGTCGGGGTGGATCTCCAAGGTGCACAAGGGCGGGAAGGGCAGGCTTAGCTCACTTTGCCCTAGGTGGTCCCCTGTGGGAGGGGCCCTGCATCACCAGGAGGGAGGCAGGCAGACCCGTTGGAGGGATGGATCCACAGAAGTACAGTGTTGGGTGTTTGCAGGGTGCAAGCAGGATCGGTGCCAGGAACTGGTTCCCTTTGGGATTTCAGCTGGGGGATGGGAGAGGGAGGTGGCACTGGCCAGTGCCTTGGTTCCCTACCAAGCTGAACTCTGTCTTCCAAGGCTCAACACCTCTCCCTCCCAGTGTCCTCTCGCCCTCCCGCTCTTGGAGCAGAGCTGTTGCGTTTTCACATTCCAGATGTTAAGTCCCACTGGCTGTCAGAACTCACGCATTCTGGCCCCTCCACTTTTGCAAGCCAGACTCTGGGATTCTGCCTTGCCGGGCGGGCTGCCACTTACTGCCCTGGCTGGCTCCCACCACTCCGTGTAGTGCGCACCGCCTCTCAGCCCTTCCTACCCTCTTCCGTGGGCTTCTTGTCTACACTTGGCTCTGGAGAGTCCGTTGTGCTAGTCTTCTGGCAGTTTTCTGGGTTATTTAGGCAGATGTGGGTGGAATCTAAGTGATCAGCAGGATGCAGTGAGCCCAACGTCCTCCTATGCCACCATCTTCTCCCTCTGTTCTTTTTCTGTAGATCAGAAAGAATTGGCAGCTTAAACTTATAGAGACAAATTTAGAATGGGGATTCTGCGACTGGGAGATGAAGGAAATGAGGTGATGTTGGTCAAAGGGCACAAACTTCTGGCTCTAACATGAATAAGTTCTCATTAGAACACTAGTACAGCATGGTGATTATAGTTAACAATTCTACATTATGTACTTGAAAGTCGCTAAGAAAGTAGATTTTAAGTGGTCTCACTGCCAAGAAAAAAAAGTAATTATGGAGGTGATGGAGGTGTCAACTAACCTTATTATGGTAATCATTTCACAATATACACCTGTATAAAATCCATATTATAATGTTATACACCTCAAACTTAGACATTATTTTTTAATATAATTTATTGCCAAATTGGCTTCCATACAATACCCAGTACTCATTCCAGCAAGTGCCCTCCTCAGTGCCCATCACCCACTTTCCCCTCTTCTCTACCTCCCATCATCTCTCAATTTGTTCTCTATATTTAAAAGTCTTTTATCATTTGCCTTCCTCTCTGTTTGTAAATTTTCCCCCCTTCCCTTCCTCCATGGTCTACTGTTAAGTTTCTCAAGGTCCACATATGAGTGAAAACATGGTATCTGTGTTTGTCTGACTGACTTATTTCACTTAGTATAACACCCTCCAGTTCCATCCACATTGCTACAAATGGCATGTTTCATTCTTTCTCATTGCCCAGTAGTATTCCATTGTGTATATAAACCACATCTTCTTTATCCATTCATCAGTTGATGGACATTTAGGCTCTTTCCATAATTTGGCTATTGTTGAAAGTGTTGCAATGTACATTGGGGTAAAAGTGCCCCTATGCATCAGCACTCCTGTATCCCTTGGGTAAATTCCTAGCAATGCTATTGCTGGGTCATAGGGAAGTTCTATTTTTAATTTTTTGAGGAGCCTCACACTGTTTTCCAGAGTGGCTGCACCAGTTTGCATTCTGACCAACATTGCAAAAGCGTTCCCCTCACCAACATGTATTCTACATCTCTCTTGGAGTATGCTTGCAAGAATTTATGTTGTATATCCATGAAACTGCTGGATTCCAGGGAATGTATATATTCAACCATAACAGATAATGTTAGAGAGTATTCCACAGTGGTTGCCAAAATGTACACTCTCATGAGTAGTATATGATAATCCTCATTATTCTGTTTATTTTTTATTTTTATTTTGGTCAGTTTTTGGTTTTTTTTGGTTTTCAAAAAACATTTAGGAAAACACATTCTGTTTTATATTTGGATATACTTTTTTTTTTAAAATAATGACTTTTCAAGAGTCTTGCCCTTTTTTAAACTACTGGGAATTTGTTAATACTTTAAAGATTTAAAAAATATATTCTGAAAGCAAGCCTTTAATCAGTTATATGTATTCCAAATATTTTCTCTGGTTTATGCAGGCTTATTTTTCTAGTCTCATAATTTCTTTTTAATGAACAGAAGTTCTTTTTAAAAAAAATTTAATTCCAGTGCAGTTGATAAACAGTGTTATATTCGTTTCAGGTATACAACGTAGTGATTCAACAATTCTATACATTACTCAGTGGTCATCATAATAAGTGCCCTCCTTAATCCCCTTCACCTAGTTCACCCATTCCCCCACCCACCTCCCTTCTGGTAACCAGAAATTTGTTGTCTGTGGTTAAGAGTCTGTTTTTTTATTTATTGCTCTTTTCTTTTCCCCTTTATTTATCTTGTTTCTTAAATTCCACATATGAATAAAATCATCTGGTATTTGTCTTTCTCTGACTGGTTTATTAATGAACAGAAATTCTTATTTTTAATGCACCTGATTTATCAGTCAAGTTTCTTTTTTTTTTAAGTTTATTTATTTATTTTGAAAGAGAGAGAGATAGAGAACTCTGAAGGGGCAGAGAGAGAGAGGGAGAGAGAGATTGCTAAGCAGACTCTGCACCATCAGCACAGAGCCCAGTGCAGGGCTTGAAGTATAAACTGTGAGATCATGACCTGAGCCCAAATCAAGAGTTGGTCGTTTAATGGACTGAGCCACCCAGGCACCCCTCAATCAAGTTTCTTTATAGCTAGTTCTTTTTGCTTATTTCAAGGTTATGAAAATATTATTTAGAAGTGTTAATATCTTTCAAATTTAAAATCTGCAATTATACTGGTCATAGTTTTTATGTATGGTACGAAATATAGGTCAAATTTCAGTTTTCCACATGAGAATCCATTTGACCTAGACATTTTCTTTGTTAAACCTGTATTCTATGCCTGCTGTGTAGTCCTATTTTTTTTACCATAAATTAAGTATCCATATATGCATGGGTTGGTTTCTGCATTCTCTATTTAATTTCATCTTTCTTTTTGTTCCTATTGCACCAATACCACATTTTCCTAATTATCGTAGCTTATAATGAGTCTTGATATCTAAGATAGGTAAGTCCTACCAATTTCTTTCTCTTCAAACTCTTTTTGATAGTCTTTGCCCATTGCCTTTCCATATAAATTTAGAATTCTTTTGTCAATTTGCACAACAATTATTTCTGGAATTCGATTGGGATTGCTTTGAATGGGGAGGTTAATTGTCATCTACACAATAATTACTCTTACAATCCATGGACTTGGCATATCTTCCTATTATATCTTCGCGAATTTCTTTCAACAAAGTTTTATTGTTTTCTGTATAGAAGACTTGCCAAATATATATGTATTTTTCCTTTTTCCCTCTGATCCCCTTTCCCATTGTTTGCCATTGTTATAATATAGAAGGATAGCTTTTGGGGGCAAATTGTAACATGGAAATCTGTAGCCAGTTGCAAGGCCGTTTGTGAAATTGCGGACTGGCTTGTTGACCTCATTCCAAACTTGGCCAGTTTGAAGTCAATTTCTTACCAACTCCAGTTGGGGATCTCTTTACTAGATGAAGCAGTAAAATCAGAGAAGTGGGGAGGTCTAAGCTTCTTCTACAGCTATCTTGCTATCTTAAGTCCCCTGAATTTCTGGGTCATTTAACCCCCTTCTTTTGGTTCCTTTCTGTTTGACTAGGGTCCCCTCAGTCTGTTTTCCTCCCAATTTTATTGAGAAATAACTGACACACATCACTGTATAAGTTTAAGTTGTATAGCATAATAATTTGATTTACATGTGTTGTGAAATGATTACCACAATAGGCTTAGTTAACCTCCATCGTCTCATATAGAAACAATGAAAAGTGAGAATTTCTTGAGATGACAACACTTAGTGTCTACTCTCTTAATAACTGTAAGTCTCTAAGGTCTGTGAGTATTTTGCACTTCTTTATTTCTCCAAACCTGGGCTCAATACTTAGCACATAGAGGACACTCAGTAAAAGTTTGGGAGATGAATATATAAAAAAGTGAATAAATGAGTGAAGGAATGTTTCAAAGGAGGAAAATAAAATTGTCGGAAAATACATCATAGTACAGATTCCAAATAATAGATCCTGATAATTTAGTTTTAGTATCTTTGAGTGTGTTTGGGATGAGGAAATAGTGTGGATTTTGTCAGAAGTAAACCCATGGCTTGGGGAGTTTCTATAAGAATAATGTGAACAAAATTTGGTTTCCAGGGTGGGATGTAGTTTCAGGATCAATAAAACCATTAATCTGGGCCTAAGATCTTAAAGACAATGTTGGACATATTGTGTTAGGAGATGAAATTCAAGAGGAAATTCAGGAAAAATTCCTGGCTAAATTGATAGGGAAGCCTGAGAAAATATGGGGAAAGCTCAAGGAACAACTATTGAAGAAATTAAGCTTGTCAAAACACACAGATCAGGTCACTTTTCCATATACAGGGCTGATAGTTAGAACCCTGGGAAGATAACTGTTTTTGGGAGACAACTTTGAAGATCTGAGAGTTGCCTGCCTAAATCTGTTCCAGAATATTTCTTCTAGTGCACTCTCATCTCAGAAATAGCACCTTTAATAACTTTTGCACTTATATAAAGATTTTTATCATTTTAAGTTGCAGACCACTGTAGGACATTTGCTCTTTGACTTGTTACTCATCATTTACACCCTGCCAGAAAATTATATACATTTTAAATGACTATTTAAAAATTTCTTTTTAACGTTTATTTATTTTTGAGATAGAGACAGAGCATGAACGGGGGAGGGTCAGAGAGAGAGAGACACAGAATCTGAAGCAGGCTCCAGGCTCTGAGCTGTCAGCACAGAGCCCGACGCAGGGCTCGAACTCACGGACCGCGAGATCATGACCTGAGCCGAAGTCGGCCGCCCAACCGACTGAGCCACCCAAGCGCCCCTAAATTACTATTTTAGAAAATAAAATGAAAAGAAAAATGGTAAATATGAAAAAAAATTATTAATGGCATTACTAGTGCCTCTAAATCAAACTGTTAGTAGTACATTGTTGTATTTCCTCATATCTCCTATTTCTAGTTTATTCTTAATCATACCACAGCAATTTTTTGCATGTCTTTATAAAAGTTTTTTAAATTTATTTTTTTATTGAAGTATAGTTGACAATGTTACATTAGTTTCAGGTGTACAACACAATGATTCAATGACTATACATTATGCTATGCTCACCACAAGTGTTGCTACCAACAATTAGCATACAATGCTATTGCAGTACTATTGGCTATATCCCCTATGCTGTAGCTTTTATTCCAAAGACTTCTTCATTCCATAATTGGAAACCTGCATCTCCCACTTTCCTTTACCCATTTTGCATTTCCCCTTACCTTTTTCCTCTGACAAGTGGAAGTACTGGACTGTGGTATTAATATTTTAAATTTTTTGAGGAACCTCCATACTGCTTTTCACAGTGGCTATACCAATTACATTCCAGCCAATGGTGCACAAGTGTTCTCTTTTTCCCACATCTTCACCAACACTTGTCATTTCTTGTCTCTTTCATGCTAGCCATTTTGACATGTGTAAACTGATATCTCGTAATTTTGATTTGCATTTCTGTGATGATGAGTGATGTTGAGCATCTTTTCATGTGTTTATTGAACATCTGTATGTCTTCTTTGGAAAACTATTTAGATCCTCTACTAATTTTTAATCAGATTTTGTTTGGTGTTGAGTTGTATAAGTTCTTTATATATTTTGGGTATTAACCCTTTATTGGATACATCATTAGCAAATATCTTCTCCCATTCACTAAGTTGCCTTTTTCCTTTGCTAATGGTTTCCTATGCTGTGCATAAGTTGTTGTTGTTGTTGTTTTTAATTTTGGTATGGGCCCAATAGTTTATTTTTGCTTTTGTTTCCCTTGCCTTTGGAGATATATCTGGAAAAATGTTGCTAAGGCTGATGTAAAAAAATTACTGCCTATGTTATCTTCTAGGAGTTTTATGGTTTTAGGTCTCACATCTAGGAGTTTAGTAAATTTTGAGTTTATTTTTGTGTATGATGTAAGAAAGTGGTCCAGTTTCATTCTTTTGCTTGTAGGTATCCAGTTTTCACAGCACCATTTATTGAAAAGTAGTCATACTATCTTATTTCTAGCCTTAGACTCATATGCACTATTCTCTTTGCATGATTTGTATTAATTCTAATACATATAGGGAGAAAAACCTCTTTAAAATCATGAAGCATTTAAAATATGAATTATTTTCTGATTAAGTTTCTTGCAGGTAGTCTTGTTTCCAGGTCTCACCCTGTTTCAGAACATATATTCTTTTGTACTGAGTGGTACTGGGTGGTACTAAGACAAGGAAAATAATGAGTTATAAGGAACCTAAAACAACCCAAAAAAGTAAACAGTTGGAAAAAAAAAAAACCCACTATTTTCACAAAGTCCTATTTAAGAATTAAGTTTGCTGAGGAGAAATTTTTTGACAAGCCCAGCTGAGGAAGAGTCCGAAACTGCCAAGGACTTACATATGGAAGACAGTTATTCTGAATAAGAAAGGGAAGGATGTTCTGGTCATTCTGGTGGGTGGTGGGAAGAGTATGAGGAAGGAAGAAGAAGAGGCAGACCAGGTATAATATGAGAAACTGACTGGGTGTTCAGCACGGTGGCCTTTCCTATGACT
This sequence comes from Puma concolor, assembly GCF_028749965.1. Taxonomy (NCBI): domain Eukaryota; kingdom Metazoa; phylum Chordata; class Mammalia; order Carnivora; family Felidae; genus Puma; species Puma concolor. The sequence goes on from NC_141672.1 coordinate 77,979,364, forward strand.
CTCCCTAACCCCAGCTGGTAGTCAGGTTAATAAACCCACACAAAACTGGAATTACTTTGGTTTTGGATAAAATGTTGAAGGAGATGAGTCTCACATCCAGACTGGTGTGATCAAAATAAGACAGGAGGTATATTCAGGGATTGGAAGAGAAAAGCACACACGAACATGTTTGATGGTGTGTGTGTGTGTGTGTGTGTGTGTGTGTGTGTGTGTAGGGAGAGAGTGATGGGTGCTTTAGACACCTGAGCACTGTGAATCTGGGGGTCAGGGACAAATTTACCTATATCTGCAAAAGATAGAAACTGACCTGTTGACATCTGGCTTATATATGATTTTTCTGCAAAAAGGCCTGAAAATGTCTCACATTTTCCTGTTTCCATGCAACGGGCACAGGAATATTAATACATTATGGCCTAGTACAAATGATTTATGCAAGGTCTTTTAAGATCTTGTTTTCTATTTGCTTCATTGAAATGTATTTCTAAAAATACTCCCTGGGATATGGGAAACATATCTGTCTCTCAAATTTGCATATGACCATTAACCTCCTATAATTTTATATCACTATATGTCCAACACATATATGGATTCTAGTTCTTGAGAGGCTGTCTTTGACCAGGTCTCATAATCCTAAATAGTTTTGTCAGGGCCTGCTTCATCTCCTTATTCCGGAGGCTATAGATCAAGGGATTGAAAAGTGGAGTCATCACAGAATAAAATAAAGTCACAATTTTCTGAATCCCTGCTGGATTGCCTGCTGTTGGACTCACATACATCACCATGATGGAGCCATAGAACAGGGACACCACAGCCAGATGGGAGCCACACGTGGAGAAGGCCTTATGCCGACCTTCTGCGGAGGGGACCCTCAGCACAGCTCTGATCACCAAGGTGTAGGAGCTGGTAATGAAGAGGAAGGTGGAGAAAATGAGGACTGAGTTAAAGATGGCACAGATGATCTCAGTGGCAGGAGCTGCCACACAAGACAGATTCATAAGGGGTCCTGGATCACATAAAAAATGATCAATTGTATTGGGACCACAAAAAGGAAGCTGGGAGATGAGGTAAACTGGGAGGAGAAAACAAGAGAAGCCACACACCCAGCACCCAGCTCCTATTCTGATGCAGCGCTGAACTGTCATGACAGCGGGGTAATGCAGGGGCCTGCAGATAGCAAGGTATCTGTCAAAGGCCATGGCAGACAAGAAGAAGGTCTCAGTGGTGCCCATGGAGAAGAAGAAGTAGAACTGGATGAAGCAGCCATAGAAGGAGATGGAATTGGTCTCAGAGAGAAAGTTGGCCAGCATATTAGGGACAGTAGAAGTGACATACCAGATCTCCAGGAAGGAAAAATTGGCCAGTAGGATGTACATGGGAGTGTGGAGATGGTCATTCCACCACACTGCACAGATGATACACAGATTTCCCATTAATGTCAGGACATAGATCACACAGAAGATTGAGAAGAGGAGGATCTGGACCTCCCAGGTGCAAGGGAAGCCAAGAAGAATGAATTCACTGACAGGGTCAGAGTGGTTGTTTTCAGCTGGGATTTTCATGTTTCTCTCCCTCAAACTGCAATAACAAGACATTACCATGTTACAGATGACTTTGCAGAAGTTTTCTCATTAAGATAGTCTCTGATTTTCTTTACAATTCAATTAGCACAGGTTTAGATTTAACATTTTCAGCATTCTTTGACCCAGTGATATTGGGAGGAATAAGGCACTTGGAGATGTGGATGCTTATTACAGCTTTACCATCAGGATCACCATGCCCATCGTGGGCCATTAAACACCTGCCTTTGTTTAGTGTCCTCAGCACTATATAAAATTAATTAGATGCTTTCTTGTCATTGAGAGGCTTCAACCTAGGTCAGAAACATCAACTTAAAAGCAGTTATTTATTTTGAGAGAGAGAGAGAGAGAGAGAGCACAGGCAAGAGTAGGGGAGGGACACAGAGAGAAAGAAAGAATCCCAAGCAGCCTCCATGCCCAGCATGGAGCCTGACACGGGACTCGATCTCACAACTGTGAGATGATGACCTGAGCTGAAACCAACAGTCTGATGCTGTATGGACTGAGCCACGTAGTTGCCCCAGAAACCTCAACTTTTAATCAATGATGGCTTACAGCAAATTTTCTCTCCATATTTAGTGACATATGCAAAATTCTTCAAAGTACTCCTCATTTTTAACTTGGTTCTCTTTGCATTTAAAAAATTGTTGCTGAAGAGGAGTAAGTTTCTTATATTCTCACCTTGAATAACATTTTAAATGAAATTGGTATGAATGAATGAGGTTCAGACTAAACACTAATGATTCTTTTTTAACAGAGATTTTCCCTAACTAGAATACACAAGCTTCAGTCCTCAGCTGAAATTTATCACATGCAGGGAAAGTACCTCACAGTGACAGTTTATATACATTTTGCCAGGTAAACTAAAAATAATTATAGTGTTATGTCACTGAAAGCATTCTGAGATTTGAACAATTCGAGATCTGTGCATGGACTGTTCGGTTTCATTTCTCCTTGTATATTATTTCAGGCTTCTATGTCAGAGTTCCTCCTGATTGACCTGACCTGTATATGTTTTTTTCAGGACATAATCCTTGATATTTTTCCTTCTCCAACTATACTCTTCTGTAAGTGACCTGACACTAGCCCCTTGATATAAAAACTATGTGAGATAAAGCCAGATTTTTCTCTCCCTAGCTATGAAATCTCTTCTGCAACCTGGATTTTTCTACCCACTTTCTTACTTAACATCTCCATTTGATATCTAATGTAACATGCCTATGACTAAACTGTTTTTTCATTATTCTCCCCTCAGACTAGCCAATCCTTCTTTCTCTGCCATATCACTACATGGCACCTCCATTCACTCAGTTGCCCGGGCCATACACTTTGGCCACATCACTTCTATCCCTCTCACTACTCTACATCCCAAACCATCAGCAAATACTCTAGGCCTCATATTCAAAACATTCAGAATGTGCACAATTTTTAGCATTCTTATCAGCTTTCACCCTGGTGCACCCTACCATGGAATTCTCATTTTGACTACTTACAAAAACCTCTTAAATTGCTTGTTTCCATTTTTACATGCCAAGACTGTTAGTCACATAATAGCTAGATGACAGTTTTTTAAAAACCTGATCATGTCAACTACTTGCTCTCAATCTTTTAAACACAGGTAACATACCTCCCAATTCCTTTCCATGGCTAAGAAGGCCAATAAGGCCTTCCTCCATGTCCTAATTTCCCGCCACTTTTCCTCCTATTAGCCCCACTCCAGCCATACTGATACTTGATTATGCTATGTGTGGCCCATATCAAGGCCTGGAACGTCCCTATCTCACTCCTTCTCTCTGCTCTGCCAATATTCACATGTCTTAATTTGTTACTCGATTCCAGATTTCTGGTAAAAATCAGGAGGAGGACATTACTTAGCTCACCAACATATTCCCAGAAACTAGGACACTATCTGGTATGAGTGTTTATTAAACATTTGTTGTCTTAATCAATGAACATGCCTAATAGTAACCAATTGGGGAAATAAGTATCTATAGCCAGAGGAAAAAAGTTAAATGCAAATACTGGAAAACTCCAGTTGGCTAAAAACAAAAGCAAGACAACAAAGATTTTGTTTGTTATGAGGATGCACCATCAGTCCAAGTAAACAGGAGGACGCCCATGACAGGAGCCATCTTTTTTTAATTTTTTTTTTTTTAATTTTTTTTTTCAACGTTTATTTATTTTTGGGACAGAGAGAGACAGAGCATGAACGGGGGAGGGGCAGAGAGAGAGGGAGACACAGAATCGGAAACAGGCTCCAGGCTCCGAGCCATCAGCCCGGAGCCCGACGTGGGGCTCGAACTCACGGACCGCGAGATCGTGACCTGGCTGAAGTCGGACACTTAACCGACTGCGCCACCCAGGCCCCCCGACAGGAGCCATCTTAAGACAACCCTATTTGAATCATCTTTCTTTAGGTCTCTCTCATCCACTCTGTTTTGTGTTGTGAGCTTTCTTATTGTTGCTAAGTAATAATCATGCTGTAAGGATGTGTGTATTGTGTGTGTATACTGTTTCTTGCTGTCTTCTGTCTCTAATTGTCCCTATCTTTAAATGTTTTTATTAGATGGCCTTTACAACATTTCCCTCTCATTTTTAAATAGGTATGTGAACTGTTTTAAACTATTCCCTCTTAAAGGGAATGTGTTTATAGTCTATAAATGACATCCCCCCGCCCCCACCATGTCCTTTAATAGAAAAATGTCCTGGTATGCCTGGGTGGCTCAGTCAGTTAAGCATCTGACTTCAGCTCAGGTCATGATCTCACCGTTCGGGAGTTTGAGCCCCACGTCAGGCTCTGTGCTGACAGCTCAGAACCTGGACCCTGCTACAGATTCTGTGTTTCCCTCTCTCTGTGCCCCTCCCCAGCTTGCACTCTGTCTCTCTCTCTCTCAAAGATAAACATTAAAAACAATTTTTTTAATAAAAAAAGAAAAATGTCCATCTCTTGCCCCATATTCAGGGTCAGGAAATCCGGTATATATAATTTGAACAAATAATAATGTATAGAATGAAGTTTTCATTTCACAATTTATTCTTGGCCCATGTGGTTCAGCTAACATCTCAACTAAAATACTGTTATTTTTATTAACTATATTTACTGATATATTTATAAATAAAACACATGTGACCTACGATTTATTTAGACCAGTTCTGATGCTGGAGGCTATGTTATGTAGTTGAGAATGTAACCACTGTCTATTAGGAGGAAGCTATTTTAACTCACATTTTCATATGGAGAAAACAGAAGACAGGGTTAGAGAAAAGTGAAAAAGACATTACAAAGAAATCTGAGCTATGCCTTACCTAAAGCTGTTATGCGAGGATTATAGAATCTGGTAGAGGGGAGATGTTCTCTTTCTCCTGGAGTCAGTTTCAACCTCCTTGTTCTCTCATTTCAGTAGGAGAAAGTGTGCAGCCAAACTAATCACAGTGGGGTGCTTGCATCCACATTCCTTAGCAGGCTTCTGAAAGAGGGTGAGTGTTGGAAGGTAATATTATCAAGAATAGGGTCACCTTGGTTGCTTAGCCCATTAAGCATCTGACTCTTGATCTCAGCTCAGGTTATGATCTCACAGTTCGTGAGTTCAAGTCCCAAATCAGGCTCTGAGCTGACAGGGTGGAGCCTGCTTGGGATTCTCTCTCTCCTTCTCTCTCTCTCTCTCTCAAGATAAAAGAATAAATATTTTTAAAAAGTTATCCAGAATAGCAATTATTTGAAGCCCATACAGTGACTGTATTGACCTTCTCAAGCTGGTTACATGAAGTTGCAAAGGGCACTGTGGTCTCTCCTGATTTGGGAATGAGTGATTACACCCCTGCTTCTAAAGGAGGGTATATAGCAAACCCATTCTGAGCCATGATTATTCCATTCTCCATGGTCCATCTTGGAGGTGTGGTGATCCAGAACACTCTGTGTGTGCACTCAGGCCTTACTTTCAGCTGCATGTACTTTTGAATATATGTGCCAAGGTTTGCTTCTGACCCTTCTGGATTATCTGACTTTTCCCAGAGGACTCATCTAGGAATATAATGATAAAGTTTTGGCTAGATCTCAGAAAGCATTTCTTTAACTGAGGTCTAAATTGATCCAACCTCTAGGGGAAAAGAGGCCTGAGTCTAAGCTGAAGAATGAGTTGGCCTTAAGCCTTGGATCAGAGTGTTAAATATAATCAGAAGCACCTGTGTATATGTTTATAGTAATGCAGCTGTGTTTTCTCGCAAAAAGACACTAAATTTAAGGATGAAAATGTAGGAGCAAAGGGTTCTACTTTTGAGGCAGTACCATATTGTTTTGATTACTAACACTTTGTAGTATACTAACACTTTGCAGGTCTCCTTGAAATCTGAAATTGTGATGCCTCTGGCTTTGTTCTTTTTCAAGATTGCTTTGGCTAGGGAGCTTGTACTTTCATCCACTTTTTCTGGGAATCTGTTATTTTTTTCCTTTAGAAAAAATTATTGGAAACAGATCATATGTACACATTTTTAAGATGTTTGGCACACAATTTCGTATTTTGATTTGATGGTCTTTCCACTAGAAAAGTCCTCAGGTGGGGCTGAGGAAACATTTCAAGTGAAGTTTCACCATTGAGTTTATGTTGAGTTTATGAAGAGAGTCTCCTGGGGCGCCTGGGTGGCTCCGTCGGTTAAGCATCCAACTTCGGCTCAGGTCATGATCTCACAGTCTGTGTGAGTTCAAACCCCGCATCAGGCTCTGACCTGAGCGCTCAGAGCCTGGAGCCTGCTTCCAATTCTGTGTCTCCCTCTTTCTCTGTCCCTCCCCCACTCATGTTCTGTCTCTCTCCTCTCAAAAATAAATAAACGTAAAAAAAATAAAAAAAATATGAAGAGAGTCTCAAAATTTAGTTCAGGCAAGATATAAAGACAGTAGAGAAAGTTGAACTGGAGGATGAAGCAGAGGAAAAAGCACTAAAACAAAAAATGAAGTCTTGATAGTTTTGTGTTCAGAATATAGTGATGGAGGCAGGAAGTTCCATTGACCCTTACTGCTTTCTTATTCCTCTCCTATGGTAAGGCCTCCAGTTCCCCATTATGAAGTGAGCAGTAACCATATGTCTCCCTTCCAGGTCTTAGAGAAGATAGAAAAAGGCAGGAGACCAGTCGGGTGCTCTGGCAGAGAGAGATGTCAGGAAACCACAGTGAAGGGCCTGTGTGGACAACCACAGTGATTGTCCTCCTGACAGGGTCTGGCTTATTCAGTAACTCAGGCCTTTGGGGAAAGGAGGATTTGGTATTAAAAGATACTTTACCTTTTAAAAGCCCTTGAGGGCTTTTCTGTCTTCCACTTGAGTTTGCCCTGTGGATAACATGCCTGGGAGATCACATAAAGCTGGCTCTGGAAGCACTGAAGCTCCCTTTCCTTGAGCACCAGACTTGTGTATGCTTCAGAGTTTAGTGAAGAGTTCAGAAGAGGCTGGAGAAAGGCCAGGGGATTCGTTGTCAAGATGACTTGACCTTGCAGAACTGTCAACCTCATTGTGAATGTCACTCAACATACTTGATGCTGAGTCCGTCTATTTCTATGGCTATTCCTTTGCATTTATTTATTTATTTATTTATTTATTTATTTATTTATTTATTTATTTATAAATGAAAGGTAGCTGTTTTATTGCTGAGAGAAAAATGTAAACAAGAAAGTCTACAATTCTTTTTACTCACGCACTGCTTTTGTAGTAAAGTTCCAGATATCAACTTTAAAGGTACTTACTTACAAGGGTAAATTCTTCTTAACATACGACCATTTACTGTGCGGTGGACACTTTTTCATAGAAATAATACACAGAAGTGGAATATATTCTTATAGAGTACAAGAAGCTTAAAACATGGTATTAACAGAGAATGATACTGTATTTTACTGTAAAATATTATAAAAGTGATACAATTTTTTGGCTCATAAATGTTTAACTACTTGATTTGGACAAGGGAATGAAAAAAGCAGCAAGACAGTCCTGGCCTTAAGATTTCTCTGTATTCTGGGCACCTAGGTGGCTCAGTTGGTTAAGCGTCCAACTTCAGCTCAGGTCATGATCTCGTGGTTCATGTGTGGCTCTGTGCTGACAGCTCAAAGCCTGGAGCCTGCTTAAGATTCTGTGTCTCCCTCCCTCTCTTTCTGCTCCTCCCTTGCTTGCACTTTGTCTCTCTCAAAAATATTAAAAAAAAAGATTTCTGTGTATTCATTTTTCTTTCACATTACTTTAATTAGCTGATACACATAAGTGACAACTGTAGAAGCCTGGATATCCATCAACACAAATGAAGGAATAATGTTTGTTTCCAAGGCATTATATGCCCCAGTGGCAGAACCTGAGTTATTGTAAAATTTATTTTCATGCTCAAATGCTTCAAATTTGTGTGTGTGTCTCAAGATATGAATATTCACATCAAACTCCCTCTGCAACAGGGCTAAGGTGGCCATATTCCCCATAGAGTAACATGATACCCATGGATCAAATTAATTTTGAACTGCCAACAGTCACAACTTTCTGTTCTGGATAATTCAGATTCTCATTGAAGTCTCCTCTCACAACATGAACATCACTGGCCAGAGTCTTGAGATAGTCTTAACTCTCTTTGGGGCAAAGGTTTCCAGTACAGAGAGTGTGTTGACTCTTTCCTGGGACCTGCAGTTTTTTTTTGTTTTTTTTTTTTAATTTTTTTTCAATGTTTATTTATTTGTGGGACAGAGAGAGACAGAGCATGAACGCGGGAGGGGCAGAGAGAGAGGCAGACACAGAATCGGAAACAGGCTCCAGGCTCCGAGCCATCAGCCCAGAGCCCGACGCGGGGCTCGAACTCACGGACCGCAAGATCGTGACCTGGCTGAAGTCGGACGCTTAACCGACTGCGCCACCCAGGCGCCCCAGCCTGCAGTTTTTTTAAATGTAGCCAGCAAACTTGTTGGACTGATATGGAATGTGTAGGTCTCCTAATACCAACACCAAATGAAGAGAGAACAGTCTTCATCTTTAGACAGGGATTCTTTCAGATATGGATTGGAGTACTTGGTTAATGTGGGAAGCATCCTGTCACTGGGCTCAGCTTAGTCACCACAACTGCTCCTGCCTTCTTTCTTGGGCTCCTCTGCAACCCTCTTGCATTTTAGAAAAGCCCTTCCTTCCTTCCTTCCTTCCTTCCTTCCTTCCTTCCTTCCTTCCTTCCTTCCATCCTTCCTTCCTTCCTTCCTTCCTTTTCTTTCTTTCTTTCTTTCTTTCTTTCTTTCTTTCTTTCTTTCTTTCTTTCTTTCTTTCTTTCAGAAAAAGTTTTTTAGTGTTTATTCATTTTTGGGAGAGAGAGTGAGCATGAACAGGGGAGGGGCAGAGAGAGAGGGAGAGAGAATCCAAAGCAGCTCTAAGCTCTGAGCTGTCAGCATGGAGCCTGATGTGGGGCTCAAACCTATGAACCCATGAGATGATGACCTGAGCCAAAGTTGGCCATTTAACCAACTGAGCCACCCAGGCACCCCAAGAAAAGCTGTTTCTTGAGCTCACACTGCATTCCGTCACTGTCAGTCCCTGACAGGATGACAGGATGTCCTGTTATTCTTGGTCTTCCCTCTCTATTCTAGTATGTAGGAGATTTCAAAGTCTGTAATAGATCTCAGACCAAAGAGACACAATGTCACTGGGCAGAGATCCTAAGAATATAGACTAATTTTAGACTGTGGAGTGAACATTCTTTGTCCTTAGGAAATTAATTTTAATGGCATTATCTGAGTCGTCACTCAGATTTTCCACAAATGACAGTTCCTCATTTGGCCAGTTAAATTGTGGCAAGCTTTAACCCAGATGTTTCCCCTTAATCTCTGCCTAGCCCCTGTCTAGCTTGAGGCCTCTCTGGCTTCCCCTGGAGAAGGCCAGGATCTCTATGTAGGGAGAGTCTCCATTTTTTGCTTTCTTCCTTATCACTTTCTACTTTGTCCAGAAAACTTAAGTTGTAGTAGGGTAGCAGTTAATTTACCCTTAAGCAGAGGAAATGGAGCTCAGTGGAGACAGAGTTGAAATTTCTTAGGAAGGATTCTCCTGTAACAAAGATATAAAAGCCTTTCTTCTGTGATTCTTTCTTCCATATTGGCCTCTTCACTCTCACACATAGGTGTGACACCTCTGTTAAGTTAAAGGTGGGAAGAGCCAGGGCAAAGGGAAGAGTGCTTTGTTAACTTCTTCTCCCAAATCTGCATTTTTTTTCTAATTTCCCTCTTACCAACTTTTTCTACTTCATGATTTCCTCTTTTCTAGTCTGATTTGGGGATTTCAGTTCTCACTGCATTTGCATTATATCCTTCTGACATTTGAAAGAAAAAGACCCTTCTTCATTTTCCAGGAGAATTTTCTTTCTTCCTTGCAAGAACAACCCACTATGTCCATCATTTCTATCTCTTTCCTCTCCATCTTCCCAGTAGTCTTAACATTAAGCTCCTTTGTAGCAGGAAATTGAAGAAGACCCCATAATATTATAAGAGAGAATTTATCCTATACACTGAGGAAGTTTTGAAATAAGAGCCGGGACTGAATTTGGGTCATTTAGTATCCCAAAGATAGAAAGGTTTCCCACACTCTGAGTCCTATCATGCTTGCTTTGATTGAAACTCTCTTTAAATTTTTTTGCCTGTTTTTGGAGTAACAATTACATAAATTTTATTATAGAGATATTAGAATATTTTTTAATCTATCTTCCCAATAATTCATTTTTCTTAAGTACTACATGAAGTACTTTTGTTTGTTGAAGTTTGGGAAACAAATTTATATTTAATTTTTCCATACACATTTATGAGTTTTGATTAAATTCTTAGGCAGTGTGGTGCCTCATGTTTTTTGTTGTTGTTTCTGTTCTTAACATTTTTGTTTTTCAAGACTTTTCTCTTGAATCAGTTTCTCTTGCTGTTCATTTGGATATGAATATTTGCTTGAATATCAACCTCCTAAAGTGGTATGATTGAGAAAAGGGTATATTTCTAAATTTCCATCACTGTAGTCATTTTCTCCTTTTTTGCTCAATCCATGCATGGCAGAGGTACATTAGCTTCATGCTTACTACTTACTATCCATTTTTCTTATCTTTCTGCTTAATACAGTCTTCTATTCTGGTGACAATGTGCTCAGCTTGAGAAATCAAATGGTGTAGTCTCCTTTATATAGGGGTCATTGAGTGGCACACTTCTGTTCAGTTATAAGTGGAGTAGAGATTGGCCTCCTTCTTGAAGTCTGCCACTTTAGCTCCTATCTTAAGACAATAAGGTGATTTTGGGGATGAAAATACTAAGAAGAATTTATCAAAAAGCCAGGAGTCCCTCAGGACATCTTGGAACTGCCTACCTCTGAACTGGCATAGACTATCTATCTCTAGAAGTATATATGTGAGGGAAAAAACCCCAAATATTTACCTTGTATAAGTTGCTGTTACCTGGATTTCTGTTATACACAACTGAATCTAAGGCTAATATATTCAACCATTCTGGGTTCCTGGGTAGATCTTGAGTTTCCTTTTTGTTTTCCTCACTCAAGTGGGTAAAATCTGGAATGATTGAATTACTTAATAAAAAGTAATTATTGCTTCCAACTTTTAGAAATGGAAATATAGTTGACTTACAATATTGTATTAGTTTTAGGTATACAACATAGTGATTTAAAAATTATATACATTATGCAATGCTCAGCATAATAAGTATAGTTACCATATGTCATGATACATGTTATTACAGTATTATTGACTGTATTCCAATTCTTTCATTCTGGATTATCTGCTTCTTTTTGAGATAGTTGAATGATCATTTAAAAAAATGGCTCTATTTTTATTATGATGACTTAAAGTATATATTTTGACAGAGCAAGAAATGGCCTGTGTTCTTTAAAAGAGATGGACATTTGAAACAGGTTGTTTTAAAAAAACAGAAGTGCATAAAAGGCAAGTGTTGAAAGCATAATAATTCAAGCTCTCTTTTAATGAAAAGTTGTTCTTATACTAATAATAAGCAGGGGCTTATGTGAGAGATAGAAAAATGTAGAGGAGAACTCCCCAGGGAAAATTTTCCTCTTTTTGAAGATTCACTTGATTGCATGGTATGTCTATTTCCTCCATTTTCTTTCTGTTCTGAGCATCTAGAACAAAAACTGCAAAGCCAGAGTTTTCTGCCAAGAATCTCTTTATGATTTACAGAAAGAGCTGATTTTGAGTGAAACAGAAGCATGAGGAAGCCAAATTTACTTCTCTCCACAATGTGACCCCACATGGAAGTCTTTGAGTAGCTCTGGAAAGGCACCTGTTATAAGGCTTACCAAAGACAGTAGCATTATCCTTTCTTAATGCATAAAATAGAAATCTTAGGTTAAAATATCTAAAGGAGTTGCTCTAAGTTATATATCCCTTTATAAACATTGATTTTTTAAACTGCACATCCTTTGTAAAATTAGATGAAGTATACATGCCTATCATGGAAAAATTAGGAAATAAACAGTAACATAAGAGAATCTAAACTACCCATAATACCATCACTCTATTTAAGTATGCTTATGTAATAATAGTGTTTCATGATCCGCCTTTTCATTCAGTAACATAATATTTTACCTATTGAATGTTTATTACATAAGTCTTCATGTAATGTGTGTAGTTACTATCTTAAAACAATTGAGGAGAAATTCCTATAAGCATATCTCCTACATGCATATCTCTTCTACAGTATTCATTTCCTAGATAAATCCAGCTTTTTGACCTGCATTGCCATGCAGTTCTGAAGGTAACTACATAGGACACAGCCAGGGTTTCCAGGAGAGAAGGTACGGCACAGTAGAATTCTTACTGATCTGGAAGTCAGCAAACTGCTTCCTTCACTTCCTTGTGTGACCTTGGACAACATACTTGCTTTCACTGGGTCTCATCTATGGAATGACTATGAGAATGTCTACCCTAATTCTGTCACAGAGTGTGTGAGGTTGAATTGAGAGAGTATGTCAAAGTATTTTGTAAATGATAAAGAGCTTTCCAAGTGCAAAGTATTAATATTAACTGAAATCAATCAATCATATAGACTATGTATAAGATTCTATTCTAATTAATCTCCTTTATTCATGACAGCGTTTCTGTGAGGGAAGTATTATCATTAGCTCTAGTTTATAGATTTAAAAAATCAAGAAAGAAAGGATAACTTGGGTAAGCTCACACAGTTAGCGATAGTACTTAAATTTGTAACCAATTTATTTTTCAGAGTGTTGGCCCTTCTCCTTGATAGTAGCAGGAAAGTGTGAGCCTTGTAGTTAGCCCACCTGGGATCCAAATACTATCTCTGACTATGTAAGTTTCTCCTTGTGCCTGTTTCATTATTGGAAAATCAGAGATACTATAACACCGACCTGACCTCTTTGGGTTGTTATGAGTAGAAAATAAAGACTTATTTGTAAAGGACTTGGAACAGGTGCCAGGCCCCAAACAAGTGACTCAAAATGTTAATTATTATTCTTGTCAATAAGGATAACCCTTTCCATAAGAGCTAACCCTGTGGTGGTGAATTTGCACATCTAAACTTGTTAAAGTAATAAATGCACTTTCTCTTTTCCTATGATATTTTTTCCCCACGTGTCCATGCTCTTACTTTTCCTAAAATCTTGAACATACATAATTTTTGGCTTTATGAATAGCTTTTACTTTGTGAGGAAGTTAGTTACAGTTGAGGGATATTCAACATTTAGCTTACCAAGGGTTTAAAGGCAGTTAGTAAACATCACGACTACATTTGAAAGTGAAAACTAGACATGTTTTTTTTTTTCATTTTTCCCAAGAAAACTAACAATAGGTTTTTAACTATGATCTTGCTTTTTTTTTTTTTTAAGTTTAAATGCTCAGAAAAGAAAGAACACTATCTTCTTACTGCTCTCCCTAAAACCGTTTCTTTCTCCCTCTATTTTTGGGATGCAGTTTGGCTTTGAGAAAATATTGTATAAAATGGTAGTGGTATATCAAATAATTTAATACTATGGAAAGGATTGTGAACCAATCATAATATTTGGAATTGTAAGAAGGGATCATTGAAGAGTTAGTGACTGCGTAAATGTATTAACTGAATAAACCCAAAGTGGAGATTTTTAACATTATGGTGGAAATATTTTCTGCCTTGACTACCTATTCTTCAGCTCTTTGATTTTCGGATCTCAGGAACCTTAAAAGTCACATACCCTGGGAAGGGGTATAGAATTAGAAAACATCCTCAAAGGACTGGTTAAGTGAGAGATACATGGCAGGGTTCTGGTAAGTAAAATTGACTAAGGAGCTCAACAATTTCTCATATCAAAGGGAAAAATAATTGTTCTATCTAGAAAGTCTGTTTCAAAAATCACAAATCAAAAATGTGCAAATCTTTCAAACTGAGTAATCCATTTCTTTACCAGGAAACTGTTCTAAGATAAAAGCCCCAGAGGGAAAATTGATATATGCATATAGTAGTCTTACATCCTGGATTTTATGGGGGCAGTTTTTGGATTAGATGATGAGTCCAATCCAGTTTGAAAACATCATTATGGCAAATCTTTATGAAGATTTAATTGAGGTATTAATTTTTACACTAAAATAGTGGATATAATGTAATGTATAATGAAAGGATTGGTGGTAGATGGAAGGAAGATCTGGATCCCTGGATAATAATGAAGTGGTCATTATTGCATAATGGTGGCATTCATTTTTCTCCTAATCCCCCTTCTGGAAATTCCCTTTCTTGCACAAGTCAGCTTCAAGCTACTTGGAAGGACAATCCTCCTTCTAGGAAAATATTCATCTCACCACATAAGAAATTACAATCCATACCATATTAGTAGGAATGGAATGTTATATTTCCTAAAAAAACAATAATTATAAAAACTTGCTATAGTATAGGAACGAGTTTGATGTTATAGTAAGCAAAGCATATGTATAAATGAAAATACGTTACAGGGATTGAATTCTAGATGCTTTTCTTCTTTACTGATTTTCCTTAATGTTATTTTTACACTGTTTTAACAACAAATAACAGTGAACTGTCACTTACTTTTTTAAACTTAGGTAATTTATTATAAAGTAGATCATTTCCCTCTCTAGTTTTAGTAGGAGATATCCTATCATCTAAAACCTAATTAATTGACCAATTAAGCTTTTGGTAGCACTTTGTCTAGGTAAAAGTATTGGCAATCAGAATACTGTATTTCGGAGTATTTTGATTGATGTTGTTAGAATTAGAATTTGCTCCTTAAGGAGCTTAGAAAGAGGTAATGTGTAAGGAAAACAAATGACATATGTCTAAATGTCTTTAGGCTACCATAGCATTACTGTCCCATAGAAATTTTGGATAATTGCTTTTAACGGTTTATTTGCCAGGGGTGACCACATCACCAAAATAAAACAGTCAAATATGAAAAGAATGACAAACAGAAAAAAATACATTTCCTTCTTTTATTTACAATCAGACAACCAAACAAAATGACGTAATTTTATTGATCCCAGAACTGTTAATCTAAATTATCAAATAGAACACAGATATTTTCATATGAACACTCCAGAAAATACCTAGATGTGTACATTCCTTAGGTCATATATACTCTAAATGGCAAAGTGGAACCCAGTACTTCCATGTATTTATATATAACCTGGCCACTTTATGATTATAAGTGGCCTCATAGATGCTTAATTTCATAAGATGATATAGTTAATATCACTAGACTTATATTTGAAGATTTGAATAACTGTATAACCCTGACTGCTTTTTGTGAGACTATACTGACCTGATAATGGAGGGATCATCAAGTGTATCTTGGATTATGTTGAGATGCCCCAGAACTTTCCTCAGGGCTGCCTTTATCTCCTTATTCCGGAGGCTATAGATGAGGGGGTTGAAGAGTGGGGTTACCATAGCATAGAACAAAGTTGCAACTTTCTGTATACCAGCAGAATGTCTGAGTCTAGGGCTCACATACATGACCATCAAGGAGCCATAGAAGAGTGATACCACAGCCAAATGAGACCCACAGGTAGAGAAGGCCTTATGTCTCCCAGTGGCAGAAGGCATACGCAACACAGCTAATAAGACAAGCGTATAGGATCCAAGGATGAAGAGGAAGTTACCAAAGATAACTAATGAGCTTAGAGTGTAGCAAAGCTGTTGGGTTGTTGGGGCAGAGGCACATGCCAATGCAAACAGTGGCCCTGGGTCACACACAACATGGTCAATAATGTTCGGACCACAGAAGGGCATCTGAGAGATGAATACAATGGGGATCACGAACCACAGAAATCCACAAACCCAGCAGATAATGACCAGTTTGGTACAGAAATGCCCAGTCATGATATTAGGGTAGTGCAAGGGACGGCAGATAGCAAGGTACCGATCAAAGGCCATGACGGCCAAGAGGAAACATTCAGATGTTCCCAAAGAGAAAAAGAAATAAAATTGGAGGAAACATCCAGCAAATGAGATGGTCTTTTTATCTGAGAGGAAGTTGACCAACATCTTGGGGACTGTAGAAGAGACATACCAGATCTCTAGAAAGGAGAAATTCCCCAGGAATCTGTACATGGGGATGTGGAGTCTCCATTCACACCACAGAGCACAGACAATGGCCCCGTTCCCTGTTACAGTCAAAGCATACATTGTAGTAAAGAGTGAAAATAGGAGGATCTGAATTTTCCACTCACAGGAAAAACCTAAGAGTATAAATTCTCTTACAGAAGCAAAGCTGGAATATGGCTCAGAGACATTCATTGAGTCACTAACCTGCAAGATCAAGAGACATATTGTTATCAGTTAGGACTGGTTTCAAATGTGCTCCTTTTTCAGGGTAAAGAGAAGACAATGAACATGGGGTCATCAGGAAGAGAATGTAGTCTACTTGTTCTTGGCTATATACTCTGAGTTTTGGGCGTAGTAGGTAGCTGGCTGCACAGAAACAAACTTTTGCCTGCTTCTGAATCTCTCCCTCATAGTGCCACCATGATAGAACTAGGCAAAATTAAACTCACTTTGTAAAGCTTGTTATTTTTGGGTGGGGAATGATCTATGATAGTTTCTGAGTAGCATATAACACAGAGTTAACATTTAGTTTCTTATCCTAAACCCATTTTATAGTGCAAGAGACTCAGTAAAGAAGGTTTTAATTTTACCATTAACATCTCAATTAAATATATTACTTAACATATCATTTAAATATGAAAAGAAATGGACATATTGTATAGCAATTTGGCAGTAAGTTTAAAGCCAATATCCCTGTATTTTGGTTGTTACTGCTGTTAACTTAAGCATCGTAAAAATGTAATTCTATAATTTTACTTACCAACACTGACTTTTAATATTGCATTTCTTCAGTGTCTTCTGTAGGAAGCAGTGGCTTTAAGTTTTCACTTAATCTTTCACCTATAAAAGTTTGCAAAATAACAGCTAGGTATGGTACTTTTTTTGAAGTCTTTTTCTTTCCATAAAATTTGGGATTGATTTTTCTTATATGCTTGTTGAAATTAAAAATTTGTACCAGATGGGGTGCCTGGGTGGCTCAGTTGGTTAAGCGACTGACTGTGGCTCGGGTCATGATCTCGCAGTTTGTGAGTTCGAGCCCCGCGTCAGGCTCTGTGCTGACAGCTCAGAGCCTGTAGCCTGCTTCAGATTCTGTGTCTCCCTCTCTCTCTACCCCTCCCCTGCTCACGCTCTGTGTCTCTCCATCTCTCAATAATAAATAAATATTAAGAAAACTTAAAAAAATTGCACCAGAAAAGAGAAGTCAAATACTTTTTCTTTAAGTACACTTACTTTATCCTACATTCTCATGGAAAAGGTGTCAGGGATCTGAGTTTCCTGAGTGTGTGTGCGTGTGTGTGTGCATGCGTGCGTGTGTGTGTGTGTGTGTGTGTGTGTGTGTGTGTGTGTTGTGTGGCAATATGCAGGGATGTGAGTTCTGAAAGTTGTAAAGGCTTACATTTGGGTCACAAACACAAAATTTTCAAAAACAAATTTACTTCTAAACTATTGCCCATACCAGTGCACTGAGAAGTCTTTTATAATGATTTGGTGGAAGCTGTCTTTGTGCTTTTAGTAGCATGTATCTATTTTTTAAACGTTGCCAAACAGGAATATTAAAATTAAGAAATTCTGGAATGAAAGAGAATTGACATGGAGGTGTCATGACTTTCTGCAGTGCTCAAAAGGTAAAAATACCATAGTTTTGACATCTACCAAATCTCTAGGGGACCTGGGTGATGAACCATATACTTCTTTGTCCAGCTGGATAAAGAGTTTTATTGCTTCACAAAAATTAAGAATGTACTTTCTTTATCACACGTTCTCCTGGGACTTGGCCTCTATGGCATTAGGAAAGTTCTTCTCTAAGCTGATGGATACTTAAAAAGTTAATGATTGCATGTTCTCTGAGGAGTCAGTAAAGAGTGACAACTTCTCTGAGGCACTATTATTTACAAATAGTTTGCCTACCTGGAATACGGATTCTAAAAAGTTTTTAGAAGACAAAATTTGAGGAACAATAAAGCAAAATGTGTCACCAGAAGTTTTTTTTAATTTTTTTAATGTTTATTATGAGAGAGAGAGGGAAACAGAGCATGAGTGGGGGAGGGACAGAGAGAGACGGAGACACAGAATCCAAAGTACGCTTCAGGCTCTGAGCTGTCAGTACAGAGCCCGATGCGGGGCTCGAACTCACAAACTGCGAAGTCATGACCTGACCTGAAGTTGTACACTTAACCGACTGAGTCACCCAGGTGCCCTTACCAAAAGTTTTGATATGAGCTTCAGGAACACTTCTAATGTCTGTGCACATGTTGGAAGATACAGAAATGAAGTACAGTGAGCTTGATGAGGAAAATGTCGAGGTATAGAACACTGTAGGACATTGACAATAAAATTTGTAGAAGTTAGAAGTAGCTTTTAAAAGGACAGCTTGTCAGAATTCTTTAGGTAGGAGAGAAAAGAACAAGAAGTGTCAGTTTTTTAAGTTAACTGACTGCAATACTACAGAGGAACATGTGGCTTCCCAGTTAATATGAGAGGAGTATTTGATGTCATTGATTGGTGTCCCCTTTTTACCTTATGGCATATGAAATTTATGTAGTATGACTAAAACCCCCAGGTGGGAATGATGCTCATACCACATAGTGTAAACTGATAGAGAATATTATGATTGTATTCCATAGGAACGCGGGTCTGTGGACCACAGAATGACTGAGGAATATCTAAAAACAAACTCCTCACATGGAAAGACTAAGGAGGAAAAATGGTATTTAGACCTTTATTACCTCTTAGTTATACTACTTCAGGACTTAGAAACTCCTAAAACATAGCCTTGATCTTATTACTTGCCTGATAAAAAACATCAATGGTTTTATTCAGAAATTCTCAAGTTATCCATAAATTGGTATCAATTTTCTTACCTTTCCTTACTCCCTTTTATACATAGATCGGACAGCATTTTATTCTCTAGATAGCTTTGAATTTCCCATATTCATTTCTTTGTGGTCTCTCTGTTTAGAATCTTCATTACTTCCATATACACCTGCAAGAACCCCATCTATCCTTCAGGGTCTATTTCAAATGACATTTTTCCGTAATGCTTTTCCTTATTCCCCTAACCAAAGCAACTTTTCCATCTCTGAATTTTTATTTAACCATCTTTGTATCTTTCCTAAAACATTTGTCACAAGCTGCTGTATGTTATCGTTATTTGTGTACTTATCTTTTCTCTCCTCCCACATTGTTAAGTCTTTTAAAGTTGAGAACAAACATCAATCAACTTAGAATTAATCAAGGTGAAAAAATACATGCATCTACTGGTCCTCATTAAATATTTGTCATATAAATGACATTTTAAAAATTATATGAGTTTTATTATTTGTAAAAACAACACCTGGCATACCAAAGTTAATAAAGACAACTCCAAGGTGCATGACTGCATTATCCTCTATTTACAGATGTGAAAGAAATTTGGAGGAAGGGAGAAATCTATATAGGTTAAAACTCCCTATGACAGACATCTTAGCTCATTGAAGAGGGCTTGAGGTATGACGTAGAATAATGCTACTCAAAGTATGGTCAGTGCACCAATGCAGTCCTCAAATTGTTACCAGTCCATGGCAAATACAGAAATCAAGAGTAAGCATTTAAACACACACACACACACACACACACACACACACACACACACACACACACTATTAACAGTAGACTAATTATGGAAAGAACCCAAATGTCCTTTACTGATGAATGGATAAAGAAGATGTGATATACATACACAAGAACTATTACTCAACCATAAACAAGAATGAAATCTTGCCATTTGCAATAACATGGATGGAGCTAGAGAGTATTATGGAAGGGAAATACATCAGTCAGAGAAAGACAAATAGCATATGATTTCACTCATATGTGGAATTTAAGAAACAAACTAACATGGGGAGAAAAAAGAGAGGCAAACAAAGAAACAGACTCTTAACTATAGAGAATAAACGTATGGTTACCAGAGGGGAGGTGGGTGGGGAATGGGCTACATAGATGATGGGGATTAAGGAGGTCACTGGTGATGAGCACTGGGTGTTGGATGGAAGTGTTGAATCACCATATGGTACACCTGAAACTAGTATCACACTGTATGTTAACTAACTGTAATGTCAATAAAAAGCTGAGAAAGAAAACACTATGAAATAAAAACATTTATGGGAAACAAGTTTTATGTGTGTTTAATAATACAGAATGGGCTATATATATGTTTTTATATTTCAGTTTCTACTTATTTTCACTTTACAAAATTGTCAACTAATGAATTGGAAAAAAAAAAGCTAGGCTTCACTTAAGGTAGTTTCACAAGCATTGAATTAGAGGACAAATGAATTTACTTTTATTTTTTATTTTTTAATACTTTTTTCAAAATTTTTAATTATTTTCATTTTGAGTATAGTTGACATAATGTTACATTAATTTCAGGTGTGCAAATTAGTGATTGGACAAGTTTACATATTATACTGTGTTCTGCACACTTATAGCTATAATCTGTCCTGTTACATTGCTACTACAGTATCACTGAATGTATTCCTTATGCTCTGCTTTTTATTCCTGAGTTGTTAAATCCGTAGGTGGAGACCTGTATCTCCCCCTCCCCTTGATCAATTTTGCCCAGCTCCCCACCCCCCCTTCCTTTCTGGCAACCACTAGTTCTCTGTATTTATAGGTCTGATTCTGCTTTTTCTTAGTTTTTTTTTTTGTTGTTGTTTGTTTTTTAAGATTCTGTTCATGAGTAGAATCATATGATATTTGTCTTTCCTGGTCTGACTTATTTCACTCAGCATTATACTCTCTCGGTCCACCAATGTTGTCTCAAATGGCATAATCTATTGCATCCTTTTTTATGGCTATATAATATTCCTGTGTGTGTGTGTGTGTGTGTGTGTGTGTGTGTGTGTACGCACCACATTTTCCTTATCCATTCATCTATTGATGAACACTTAGGTTGCTTTCTTAGGTTGTCTTGACTATTGTAAATAATGGTGCAATAAGCATAGGAGGCACATATATCTTTCTGACTTAGTGTTTTTGTTTTCCCTGGGTAAATACCCAATAGTGGAATTATTAGATCATATGGTATTTCTACTTTTAACTTTTTGAGGAAACTCCATACTGTTTTCCACAGTGGCTATACCAATTTACATTAATAACCAATGGTGCATGAGTGTTCCTTTTCTCCTCATCCTTGCCACCACTTACTATTTCTTGTCCTTTTTATTTTAGTCATCCTAACAGATGTGAAGTGACATCTCATGGTGGTTTTGATTTGCATTTTTCTGATGATGAGTGATGTTTAGCATCTCTTCATGTGTCTGCTGGCCAACTGTCTTCTTTGGAAAAATGTCTGTTCAGATCCTTTGCCCACTTTTAAATTTGATTATTTTATTTAATTAATTAATTAATTAATTTATTTATTTGATGTTGAGTTGTGTAAGTTCTTTATAGATGTTGGATATTACCCCCTTATTGGATATATCATTTACAAATGTCTTCTTCCATTCAGAAAGCTGTCTTTTTATTTTGTTGATGGTTTCCTTCTCTGTACAAAAGGTTTTTATTTTGACATTGTTTCAGTAATTTATTTTTGCTGTTGTTTCTCTTGCCTCAGGAAAACTATCTAGGAAAATGTTGCTATGGCCAATGTCAGAGAAATTACTGCCTATAATCCCTTCTAGGTGTTTTATGGTTTCAGGTCTCATGTTTAAGTCTTTAGTTCATTTTGAGTTTACTTTTGTATATGGTGTAAGAAAGTGTTCCAGTGTCATTCTTTTGCATGTAGCTGTCCAGTTTTCCCAGAACCATTTATTGAAAAGACTGTCTTTTCCCCATGGTGCATTCTTACCTTCTTTGTCATGGATTAATTGGCCATATAAGTATGAGCTTATATCTGGGTTCTATCATGTTCTATTTTTTTTACTTTTCTATTTTATTTATTTTTTAAAGTTTTTTTTTTTTTATTTTTGAGAGAGGGAGGGAGAGAGCAAGCGAGCGAGAGAGAGAGATGAGTTAGTGCATGTGGGAGAGGCAGAAAGAGAGGAAAAGAGAGAGAATCCCAAGCAGGTTCCATACTGTCAGCACGGAGCCAATTTCGGGGCTCAGACTCACAAATTGTGAGATCATGACCTGAGCTGAGATCAAGAGTTGGGTGCTAACCTGACTGAACTGCCCAGGTGCTCCTCTATCCTGTTCTATAGATCTATGTGTGTATTTTGTGCCAGTACCATATTGTTGATAACTAGTATATCTTGAAATCTGGATTTGTGACACCTCCAGCTTCATTCTTTCTCAAGATTGCTTTGGCTATTTAGGGTCTTCTGTGTTTGCATATGAATTTTAGTATTCTAGTTTGGTGAAAAATACTGTTGGTGTCTTAACAGGTATTGCTTTGATTTTGTAGATTATTTTGGGTAGTATGGCCATTTTGATAATGTTAATTCTTTCAATCCTGAAGCTTGGGATATTTTTCCATTTGTTTCTGTCATATTGAATTCCTTCATCAGTGTTTTATAGTTTTCAGAGTACAGGTTAAGTACTCACCTCTTGGTTAAGTTTATTCTTAGGTATTTTATTCTTTTGTTTTTACTTTCTTTTCTTTTTCTTTCAAGTTTTTATTTAAATTCTATATTTCAGGTGTAGAATTTAGTGATTCATGAATTACACAAAACATCCAGTGCTCATCACAACAAGTGCCCTCACCTTTAGTAACCCTCAGTTTTTTCTCTAGACTTAAGGTTTCCTTCCTCATCTGTTTTTTGGAATAGTTTGAGGAGAATAGGTATTAGTTCTTCTTTAAAGTCTGGTAGAATTCACTTGTGAATGCATCTGGTCCTAGACTTTTATGTTTTGTTTGTTTTTTTCATTACCAATTCAATTTTGTTACTTATAATTGATCTGTTTAGATTTTCTATTTCTTCCTGGGTCAGTTTTGGGAGGTTATACATTTCTAGAAATTTATCCATTTCTTCTAGATTGACCAGTTTGTTGGCATATAATTTTTCATAGTATTCTCACAATCCTCTGTATTTCTGAGGTGTCAGTTGTCATTTATCTCTTATTACTGATTTTATTTATTTAGGTCTTTTCTCTTTCTTTTCTTGATGAGCCTGGCTAAGGGTTTTTAGTTTAGTTTAGTTTTTTTTTTTCCAGAAAACCAGCTATTGGTTTTGTTTATTTTTTTCTGTTGTTTTTTTAAGTCTTTATATCATTAATTTCTGCTCTGATCTTTAGTATTTCCTTTCTTCTACTCATGTTTGACTTTGTTTTTTCTTTTTTTTTTCTAGTTCCTTTAGGTGTAAGGTTAAACTGTTTAAGTTTTTTCTTGTTTCTTGAGGTAAGCCTGTTTGCTTTATATTTCCCTCGCAGAACCACTTTTTGCTGTGTCTCAATGATTATTTGGACTGTTGTATTTTCATTTTCATTTGTCTCCATGTATTTTTCGATTTCTTCTTTGCTTCATTGATCCATTGGTTGTTTAGTATCATTTAGTCTCCATGTGTTCGTGTTTTTCTTAGTTTTTTTTTTCTTTTGTGATTTATTTCTAGTTTCATAGCATTTTGCTCAGAAATCATGCATGGTATGATCTCAATCTTCTTAAATTTATTGAGGCTTATTTTATGACCTAATGTGTGATCTAATCTGGAGGATTTTCCATGTGCACTTGAAAAGAACATATATTCTGTTCTTTTGGGATAGAATATTTTACGTGTATATGTTCTGTTCATCTGGTGCATGTGTTATTCAAAGACATTATTTCCTTATTAATTTTGTGTCTGAATGATCTATTCATTGATGTAAATGGAATGTTAAAGTCTCTTACTCTTATTTTATAACCATCAATTTCTCTCTTTATGTCTCTTAATATCTGCTTTACTTTTATTTTATAACCATCAATTTCTCTCTTTATGTCTCTTAATATCTGCTTTATGCATTTAGATATTACAGTGTTGGGTGCACAGATATTTAAAATTGTTATCCTCTTGCTAGGTTGATCCCTTTATCATTTAATGCCCTTCTTTGTCTCTTGTTACACTCTTTGTTTTAAAGTCTATTTTGTCTGGTCTAAGTATTACTACCCCAGCTTTTGTTTCCACTTCTATTTGCATGGTGAATGTCTTATCATCACTTCACTTTCAGTCTGTTTGCATCCCTAGGGCTGAGATGAATCTTTTGTAGGCAGTATATGGATGGGTCTTATTTTTTTTTTTATCCATATCACCACTCTATGTCTTTTGATTGGAGAATTTAAGATTCTCCATTTAGATTTAAAGTCTTTATTGATGGGCATGTACTTATTATCATTTAATCTAAAATTTGTTTCCTGATTGTTTTTGTAGTTATTTTTTGTTCTTTTCTTCTTCTTCTCTTGCCCTCTTTCTTTGTAATGGATGAGTATCATAGTGTTTTGTTTGGCTTTCTTTCTCTTTATTTTTGTGTGTCTGTCATAGGTTTTGGGTTTGTAGTTATCATGAGGTTCAAAGAGAACAGTAGAACTCACCTGAATGAGGAGGGCATTCTAGCTAGGAGAAACTATGTATAGAGAACCTTGATGGAAAGGGTGGTTTAGCTGTGATGTGAATTTTTGGGATGCTAGGAGGGGGAAGGGAGAGGATGGGAGTGGGTAAGGAAGAAAGCCTTACAGTAAGGAAGCTACTTTGGATGAACCAGAGAATGAAAAAGAAATAGGCAGATTAGAGACCCATCAAGTCAACAAATTGCTTCTCTCAAGTAGTGTCAATCTAAAAATTTTTTGTTTTCATGATCCATCCCCTCAGACCTTGTGTCCTCCATCTATTACAAGTTCCTAAAACAACAAATAGCTAGAGGACTAGTTTAAATATTAATGTCACTACCCACATCTACTGCAATTAGTTTCTTTTCTTCATTCTGTAATATGCTTTGCCTTAAGTCTGCCCAAACTCATAGGATCTCTTTCCCTTATTGTTGTCTCAGTATTTGTTTTACAGTATTATCAGTGAGAAGACTTATGCTCAAAGCAGGAAAAACATATAATGGTGATTTAGATTAATTTGATGTTAATTGTCCATTTTAGTAAATGAAGTGATTGTGTTGAGATGAGTTTATTTTCATTTATTTTTAAAAATTTTTAACTTTTTTTATTTAAGAGAGAGAGAGTACATGAGCATGGGAGAGAGGCAGAGGGAGAGAGAGAATCTTAAACAGGCTCCATGCACAGCACAGGGCCTGACATGGGCCTTTATGCCATAACTCTGGGATCATGACCTAAGCCGAAAGCAAGAGTCTGATGCTCAAATGACTGAACCACCCAGGTACCCCTCAGATGAGTTGATTTTTAGCCTTGACCTGTTAATATATTTTATAAGCATATATATTGTATTGTCCCCCCAGGTCCCCCAAAATTTTAAAGACCTTTTAAATATTTTTATTGAGACATAAGTAACATATAACATGTTAGTTTCACATGTAGAAAATAGTGATTCAATATTTGTATATATCACAACATGATTTCCACAATAAGTCTAGTTAACACCCATAACCATCACCACACAAAATTACAAGGATTTTTTTTTTCTTGGGCAGAAATCAAATAACTTTCTCATCACTGGATGGGAATTCAATACGTTAGAGAACCAGTTGTTGGGGTGGAGCATTAGATGTATAGCTGAATGGGCTTATATAGAAGTTTCTTTCCAACCTTAAGAATCTGTGACTGAATGATATGTATACCTCATTATTTGGTAAAGATCGTTCAACAATGATAATGCATCATTTGACAAATGCTATCCTGAGTGTGGCCATAATACCTACAAGGAAGAGAATTAAAAACTGTAGAGAGTTTTGCAATTCTCAACATATTTTATGATAGCACAAAGTTGCCAATGTGGGGTGGTTTTGTCATTGTATGACACCAGAAACACCAGGCTGTATGTGAGGGGTTTATGCTTGGAAAGGTCATGCTACTAAAAAGCTATCTACTTCCTGAAGTGTCTTAGTCTGTTTCCTGCTGTAACAAAATTACTATAGACTGGCTGGCATATCAATAACAGAAATCTATTTCTCACAAATCCAGAAACTGGAAAGTCCAAGGTGCCAGCAGATTCAGAGTCTGGTGAGGACATGCTTCTTATTCACAGATGGTTGTCACTGTGAATACTCACACAGTTGAAGAGCCAGGGATCTCTCGGGGGTCATTTTTATAAGAACACTAATCCCATTCATGATGGCTCCACTCTTGTGACCTCCCAATACTGTATCATCACACTGAGGATTAGCATTTCAATGTATTATTTTGGGGCAACACAAATATTCAGTCCATAGCATGAAGGTTGTAAGGCTTTCAGGGCAAAGGAATACACATATCCCCTGCACAAAAATGATCTTTTCCAGATTTAGCAGTGGAAACAACTCTGATTCACAAATAATAGATATTGAGTTTTTGTTTTGGTATGTAAGAGCATTTATACAGGTCATGATATGATTAGATAGAACTCTGGCTTGAGAGTCAGGAAAAAGTTTAGTTATGTAGCAACAAAATTATCATAGAGTAAATGGTATCTGTATAGTGGAGAAGACTATTTTTAGAAACTGCCTAACTTGAAGGCAAATTCTTTTTCTGCTAAAAGCCAGAGAATCCCTGAGAATATGTGGAGAGAGAGTGAGAGAGAGGAAACGGAAGAGAGGAAAGGGAAGAGAGATTGAGACCACTCTCATAGGTAACTGCAGTCTAAAATTTTTCTAAAACTTTATGGAGAACACATTCTTTGAGTCCTGTCTTTTGCATGGATTTTAGCAGTAATTTAACAACAGCAAATAGAGTGGTAGAACTGTAGTTGCTTAGGATTCTGTAGAAAGAATTTAAAATTGGAGTATTGTAAATAGAATGATTAGGTTTTCTCTTCAATTAGTGCATTGACTTTGTATTAAAGAAGAGCCACAGGGATTTTAGCTGATTTGGAATGTGGACAGTGTGGGCTACAGCAGAGGGTCATTATTCTCTGATGAGAATAATGGAAGAAGAGGATTTGAATAGGAGCAGGAAACAGTTTTTTTCTTATTAATGTAATTTATTGTCAAATTGGCTTACATACAACACCCAGTACTCATCCCAACAAGTGCCCTCCTCAATGCCCATCACCCATTTTCCCTGCCCCCCCAAACCTTCCACCCCCCTAAATGCTCAGATTGTTCTCTGTATTTAAGTCTCTTATCGTTTGTATCCCTTTCTGTTTGTAACTTTTTTTTCCCTTCTCTTTCCCTATGGTCCTCTGTTAAGTTTCTCAAATTCCACATATGAGTGAAAATATATGATATCTGTCCTTTTCTAACTTATTTCTCTTAGCATAATACACTCCATTTCCATCCACATTGTTGCAAATGGCAAGATTTCATTCTTTTTCATTGCCAAGAAGTATTCCATTGTATATGTATACAACATCTTCTTTATCCATTCATCAGTTGATGGACATTTAGGCTCTTTCCATAATTTGGCTATTGTTGAAAGTGCTGCTATAAACATTGGGGGTACGTGTGCCCCTATGAATCAGTACTCCTTTATCCTTTAGATAAATTCCTAGTGGTGCTATTGCTGGGTTGTAGGGTAATTGTATTTTAATTTTTTGAGGAATCTCCACACTGTTTTTCCGAGTGGCTGCACTAGTTTGCATTCCCACTAGTGCAAGAGGGTTCCCCCTTTTCCACATCCTTGCCAACATCTATGGTTTCCTGAGTTGTTAATTTTAGCCACTCTGACCAGTGTGAGGTGTTATCTCAATGGGGTTTTGATTCGTAAAATTGCTTTCCTTAACTGGGTTGTGTGAACATGACTCATCTATAGAGATTTTGTTACAAAATTGACATGTTAAGACACATCATTTGTCTTCTGAATTAGAATCTCCAGGGACAGGGTTCAGGCAAATATAATTTGTAGAAAGGTCCTATTGATTTTGATAGATACTCCTAGTTGAGAAAGAATGATATATAGCAATATTTGAAGTAAAGAGGTTAACTAGGAATTTGAAGACAGAGAGCATATTATCTATGAAAGTCCAACCTATAAAAATAAGAAATGTATATGATCTTCAATATAATGTATTCATTAAACTATAAGTATTACACAATAAACTATTGAAAGTAGAAATCTGATATCAAGTTCTAGTTCCTTCTCATGAAATAAGTGCCTATGATAATAACATAATAATCTGTTTCATTCTGGGGTACATTTGTTTATAAATGTTTTTACAACGTGTTGACTATACTGGTAATTTTCTGCATGTCTTATGTTCTTTTACATGAGGGCTTTTTTTTTTTTAATATGGGTGATTCAGCATTTGCATGTGCATTTGCTCATAACCTATGTTAAGATAGTCTTTGTCAGTTGTATTGCTGAGAAAGTCTGCTTTTCCTTTAAGACACTAATATTTCTGCTTTGTGACTCAGGAATGCCTATATTATTGGTATATTCTATACTCTATCACACTCTGATCTGAGTATGCATTGTTTTGACTAGTTAACTCTGTTCTAATGCCTATGTTTTCAGCTACACTCTAGTAATTGGGAATTTTCTTTTGGATGGAAAATTAACTTCCAAATGAGAGCCTGTACTGAGAATAAATTATCTGCAGACAGAAGAACAAAATATCATAATGATGGAGGTAGTTTAGTATTCACTTTGGCTAGGTTCTCTGACAAGTACATGAATTCACTTTATCCTTACCACAGCACTATAAAGAAAGTTCTCTTATTGTTACCTCTTTAAATATGAAATAATGGAGTCATGCAGATGGGAGGGGCCAGGATTTGAATTCAAACAGCCTGGTTCTTACCACTACCACATTTTGCTTGTTAACTACAAAATTATTTGTAATTGTCTGTTAAGCAAATCAATTAAGTAGCCTCTGTACTGAATGTTTTTGAGCTTCCTGACCCACTTCTGATTTTGGCTGCATAGAGTCCCTTGGGAGCTCAGAATCAGCCTGATGGCATCCCTTCCCCCTCAGTCCACACCCATGTGTTGTTCTGCTTTTTTCCCAGGGCATTTTCTGAAGTCACAGTCGCTGGCTTAGCATACCAGCCAATACATTTTGGAAACATAAGGAGTAAAGGTGCAACCATAGTTATTTGATAAACGTTTTAGCCTTATGCCATTCAGATAGACAATTCTCAGAGGTTCTAGGGGAATCAATCCCTCAGTGATTACTGTAGCTTCTTCTTAGTCCTCATTCCTGTTTCCTGAATCTACTTCCCAATAAAATACCTGCACCCAAGGCCTTGCCTCAGTTTTTCTTTTGGGACAACCCCAAAAAGCCATTCTTTTTTTTTTTTTTTTTAAATTTTTTTTTCAACGTTTTTATTTATTTTTGGGACAGAGAGAGACAGAGCATGAATGGGGGAGGGGCAGAGAGAGAGGGAGACACAGAATCGGAAACAGGCTCCAGGCTGTGAGCCATCAGCCCAGAGCCTGACGCGGGGCTCGAACTCACGGACCGCGAGATCGTGACCTGGCTGAAGTCGGACGCTTAACCGACTGCGCCACCCAGGCGCCCCCCAAAAAGCCATTCTACTTTAATTGTGTTGGAAACAAATAATTGGTAAACCACCTGTTAACAAAAGGATTTATTATCTGACAGTTAAGTTCACTCACTGTCACAGTAGAGAGATCAGTATTTCAAATGACTCATTTAATGCCCTAACTAGAAGTATATATACTTAAGCAATGTTAATATTAAGATCAGAATAGGTGAAAGGCAAGCTTTATATTTGAAGTGGGAGAAGAGTGATTGTGTGAAATGAGGCCGTATGAAGCTCCAGCAACCTGCGTGTTCTCAGGCACAGCAGATTTAGGAAAATGTACATATGTAGTGGAGGATCCGGAAATTGACCTATCTATGCTTATGTACCTCTTGGAAAGTCTTCATGTATTCCATGGATATACAAAAGCCAGTTTGAGGATTAATTCTTTAGAATACTGTGTGTGCATGTACACCAAAACTAAACCAAACCAAAGAAAAACTTAATCACAGGGTATTTTGGATGTAAATGAAAGAAATCTACTCTACGTCCCAAGAAAAGTCGAGGAGATCTGTTGTAAAAGGGCTTTGCCGATAGTAATGGGAGGTGACTTACATGGCAGAGTCTGTGATTTCTTTTGATTTTGTTAAAGAACATGAAAACACAGAATTCATAAATATTCATATTCATTTAACATTTATTGCATGCTTTCTATGTGCAAGAGATGTCTCATTATCTCATTAGAACCACACACTAATTGTTCTCTTGTGTAGAAATTACCATTCCAATTTTAGTTGAAATTAAGTGACTTGCCAAATTCATATAGTTGATTGATGGAAGAATGAGTTCCTATCCAGACCTTCTGATTTAAAGTCCCATATCCTTTCAAAGACATCACAATGTAATTGATGTTGATCATCTGCTAGATGGCTAGAAGTTGAACAGAAACATAAGGCTTTCCCTATTCCCACCACAGACACAAATGTCTCGTATTGCTTTGACTGAAGTTTTCCTTAACACTAATTTCTACCACCACAAAACCCAGGCAAAATTAAATGTTTCTTTCTTTGTGTTTCTGTGACAAATTGTATGTATATTGATAAGAACATTTATTGCATTTTATGGTGATTATCTTCTTACTTGTCTGTCTCCCCTACCAGATTGTTATTTGATGGAAGAGACTCGGTCTGAATTATCTTCCTAATTATCTTTATAATCCAGTGCCAAGCAAAGTGTCTAATATGGAGGAGGCTTTCAGTGACTATATGTCCAATGAATGACTGCTCAAGTGAATGAAAGTAAAAGGGTGGCCATTTCACCCATATCTTACTAAACTAGATTATTTCACACTTCTGCTGGGTCTGCTGTCAAAGACTTTTAAAGACATTTTAAACTTTTCCAGAACTTTCCAGAGAGCATTTTTCATTTCCTTATTCCTAAGACTATAAATCAAAGGGTTGAAGAGTGGAGTCACCATTGCATAGAACAAGGTCATGATCTTTGGCATCAGGGTAGAATGGCTGGATCCAGGGCTCACATGCATCACCATAATCGTCCCATAGAATAACAGCACCACGGACAAATGGGATCCACATGTTGAAAAGGCCTTATGCTGACTGGATGCTGAGGGCAACTGAAGCACAGCAAGTAGAACCAGGGCATAGGAGATGAGGATGAAGAAAAAGCTAAGGAGGATGATGAGGGAGCTTAGGGTATAGCTGATGAGCTTGGACACGGGGGCAGGAGCACATGAAAGGGTCAGCAGTGGGCCTGAGTCACATACAAAGTGGTCAATTGCATTAGGACCACAGAAAGGCAGTTGGGAGATGAGAATAACAGGTACCAGATACCAGAGAAAGCCACATACCCAACAGGAAATTGCTAGGTTGAAAGACTGTTGTCTGGTCATAACTGTGGCATAATGCAGAGGATGACAGATGGCAAAATAGCGATCAAAGGCCATTGCTGAGAGAAAGAAGCACTCAGTGGAACCCATGGAAAAGAAAAAATATAATTGAAGGAAGCATCCAGTGAAAGAGATGGTCTTGGTCTCTGAGAGGAAGTCGATCAGTGTGTTTGGAACAGTGGAATTGACATACCAGATCTCCAGGAATGCAAAATTCCCAAGCAGGATGTACATGGGGGTGTGGAGATGTTGATCCCAAAAAACAGCACAGATAATGGCTCCATTTCCCATGAGAGTCAGGAGGTAGATGATGGAGAAGAACATAAACAGGATGACCTGAATCTCCCTGCTGCAGGGAAAACCCAGAAGGATGAATTCTCTCACTGACTCAGAAGAGGATCCTGATCCAGAGATGTTCATTTAGGATGTAATCTGTGCAGCAATGAGACATCACCATGAGACCAAATCCTAACAACTGAGCATAACATACAATGTCCTTCATGATCTGATCTTTATCTACTTATTTAACCTCATCTCTTTCCCTGTGCACCTTTGAGCTCAATGTCCAGTAAGAATAGTTGCATTTCCACCAAATGACATGCTGTTCTCCCTACCTAAGGTGTCTTTTGCTCCTTCCTTCTTTCTTTCTATCTTTTTGCTTTTCTATCTCTTCAGTGTATAAGCTTTATGAGACAGAAGTTATGTTTTTCATTTCTGTATTATCAATGCCTAGTGCAGTGCAGCCTCTATAGCCATGCCCACATATTTGCTGAATCAACATTAAACAAATGACTCATTATTTTTTTAAGCTAGAATGAATGAGAAGTAACATTCTAAAATCTTTGGTAGTTTTCTGCACTAAATAATTTACACCTTATACTTTGTATCATGGATATTTCTTTACATGTTTTAGCTTACCTACTAGACTATCAACCTCTGAGAATAGAGACCAACTGTTAATCATCTTTGATTCTTTTCCTGTATCTAATACATTATATTTTAGGCCATATGTACTATGTAATTGTTAAATGAGTAAATCATTATACCTTCAGTTGAATCTTAATTCAGATTTCTATCTAGAAGCCCTTAATCATTTCATGTATGTAGGGAAAGAACCATTCCATTAGACCTTGAAGCTGGGAGGGAAATTGTAGCGGCAGATGAGAGTAAGAGCATACTACAAAGAGGAGGCAGTAGACCAATATGGTATGTGATTAGAGTACCCAAATGTACCTGTTTGTCTGGAACTGTCCCAATTTTAGCATTGACGGCCTTGTGATTCAGGAAACCCATTAGGTCCAGGGAAGCAGGATGGATGGTTAGTCATCCTATTTGAGATCCTGAAGTGGACCCAGACTACACTAAAAATGTATATGCACTGGTTCCTTTGGGTCCTATTGAAATCTATTCCTTTCAGTTGTCCACAGAGAAAAGGGAAAGGTTGTAAATATGACCTATGAAAGTACTGAGAAGATACCTGGGAACCATAACAAGGAGCTGCCCAAATTCCTTTCCTAGGACTTCTCGATGTCTGTGCCATCTGAATACTCTAGTTATCAAATACAGCTACATGACCAAGGTCCTAGGGTGGGTAGATGTAGCCCTGATACATTTCTTTCCCTCAAGACTAAATTACTCAGTGAAGCAGCACTATGGACCCAGAAGATTTTCTTTGAGAAACTCTGCTTTTCTCTGCTCTTGTGGCCCACTTCAGACAGTACTTCAATTCATATTTCTGTAAAAGTATTATTAGAAGAAAAGTACTCCATGAAGCCCAAGAAGAAATATAACTGGAGGAAGCAGCCAGTGAGACAGATTGACTTAGTATTTAAGAAGAAATAGGAGTTTGTGTTCTGATCTAGATTGAGTTGATTATTTCCCCAAACATTTAATGATCTGGTTTCTGTGGCCAACTTAATGAAGAAAATGTATAGCAACTCAGGGAAGAGGAAAGACCTGAAATAGTTTGATTTGGTTTCTTCACTTAAGGTAAAGAAATACTTCGCTCTTCCCAAGGAGTCTTCTGGTGTTGGTATTAAGTATGTTTATGTCTGACATATCCTGCAGGACTTTTAATTTCTCCATGCCATTATCTTGGTTTGGACAGGTTTTCTGCCTGGGTCTGCTTCTCTCAGCTTGCAGTGATATATCATACGATCTATTTTTACCAGATAAAACCATTACTGTGATTTTCCCAGCTGTGGCTACTCATGAGTTAAATATGTATGTGTGTGTTTACATATATATACACACGACATGAAGAGCCAACATTAGTTTTAAATGCATTTATGAAACATCTCAAAAATGATTTGCTTTTCCTAATTTCATAACCTGCTAAGACTTCCTAGTGAATGGTATTTGTATTGTGACTTTGTCTTCAGTGCTATGTCTCTTTGGAACCCTGGAGTGATGTGTACATACAGCTCCTAAAATGGAATCAGGGAAACAATGCTTTCAGTCCTGTTTAACATTATCTTCTATGAGTTCTTGTCATAACTGACTCTTGTTTTCAAAAGAACCTATCTTGGAGTTGTGAAAAATCTAGAAAAATTAATGTTTTAGAAAGCTGATTCATCTGTACTTACCTCAGTTAGTGGCAAACACCACGACTTTGCCAGGAATTAAAGCTATTTGGATTTTGTCCTTCAGATCTTTCATCAAAGATACTAAGAACAATAACA
The DNA here is from genome assembly GCF_028749965.1 of Puma concolor. NCBI lineage: Eukaryota > Metazoa > Chordata > Mammalia > Carnivora > Felidae > Puma > Puma concolor. The sequence goes on from NC_141672.1 coordinate 78,013,543, forward strand.
AAAATTAGGATTATTTCTCTAGGGGGAAAAAAAAGGTAGGAGCATGATGCAATTTCTGCATACTGGTAGCTATGTCCTTTCTTCTCAGTCTCAATTTTAGTCTCAAAAGTGTGGATTCCAAGACCTTCACTGAAAAACAAACTCTCTTTTGTTCAATTAACTGTGCAGTGGTTGCCAGAGTCTCATCAGGGGAGATGCCTGGAAGATGATGTGGGAAAGATATTGGAAATTGTTTCCAGTTTTTAATTTTGACGAAAGGATTCAAGTAACACCTACATAAAACATTTAATATAGAAATAGAGTTCTGGAGAGGACCCTATTCTCTATATATTCCTAGTCTGTATTTCCAGAGATTGGCCCCTTGTGTATTTTAAAAAGTGACTTCTCACCTCAATAGTCCTTTGGTAGTCCTTTGGGTAGGCTAGTCTCTCAGGCCAGCATCTGCCTTTACTTCTGTGATTAGGTGTCTTTGGTAGAAGAACTAGGAAAAATAAATAGTTGTGTAAGATGAATATGTGGCTATGTCTCCTGAACTCAAAGCTAATTATGAATTGTCCTTTATTTTGTAAAACCAAGGTTCCTCTAGGGAAAGGAGGCAGCCCTATTGTCAATCCCCAGAGAGATGTAGAAAAAAAAATTTCTGGCTTATGAGGAAAAAAAAAATGAACAACTTAAAGACTGAAATATTTGTTTCTAGTGCAGGAAGTAAATCCATTATGGTACATTTTACATTTTTGGTTTTCTTCAGAATTAATGTCTTATTGTATTAGCTTTGTAGTGTCATAGCATGATGAGCTCTCTCAAGATTCTCTTAACATTCTTCTAAGCTTTTGTTTTTTTAAGTCTATTTATTTTGAGAGAGAGGGATAGAGAGAAAGAGAGTACATGAGCAGGAGAGGGATAGAGAGAGGGGAGAGAGAATCTGTCAGTGCAGAGCCTGGCATAGGTCTCGATCCCAGGAACCTGAGATCATGACCTGAGCAGAAATCAAGACTTGGATGCTCAAGTGACTGAGCCATCCAGGTATCCCTCTTATAAGCTTTTGTGTGTGCATGTACTTTTTTTTTTTTTTTTAAGAATTATCCTTTTTTGGGGGCGCCTGGGTGGCGCAGTCGGTTAAGCGTCCGACTTCAGCCAGGTCACGATCTCGCGGTCCGTGAGTTCGAGCCCCGCGTCAGGCTCTGGGCTGATGGCTCAGAGCCTGGAGCCTGTTTCCGATTCTGTGTCTCCCTCTCTCTCTGCTCCTCCCCCGTTCATGCTCTGTCTCTCTCTGTCCCAAAAATAAATAAACGTTGAAAGAATTATCCTTTTTTTGTTGAGTATAAGGGGCCCATATAATCATATTATAAAAATATTTCCTCTAATATGTTTCCTGCACATTTCTTTAAGATCTCACCATCTGACTGACTTTTTAGGGAATTTCTGGAATCAGGCATAGTAACAAAGAATAATCAAATTCCCACTTGTATTTGGCATTTGAGCAAAAAAAAATTTGAAGAATAAAACATAGGTTTTATTTATATTTATATATTTATATTTATATAAAAAATAGGTCATTATAGTGCAATGCGGGGATCTTTGAGCATCAAGAGTCAGTGTGAGTTAGAACCACAATATGTATATGGTGATTGGGAAGAATTACAAAACGTAGAGTGAACAGGAACCAAGATATAGTTGCCCACTTAATAATTTTGTCTAGGATCAGTTCTTTCCATCTTAATGTCATCTGTGGTAGACATACCACAGGTTGTCAACTATTATCTTTTGTACCAATCCAAATGAAAATATGTCCATTTTGTAATGAAGAAATTTTTTCCAAAATTTGTGTACATCATGGTGGGGAATTGCCCACTGTGATGGAGATACTTTTATTAGCATCAAGTTTGCAAGGATATTGGAAATTCACTGGAATTTTCTTCTGCCTTAGTGAACAGTAACATTTGGCATGTAGATTTGTTTTCTGTGGTATTTAGATTCACTTTTTGCTGACACATCCCCACCACTGAGTTAGCAGTTGGCAGGCATTTCTTCTCCATAAAAGTTAAAGGTCAGCATCGTTTTTTTAACATCCATCCCTCCCATCCCTAACAGATTTCTTCCATCATGGCAATTGATTTCAACTTCTCTATTGTGTAACATCCACATCCAATGACACCAGGCAGATGTATAAACATGCTGATTAATGGATATTGGGATATATATTTTTTTTGAGAAAAGATAACCATCCAGAAATAAAAATGAAAATATAATGAAAATTAAAAATTTATGGACAGGTTTAATAGTGGATGGGACAGCAAATAAGAAAATAAATTAACTAGAGACTACATCAGAAAACTTTCTACATTAATGCATTTTGAATAGACAAAAAAGAGAGAAAAATGGAAGAGAGGTTAAATATGGAAGTCTAACAGTTTAATTAGTAATCCTGAAGAAAGGAAAAGTCAGAAACAATATTTAAAGAGATCATATCTGAATAATTTTTTAGATTTGGTCAAGCATAAAAAACTAAAACTTCAAAGAGTAAGTCCAATACATTCGAACACTGAAAATTAAAAATTCACACTCTACAAATTATAAACAATGGAAACTAAAGACAAAAATAATAGCTGTAAAGGAATGTGAAGAAAAATAGACTCTAGTTCCTGCCTTCTAGTTCTGTGACTTATTCACTCCATAATTGGAAGCCTGCAACTCCCAATCTCCTTTACCCATTTTGCCCATTTTCCCATCCTCCTCCCCTCTTTCAATCATCAGTTTGTTCTCTGTATTTATAGATATGATTTTTTGTTTATTCATTTGTTTTGTACTTTAGGTTCCACATATAAATGAAAACGTGATATTTGTCTTTCTCAGTCCAACTTATTTTATTAGCATAATGTTCTCTAGGTCCATCCATGTTGTTGCAAATGGCAACAACAAGTCCTTTTTTTGTGACTGAGAAATATTCCATTGTGTGTGTGTGTGTGTGTATACCTATATCATCTATCTATCTATCTATCTATCTATCTATCTATCTATCTATCATCTCTATCTGCCACATCTTCCTTATCCATTTGTCTACTCATGGACACTTAGATTGCTTCCATACCTGGGCTACTGTAAATAATGCTGAAATAAATATGGCACATGTCTTTTTGAATTAATGTCTTTGTTTTCCTTGGGTAAATACCCAGTCGTTCTGTTTTCCACTTATCCTAAAGATATAACTCTTTGTGTCCCCCTTTGTATGCTTAAGATGAAGAGTGTTTATTATAAGGCTCCCCACGTAGGGAAGACCCTGGGCCTTAACTTCTTTTTGCAAAGCTTCTGAAATGAATCCCTCATTTGCCCTGACACAATCCTGTCAGGGAAAATGAAGGTTTCGTGCTCCACTGTTTTGTTTATTTCTCTGGGTTCTGAATCACCCAAAGAATCCAGTGTTGTTGTTCCCTTCTATCTTGTTTTTTGATGCATTTTATCATTTTTTTTCTGTTGGTAGTAAGTCTAAACAATTTAGGTTTCTATTATTAGTAATTAAGGCAACTCTTGTCATTTCTACTTCTAAAAAAATCATAATTTGTCCATTTCTCTTTGTTTCTACTGCTTTTACATTACTCCATGCTTAAAAATGTCTGATCTCTTAAAAATATCAAATCTTTCCATTTATGCCTATTTCCTTTGCCAGTATCCTAGTGTAACTATTATTAGTTCTTTTCTGGAAGGCAGCCAGTTACCTGCTTTCCCATTTTCCTCTATCTGATCCTTCTAGAGTGATACTATAAAAAAAATTTATGAAATAATTTCAGTTACTTTTAAAAAATTACTTCAAATTCTTTCCACTCTTTTTAGAATAAAGTCCAAACTCCTCACCATGACCTATAGGACTCTGGCTACCTATTGAAACTCATCTCATATTCCCCCTTGTTCACTGTATTTTAGTCACCATGCTCTCTAACGTTGGTGCCTCTCACTTGCTCTCTATTACATTACCCTGTTTTTTTCATTCATAGCAGTTATCAAAATCTGCAATTATTTTATACCTTGTCTGTCTTTCATACTAGAATGTTTACTCTGTGAGGGACAGTGTCGCTTCTGTTCAAAATAATTATGAACTCAGTCATTAGCATAGTGCCTGGCATGTATTTGTAGCATTATAAATAATTGTTGAATGAAAATACATGTTCTTGTTTTTCTATAGGAATTTTTACATGTTATCTGTGTTCATATTTTTTTTAACCTATGGTTGGATTTGTTAACTGCAGCTGAAAGTTCTCTTTGTGTATGTAAATGATGAAATATTTTATCCTTCTTGTATGAGTGCTAAATATGTTCTTGTTCCTAGAAGAAATCTATATATTATATTGTAGAGCTTCTTCAGTTTAATGGTGCTCTAATTCTAGTTGGTTATGGAGAATAAGTTCTTTCACAAATTTTAAATAAGGGAAAGAAATAAATTGAATTTCTAACAATTTAAATGTGCTAGCCTTTTAAGAAAAAAATGAACACCTTCTAACAGAAACTGGTAGCTCAGAAGCGTTTATATGTAAGAATCCAAGTTCAGGTATTCAGAATAATTCCTTGGACAAATCAAAAGGGCTGGTTAGTTTGGTTTAGAAGGAACTATAAGTTTTTCTTCATCATTTTATAATAGATTAGAATATAACACAAATTTACATTTTATTTTTTGTAAGACCACTTTGTTTTCACATAGGAAAATTGGTTAATATGAATTTAATAAACTTCATCTACTGGTTTTACTGATCAGATGAGCTAGCATTAATTTCACATATCTAGCATTATTAAAAATGTAAAATTATGTGTTCAACCAAATTGAATGTTTTCTAATAAATAGTTTATAAATAGTAATTGTGTTGTTCTGTAATGTCATCTTATATATAATTTCCAATATCCTTTATTAACTTTAAGGCCTTGGACTAACACTAACTTGATAATTGATGAAAAATCTTTGGATACCTAGACAACTCTTAATAAGATAGAACACAAAAATATTGATTGTGAGGCCCAATTTTAATTTGCTTCCTATTTAAGAAATATAAACAGAGATGCATGGGATTATAGGCATTTATGAAATGTATGCAATATGGTGATCTGCTGAGATGCTTGTGTGTGAAAGATATTCTCAAATATCAACTCTTCTGTTTGTGCTAGTGAGGAAATAGAAGTTAGTTACTGTCTTAGTTCTTTTGGGATGCTATAACAAAAATAGACTGGGTGACATATAAACAAATTTATTTCTCATAGTTCTGGATGCTAAGAAGAGAGATGTAATGGAAAACTGCTAAATTGTGTTAATTTTCTTTTTAGTGTGGTAGAAAAGGTAATCCCAAAGGTTAAGATTGTGTTGCCCATTAGGACATTAACCAGTTTACATATAACTTAGAAATTTTATTTCAATGTTTTTTTTAATACTCTATATGAAGCCACATTTTTATTTTTTATTTTTCATTTTTTTTGAAATTTATTGTCAAATTGTATTCCATACAACACCCAGTGCTCATCCCAAAAGGTGTCCTCCTCAATACCCATCACCCATCCTCCCCTCCCTCCCACCCCCCATCAACCCTCAGTTTGTTCTCAGTTTTTAACAGTCTCATATGCTTTGGCTCTCTCCCACTCTAACCTCTTTTTTTTTTCCCTTCCCCTCCCCCATGGGTTTCTGTTAAGTTTCTCAGGATCCACATAAGAGTGAAAACATATGGTATCTGTCTTTCTCTGTATGGCTTATTTCACTTAGCATCACACTCTCCAGTTCCATCCACGTTGCTACAAAGGGCCGTATTTCATTCTTTCTCATTGCCATGTAGTACTCCATTGTGTCTATAAACCACAATTTCTTTATCCATTCATCAGTTGATGGACATTTAGGCTCTTTCCATAATTTGGCTATTGTTGAGAGTGCTGCTATAAACATTGGGGTACAAGTGGCCCTATGCATCAGTACTCCTGTATCCCTTGGGTAAATTCCTAGCAATGCTACTGCTGGGTCATAGGGTAGGTCTATTTTTAATTTTTTAAAGAACCTCCACACTGTTTTCCAGAGTTGAAGCCACATTTTTATATTATCTTTTGAACTGGCTTCATTATCCTGCTCTTCTTCATTAAGAGTTAAATATAATTTTTGACATGTTTTAAGCACCTTTTTGAGAATTTTGTTTATAACATTTAAAAAATTATATTTGACAGCAACAATTTATAAAAAATATTCAATTACTAATCACAGCAGCTGTGTTTTCTGTATAAGATCCATACATAGGCACCAATTAGATAAGTTGCTTGAAGCATCATCAAGAGATTCGGGTATTGTAATGAAGGCTCTGTAACACCTTGAGGGAAGTGTTTCTGCTTCTATAGCTTGCAGTGTTAACTTGGTATTTATCATTCAGCCTTGCCTACTTCAGGACCATGTTTCATATAGAAAGCAGTGAGAATCATTTTACTCAGGTATAGATTGACACATGGAAATTGGTAGCATAACCAGTGCCAAATTAATCAATCCAAAGTAAGTAAAAGGGGTGGGCTGTGTTATGCAATAAGGTCTGACTGTTTTGGAGTCTGTGGGGTCTAAGCTCAGCTTTTTAGCAAGAACTGAGATTCAGACAACAGCAGCCTAGAGAATCCTAAGGCTCATTAGGCTGAGCAATAGCATAAGAACCATAAAAGCCTCAGACACATCCAGAGCCCTGGGGACAAGAGGTCTTTCCAATTGTACAGCCAGGCCTCAACTAGAGCTTGACTTATAAGAAAGCAGTTAGGGCACAGACTCAGGCAACTATGATGATCATCTGAGAATTTATAATTTTGCTGGTCTGAAAGTATGAAGAGATTGGTGGGAGGAATAGCAGGGTAACACATTCCTTCCTCAAATCCACATAGCTCCTGACATGTAATCATGTAAGTTTCTAAAATGTGTTTTTTTAAAGCTCCACTCACCCCATTTGCTCCTCTTTCTATCTCTGAAACCATATTTATACTTCTCTGACATTCATTGTTTTTAAACTTAAGAAATCATTTGAGTTTGTTCTAGGTTTATACCCTTAGATGCATTCACAGAGCAATGAAATTCTCATAGCATCAGGGAATTCTAGGACTGGTGATGTCTTGGAAGGTAAAAACAAGGTTTGGATAAAATAGGATCAGCTTAATATAACAAAAGCACTGGACCCATGGCAGTATTGTCTTAGGATTACCTAATTCTACAGTAGTTCCTCTTAGATCCTATTTTCCATTTATTTATTTCAGTTGCTTTTTGCTAAATTCTTAATTTCTCCCAAATGAAATTTAAGATGCAATATTTCAAACAAAGATTAGAGCAGAAAGATTAGAGCAGAAGGATTATACCTTCCTTCTCAGTTGGAGATACCATCATAGGTATCATCTTCAATGAATGGTGTACATTTCCTGGTGTTACAGGAGAAATTAGAAAATACATCAAATGCCCCCAAAAGAAATTCACATAGCATTTAAGTCTCAACTGGTAAATCTCTTTCTGTCATTGTTGTGGTCAAATTTCTTCTTCTGAGAATACTTTTAGCTCAACACAGGCAAAAATAGACAAAATAGCAAAATACATTGTTTGAAAAAACCACAACCACTCCCACAAGGAAAATTTTATTCCTTTTTTTAAGTATTTTCTGTGTAGACCTCTCTAGTTCCTTGCGTAGAAAAACTAGAGTAGTTGCTTAACTGTCCACAAATAGCCCTTGATTGTTTAAAGAGTTTGGTTTTGTTTTCTTTCCTCCGTGCTGCTTTGGGTACTTCCATAAAGGCTTTCACTTCTCATTAAGCATTCTCCTCAATTCCTTTGTCTCTTTTTGCCAACTTAAAAACATTTTTATTGACTTTCACGAATTCTTAGTTTATTCTTTGAATGTGAAGCATGAAACACTTGATAGGGTGAATGTTGCTTCCCAGATCCCAGCAGGGGGTCAGCCTAGGAAAATGTTGTGGTGGAAGGTATTTTTAGGTGATGGACAGTCCCTCATGCCTAGAGATAGTGCTGGTTTTGTCCTTCACAGAATACTCACAGGCTGGATTTCTTACTGTGAGCAGAGACTTCAGAAATACAGAAACTGGAAATATTTCTTCCAAACATGGCAGTTAATACCGCAAATGAACTTTCTATATTGGTTGGCATTGTGTTTTCATATTATCTGAAGGCAGAAAATTTCTTCAGTTAGTAAGAAATTTAAGAATAACCAGAATCTAGCCCATACCTCAATTAAAACTCAAATATAGAGTTGTCTGTATATGTCTCATGATATGTAATGATTTCAACATCACTATTAGTGAAGTCCTTTTATGCTAATGTCCTAGGGATGATCTGAAAATATTTATTGTACTGAAGTCCCTGAATATTAAATATTACTTTAAAAAGTTAGATCATAGACTAAGACTTAACAATGTTTTGGAGTAATTAGGTTTTAACATTTTTTACATACTCTTAATCTACTCTTCTGATTGGTTTAATTTTGTCTGTTTTAGTACAAGCTTATCTTTATATCTGTCCTATGGAAATAATAAGTGTGTAATACAAGTGACTACCCTTTGCATATTGTTTTCACATTAGGAAATAATCACATTATTACTCAGCCATAAATTATAAGAATGCTTTGGATTCTGCTTTTCCACTTGTTTTTTTCTTCCTTGTTTTCAGAAACCTCTTTTGAATTTTTAAAAAATAATTTTGGTTGTTCTTTCTCAGGCTCTTTCTAGTTTTCCAAAGATGAGGTTTGAAATTAGATGCAGAATTTCAATGAAAACTTGACCTCGTCTAATTAAATATTTTAGATAATTGGAAAGAACACCAGATTGCCATTTCCATATGGAAATTCACAATCTTTGGTATATCCAAAGAGGATTGGGAAACTTCCATTCTATTAGAGTTCAAGTAGGGCTGTACATATGACAGAAAATGGTTTCCTGTCTTTTTTGCTTTGTTTTGTTTTCCAAAATGCATCTACAGAGTGAGATTATTTCCTCCATTATTTATCAGATTGTAGAATTAGATGCACCTGGGCACCTGATATAGGCAGGTGAAGAGGATGTTCACATATGTGGTATGATCAAGACATCCAAAAGTTCCTTTGGCCCCAAATCTCTCTCTCACTTGCTTATCTTGAAACAATATGTAAAGCAAAATTTCTTGGTATTAAGAATTCTTATTTTTGGATTATCTGAATAATTATCAGATAACTTTACCTGACTTATTTGAGAGAACCAAGTACAACCTGGAATGCATAACTGAGACTGAAGACAGAAAAATACAAATTTTGTCTCACTTAATATTTTACCAAGAGCTAGTTCTAGATTGAAAATCTAATCTAGACAGAGAAACATCTGCTAATTCTTAACCACTTCAATGGAAAGAATGTACCAATGTTCCCTGATTTTTTTATTTGTAATCTGAGATATTCTCACCCAATATTGCAAGTGAATGTAAATGTAGAGAAGGAGAAAATGGATAAAACAATATCGTAGTGTAAACTTTATTTCTTTTAAGTGTACCTATGGTTGTTGAAAAGTCCAAAAGCAGCATAATTCTGACTTCCCTCATTATCCTTTCCTATGAAATGGGTCATAATGAGCCTCTTTTGTAACTGTCTCAATGATAAGGATCATTGCCCTTGGTCTCTGCTTTTGGTGATTAGTGTGTTCTAGCCACTATCCTACTCATCTTAAGTTAGATGATTCCTTAAACTTTAAAGACAAAGATTTAATTTCCTGTTACCCAGTGTCTACAAATTTTCCAACCTCCATCACCTATGATAATAAATAAAAACAAAGAACATGAGCTTCTTTTCTTTTTTTTTATTTATATATGAAATTTATTGTCAAATTGGTTTCCATACAACACCCAGTGCCATGAGCTTCTTTTCAATCCTCCCTAAATAATTTGTTTCTTAACATGTGCATTTATAATAGTTACTAACTTTGTACAGTATAGTAATTTATAGTACAAAGCATTATTCCTTCAATTTGATAAATTATTACACAGTAAGCATTGTGGTGTAAGTATAGAGATTAATAAGAAATACTGCCCCACTTTAGGGAGTTAAGTAATTTTTTATTTAAGTGCATTTTATTCATAGATTATATTTGATTCTCAAAACAACCTTGGAAGATATTATTATGCCTATATTAGATTGAATAAACAAAGAATGAAACTTGGGTTTGATACCCTGCCTGAGGTCACTGAATTGGTGAGTGGTTGAGTTGGGCATTGGATCTAGACTTCATTCCAGAACTCTTGCCATTAAAGGCTATAGTTTTGTCTCTTACAAAAATGGAATGATTTTCATGTTCTCATCACCTCATGCCCAGGTAATTTTCTCCCTCCCTAGTTTGTTGTAAATGTAACTTAAAAGCATTATAGGAATGAAGGGTTGGAACGAATGCAATGTTCTATTTATACAGGAATATATTTCTTGTTCTTTTTATACAGGAATATATATTTCCTACCTCACAGAAATTGCTTAAGATTTTTCATGTTGGGGTCGCCTGGGTGGCTCAGTTGGTTAAGCGTCCAACTGTGGCTTGGGTCATGATCTCACTGTGCATGAGTTTGAGCCCCGCATTGGGCTCTGTGCTGAGCTCAGAGTCTGGAACCTACTTCAGATTCTGTGTCTCCTTCTCTCACTTTGTGTCTCCCACACTCATGCTGTGTCTTTCAAGAATGAATAAATGTTAAAAAAATTTTTTTAAAAAGGTTTTTCATCTTGGAATATGATTCCATAAACACCAGACCCCAAATCTTATATATATATATATATATATATATATATATATATATATATATATATATATGTATATATATATATATATAAATTTTTGTCTAAGTTAAATCTTTCTTCTTCCAACTTAATTCTTCTTTCTCTAGGTCACTTGGTATTCTTGACTTGATGAAAAAAAGAAATGATTCTAAAGTGACAGAATTTGTTCTTCTGGGCCTATCATCCTCTTGGGAGCTACAGCTATTTCTCTTCTTAATATTTTTGTTTTTTTACATGACTGTTGTTTTGGGAAACCTCTTGATAATTGTAACAGTGCGAGCTGATGCTCACCTGCTCCAATCTCCTATGTACTATTTTTTGGGCCATCTGTCCTTCATTGACCTATGCCTGAGCTGTGTTACCGTGCCCAAGATGTTAGGAGATTTCCTACAGCAAGACAAGATCATCTCTTTTTCAGGATGCTTGGCCCAGATCTACTTCCTACACTTTCTGGGAGCCAGTGAGATGTTTCTGCTGACAGTCATGGCCTATGATAGGTATGTTGCCATATGTAATCCTTTGCACTACTTGACAGTCATGAATCGTCAGCTATGCTTTCAGTTGGTTTTTGCCTCTTGGTGTGGGGGTTTCATCCATTCTATCACACAGGTCACGCTGGTCATACAGCTGCCCTTCTGTGGTCCCATTGAACTGGACAACTTCTACTGTGATGTCCCACAGGTCATCAAGCTAGCGTGCACGGACACATATGTAGTAGAGGTGCTGATGGTCTCAAACAGTGGTCTGTTATCTCTCGTCTGCTTTTTGGTCTTGCTATTCTCTTATGCCATCATCCTCATCACTGTGAGAACTCGCTTCCGTCAGGGCCACAGCAAGGCACTCTCTACCTGTGCCTCCCACCTAACAGTGGTCAGCCTGATCTTTGTGCCATGTGTATTCATCTACCTGAGGCCTTTCTGCAGCTTCTCCGTGGATAAGGTATTCTCTGTCTTTTACACAGTGATCACACCTATGTTGAATCCTCTCATCTACACACTCAGAAATGCTGAAATGAAGACTGTCATGAAGAAGCTGAGAAAAAAGCATGTGGCATCCTTCTGCCATATTAAAGGATGAACAGGAAGATGTGATTTATAAAACATAACTTTCTTGGGACATTCTTGACTCATCCTGTACATGAGTACATGCATTAAACCAATTTGATGACTTTGGTATAAAATCCAGCATAAACATTATAATTGCTGTTGATTGCTATTGAGGCATAGTGACTTTGTCAGATGTTAAATATTAAATAGGGAAGTCAGGAATGTGTAATGGCCCAGGAATTGAGTACTAGGCTCAAGAGGACACCTTGAAAGTCCAACTCTTCTATCCTTTTGTCTATAACTAGTCTTTATTTAAGTCATTTCACTTTGATTTTTTATTTTATTTTTTAAACAATCCTTTTTTTAAATTTATGTATTTATTTATTTTGAGAGAGAGAAAGTGAGTGTGAGCAAGGGAGGGGCAGATAGAGAGGGGGAGAGAGAGAGAATCTCAAGCAAGCTCTGCACTGTCAGCACAGAACCTGATGCAAGGCTCGAACTCAGGAACTATGAGATCATGACCTGAGCTGAAATCAAGTTGGACACTTAACCCACTGAGCCAACCAGGGGCCCCTCATTTTACTTTTAAATTCTCTTCAAATGAAAGAAGGTATCCCATCACCTTTTTTTTTTTGTCCTGGTCCTCTGGCTGTAACAACTCCTAGTGTCAGGAAGTTCCTTCTGATATATCATCAGAGTCTCTTCTGAAGTAGTGTGAATCCCTTTCATCCTGTCTCTAACAAAACCTGAAATAGCACTAACCACCCCACATATTGATGTTCACCCAGGAACTATGTTTTATATTGTGCCAAATTTTAGAAATGCACTTGAATTCAACTCACATAGTGAGCAATGCTCTTAGTGAAGCTTACGTGTGAAGGGAAGGAAGTGCCAGGTGATGGAAACTCCTAGTGTCCTGCTCTGGAGGCTTCTCTAGAGGAGGCATGCCATTCCTCTTGAGTGTCTCTTTGGGTGGAATCACATTGGGGCAAGTTGATAAGCTAGCTCTTCAACTGATCATAATGTTTAAGAGCTCTGACCTGTAAGGGGAGGGGTGAAGAAAGGAACTGTGGTTTAAAGTACTCATAGTTATTACCTCTAAGTCTCAAAAGTACTTTGCGGAGTAGGTAATATTATTCAACTTCAATTTTACAAACAAGCAGATTTATTAAATGACTTTCATAAGATCACTCAGAAAAAATATGATCAAGTAAGAAAGTAGGAATTTTAGATAATTAAGATTAAGCTAATATTTTTCTTTCCAGAAAGTCTTTACCCTAATTAGATGGACTAATTGTATATTTTGTGTTTTACCTAGAGAGGAACTTCAGAGGTAGGAGATCACTAAAAACATGCACAAAACATTTATGTTTAAGGTTATCTATTTCTGGCATAAGGATCTTTGCAACTTTTTATGTCTATGGAAGGGTATTAATTCTATTTACTAAATAATACTTTAATTATGGGTTTTTAGCAATATTTTTGTATGTACCCACTTATTTCCTGATCAGTTGCAGTAGAGAGGGTTTTTTAAATCACTTAGCTAAAAAACATAACTAAGGAAAGAATATTCGAAATTCCACCTAATATTAAGATTTACTAGGTAAATTGCAATGCCTGTGGTCATGTAAGAGCTTGGATGATTTCTTGATAGTTTGAGTGGGTTAGTATCCCTGGTACGGATCATACTCTTCTCTTTCACTCCACAACATTTCTACAGAGGTCCTTTGCCTGTAGTGAACATCTAGAAGAGCAGACAGGAGGACATTGTTAGCTACAGAGTAATGTGTGAGTTGACAAGAATATTTAAGTGGTGTTGTGGGTTAGCCAGACACATTTCAGGGACATGAAGTTCCAGGCTTCCTTTTCATATCAGCTGGATGCAACCTCCCTTTTTCTAATGTTCTTCTTTCCCAGCAAAATTTAGAGTCTTGGGAAATCATTTCAAATGTCCTGTTCATATCTGGGATTGGTAGCATTATATTCAGAAAAGCAAGACTTGTGTGTGTTTCCTTTTGCATTATTAATCCTCCATTAGTTGCATTATCTATATTAAAATTCTCTTTATTAATAAGTTGATAACATTTCTATTTTTCAGACTGTACACAATTGCTATCATCTCCAGAGTTCTCTTCTTAAATGCCTTGAGCCTACTTCCAGGGCCTGCCTGAGCCTCTTCTTTGGGTCTATCCCCCTGAGGACAGACCATATCACTGGCATGGGAACCTTCAGGTTGAGGGCACTGTGTGTAAAGTAGGGGACAGAGCCTGGAAATCTGGGCTTCAGAGTCCATATTCATACATGAGAGACCTCTTGTGTTGGGCTTTAGAGCCAGAAGAAGAGGTGGGCTGGGGACTAAGGGCCAAAGCTTGCTCTTTCCACACTACCATTCTGGTGTACAAATTCAAGGAGTCTGAGGATTTTGTAGCAAATATGATAGTATGAGAATATTGTTCTCTGAGTATGAAAATTTAAGTTTATTTAAATTTTGTTACCTTGATTTAAAGCTGTTAGCCATATGTTATTTGGGCTGCATTTGTATTCTTGCTCTGGGTCCCATGGATATTTGGGGTAGGTCTGCCCCCTGTTTCCAGATCATGTGGTCCTTTGAGGGGGTACTGAAATAACTGAAAGGAGACAAAGACAAGCCTGGTTTATCATATCATGAGAGGATTATTGACTTAATATTTCCAGAACACATGGAAAGTAAGATTGCACATTTATAAACTAGCTCCAAAGTACACATTGTGAATGGGCCAATGTGGTAAGAAAATCCTCCTTCCAGGGTGCCTGGGTGGCTTAGTCAGTTAAGCATCTGCCTTTGGCTCAGGTCATGATGTCACAGTTTGTGAGTTCGAGACCTGCATCAGGATCTATGTGGACAGCTCAGAGCCTGGAGCCTGCTTTGGATTCTGTCTCCCTCTCTCTCTGTCCCTTCCCCACTTGTGCTCTGTCTCTGTCTCTCTCTCTCTTTCAAAAATAAGCATTAAAAACAAATAAAAAAATAAAAACAATTTAAAAAAAAGAAGACAAAATCCCACTTCCCTTTGTCAAATTTCTCCCTTTAAGGGCCCTAAAAACTACAAAGTATTATTGGAGAGAAGTCAGCATGCCACCACAATATATACTTTTCTTTCTTTCTTTTCTTTTCTTCTTTCTTTCTTTCTTTCTTTCTTTCTTTCTTTCTTTCTTTCTTTCTCTTTCTTTTTCTTTCTTTCTCTCTCTTTCTTTCTTTCTTTCTTTCTTTCTTTCTTTCTTTCTTTCTTTTTCTTTTTCTTCCTCCCTCTTTCTCTTTCTTTCTTTCTTTCTCTCTCTCTCTCTCTCTCTCTCTCTCTCTCTCTCTCTCTTTCTTTCTTTCAATGTTTATTTTTGAGGGAGGGAGATGGAGAGAGAAAAAAAGAGAGAGAGAGAGAATGAGTGGCGGTGGAGCTGAGAGAGAGGGGAACAGAGGATATGAAGAGCTCTGCACTGACAGCAGAGAGCCAGATGCAGGGTTTGAACTCAGACACTGTGAGATCATGACCTGAGCTGGTCAGACACAACTGGCTGAGCCACCCCAGTGCCACACATTTACTTTTCATTTATAGAAAACATTTCCTGGGAGATATTCCTCTGATAAACAACTCTTGGTGATTTTTTTGATCTTTTAATATTCATTCACTCATTATTAATTCATTAATTCATTATTAATCTATTATCCATTTATTTATAACAACTATTTCCAGAGTGCCTCTTGTGTGCCTGGAAATGCGGTAGACATCTTGCCGTTTGGGTGTTCCACCAAACATCAACAGACTGCCCAAATATCTAATTATGAAGTCTCTCAATAAACACCAGAGGAATGTGAAGAGCATTCTAAGACAGTATGTAAGTCCAGATAATTGGGGAGAATAGAGCACAGAGGAGAGAGTAAGTCAGAAGTGTGGACCCTGGTGTGAGACAGCTTCATCATGCCCAGCTCACCACTTACTAGGGCACAAGGAACTTAATCTCTCAATGCTCCTTTGAGTATACAGTGAGGACAATAATAGCGTACAGAGCATAAGGTTCTCAGGAAAGCTACACAAAATAGTACTTGTAAAGCCCTAACAAGCATTTCTGCATAAGACAGAACTCAGTAAGTATTGACTGCTTATGTTACCATTACTATTATATTTTATGTTAAAAGGGAAATAGCGGCTGAAAGAAGACTGTACAATTGTTTGATCCTGAAGAATCACAGGACAGAAAGATGAATTAAGAGTTTTTGACTCCAGATCCATGCCATATGATAGTAAAATTCCTGGTAACTCCCCCATTGACATTGAAACCAACCTTGACACGAAATGTCATATTGGGCAATATATGCACTCTCAAATTTATGTTAAAAAATCACATTTTAAGTGTTTTTGAAATGTTCTGGTTAATTAAATGTATAGAAAAGTTACAAAGATAGTACAGAGTTTCTGTAAAGCTTGCACCATTTCTCCTATTGTTAACATCTTACATGATATGGCATATTTGTCAGAACTAATGAGCCAAAGCTGATGCATACTATTAGCTAAACTCCATATTTTATTTATATTTGTTTTATTAGATTATATTTCAGTAGTTTTTCCTTAATGAATAGGCTTATCTAAGTTATCCATTTTTTATTTATTGTATTTTTAGTTATTATCTTTATGCTTATTATGTTTCCAAGACGCTTTTTGTAATTATCCCATAAACAAAGCACCTGGTGAGATTCTTTTACTTAGAGAAAAATGGTGAAATCTATAATGTAAACACTCACAGAACAGTCTGCTTCCTCTCTTAAGTGAATAAGTCTTTCCTGTCCCTATCAATCTTGTCCTCTTTTTTTCTTCAGATATATAGTTTCTTATCTGCAAGTTGTATCTTGTCCTAGACTCTGGTACAAATATTATCATGGAATCTGTAGGGACATAGAGTATACGTGGGGATGAGAAAATCTAGGGTAATGCCTAGGAGTCCCCACATTATTCACTGGGCTACAGTACCACTCTAAATCTTGGGCTCAGGTCTACTGACTACGCTTGTTCTGAGACCAAGTCATGGTCCCAGTCCTCCCTTATGGTTTCAGTCCTGTCGCGTTGCTTGAGCCTGTAAACTACTTGCTGTTCTCCTCATATCTTCATGCCTCTGAAGATGTTGCTGCCTCTGCACTTCTTGCCTTCAGTACTCAGATTAAGAGTCTTATTTTCTCGCAAGTCATCTCTGAGCCTGTCCTTGTAGAGTTTTATTTTATTTATTTATTTTTTTTAATTTTTTTTTCAACGTTTATTTATTTTTTTTGGGACAGAGAGAGACAGAGCATGAATGGGGGAGGGCCAGAGAGAGAGGGAGACACAGAATCGGAAACAGGCTCCAGGCTCCGAGCCATCAGCCCAGAGCCTGACGCGGGGCTCGAACTCACGGACCGCGAGATCGTGACCTGGCTGAAGTCGGACGCTTAACCGACTGCGCCACCCAGGCGCCCCCTTGTAGAGTTTTATTTATTGGTCCTCATATGAATTCTCATAGCTTGGTGTGCTTATCTTTCATCAGCATAACACACACCATAGTTATTGTACTTTTGTTCCCTCACTCATTGGGCTGCCCAATTATTCAGTGGTTGTTGTATCTGGAGTGTCTGGCATGGTGCCCAGCACCAATAAATTCTTGATAAGGTTTTTTTTCCCAAATTGAGATATAATTGACCTATAACATTTTGTAATTTTAACATGTAAAATATGTTAGTTTGATGTTTATATATTGCAACATGGTTACTATAACTTTGGCCAACTCTTCTATCACATCATGTTATTATTATTTCTTTTCTGTGGGAAGAACATTTCAGATCTAATCTCTTAGCAGTTTTGAAGTAATTAATGACTACAGTTGGTATGTTGTGCATTAGATCTCTAGAACTTATTGATCTTCTAGTTGTAAGCTTGTTCCCCTTCACAACATCTCCCCAATTCTCCCACCCCCACCCTTGATAACTACCATTCTACTCTCTGTTTCTACAAGTTTCGCTTTTTTAGACTCCACATGTAAATGAAATCATACAACACTTGTCTTTCTTTGTCTGGCTAAATGTGTTTTTAAAGAAAGGAACGAAGGAAATGAAAAAAAAGAAGGAACTTAGGAAGAAAGGGAGGGAGGAAGAAAGGAAAGAAAAGAAAGATAAGGAAGAAAGAGAGAGAAGCACATGACAATTTTTCATCTCAAAAAGAATTTGAGTGGGGAATCCAGTGAAAACAGTATGCTCACAGTTAGCCATTCCTTGTCTGAACAGCCCCTTTATTTATAACCTAGAGTCATGGGACAATAAACTGCTGCTGACAACAACAAAAGGCCTTTCTAGGCTGCAATGTGATCATCCTTTCTGCCTTAGAAAAGCACCCTAACTGAGGTGAATGCTATTTGAATTACTGTATTTTCTCTTGTTGTGGTTGTGCCATTCAAACACACAGAACTTTAGGCATGACCTGGAAGTTCATGCTGCAATTCAATAACACATTTTATACTAGAGGGCAGAGGTGTAATCCTCAATTTTTGTCAAGCCCCCTTGACCTAAGTTCTTAGAAACTCATGCATGTAATAATAGGACTGAGGCAGTATCTTTACTGTGTCACTAAATTAAACATTTTGCTTGTGTACTTGAGCTTCGGTAGTTTTTAAAATGAATTTTTAAATGAAAACACTTTAATAGTTTTATAAACTAATATACTTGGGTTACTGGTCCAATATAGTGATACTGAGCATCACCAAGTTTCCTTTGCCCCAGCTTTAGCTATGAGTAAATTGTGCAAAGCTGGAAAAATGGCCTGCTTATTTTTAACTAGCAATTTACCAAGTAGCCTTCAATATGGTTTTACAAGGGGTCACTTCATGGGAATTATACTTGGCACTTTCCTGCCTAATAATACTCTCTAGATGCTACCTAATCACCTGGCCAGCCATTCCCTCAGGACTCTGATGATGCATAAAGATTGCTGACAGTTTCTTTCTCCTGGCAGCCAGGAATACAGAAATAAAGTCTTACAGACCAAGATCAGAAGCCATGGCATGGCTATAAGCTCATAAAATCCTTAGAGAAAGAAGGAGAGAACAAAGGAACAAACAGGACCTCTTCTCAGGCTGTAGGCATAATCGTCTTGTGAAATGCAACACACACATAAGAGAAACATCACTGTACACATTTCAATCTTTTAGCATGAATATCTAGATATAGATCACATTTCCATCTCAGAAAGGTTTATTGATCTAAGAAGATCTCAGGTTGTCCAAATCCATGTTGTGGGACCACACTCAAGAAGACAGCCAGAGTAAGTTTCCCCATCTGTAATGATAAGTTAACAACCAGGGTGAGAGGCAAGGGCAATTTTCATTGATTCAAATCATATTCAGGGATAAAGAGAAATCATTAAATTCTTCATCCACTTACAACAACTGTTATAATAATTCTTTTAAGTGATTTAGGAAATAGTTTGCTGTAGTTTAAGGTGTGTATCAATATTATTTCAGTTGGAATTTAGTTCTAGCTTTATCACTAGCAGTGCAGCCTACATAATTCAATTTCCTCTTACACTTCACTAGTTTCACTCATGGATAGATGAGTGGAATAAAGTCAAGTAATCACTAATATTTTTTTTATCTATGTAAGTATAAGATTTTACATAAGTTATGGTTCGATGTAAGAGGATTTGAGAAGGCCTTTTAAACATATTACTCTAAAATGAATGACTATGTCAGGTATTGGGTTTTACTTATCTTTTTTATATTCACGGCATAACACCAGACACAGAGAATGTGCTCAATAAATATTTATTAAGTGAAAGGATAAATAAATATTGGTGTTGCCTGAAATATAGAAGATGATATGGATGGTACCTTAAATAACCTACATGGTGTTACATTAACACATTTGCAAGTTGTTTTGAAGCCTTATTCAGATTATTATTCCTTATCTCTCAGTTCCACACATAATTAGTAAGTTTCTTTCTCAATTGTAGACAATTAGAGGGACAGGATAAATTAGGACTTTAAATTTTTCTATAGGTAAAAGTTCAAAGTATCTACAGGTAATAAAATGATGTCAAATGACCAGAGGCATGAAAACGTACATGTTTTCTGTGTACATGTCTCTATGAGGGATATTGATGTCAAGGACACTATTGCACAAAGAGCTCGCCGTGGGATGGAACTTGGTGTTAGGAAGGAGAAACAGAATATTTGATCCCTGTTCTTTGCAAATTGTTCACAGAAGAAACAGACTAAATCTCTTTCTCAGCGAATTTCAGGGCACTGCAGTCTTGCTATTTATTTTATTTGAAATAATTCAAGTGGGCTTATGGAGTTAATAAATGAGCGATCTTATTTCTTTAACAGCAGAGGTACCATTATAACTAGTGGTTATATTCTTTGGCATTATCTGAGAGACAAATAACTAGTGTTATTTGAGACATATAACTAGTGTATATTCTTTGGCATTATCTGAGAGACAAAATTTGGCCTAAGAACCTGTACAGACCAGTGGAATTGCTGATGAGTCCCATACAAGCCCTCGTCCACAGTGTTCAGACATTGGATACTGAATGCTTCTGAATTTTTTTCACTGAAATGATTATGACTTAGTTTTACAGGTAACTTATTGTTTTAGTGTCCATTAATTAATTTTATCCTTACCATGTGTGGCATTATTCTTTCACAGGAGAGGACTCTGAAGTTAATAGAAGTAAGGAAAATGGTGTTAAGATCACATAGCCTGTAAGAGGCAGAGCTGTTGAATCAGGCTCTGTTGTTCTATCTTTAAATCCTGTTCTCTTTCTCCCAGTAAAGACAGTAGAAGGATCTTGGTCTTAGACTTGAATTACCTTAATCAGCTTCTGAGGTGATCCCGGATAAAGTTGAGATTGCCACTACTCAAGAAGAATACGGTAGCTGCCCAAACATCTTTGGTATCCTTGCTTGAACTCTTAAAGTGATTAAAAAATATGCACTATTTTCTGCTACTACTCTAAGTCAAAGAATATATTTGAGAAAGTGGGTGTCATCAGTAGGTAAGTTTTGTAAAAATGGAAAGCATGGAAATACATATAAATGGGAATTAGGAGATGAATGTAGTAAGGAATTTAGCATCTTACAATGACTCCTATCCAGGCTTTTCTCCTTCCTTCCAGTCAGCATATTCTCTGGTCACAAAGATGGGGATGATGATTATGTGTTCACTTATAGTGTGCCATGTACATAAGTGCTTTACATAAGATACACACCTAATCCTTACAGCAATTATGTGCTGTGTGCTATTTCCTTTAAAATATTTTTCTTAATGTTTATTTATTTTTGAAGGAAAGAGAGATAGAGCGTGAGTGGGGGAGGGGCAGAGAGAGAGGGAGACACAGAATCTGAAGCAGGCTCCCGGCCTCAAGCTGTTAGCACAGAGCCTGTTGCGGGGCTCTAATTCACAAACTGTGAGATCATAACCTGAGCAGAAGTCAGAAGCTTAACCAATTGAGCCACCCAGGTGCCCCAGTGCTGTGTGGTATTTTTTATCTACATTTAACCCTTGAGAAAACTGAGGAAAGGGAAGTTAAGTAACTTTCCTAAAGTCCTAATGTGAACAAATAGGGGAGCTTGAATTTGAACCTAGGAAAGTTGGGTTTCGGGCTTCTTTGTAACAGCTACTCTTCAGCACCTATTCCTGCTGCCCTCCTGCTGCTAGAGTGATCTTTCTTCATGATCTGCCAAATCATTCACAATAAATTCCAACTCCTCAACTTAACATACAAGACTATGATCTGAGCTCCTCTTCCTTTTTAGCCTCACTTCCTGACACTTGCTTTCATGTATTCTGTGTTGAATCATGTCAAACCTGTTGGCATTCCCCAGTGGGGATGCTATGATGATTTACACTGTCTTCATATATTCCAGTCCATTAGGCCTGGAATGTCCTTCCTGCCCTGCCCTGTCTTCTGTGCCCTCACCCTGCAGTCTTCTTCATCATCAGGTTAACTCTAATTCACCTTCCAACATTCCACTCAGTGAAGACCTTCTCTGGAGACGTGTCTCCGACTCTCCTCTAGAACTGGGATTGCTGGTTTACATGCGGGCCTCCTCTGGCAACACATGTTAATGAAATAACATCAAGATTATCAGTACCACATCGCTTATGACATCCTCAGTGTAAGTTTAAGCAAAGTTGGGCACAAACTCTGAATGTTGTGATGATCTTGCCAGTTGTAAATGTAGTGTTTGCCTCAAAGTACTGGATACAGCTTTACAAAATTTCACAATTGCCTGGGTGGCTCAGTCCTTGAGAGTCTAAGTCTTGACTTTAGCTCAGGTCATGATCTCATGGTTCTCTCATGGTTCGTGAGTTCAAGCCCTGCATTGGGATTCTCTGCCTCCCTCTCTTTCTGCCCCTCCCCCACTCTCTCTCTCTCAAAATAAATAAATAAACTTAAAATAAAACAAAAAAACAAAAAAAAAACCCTTCACAATTAGCAGAAAAGGAGTCTTTTGGCTATTACAGAAATTTTAAGACTTTTAAATGAGAAAGAAGGCATGCTGACTTTATGCCCACAGTCCCACAGCTCCAGGAGTATGCATCGTATGAGAACTTTAAGAGACAAAACAGATAAGCATAAGGAAAGAGAAACAAAAATAATATAAAAACAGGGAGGGGGACAAAAATATAAGAGACTCTTAAATATGGAGAACAAACAGAGGGTTACTGGAGGGGTTGTGGGAGGGGGGATGGGGTAAATGGGTAAGGGGCACTAAGGAATCTAGTCCTGAAATCATTGTTGCACTATATGCTAACTAACTTGGATGTAAATTAAAAAAAATAAAATTAATAAAAAAACAAAATAAACTTTAAAGTCCTTTTGCCTAGGTTCCAATACCAACTCTGTCAATTACCTAGCTCTGTGACCTTGGGCAAGTTACGCACTTTCTCTGTGCTTCAGTTTCCTCATCTCTGAAGTGGGGATGATGATAGCCTACACTGTAAGAATGTTATGAGGATTAAATGAATTATTACCACTTAGACAATAGTAAGTACAATAGAAATTTTCTATTATTACTTAAATGATTTTCAACCCTTATGATTCTGCCATTTGGTTATGACTGAGAACAATTTGGCTTTGCTGTTGTAGTGTCAGAATATTCA
This sequence comes from Puma concolor, assembly GCF_028749965.1. Taxonomy (NCBI): domain Eukaryota; kingdom Metazoa; phylum Chordata; class Mammalia; order Carnivora; family Felidae; genus Puma; species Puma concolor. The sequence continues at coordinate 78,036,513 of NC_141672.1, forward strand.
AAGATGTTAAGGACTTGGAGCGTATCCTCTAATCAAAGGACTTTACACCATAAGAGCACAGTTGATTTTTTTTAAAAAGGAATTCCTTTTCATGAGAAGTTTATCTTCTTTCTTTCTTTTTCTAGCTCTAGTTCTTTCTTTCATCTATCATCTATCTATCTATCTATCTATCTATCTATCTATCTATCATCTATCATTATCATCTTTTCACTTATTGTTCTACCTATTATTTATTTAGGGGGATGAGTGTTGTGTGGGTTTTGGAATCAGAATGTCTCAATTCAAATACCAGCCTCTTCACTGACTGTGTTTTACTAGATAATTTACCTAATCTCTTCAAAATTTTGTGCTCCTTAAAATGGAGATAGAAATTAAAATGTTGCTGTGAGGATAGATGGGGTAACATATGCTAATAGTTTAGCATATAATCCTGCACATAGTAAAGTGCTTAGTAAATATTTACCACCAGTATCACCACTATTAATAATATGTCTACCATGGAGATGGACAGATATTATCGTTTATTATCTCAGGAATAAAATTATGGATAAATTTTAATATTTTATATATAATTTTTATATAATGAATAGATCAAATGAAAACTTCTACTTACTAAAAAGATCTCACACTTCACAGACTCAAATGACAAAGTAAATCACCTCATAAATACAAAAAAAGTTACACAGATGATCTTATTTTATTTCTGTAACAGTTCTGTGAAGTAAAATAATTTTTGTTACCCATCTTTTATAAATGAGAAGACTGAGATTGAGAAAATAGATTTACTTAAAGTAATCCATTTGGTGGGGGTGTTCAAACTTAAATCACTCAGCTTTCACTATCCAGGCAGAAAAAAGGTGTTCCTAGCAAAGATGAAAGATAGCTAGTAATTTGCAATGCTTCAGAAAAGCCATTTTTTATTCTGAGGAACTTCTTTAGGTCCTGTCTTATGATTTATCTCTTTCAAGAATTTTTCCCTGATAATTTTTACTCAATATTTTTATCTGTATTCCCTGAGCATCCCTGTGTATAGTTTGTAAAATGGTGTTAGACTTATTCTTTAACTACCATTTACAGCTTTTTCTGTATGGAAATTTAACTACTGATTCTTACCTATGATTACAAGGACAGAAGGCTATTTCAAGGCAAAGGGATTGAGAATGATAGGGGCCTCAGTATGTTTTAGCTTTTCAACTCTTTAGAGCAACATAGAGAAAAACATTTCTCTGTATAGGTTGACCACTCTTCACGTATTCCTTACTGACAAGCAAAATGAAATTTTCACATGGATACCAAGTCTTAGGACTCAAACTCCCAGGATGTTACTTATAAGCATGGGTTTTTGGTAAGCAGGAGACCTCTGTTTCTGCTGTTGTTCATCACTAAAAATGACTTAATCTTTAATTGTATTGAAACTCCCAACCTAATTTAGAAACTAAAAACAGTCTTTATCATTTAAGTAGAATGTTATTCTTCTAAAGTTGATCTCTGTACATTATGTTAAAAAAGATCCATCTAAGAAATTTGGCATCAAATCTCGGATTCTGACTTCTTATATTTACCTTAAGCCTCAAAAATTTATTTAATAATTGATTTAAAATTTTCCATCTGAAAGAGAATTTCTGGCAATACGAGAGAGAGAGAGACAGAGAGAGGGAGGATTAGGGAACAACATTAAATCCAATAAAAAAAATCATCATCTTCTCTAGATTATTATTTGAGAGAAAAGACCTATAGGTCTGAGTGTAACAGAAACCAAATGTGAGTCAATAATGTGGTAAGAAAATTGACTATGCTCAAGAAATATGAAGTTTCCTCTCCTATATTTAGCATCACTTAAATATTTTAATAAGACTTCTCCTTTAGGCTGTACCATGCTTACAGTGGTTTATATTTATTTATTTTTGCAGAGAACCAGAGCCACCAAGCCAGTACCATCTGGGTCCCCATGGAAGTGGCTAATAATGTCACTGAATTTATATTCCTAGGACTTTCCCAAGATCCTGGAATGCAACTGATGTTCTTTGCCTTATTTCTCCTCTTCTACATCGTGATCATGGTGGGAAATCTGCTCATTTTGCTTACGGTCTTTTCTGATCCCCAGCTCCAAACGCCCATGTATTTCTTCCTCAGTAACCTGTCCTTTGTGGACATTGCCTATTCCTCAGCCACAGCACCCAAGATGATTGCAGACTTTATTTCTGAGAAAAAGACCATTTCCTACTGGGGCTGTGTAACTCAGATGTTTACCTTCCACTTTTTTGGGTGTGCGGAGATTTTTGTTTTGACTGTTATGGCTTTCGACCGTTATGCTGCCATCTGCCAACCTCTCCGTTATACTACCATCATGAGTGCCAATGTTTGTATTGTTCTGGCATCATTGTCCTGGTTAGGAGCCCTGGGTCATTCCTTTGTTCAGACCCTTCTGACCTTTCAGCTGCCTTTCTGCAATGATCAGGTCATTGACCACTACTTTTGTGATGTCCACCCAGTCCTAAAGCTTGCCTGTGCTGATACAACCCTGGTAAATATGTTGGTGGTTGCCAACAGTGGTCTCATCTCTCTGGGGTGTTTCCTCATTCTTCTGGCCTCCTACACGATCATTCTGTTTAGTCTTCGTAAGCGGTCTTCAGAGAGCCGGCGCAAGGCTCTCTCTACCTGTGGGTCTCATTTCACTGTAGTAACTTTCTTCTTTGTCCCTTGTATATTTATTTATCTCCGTCCCTCCACTACTTTCCCACTGGATAAGGCTGTGTCTGTGTTTTATACTACCATTACCCCAATGCTAAACCCACTCATCTATACTCTGAGGAATGAGGATGTAAAGAATGCCATGAAACGGATATGGAGTCGCAAGGTCTCCTTCAAGGAAAAGGGGAAGGGATAGCTTGTCAGAATTGCAAAATCAGAGAGTTAGCTAATACCTTCAATTATCTGTAACTTATTAATGATTTTTAAGGAATAGTCCTTAAAATTCAATTATCTTGTACTTTTCATTTAACCAGGAATAATTTGAGACTCTTTTTTCAATGTTTAGGTGGGCTAAACTTAAGCCTTTCTATACTGTCTAGGTTTCTATACTGTCAAGGTTTATCCTCTCTTACTTTTAGAGTAGGAGAGTAAACACTCTGAGCCAGTATCTCTTTAACTGCTTTATGTCCCTTCACTTCAAATTAAGCTTTCTTAAACTATGATTCAACAATGTAGAATGATGTTACAAGAGAAAGATCTCTGAGGAATCTGACCATTTCTCTTAAAAACAGAAGGCTAACTTCCCAGAAACTGCCTCCTTGTCTCCCCGTCTCCCTCCCTTCCCTCTCTTCCTCCCTCCTCCTTTCTTTCTTTCCTTCCTTCTTTTTTTTCCTTTTTTTTTCCTTTCCTAGTCTTTCCCCACAAATATCATATAATCTAGTAGGGGAAATGGATTCATAAAGAGATAACGATAATACATACATAGAATGCAGTGAAAATGCATACATAGAAATATACGCTGCATACAATTAAGAGGTAGTGTACATTCATAAACTGCCCAAAGGATCGTTTCTTTACAGAGGGAAAAGGGGTACATTTTACATATTTTGTGTGGAGCAATTTTTTAAAGATCCTGTTGGAAAATTTGAATACTCTCTATAATCCTAGTAGTATATTATTTGTACTAAAAGTTATCCTACTTTTATTTTTGCAATACATAGAACAGACTAATTAAAGCAACTAAAATGAATTGACATTTGAACTATTGCAATGACTAAGTCAAGGAGATATATTATACATTTTGGTTAAATTTATTTTCAATTTTTGAAAGGGACAGAATAGATTCTTTTCTGTTGTGTTCTTAGTAAGGTCAGAGGATAGCTGGATGGTCTCAGTACTTCAGAAAAGCAATTTTATTCTGAGGAACTTTTTAGATCTTGTTTCTATATCTCTATATCTTTCAAGAATTCTTCCTTGATTGTTTTCATCCAACATCTGTTTTCTGTGTGCCTTAAGCACACCTCCATATGGTTTATAAAATGGTATCAGACATTTTTTCCCAGTTTTTGTTCCCTTACTGGATTTTACCTCATTTCTGTAATTTATTAATGATATAAATAACATATCTTACCTTTTTTCTACTCCCTATGTATGGCACAGAGCTGGATGCACAATACCTGTTTGTGACAGGGTCTACCTGTTGTTATCCCAGTATCCACTGTTTCTTTTTTCCCTTAGTAACAGAGACGACATTATTTATGGTGACCCCATTAAAATATTAAAATACCACCACTAAGGGGCGCCTGGGTGGCGCAGTCGATTAAGCGTCCGACTTCAGCCAGGTCACGATCTCGCGGTCCGTGAGTTCGAGCCCCGCGTCGGGCTCTGGGCTGATGGCTCAGAGCCTGGAGCCTGTTTCCGATTCTGTGTCTCCCTCTCTCTCTGCCCCTCCCCCGTTCATGCTCTGTCTCTCTCTGTCCCCAAAATAAATAAAACGTTGAAAAAAAAATTAAAAAAAAAATACCACCACTAACCTTTTGTTGCATTTCCCTATAGTTATTTTTCATATTACCTTTCCTCTGTGAAAAAGGATCATTCTATCCTTTTAAAAAATAACAAATATACTGAACTTATATTTAAAATTGTGGGATAGATACATGAGTTTTCCTTTTTCCTCCTAAGATCTAAATAAAATAGCAATAACAACAAACGAGAAAAAAGTTTAGACTCACGAATAGGACAGAAGTTAGATGCAGACAAAAGATTTCAACATATGTTTGGAAAAGACAAGACAAAGGTGGGGTAACTGATAAGGCAGAGGAGAGAAGGCTAACATGAAAGTAGCAACTGAGAGGAATATTGAGGAGAAATAGACAGATTTATCTCCCAGAATCCCTGACATGTTTGAGATGCCAGGGCCCCAGGCAAGGATGATAGTGGGGTTCAGGGCTAGTTATAGGGCAATTAAGAGAAAGGAATGGTTCAGTCTACCACCTTTTCTTTTCACCCCTCACTCTCAGATGCTCACACAGGCATACACTTCACAAACAGAATACTGACATCTTTGCATTAAGAAATTAAACTATGTTAGAGAAAAGTCTTTCACATTTTTCCTTTGGAGATCACAAATGGAATGGCTGCCTCTCTGCTAGAACCTTGATCAGAAGCCCAGCAGTCAGTAAGCTCTGCTCTGTTGATCTCTGCCTTTGGTCAAAGTTTTGGTGCCTAAGTCTTTAATATACATAAGGTAGTTGAAGTAAAACGTGAGCTGTTAGGAAGGCAAAAGGGAATTTTGGAATCAGAGATAACACAAATTCACTCTAAAAACCATTGATATCTTTTTGTTTTAATGTTTATTTATTTGTTTTGAGAGAGAGAGAGAGAGAGAGAGAGAGAGAGAGAGAGAGAGAGAGAATGAGCAGGAGGGAGCAGAGGCAGGGAGAGAGAGAGAATCCCAAGCAGGCTCTGCACTGTCAGCAGAGAGCCCAACTTGGGACACGATCTCACAAACTGTGAAATCATGACCTGACCTGGATGCTTAACCAACTGAGCCATCCAGTCACCTCCAAACAACTGAATATGAAAATTCAAGTCAAGAGGTAAAACACTTAACTCATATTTGTCCCAGGAGAACAGAGAAGACAGAGGGGAAGAATTTAAAAGAAACAATGAAAAGAAAACTCAGAGCAGGAGGGTTTAAGTCTCCAGATACAAAAGATGTACTGAGTGCCTACCCTAGTGATGAGAAAACAGTAACTAAGGCACATTATTATGAAATTTTATTACCCTAGAGATTGATAAGATCATAAAATTATTGAGAGAGGAAAAAATACAGGCCACAAAAAAGTATGCAAAGTCCAAAAGGCACTAGAGTATTCAATAATAACACTGGTCCCTTCAATACAGTGGAAAAGTGACTGAAACTGATTCTCAGGCAAGAATTCTATATAGAACAAAACCATCAATCCGGTGTGAAAGTAGAATAACACATTTTCAGTCATGCCAAGATTTATAAAATTTACTCTATAAGTACACTTTCTTTGAAAGTATGGGAGGATGTGTCCCAGGAAAAACAACTAAGAGGAGATAGGCTCAAGAAATCAATGCAGGGGTGGCCAAAAGCACTTTTAAGATGAGAGCTGTGAAGCAGGCATAGGGGGCAATAGAAATGGATGAAAGCAGAAGGATAGAAGCCCCAGGGAGGGAGGCTTTGGAAAAGAGAGAGAGAGTGGGAATTTATATTATTTAAGATGATGATGGAGCATCTGAATTATAAAGGTATAGGCAATAGGATGGAGCAAGTTGATAGGTTTAAGGGCACATTTATCGAAAACTGTATCATTTAGGACTCTTATCAGAAAGCTGATGACACACTCAAGATAGGATAATTCACAAAGAGAAATTCACAGGGGGACTGTCTATAAAATTGTAGATATGGAGGAGTCACATGGGACAGCATATAACCAAGGGTAAGGAGCAGGAGAGCTGTTAATACCTTTGTGCCTGAAGGCAATGGCAGAGAGTAGATCTAGACACCTGAAAGGAGAGAGATTTTCTTTCTCCTGATTTTTTAAAAATTAAGACTAAATTTTCCTAGAGCAGTTTTTGGGTTCACAGAAAAATTAAAGGAAAGGTACTAGGATTTCTCATATACTTCCTGCCCCAACACATGCATAACTCCCCTCATTATCAGTGTTCCCCAACAGAGTGATATATTTGTTACAGCATATCATAATCACCCAAAGTCTAGTTTACATTATGATTTACGCTTACTGTTGCATATTTTGTGGGCTTGGAAAAATGTATAATGATATGTATCCATCAGTATATTATTATACAGAGTAGTTTCACTGCCCTAAAAATCCTCTGTGCTCTGCCTTTTCATCTTTCCCTTTCCCAATCCCCAAACCCCAAGCCCTGGCAACCACTGATCTTTTTACCAACTCCATAGTTTTACCTTTTCCAGAATGTCATATAGTTGGAATGAAACAGTAGATAGCCTTTCAGATTGGCTTCTTTCATTTAGTAATATGTATTTAATTTTCCTCCATGTTTCCCTCTCTTTAAAATTAAAATCTGGAAGGAGAGGGAAGATGGCGACGTAGGAGGACGCTGGGCTCACCGCGCGTCCTGCTGATCACTTAGATTCCGCCTACACCTGCCTAAATAACCCAGAAAACCGCCAGAGGATTAGCAGAACGGAGTCGCCGGAGCCAAGCGCAGACGAGAGGCCCACAGAAGAGGGTAGGAAGGGCGGCGAGGCGGTGCGCACTCCACGGACTGGCGGGAGGCAGCCGGGACGGAGGGGCGGCTCGCCGGCCAAGCAGAGCCCCCGAGTCTGGCTTGCAAAAAGCGGAGGGGCCTGACGGACTGTGTTCCGACAGCAAGCGCGACTTAGCGTCTGGGAGGTCATAAGTTAACAGCTCTGCTCAGAAAGGGGGAAGGCTGGAGGACAAAGGGAAGGAGAGCTGCTGAGCCCCCTGACGACAGAGCTCAGTTTGGTGGGGAACAAAGGCGCTCGCCAGCGCCATCTCCCCCGCCCATCCCCCAGCCAAAATCCCAAAGAGAACCAGTTCCTGCCAGGGAACTTGCTCGCTCCGCGCAAACACCCAACTCTGCGCTTCTGCGGAGCCAAACCTCCGGCAGCGGATCTGACTCCCTCCTGCTGCCACAGGGCCCCTCCTGAAGTGGATCACCTAAGGAGAAGCAAGCTAAGCCTGCCCCTCCTGCCCCTGTGCACCTTGCCTACCCACCCCAGCTAAGACGCCAGATCCCCAGCATCACAAGCCTGGCAGTGTGCAAGTAGCCCAGACAGGCCACCCCACCCCACAGTGAATCCCGCCCCTAGGAGAGGGGAAGAGAAGGCACACACCAGTCTGACTGTGGCCCCAGCGGTGGGCTGGGGGCAGACAGCAGGTCTGACTGCGGCTCCGCCCACCAACTCCAGTTATACACCACAGCACAGGGGAAGTGCCCTGCAGGTCCTCACCACGCCAGGGACTATCCAAAATGACCAAGCGGAAGAATTCCCCTCAGAAGAATCTCCAGGAAATAACAACAGCTAATGAGCTGATCAAAAAGGATTTAAATAATATAACAGAAAGTGAATTTAGAATACTAGTCATAAAATTAATCGCTGGGCTTGAAAACAGTATACAGGACAGCAGAGAATCTCTTGCTACAGAGATCAAGGGACTAAGGAACAGTCATGAGGAGCTGAAAAACGCTTTAAACGAAATGCATAACAAAATGGAAACTACCACCGCTCGGATTGAAGAGGCAGAGGAGAGAATAGGTGAACTAGAAGATAAAGTTATGGAAAGAGGAAGCTGAGAAAAAGAGAGATAAAAAGATCCAGGAGTATGAGGGGAAAATTATAGAACTAAGTGATACACTAAAAAGAAATAATATACGCATCATTGGTATCCCAGAGGATGAAGAGAGAGGGAAAGGTGCTGAAGGGGGACTTGAAGAAATAATAGCTGAGAACTTCCCTGAAGTGGGGAAGGAAAAAGGCATTGAAATCCAAGAGGCACAGAGAACTCCCTTCAGACGGAACTTGAATCGATCTTCTGCACGACATATCATAGTGAAACTGGCAAAATACAAGGATAAAGAGAAAATTCTGAAAGCAGCAAGGGGTAAACGTGCCCTCACATATAAAGAGAGACCTATAAGACTCGTGACTGATCTCTCTTTTGAAACTTGGCAGGCCAGAAAGAATTGGCACGAGATTTTCAGTGTGCTAGACAGAAAAAATATGCAGCCGAGAATCCTTTATCCAGCAAGTCTGTCATTTAGAATAGAAGGAGAGATAAAGGTCTTCCCAAACAAACAAAAACTGAAGGAATTTGTCACCACTAAACCAGCCCTCCAAGAGATCCTAAGGGGGACCCTGTGAGACAAAGTACCAGAGACATCACTACAAGCATAAAACATACAGACATCACAATGACTCTAAACCCATATCTTTCTATAATAACACTGAATGTAAATGGATTAAATGCGCCAACCAAAAGACATAGGGTATCAGAATGGATAAAAAAACAAGACCCATCTATTTGCTGTCTACAAGAGACTCATTTTAGACCTGAGGACACCTTTAGATTGAGAGTGAGGGGATGGAGAACTATTTATCATGCTACTGGAAGCCAAAAGAAAGCTGGAGTAGCCATCCTTATATCAGACAAACTAGACTTTAAATTAAAGGCTGTAACAAGAGATGAAGAAGGACATTATATAATAGTGACAGGGTCTATCCATCAGGAAGAGCTAACAATTATAAATGTCTATGCGCCGAATACCGGAGCGCCCAAATATATAAAACAATTACTCATAAACATAAGCAACCTTATTGACAAGAATGTGGTAATTGCAGGGGACTTAACACCCCACTTACAGAAATGGATAGATCATCTAGACACACGGTCAATAAAGAAACAAGGGCCCTGAATGAGACATTGGATCAGATGGACTTGACAGATATATTTAGAACTCTGCATCCCAAAGCAACAGAATATACTTTCTTCTCGAGTGCACATGGAACATTCTCCAAGATAGATCATATACTGGGTCACAAAACAGCCCTTCATAAGTTGACAAGACTTGAAATCATACCATGCATACTTTCAGACCACAATGCTATGAAGCTTGAAATCAACCATAGAAAAAAGTCTGGAAAACCTCCAAAGGCATGGAGGTTAAAGAACACCCTACTAACGAATGAGTGGGTCAACCAGGCAATTAGAGAAGAAATTAAAAAATATATGGAAACAAACGAAAATGAAAATACAACAATCCAAACGCTTTGGGACGCAGCGAAGGCAGTCCTGAGAGGAAAAGACATTGCAATCCAGGCCTATCTCAAGAAACAAGAAAAATCCCAAATACAAAATCTAACAGCACACCTAAAGGAACTAGAAGCAGAACAGCAAAGGCAGCCTAAACCCAGCAGAAGAAGAGAAATAATAAAGATCAGAGCAGAAATAAACAATATAGAATCTAAAAAAACTGTAGAGCAGATCAACGAAACCAAGAGTTGGTTTTTTGAAAAAATAAACAAAATTGACAAACCTCTAGCCAGGCTTCTCAAAAAGAAAAGGGAGATGCCCCAAATAGATAAAATCATGAATGAAAATGGAATGATTACAACCAATCCCTCAGAGATACAAACAATTATCAGGGAATACTATGAAAAATTATATGCCAACAAATTGGACAACCTGGAAGAAATGGACAAATTCCTGAACACCCACACTCTTCCAAAACTCAATCAGGAGGAAATAGAAAGCTTGAACAGACCCATCACCAGCGAAGAAATTGAATCGGTTATCAAAAATCTCCCAACAAATAAGAGTCCAGGACCAGATGGCTTCCCAGGGGAGTTCTACCAGACGTTTAAAGCAGCGATAATACCTATCCTTCTCAAGCTATTCCAAGAAATAGAAAGGGAAGGAAAACTTCCAGACTCATTCTATGAAGCCAGTATTACTTTGATTCCTAAACCAGACAGAGACCCAGTAAAAAAAGAGAACTACAGGCCAATATCCCTGATGAATATGGATGCAAAAATTCTCAATAAGATACTAGCAAATCGAATTCAACGGCATATAAAAAGAATTATTCACCATGATCAAGTGGGATTCATTCCTGGGATGCAGGGCTGGTTCAACATTCGCAAATCAATCAACGTGATACATCACATTAACAAAAAAAAAGAGAAGAACCATATGATCCTGTCAATCGATGCAGAAAAGGCCTTCGACAAAACCCAACACCCTTTCTTAATAAAAACCCTTGAGAAAGTCGGGATAGAAGGAACATACTTAAAGATCATAAAAGCCATTTATGAAAAGCCCACAGCTAACATCATCCTCAACGGGGAAAAACTGAGAGCTTTTTCCCTGAGATCAGGAACACGACAGGGATGCCCACTCTCACCGCTGTTGTTTAACATAGTGCTGGAAGTTCTAGCATCAGCAATCAGACAACAAAAGGAAATCAAAGGCATCAAAATTGGCAAAGATGAAGTCAAGCTTTCGCTCTTTGCAGATGACATGATATTATACATGGAAAATCCGATAGACTCCACCAAAAGTCTGCTAGAACTGATACATGAATTCAGCAAAGTTGCAGGATACAAAATCAATGTACAGAAATCAGTTGCATTCTTATACACTAACAATGAAGCAACAGAAAGACAAATAAAGAAACTGATCCCATTCACAATTGCACCAAGAAGCATAAAATACCTAGGAATAAATCTAACCAAAGATGTAAAGGATCTGTATGCTGAAAACTATAGAAAGCTTATGAAGGTAATTGAAGAAGATTTAAAGAAATGGAAAGACATTCCCTGCTCATGGATTGGAAGAATAAATATTGTCAAAATGTCAATACTACCCAAAGCTATCTACACATTCAATGCAATCCCAATCAAAATTGCACCAGCATTCTTCTCGAAGCTAGAACAAGCAATCCTAAAATTCATATGGAACCACAAAAGGCCCCGAATAGCCAAAGTAATTTTGAAGAAGAAGACCAAAGCAGGAGGCATCACAATCCCAGACTTTAGCCTCTACTACAAAGCTGTCATCATCAAGACTGCATGGTATTGGCACAAAAACAGACACATAGACCAATGGAAGAGAATAGAAACCCCAGAACTAGACCCACAAACGTATGGCCAACTCATCTTTGACAAAGCAGGAAAGAACATCCAATGGAAACAAGACAGTCTCTTTAACAAATGGTGCTGGGAGAACTGGACTGCAACATGCAGAAGGTTGAAACTAGACCACTTTCTCACACCATTCACAAAAATAAACTCAAAATGGATAAAGGACCTGAATGTGAGACAGGAAACCATCAAAACCTTAGAGGAGAAAGCAGGAAAAGACCTCTCTGACCTCAGCCGTAGCAATCTATTACTCGACACATCCCCAAAGGCAAGGGAATTAAAAGCAAAAGTGAATTACTGGGACCTTATGAAGATAAAAAGCTTCTGCACAGCAAAGGAAACAACCAACAAAACTAAAAGGCAACCAACGGAATGGGAAAAGATATTTGCAAATGACATATCGGACAAAGGGCTAGTATCCAAAATCTATAAAGAGCTCACCAAACTCCACACCCGAAAAGCAAATAACCCAGTGAAGAAATGGGCAGAAAACATGAATAGACACTTCTCTAAAGAAGACATCCGGATGGCCAACAGGCACATGAAAAGATGTTCAGCGTCGCTCCTTCTCAGGGAAATACAAATCAAAACCACACTCAGGTATCACCTCACGCCAGTCAGAGTGGCCAAAATGAACAAATCAGGAGACTATAGATGCTGGAGAGGATGTGGAGAAACGGGAACCCTCTTGCACTGTTGGTGGGAATGCAAATTGGTGCAGCCGCTCTGGAAAGCAGTGTGGAGGTTCCTCAGAAAATTAAAAATAGACCTACCCTATGATCCAGCAATAGCACTGCTAGGAATTTATCCAAGGGACACAGGAGTACTGATGCATAGGGGCACTTGTACCCCAATGTTCATAGCAGCACTCTCAACAATAGCCAAATTATGGATAGAGCCTAAATGTCCATCAACTGATGAATGGATAAAGAAATTGTGGTTTATATACACTATGGAATACTACGTGGCAATGAGAAAAAATGAAATATGGCCTTTTGTAGCAACGTGGATGGAACTGGAGAGTGTGATGCTAAGTGAAATAAGCCATACAGAGAAAGACAGATACCATATGGTTTCACTCTTATGTGGATCCTGAGAAACTTAACAGGAACCCATGGGGGAGGGGAAGGAAATAAAAAGAGGTTAGAGTGGGAGAGAGTCAAAGCATAAGAGACTGTTGAGAACTGAGAGCAAACTGAGGGTTGATGGGGGGTGGGAGGGAGGAGAGGGTGGGTGATGGGTACTGAGGAGGGCACCTTTTGGGATGAGCACTGGGTGTTGTATGGAAACCAATTTGACAATAAATTTCATATATAAATAAAAAAAATTAAAATCTGATTGACACACAATGTCACATTAGTTTCACTTGTGCACCATAGTGATTCAATAAGTCTATACATTATGCTATGCTCTTCACTGGCATAGCTATCGTCTGTCATTTTACACTATTACAATACCATTAACTGTATTCCCTATGCTGTATCTTTTATCCCTGTGATTTATATGTTCCATAACTGGAAACCTGTATCTCCCAATCCCTTTAACTTATTTTGCCAATCCCCAAAACTTCCTTCCTTCTGGAAACCAATTAGTTTGTTCCCTGTATTTATGGGTCTGTTTCTGTTTGTTTGTTTGTTTATTTATTTAGTTAGTTAGTTAGTTTTTTAGATTCCACATGTAAGTAAAATCATATGACATTTGTCTTTCCCTGTCTTATTTCACTTAGCATAATACACTCTAAATCCATACATGTTGTTACAAATGGCAAGATCTCATTCTTTTTTTATGGCTGAATAGTATTCTATTGTAGCTATATACTACATCCTTTTTTTTTTTTTTATCCATTCATCTATCTGTGGGCACTTGGGTTGCTTCCATATCTTAGCTATTATATATAATACTGCAATAAATATACAGGTGTATATATCCTTTTGATATCCAGTATCAAATATCAGTATCAGAATTACTGGACCATATGGTATTTCTGTTTTTAATTTTTTGTTACATCCATGTTGTTTTCCGTAGTGGTTGCATCAATTTACATTCCCACCAACAATGCATAAAGTTTGCTTTTTCTCCATATCTTTACCAATACTTGCTGTTTCTTGTCTTTTTGATTTTAGCCACTCTGACAGGTATAAGGTTATATCTCATTGTGGCTTTGATTTTCATTTCCCTGATGATTAGTGATGTTGAGCATCTCTTCATGTGTCTGTTGCCCAATTGTTATCTTTGGAAAAGTGTCTATTCAGATCCTCTGCCCATTTTTAAATTGGGTTATTTGTTATTATTTTTGATGTTGAGTTGTATTAAGTTCTTTCTTAATATGTTTTGGATATTAACTCCTTATTGGATATATCATTTGTAAATATTGTCTTCCATTCAGTAGGTTGCCATTATGCTTTATTGGCTGTTTCCTTTGCTGTGTAGAAACTTTTTATTTTGATGTAGTCCTAACAGTTTATTTTTGCTTTTCTTTCTCTTGCCTGAGGAGACATATCTTGAAAAGTATTGCTGTGGCTGATGTCAAAGAAATTACTGCCTATGTTCTTTTCAGGAGTTTTATGATTTGGGGTGTCACATTTAAGTTTTTACCCATATTGAATTTATTTTTATGTATGGTATAAGAAAGTGGTCCAGTTTCATTCTTATGCATGTACCTGTCCAGTCTTCCCAGCACCATTTGTTGAAGAGACAGTCTTTTCCTCATTGTACACTCTTGCCTCCTTTGTCATGGATTAATTGTATAAATGTGAGTTTATTTCTGGGCTCTCTATCTTGTTCCATTGATCTATGTGTCTACTTTTGTTCCAGTACTATACTGTTTCTAATTATTGTCACTTTATAGTACATAGTTAAATATGGCATTGTGATACTTCTAGCTTTGTTTTCCTTTCTCAAGATTTATTTAGCTATTCATGGTCTTTTTTGCTTCCATACACATTTTAGGATTATTTTTGCTAGTTCTGTGAAAAAATCCTGTTGGTATTTTGATAGGGATTGCATTGAATCTGTAGATTTCTTTGGATAGTAAGGCCATTTTAACATCAATTCTTCCAATCCATGAGTGTAGAATATCTTTCCATTTGTTTGTGTTGTCTTCAATTTCTTTGATCAGTGTTTTATAATTTTCAGAGTATAGTTGTTTAACAGCTTTGGTTAAGTTTATTTGTAGATATTTTATTCTTTTTGGCATGGTTGTAAGTGGGATAATTTTTAAACTTCTCTTTCTGGTATTTGTTATTAGTGTACATAAATGAAGCCAATTTCTTCATATTAACTTTGTATCCTGCAACTTTACTAAAGGTAACTCAGTCATCCTTACTTTACAAACAGAGAGTTTAATATAAAGATAATTTTAGGAGGAAAAATATCTGAAAGATAAGAGATGGAGATCAAGCTGATAGAATAAAATTGAGATAGAACCTAAAATTCTTTTTCTTTCTTTCTTTCTTTCTTTCTTTCTTTCTTTCTTTCTTTCTTTCTTTCTTTCTTTCTTTCTCTTTCTATCATAATCATCATCTATCTATCATCTATCTATATATCTGTCCATCCATCCATCTATCTATCATCTACCTTACCTACCTAAAGTTTTCAGAGAACATTTCTAGATGAGAGGTATAGGCAAGTGTTTGTGTATTCATAGGTGGACAATCATTTATAGGTTGATTTAGGGAAATAGGGACAATTCCTCTCTTGCTCATCATTATATGCCTGGTGCCTACTACCATGTCTGACATATAGTAGCTAAGCACATGAAGAAGACATTGAATAAAAGTTAGAGATTTTAAGGAGTTATTACTTAAGATCTTTATTGCAAACATCACTAAACTGTTCAAGTAATTCAGGCAGTATTAGATTTTGATAGATCTCCATTTTCCTAAGGATCCAACATCTCTAAGTGAATTGGAACTACACATCATAGTTTAGAGAGCATATCCCACATCATAACATTTTGTAGTTATAACTTAGGGAAGTGAGCCATTTTCCTTACTTGTTCTGGAAAATTCAGATATTGTGATTCTATGTTCCTTGGATGAAGAACACATCAACTTTTAAATTATTCCCTCAGTGTTTTGATTCCTAACTGGCTGGCCCTGGCCTCCAGAGAATTGATTTTCTTAGTCAAAATCCATGATGCTAGTTAGCTCATTGTTACATCAGGGAAGGAACTGATATATACCAAAATATAGAAACAAAGCTTTCTGTTGTGGATGGGGGAAGAGGCACCTCTGCCCCCTCTATAGTCCTTGACTACACCAAGACTGTCACTAGCAACTGGTAGGTGGAATAATGGTGTTAGAATATTTACATAAACCACTGTATTTTTTGAAACTATGAGGTAGATATAATAATAAGAATGATTCTGTAAAATACTCAAAGAATAGTGGTAAGAAGCAGAAGCTTCTAGTAAGGAAAGGTGTTAAGGAAACATGGTGATCATATCCAGCTGGCCTTAACCATGGTGGACAAACTATTTCTTCTTTTGTTTCATGTCCACAGGTATTTTTTTTTTTTTACCATAAAATACAACCTTTTATTTTTTTTATTTATTTTTTTTTATTTATATATGAAATTTATTGTCAAATTTGGTTTCCATACAACACCCAGTGCTCATCCCAAAAGGTGCCCTCCTCAATACCCATCACCCACCCTCTCCTCCCTCCCACCCCCCATCAACCCTCAGTTTGCTCTCAGTTCTCAACAGTCTCTTATGCTTTGACTCTCTCCCACTCTAACCTCTTTTTTTTTCCTTCCCCTCCCCCATGGGTTCCTGTTAAGTTTCTCAGGATCCACATAAGAGTGAAACCATATGGTATCTGTCTTTCTCTGTATGGCTTATTTCACTTAGCATCACACTCTCCAGTTCCATCCACGTTGCTACAAAAGGCCATATTTCATTTTTTCTCATTGCCACGTAGTATTCCATAGTGTATATAAACCACAATTTCTTTATCCATTCATCAGTTGATGGACATTTAGGCTCTTTCCATAATTTGGCTATTGTTGAGAGTGCTGCTATGAACATTGGGGTACAAGTGCCCCTATGCATCAGTACTCCTGTGTCCCTTGGATAAATTCCTAGCAGTGCTAATGCTGGCTCATAGGGTAGGTCTATTTTTAATTTTCTGAGGAACCTCCACACTGCTTTCCAGAGCGGCTGCACCAATTTGCATTCCCACCAACAGTGCAAGAGGGTTCCCGTTTCTCCACATCCTCTCCAGCATCTATAGTCTCCTGATTTGTTCATTTTGGCCACTCTGACTGGCGTGAGGTGATACCTGAGTGTGGTTTTGATTTGTATTTCCCTGAGAAGGAGCGACGCTGAACATCTTTTCATGTGCCTGTTGGCCATCCGGATGTCTTCTTTAGAGAAGTGTCTATTCATGTTTTCTGCCCATTTCTTCACTGGGTTATTTGCTTTTCGGGTGTGGAGTTTGGTGAGCTCTTTATAGATTTTGGATACTAGCCCTTTGTCCGATATGTCATTTGCAAATATCTTTTCCCATTCCGTTGGTTGCCTTTTAGTTTTGTTGGTTGTTTCCTTTGCTGTGCAGAAGCTTTTTATCTTCATAAGGTCCCAGTAATTCACTTTTGCTTTTACTTCCCTTGCCTTTGGGGATGTGTCGAGTAAGAGATTGCTACGGCTGAGGTCAGAGAGGTCTTTTCCTGCTTTCTCCTCTAAGGTTTTGATGGTTTCCTGTCTCACATTCAGGTCCTTTATCCATTTTGAGTTTATTTTTGTGAGTGGTGTGAGAAAGTGGTGTAGTTTCAACCTTCTGCATGTTGCTGTCCAGTTCTCCCAGCACCATTTGTTAAAGAGACTGTCTTTTTTCCATTGGATGTTCTTTCCTGCTTTGTCAAAGATGAGTTGGCCGTACGTTTGTGGGTCTAGTTCTGGGGTTTCCATTCTATTCCATTGGTCTATGTGTCTGTTTTTGTGCCAATACTATGCTGTCTTGATGATGACAGC
Organism: Puma concolor; assembly: GCF_028749965.1. Lineage (NCBI taxonomy): Eukaryota > Metazoa > Chordata > Mammalia > Carnivora > Felidae > Puma > Puma concolor. The sequence continues at coordinate 78,054,137 of NC_141672.1, forward strand.
CTTGTAGTAGAGGCTAAAGTCTGGGATTTCCACAGGTATTTTTAAACCCAACTCTGAACTGGACATTTGGAAGATGACTTCGTCATCTCATACTTGCAGGATGAGACATTCTTAAACAGTCTCAATCAGAGAAGGTTTTTCTGTCTTATGGGTCTTCAGTAAGTACCAAACCATTAAAAGAACCTTCCAAAATTTTGAATCCTGTCACTCCTGAAATGAAGTTAGGAAAAACCTCACTTATGATAGTTCTTCAGGATGATTTCTGTGAATATGGGGGAGATAGGGCCTGACATATTTCATTTTGAAGGGACTGGAGTTGGTAGTCATGACAACTCTGTAAGTGAAAATAGAAAAAAAACCCTTAAAAGCAGCCTTTCATCTGAAATTAATATGGGTAGAATAGGTATCTTAAAAAAGAGGATTCCAGGAAATAAAATCAAGAATCATGAATCAGAGTCAGAAAACACCAAATGGATTAATAAAACATTTAGATTTAGAAGTATTTGACATTTTTTCCTATAAAGTCATCAACTAGTTTATTCACTTATAAATTCATTCATTCATTCATTCATTCATTCATTCATTCAATAAACACATCTTAGTGACTGTAGTGGGGCAGAAGCTATCTTAGGCACTAGATAGATATATAAATGAGACATGCTTCATGTCCTCAAGGGGCTTAGAGTCTCAGTTGCATTTTGGCCAAAATATAAACTGATGTGAATAGATGTGAATAGAGCATTACTATGCAAGCCCAAATTTCTCTGGTGTTTGTTAGAAATCATTCATACAGATTTCAGTCATTATGGAAAAAGGCCTCTGAGACTAGTCAGAGGACTTAATAATAGTGATTTATCAACAGTCACATAGGATTAGAGTCTAGGGAAAACAGGAGAAGATAGTAGTGTTTAGAAGTCAGATGTTCTTGACCTCTTTTCTAAGCTATTTCTCAAATTTAGTCTTCTGGATCCAAGGAGAGTAGTTGGGGATAGAGAAATACAAATAGATATTAAAGGGCAATATTTTAGAAATTATATATAAGAAGAATAGTTTCTCTATTGAGCTTGATTCTTTGCAAAGGGAATATAAACATCATCATTATCATAATAATGACAATAATAGTAATTTAAGTAAGTATGAACTATATTTTTCTGAGCTTTACATGCATTAGCTCATTAATCCCTACAATAAAAACTATGAAGTTGGTACTATTACTATCTCCATTGCACTTATGGACACATTAAGGAAGAGAAGTGAGTGAGTTGTTCAAGATCACATAGTAACTGGTCAGCTGCAATTAGAACCAAGGCACTTACACTACATATCTGTCTATTTTAAGAGAAATACACAAGCAGCAAATGATCCTCTCATACTGAAATAAGCCCTTCCCAGATCCTAATGCTTTCTTCTTGCCTAGTTTATTGTGGGCAACAAAATATCTAGGAAATCTAGATAATTACTACATTGTAGTATTCTCTGCTGTTGGTTTATTTGTGAGACTCAAGATGCCTGGTCTCCACATACCCCTGTATGTGGTGAAGATGCTTTTACCTCCTCCCTATCTTACATAATAAGATAGGTAAGCTCGATGTCTTAGGAATAGGGAAAATGAATTTAAGTTATGTATTTTATGTGCTGTGTATATCTACAATGGTGATTAAATCACTATCCCTCCACATCGTCACCCACATTGTTCTTAATTTTATCTTCATAGAATCAGAGAATTATACAGTAGGTTATTCATTAAAATTCTAGTTGAAATCCCTCATGTTGCTATGAAGAAGCTGCTGTAGAGGGAAGTTGAATGACCTTTTTAAGGTCACACAGATTTTGGTGGCTAAGCTGTCATGGGAATCCAAGTTTCTTAATTCTTGTTCAGAGCTCTTTATAGATGCCTTTTAAATTGGAGTATGCATCATATAAATATCCTACACTGTGTAAAATTCACCTCTTTATAAATATTTTGGAGAAATTAAAGGAATATGTAATACATATGTCTGTATGTGTATGTAATATATGAGTTATAAAGACAAAACAAAAGATTTCAAATAATGACTTTGTTTTTGTGATTCCTTATCCTACTATTCTAAAAATATCTTTTTTTCTTAATGATTTGCTTTAACATGGATCTTACTGAGGTAGAGTACTCTTTAAAATTAAAGTCCACATGTCTCTAATTTTCTAAAAATCTAGTACCTTCCTGCCGTGCTTGCCTATAGCCTCCCTTTCTCACTTGACCTTAGTCCCCATTTTTCAAGGTCCCCTAGCTTAGTAAGGCTAAAGCTCTCCTACATAGTCTTCACCATTGTCCCATGATCAGTGGGTTTGGAAGGCTGAAGTACTTTTGGGGAAGTACTTTCAATAAATTGAAAGTACTGGGGACGAATTTTCAATAAATCATCACTTGAACCTATTTATGAACATTTTTATTTATTTTATAAAACTATTTTACTTTTTCATTTAAATGAATACTCACTGGTAGCAACATGACCCATAAAGATGGACTGTTTTCATCGTCAGAAGAAATGCCTGACTAATAACTTCCTCTTTCTTTTACAGCCTTTTTCCCCCTTCATCAATACAACATTTCCTTTTCTTCCATTTTCCCAGCCTCCCAGTTTCAGCTTACTCCTTCTACATGATGTTATTGAAGCAGAGTCTGAAAGCAGTTCTTATGGTTGTGAGTTTTTGGTTTTTGGGAGGAGCTAGGATGAGTGACTTTTACTCTGGAAGACACTGGTTTCTTCATTCACATCTTCATCTAAGGAAAGAGAATTGACAGTGGTCATAGATGATAGCTAATGTTTTAAAAATGCCTCTTGTATGAAGGTAACTGCATATCTCTTGAGTCGTTTCATCTTTTACTATTTCAGGATCTATGTGATAGCATCCCCAATTCCTCAAGATATCTATTGGCAAGATATCTATTCTTCATGTGATTACTGAGAGCTTGGCTAGATACATGGATGCACACTGCATTGTTGGTAAGAAGTTCTGCACAGATTCTTAATTTTCCCCAAAGCATTTTTTCCCTTGAGGAGAGTTCACAGTTCATTCACCTGTAGGGAGAGTGTCTGTACTTCTAGATATCTCCCATAGTCATCCTCTAGATACTATATCCCTACAGATTAAGCACAGAATGGGAATTCGCTAGATGTTGTTAAAAGAGGAGCAGGCTTTTTTAGAATCCACATATAAGTAAGCTCTTGCAGTATTTCTTTGTCTGGCTTATTTCACTTAGCATAACATCCTCCAAGTTCATTCATGTTGTTGTAAATGTTAGATCTCTTTTTTTTTTTAAGACAGAATTATATATATTATTATATCATAATTTCTTTAGCCATGTGAGAGGAGAATGGTTGTTACCAGGGACAGAGAGGTGGGGGAAAATAGAGAGATGTTGCTCAAAAACAAATTTGCAGTTATGCAGAATTAATGAATAAGTCTAGAGATCTTATGTACAGAATGATGACTATCATTAATAATTCTGTCCTGAATACTGAAAATTTGCTGAGAGAGTAATTTTTAGGTGTTCTTGTCACTGAAAAAAAAAAGGTAACTGTGTGAAGAGATTACATTAATTAACTTGATAATAGGACTCATTTCACTATGAATATGTACATCAGATTGCCATGTTGTACACCTTAAATATATACAATTTTTATTAAAAGAGAACAAAAAGAAGACAGGGCTTGTATCAAGAAACTTAGGAGGCATAGGTGTAGGCAGGATGAATTAAAATCCACTTGACCAAGCAACATAGCTGCTCTAAGAGTAAGCAGTGGCTTGGAATAGTTATTTCCTAAATGGCAGCCTAGGAAGGAAATGCCCTACCTCAGTTTCCATAGGTGGCTTCGCTCCCTGCAGAATTTCCACAGACATGATTCCTTGCTCCCGGCTCTATTGGCACAATCCCAAGCTTTTCTTAGGGGGTGGACAGAGCATCCCTAAATAGTTATGGCAGATTCACTCAAATTTTATTAAAAACCTCAATGTGCTGGATGAACCTCATTTTTGACACAGAAGATTTAAAGATACATTTTTTAATAGTTTGCCATTATGGTGCTCAAATTCTGACTGACTTTGGTAGTGGGACAATGACAATATACAATTCAACATTAAATCCTGCCACTTGGATCTCCTAAGTATTTTCTAAAGAAAACACTTTGTTTCTCTTAATAGCTGTTGCTGTATCTGTAGTTTAACCCACACCTAATCCTACTTCAATTTATTTGCAAAGAGGCAAGGGTGATATTTCTAAATCACAAATCTTGTTAAGTTATTCTTTAGATTTTATTCTAAAATATATTGGAAGCTATTAAAATATAATTTTCTTCTTATAAGACACAATTTATGGTCCTTTGGCTATCTCCATTCTGTTTTTGTGCTTCAGTAAGTTGCAGATCTTCTATAGCTCCTAGAAACCCTTCCCTATCACAAGGCCTTTGCATTTGCTCTTCCCTATTCCTAGAGTGCTTTTTCTCTTGCTTTCAATTAGTTGAAATGTCACAAGTTCAAAGATGCTCTTCTAAAAAAGCCATCACCATCACCACCATGTGCCACTACCATTTATTTTCTATCATAATCCCCTTTTTACTTCACTCTTGTCTCTTATCAATAGTGGTAATTATTTGTTTTGATTATTTATCATTCATTTATTTACTTATTGCTTGTTTACTAATTAGTTTTCTGTCAATCTTCTAAAATGGAAGTTTAAGTGAGTCAGAAACCAAGTCTTCTTGTTCATTGTTGTATTCTCAGCAGTTAAGACATAGTAGATATCCTCTAAATAGTTGTTGAATAAACAAATGGGTTATTTATAGAAGTGACACAGAAGATATATGTTTTGGGATAGAGCTTTCAATATCATGTGTAATGTTTTATGGAGGCTATCAGGCACCCTGTCTAGGTAAATATAGTAAAACCATTGCTTTCTGGATTCCTAGGAAATATGTCAATCTGGATAACCATGCTTTTAAGAAAGTTGAGGATTGAAAATTGGCAGCATTATCTTTCTTTTGATTAAAAATTTTCCAAACTGAATTTTAAATTTCACTGTCTTACTAAACGTGATTAATTAACTCACTAAGGCTCACCTTGGGCTATTCATGAGTGGGTATATTTATCCTTTTGCTAAAAAGTCCCACAATGCTGAACTTTCTCAGTGTTTTTGTTTTCTTCCTTTTGTGTCAGATTGCTGGCAAATACTGGTATTTTCTCAGTGTGTTGACTAATAGTGAACCATCCTTCTTTAGCATTATTTTCTTGCTTTTATAGCATATTAGTTCTGAAAGTCATATGTCTATGGTCATTAAAATTATGCACAAATTGAGTGGGTAGCTTTGAAGGAAGAAACACTGGATTACTTCTGTCAATAGTATACATAATCTTTATTGCCTGGATGCTGTTTCATCCACTTGGTTTTATAGAATCTTAACTTTGTTTTTCTATGCTTACCTCCTGAGGAGAGGCAATATTATAAAACAGCACATCAGTAGAACAGAAGCAACTCTTTCATATTGGTTGTTGGCTATAAGAAATACTTACTTTGATGGGCAGTGTTTATATTACCTAAAAGAGGAAGCATATTTGGTAAAGTGAATGATTATATTATTTTTATTCAATGGGTTTTGTTTTATCTAATAGTAGTAGGTTCAAGACTAGGCCTTGAGCAAAATTTTAACAATAATCTTATTCCCACTGTCATCTTGAAATGGCAGAATGGGTCAGCTTGGATAGTAAGCAAACCTATTTCTTAGATCTCTATATCTTTTTCCTACCTTCCTGGGGCAGTGGATAAAATGCACAGTCAGTACAGTAATGAGATCTGATCGCAGCCCAAAGAATTACCATCTATGGCCCTGCATTGTTGTATATTGTGGCTACTTACCTATTACCAAGGATTAAGCTGTATAGGCTTTGGTTAAAGAAGAAATGTCCATTCATTACACATGAAGCCCTGGGATCTTTTTGAAAGATTAAAAAGAAAATACTGCCAGATCAGTGTACCCAATATTAGACAAGCAAGTTTCCAAGTTGGCTATATTTCTCAACAACAACAAAAAATCTAGAAATAACAGCTGTTTTTCTTATTACCAGTCTACAATTTGGCTTATCTTATAAGTAGCTGCATATATTTCTTACTAAGATAGATGCATGGGGAAAGAATTAGTGCACTGCCGAGTTTCACAAAAAATAGAAATTAATAACATTAATAGATTGGGATTTTGGTTTCTGATATGTGACATACTTCATATGATTTCAGTGTTTCTAATTTTCAGGTCATCACTTACTTTCCCCCTATTTTGGCTTATCAGACATCAAATGGGACAATCATATGTATCTTAATACAGTCTCTTAATGACAGAGGCCAATCTGATGATTTCAAAAGCAGTAAAATAATGCTATTTGGAGTAATTGCAATTTCTTTATTTTTTTATAGCCACATTATTTTTAAAAAGTGAAGAAATGGAACCTGCAAATTACACCAGAGTAACAGAGTTTGTTCTCACTGGCCTATCCCAGACTCGAGAGGTACAACTAGTCCTATTTGTTATATTTCTATCCTTTTATTTGTTCATCCTTCCAGGAAATATTCTTATTATTTGCACAATCAGGCTTGACCCTCATTTGACCTCACCCATGTATTTCCTGTTGGCTAATCTGGCCTTCCTTGACATTTGGTACTCCTCCATCACAGCCCCTAAAATGCTCATAGACTTCTTTGTGGAAAGGAAGAGAATTTCCTTTGGTGGGTGCATTGCACAGCTCTTTTTCTTGCACTTTGTTGGAGCCTCAGAGATGTTCCTGCTCACAGTAATGGCGTTTGACCGCTATGCTGCTATCTGCCGTCCTCTCCACTATGCTACTATCATGAATCGACGTCTCTGCAGTATCCTGGTGGTTCTCTCCTGGTTGGGGGGCTTTATTCATTCTATAATACAAGTGGCTCTCATTGTTCGACTTCCATTCTGTGGGCCCAATGAGTTAGACAGTTACTTCTGTGACATCACGCAGGTTATCCGGATTGCCTGTGCCAATACCTTCCCGGAGGAATTAGTGATGATTTTTAGCAGTGGTCTGATCTCTGTGGTATGTTTCATTGCTCTCTTAATGTCCTACGCCTTCCTCCTGGCCATGCTTAAGAAACATTCAAGCTCAGATGAGAGTACCAGCCGGGCCATGTCCACCTGCTATTCCCACATCACCATTGTGGTATTTATGTTTGGGCCATCCATCTACATTTATGCTCGCCCATTTGACTCTTTTTCCCTAGATAAAGTGGTGTCAGTGTTCCATACTGTGATATTCCCTTTACTTAATCCCATTATCTATACCTTGCGAAATAAGGAAGTAAAGACAGCCATGAGGAAGTTGGTCAACAGATATATTTTATGTAAAGAGAAGTGAAAGTGGCATATTCTAGAATCTTTCTGAAGGTCATCGTCCTAAAGTAGGAAGCATTTGCAGTGGTAATAATACTGCTTTTCATCTGAGTTCTTAAATTCCTACCAGATTTTTTCCCTCAATTCACTGAAAAAACAAAGAAAATAAGATAAAAATAAGTTTACTCACACCCTCCATGAAACTTACAGCAGATCACCATTAGAAATTAAGATATAATGATGGTGTAGGGGCACCTGGGTGGCTCAGTTGGTTAAGCATCTGATTTCGGCTCAGGTCATGATCTCGCAATGAGTTTGAACCCCACGTCAGGTTCTGTGCTGACAGCTCAGAGCCTGGAACCTGCTCCAGGTTCTGTGTCTCCCACTCTCTCTGCCTCTTCCCTGCTCATGCTCTGTCTCTCTCTCTCAAAAGGAAATAAAGATTAAAACAAAATTAAAAAAAACATATAGTGATGGTCTGCTAAACACATTTTCACTAATTGTTTATTGAATGAGTATTCTGAAGAGGCTTTGGCTGTGAGGAGAATGTTTGTTGAGAAATAATAAAATAAATAAGACCTGGGAGACATGTTGTCTATGAATATGAAGAAGTAAGTGGCTAGCATATGAATAAGAGTAGCTTCAAGTGACCAAATTAAATATTGTTCCCATGGTTCAGTCCTAGCCCAGTGGGATGGTGTTTGGTAACCCACCTTCCTGGGACTAGAAAAACAGATTATTTTGTACTTTATCTTTTCCTACTCCAAGAATTCATGATGGAAACTGAGGATTCATTTACACAAGCTGTTTTAAGTCATATTTCATGTGGCAACCACTCAACAGTATTGGTGACAGAACTCAAGATTTTGTCACAGCCTACAGCAATTTTTATGAATTCATAGCAGAGTTTGTTACTATGTGAGACTGTGAGACCCCTCTCTTTCCAGCGGAAGTCTCCAGCCAAGTAGTGCTTTTTATAGCCAGTCTCTACTTACATCCTCCAGTGTGAAAGCAGACTTGGAGGAAAGGGATTCTAGGCTGACTAGAATGAACAGACATCTAGCTGTGTGATTTTTAAAAGGTTATTATCTCCTTTGCCATTTTTGTGTGTTTTCTGTATTTGCTAATTCTTCTTCTCATGTTAAATTAGTTTAGTAGGGTGCTGCTTTTGTTAGCCCTATAATTCAGAGTTCTTTCCCATTAACCCATTTTTTTTTCATTAGTACATATGGAAGAGACCTGGATGTATTGGTTTTAATCATCTTTTAGTGATTTATTTATTAGAGATCAATTTACTATTGCTGACACTAAGAACCCAATTATTGACTGTGCTTCAGAATATAAAAGAATATTTGAGTTCATATAAATTTATTTACTTAAATTAACTTTTCAATTTCCAAACTAGGGCTCTCTCCATAAAAGAGCATATTATTTGTTGTGAGCTTTAGTCTTATATTTTCTTTGATAAAGTATATGACTGGCTTTAGGAATGAAAATAGATAAATGAACGATGAAAATGATGAAAACCTCAGGTACACAGGATAGAATAATGGTGCAAAAAGTTCATTCTTTGCTGTGGGAAGTTTTCTCTACGATGACCCTCTTTCATGTTCAAAACGACAGGGACTTCTCTTCTAAGAACCCAAATATACTGATGGAATTTATGATTCCTGAATTTTAAGTTGACTTCTCATTTCCTGGAAATGAATAAAATAGTAGACTTCTCTAATATTTTACAACAGGGCATGAAGAAACCATCTAACACACAAAAGATATATACATACACAATAAAAAATAATTTATGTATCTAGATTTTATATTTCCTTACTGTTATTTCTCTCTATCTGAACCAGACAGACTTGTATTCATTTGGTCACTTATTCTTCATTTAGGTAGAATGAATGTTTTTGGGGAAAAGACTACTGACTCAATATGATCTTCAAACACTATTATACTGCTACTACTGAAGGATATGTGCTGAAAATATTGAAGCTAGGAATAAGAAGAAAAGATATCAAACATAGCAGTGTAAAGAAAATATTAACGGTATCTCAATATTAATAAGATGGACTTTACTTTTACAGCTGGTAAAAACATCTCTATTATCCAAACAAAAATAAAGGTCTTCTGTTTTTTTAATTAATAGAATAGGTTCATTAAAAATTAAAAATATAAGAACTTGTAAGTAGAAAAATAAACATTACTGGCAGTCTTTTTTTCCCCAGGGATTGGGGTTTTTGTTTAACAAAGTTTGTGAAGTTTCACCCAACCAGCTCAATTGGAAGCAGGCCAGTTCGCCTGCCTGCATTGCTACAAAACACAATAAACTAACATTAAGTGAAGTTGAGGTGGAAAAAAGTCTTCAGACAAGTAAGTGTAAAACTCAGATTTTATACCTAGCAAAACTGGCATTTAATTTAAAAGGCTATGACTACCATCAGGTTTAAGCATTAAACAAAATTCTGGGAATGTGGTTTTCAAGAAATTCTTGAAGAAACTATCAGAATAAACTTCAATCAGTCATGAAGATCAAGGAGCTAGGACAGAAGTATGGGTACTGAATATTAAATATATTACACTATATCTAAGACTGAAACTAATGTGATTTGCATGATCAAACAGTATGAAATGCCACATGCCTTGTAATGCAGAAATGATAGAGCTGCATTCTATTTCTGTCTGTGGCACATTAGAGAGCTTTACTGAACCTGTCACTAAAAATGAATACACACGATGGATAAACATTTTTTTGAAATCCTTTGATTAGCTAGCAAAAAAAAATGACAGCATAGAATATTGAGAATCTGGAAATCAAATGAAATTGGGAACCCAGAGAAATAAATGGTGAATAAAAATCATCTTTTATTGTGAAAACTTGTGTTCTGTTTTTAAGGCCAGAGTTTGTGTGGTAGGGACAGAGATGGACAGGAGACAAAGCCCTGGGCTCACACAAAGAAATATTCCACAACAAGCTGAGATCTCAAAGGATATATTCTCAGGGTAGTGGTGAAATAAAGTTTTCAAAAAAACCACCACCCAAAATGCTAAAAAGAGAAAAAAGAATTATGAACTATAAGTGAGATCACACATATTTTTTGAGTTTGAGTTTATACTATTGAGTAGTCTGAATCACTGCTAGTTGATAATTTTATTTACAGTTTCTGGTTCCAGAGTTGTAATGCCTCCTGATAGAAGGAAAGACAAATACCATATGGAGTATGCTGCCATTATCCCAAGACTTTTAAAGTATTCTACATATAAGAAATAAGAGTTTACAATCTGACATCATAAGCACACAAGAAAGCAAGGCTCTGTGAGTGAGAGATGGAAGAACAACAGAAAAGCAGAAAAAAAAAACCACTACAGAATATAAATTGAATATATTTAGTATTCTTTGAGAAATAGAAAAAGGGTTGGAAATATGACCAACCCTATAAAAACAAATAGGAAAATTATATGAAAAACAAAGAGAACTTAGATTCAGTTAAAAAACTCCATAGATGCATCTGAATGCAAATTAGACACATTCAGAGAAAAAATAGTAATCTAGAATATAGAGTTGAGTAAACTACCAGCATTGCAGGGCAGAAGCCAAATGGGATAAAAAGGATGAAAGAAAGGGTAAGAGACATTGAGAACTGAATAAAAGTTCAGAGTTTCCAGAGAAGAGGGTAGACAAAATGTGGCAGAGGCAATTTTGAAGAGACAATGTGAGACACATCATAAAATCCATAAAGACAACTGAGCAGATGTTGAAAGTATCTGAATAGAAAAGCAGGAATTACCCTCAAGGGAAAGGTAGTTAACAACAGACTGCTTTAACAGCAAAAATGTAAAATGATGAGTTATATTCAATGTTCAGAGACAAAATAATCATCAACTCTGTGAGAATAAAATAAAAACATCCTTAGGAAGAAAAAAAAATTAAGAGGAATTTTGTAGGATACGCTTGAAATAAGGAAATGATCCCAGGTGGGAGATTTGAGATGACAGAAAAAGAATGGCAAGTATGTGGTAAATCTAAACAAACTTCTGTATTTAACTACCAACAGCAACAAACAAACTTCTGAAGTTTAGAAAAAGTAAGAACTAAAGTTTATGAAAATAACATTTACATAAGAGTTGTGTGATTGGAGTTAAATGTAGTAGTCTTTGTATTTTTCAGGAAGATGGTGAGGATACTGGTTTACTTTAACTCTGGGTGACTATCAGACTTAATAGGTTATGCCACAGAAAGATCATTGGTTTTACACATCAGAAGTTTACTTCTCACTTACATAAGGCCTGTTGCAGGTTTGGGTGACACTCCAGAACACTGAAAAAACAAGGTTAAAATGAAAAATAACAAATAAATTAGAAAGAATATAAAGTTAAATTAGTTAAAGTTCATGTATTATCCTAGAATTGTGCTATGCAATACATGGACTACATATGACTTTAAAAATTTTAACTAACAAAATTTAAAATTTCATTTCCTCAGCTTATAGCCACATTTCAAGTGCTCAATAGTCACATATGGCTGATGGCCACATCACTTTTCCAGGATTTGTCTTTATATCATATAATAAAATAATTTCTGGAATTTTTAATAATATCAATAGATCCATATTATCAGCAAAGATAAAACTAGTATAAACCTTTCTTTCCTCTTCTTCAACCCAGATTGTAGTGATGAAAAGTTTTATCATTCTTAATTTTACCTTTATTGCTTATACTTCAGTTATTTAATTACAGCTTTAATAATAGACTTTGACTTCTAGAGATGACATATGAAGCAATTAGTATAAACTCTCTTATTTTTAATCTCCTAAATAGGATTTTGTTATAGGACTTCTTTTTTTTTTCTGATTTATGGAGTCTTATTATCTATTAAAGGATATGATGAGCATAGAAATTATAATAATATAAACCCAGGCACACCCTATCACCCTTTATAAGTAAAGGTATTAGCATTATCTTTGTGGTGTGCTATATGCCCTTTAGTCCCATTTTTTTCCCCTCTCTGGTCAGAAGGATACTGCTATCCTGTTTTATCTGTTTGCTGAAGACTCCTCACTGTTCTCTTGGTTGGAAGAAATTTGTCCTTAATATTACACAGGGAAAGTGCATGAATATAAATTTCTGGGTTAATGCATGTTTAAAACTGTCTTGAGACTTTAAAGATAGCTTAGATTATATAAAATCCTTGTATACTTTAAGTTTTTGAAAATATTGCTTCACTTAAAAAAACAACAATTTTCTGGGGCACCTGTGTGGCTCAGTTGGTTGAGCGTCCAACTTTGGTTCAGGTCATGATCTCCCGGTTCATGAGTTCAAGCCCCATGTCAGGTTCTGTGCACTCAGCTCAGAGCCTGGAGTCTGCTTCAGATTCTGTGTCTCCCTCTCTCTCTGCCTCTCCCCTGCTCGTGCTCTCTCTCTCTTTGAAAAATAAATAGACATTAAAAAAATTAAAATAAAACAAAACAACTTTCTATGTTGCTATTGAAAGAAGTCTGATGTTAACCTGCAGAGGAAAAACTTTTGTAGGTTTTAATTAATTAATTAATTAATGAGAGGTGAGGGTTGGGGGAGGGGCAGAGGGAGAAGGAGAGAGAGAATCTTAAGCAGGCTCCATGCCCAGCACTGAGCCCCACTTGGGGCTCCGTTTCACAACTGTGAGATCATGACCTGAGCCAAAATCAAGAGTCCAACACTTAACCTGAGTGGCTCTGTTGGTTAAGCATCCATCTCTTGTTCTACCTCCTAGCCTAACCTATCACCATCTCTTGTCTACAGTACTTCAAATGCTCCCTAACTGGCCTCCTTGCTTCTACTTTTGGCTTCTAAAACCCATTCTTTACCAGTATCAGAATAATCTTTAAAAAATGTAAATCAGATATTGTCACTCATCTGTTTATAACATCTCAAATGAAATGATGACCAATTGGCATTTGATCCACATCTGGCCCTTCCTCTCTATCTTGACTAACACTTTTTAAATATTCCATTTGGCCACTACTCTCTTGCCATAGTGGCCTTTCTCTTTCTTTCTCTTCCTTTCTGCTGCTTAGTGCATCATTCTCTTCCTGCTTCATGGCCTTCTATCAGCTCTTCAGATATCCACATAGTGGGATTATTCCAGACATTCAGATATCTGTTGAAATGCCAGCTGTCCAGCAAGACTTTCCCTGGCTAGCTCACCTAGCACAGCAGCCTCTTCCCCGACTCTTTCCAGCATATCACTTGGTTATATTTCTACCCAGCACTCACCACAGTCAGATATTTCCTTTCTGGTGTGTTTGTTTATTGTCTTCTCCATGCATTTGAATGTCAAATTCCCAGGAACTTTTTTTTTTTTTTTTTTTTTTGCCTCATTCAGTGCTACATTGCTGACACTATAATGCCAACTAGCTCATGATTTTAGTTTCTAAGATTGTCTAAAATGATAAATTTTTCCCAGCAGAAATAAGAAGTCTCCATTCTGAAAACTAGTTTAGATCATCAGGTTAATTTTAAGTGCCGTGGCAAACATTAGAAGACAAGGTCCCTGTTTATGTATAGTTATGAAAAAAAACCCCACACATTTTAAGTCTTTGGTGGCAATAGACTGTAACATTCTCCAAGATGAGGAGTTTTCTCCCCATATTTCATTGTTCATTTCTTTTCTTGTTTATTTTTTGAAAGACAACCAATTTATTAGATTTATTCTTAGATACATTGTTGTTACTTTAAGCAATATCTTTTTTTTAAATATGAAATTTATTGTCAAATTGGTTTCCATACAACACCCAGTGCTCATTCCAAAAGGTGCCCTCCTCAATCCTCAGATTGTTCTCAGTTTTTAAGAGTCTCTTATGGTTTAGCTCCCTCCCTTTCTTTTTTTTTTTTCCTTCCCCTCCCCCATGGTCTTCTGTTAAGTTTCTCAAGATACACCTAAGAGTGAAAACATGGTATCTGTCTTTCTCTGTATGACTTATTTCACTTAGCATAACACTCTCCAGTTCCATCCACGTTGCTACAAAAGGCCATGTTTCATTCTTTCTTATTGCCACGTAGTACTCCATTGTGTATATAAACCACAATTTCTTTATCCATTCATCAGTTGATGGACATTTAGGCTCTTTCCATAATTTGGCTATTGTTGAAAGGATATGGAGAAATGGGAACCCTCTTGTACTGTTGGTGGGAATGCAAACTGGTGCAGCCACTCTGGAAAACAGTGTGGAGGTTCCTCAAAAAATTAAGCAATATCTTTCTAATATTATACTGTTGATCCTCGAACAACACAGGTTTAAACCAAGTTCACTTCTACATGGACATTTTTTTGACACAGTACAGTACTGTAAGTCTATGTTCTCTTTTTTACGATCTTAATAACATTTTCTTTTCTCTAGCTTACTTTCTTGTCAGAATATAATGCATAATACACATAACATACAAAACATGTGTTCATCAACTATTTATGTTTATTGGTAAGGCTTCCAGTCAATAGTTGGCCATTAATAGTTAAAATTTGGGGTAGTTAAAAGTTATACATGGAGAATCAACTGCATGGGAGGTGGTTTCCCTAACCCCCAGGTTATTTCAGGGTCAACTGTATTTTCAAATTGTTTATTGCTAGTTATACAAAAAAGCTACTGCTTTTTATAAATTGATCTTCTATCCAGTAAACATGCTCAACAGGCTTAATCTAATATTTTAACTGCAGATAGTCTTGAGGTTTTTCATGTAGACAATTGTATTGTCACTGAATAAGGTCAGCTTTGTTTCTTCCTTTCCAATCCATATAGTTGTTTCCTTCATCTTTATATCACTAGGTTACCCCCCACACTGCAATGCTGATGGTCCTGAATTTTCTTGCCCACGATTCTGAGCGTGTCATTGCCTGTAGGATGATATGTATAAACTCTGCTGAACCCTGTGGAGCTACCGGCTGGCACCCACTTCTTAATGGCATTATCATAAAGCATTACAGCAGCTCTTGCCTGACAGATATTCTGTTCTTTCGGGTCATGGTGCCGCTGCCGAGGGATGTTGACTTAGGGGCTGGGGTGGGCTGCAAGCAGGGCCTCTCCTCCCTGTGCTTTGCCATGTCCCCCACAGAAAGCAGTGGTGGCACAGGGGAGGCGATGATGTCCATGACTTCCAGGGCAGAGGAGGGCGGAGCCCCAGCTTCCCTTGGCCCCCATGCAGGGGCACCTGCAGCCTGTGAAGGAGCTGGTCTCAGGGCACAGTGCAGGTGGCACCTTGGCCACAGAGGAGAGCCACAAACACCAAGGCTGTTTGTGTCATTTTTTAAAAAATAACTTTCTTTTACTGTCGAGTTTTTTGTATATAAGGTTTTACAAAATATGCATTTCCGTGTCTGTCTTTTCATGTTCATTTCCTATTTTCCTAATATAGTTTTTGTAATTGTTCTTGTTTTTAATTTCCCCTTCCTGTTTATATTATTATAATATCATGTATCTCTTACTTCCTCTATTCTTTCCATTTGACAGTCTTCCCCCTTCTCTTTGGTGAGCTGGATGTAAATTAGAGTGAAATGTTTTTATTTTCCTCTCCTTTTGTTATTTTATTTTATTATTATTTTCATTAAAGTCCTCTCCTTAATCCCTAACACCTATTTCACCCCTCCTCTACCAGGTTACCCCTGGTAACCATCCGTTTGTTCTCTTTAGTTTTTTTTTTTTTTTTAATTTTTTTTTCAACGTTTATTTATTTTTGGGACAGAGAGAGACAGAGCATGAACAGGGGAGGGGCAGAGAGAGAGGGAGACACAGAATCGGAAACAGGCTCCAGGCTCTGAGCCATCAGCCCAGAGCCCGACGCGGGGCTCGAACTCACGGACCGTGAGATCGTGACCTGGCTGAAGTCGGACGCTTAACCGACTGCGCTACCCAGGCGCCCCTGTTCTCTTTAGTTTACAGTCTGTCTCTCTCTCTCATTTTTTCCCTTTAATTTGTTTTGTTTCTTAAATTCCACATATGAGTGAAATCATAGTATTTTTCCTTCTCCGACTTATTTCGCTTAGAATTATACTCTCTAGATCTATCCATGTTGTTGCAAATGGCAATATTTCATTCTTTTTTATGGTTGAATGGTATTCAATGAGCGCACGTGCATATCACATCATCTTCATTCATCAGTTGATGAACACTTGGGCTGCTTCCATAGTCCGGCTATTATAAATAATGATGCAATAAACATAGAGGCGCATTTACCCCTTTTAATTAGCATTTCTGTATTTTTTGGATAAATACCTAGTACTGTGATTACTGGATCATGGGGTAGTTCTGTTTTTAACTTTTTTTTTTTTTTTAATTTTTTTTCAACGTTTATTTATTTTTGGGACAGAGAGAGACAGAGCATGAACGGGGGAGGGGGAGACACAGAATCGGAAACAGGCTCCAGGCTCCGAGCCATCAGCCCAGAGCCTGACGCGGGGCTCGAACTCACGGACCGCGAGATCTTGACCTGGCTGAAGTCGGACGCTTAACCGACTGCGCCACCCAGGCGCCCCTGTTTTTAACTTTTTGAGTAAGCTTCATACTGTTTTCCACAGTGTCTGCACCAATTTGCATTCCTTCCAACAGTACAAGAGGGTTCCTGTTTTCCCACATCCTTGCCAATACCAGTTGTTTCTTGTGTTTTTGATTTTAGTCATTCTGGTGGGTATGAGATGATACCTCATTGTGGTTTTGATTTGCATTTCCCTGATGTTTAGAGTTGTTGAACATCTTTTCATGTGTGTATTGGCCATCTGTATGTCTCAGGTTCTCCATCCATTATTTAATTTAAAAAAGTTTTTTATGTGAAGTTGTATAAGTTCTTTTTATATTTTGAATATTAGCCCCTTATCAGATATATCATTTGAAAATATCTTCTATTCATCAGGTTGCCTTTTTGTTTTGTTCAGTTTCCTTTACTGCACAAAAGCTTTTTAATTTTGATGAAGTCCCAAATGGTTCATTTTTGCTTTTGTTTCACTTACCTGAGGAGACATATCTAGAAAAATGTTTCTGTAGCACATATCAAAGAAATTACTACTTATGATTTCTTCTAGAGTTTTGTAGTTTCAGGTATCACATGTAGGTCTTTAATCCATTTTGAGTTTAATTTGTGTATGGTGTAAGAAAGTGGTCCGGTGTCATTCTCTGGCATGTAGCTGTCCAGTTTTCCCAGCACCATTTGTTGAAGACTGTCTTTTTCCCTTTGTGTATTCATTTCTTTGTGGAAGATTAATTGACCACATAATTATAGGTTTATTTCTGGGTTTTCTATTTTATTCCATTGATTTATATGTCTATTTTTATGCCTCTACCGTAGCGTTTTAATTACTACCATTTGGTAGTATAACTGAAATCTGGAATTGTGATATTTCTTTTTTTTTTTTTATTTAAAAAAAATTTTTTTTTTCAACGTTTTTTATTTATTTTTGGGACAGAGAGAGACAGAGCATGAACGGGGGAGGGGCAGAGAGAGAGGGAGACACAGAATCGGAAACAGGCTCCAGGCTCCGAGCCATCAGCCCAGAGCCTGACGCGGGGCTCGAACTCACGGACCGTGAGATCATGACCTGGCTGAAGTCGGTCGCTTAACCGACTGTGCCACCCAGGTGCCCCTGGAATTGTGATATTTCAAGTTTGGTTTTTCTTTTGCAAGATTGCTTTGGCTATTTGAAGTCTTTTGTGGATCCACTCAAATTTTAGGATTGTTTGTTCTAGTTTGTGAAAAATGCTATTGGTATTTTTTTTTTTTTAATTTTTTTTTTCAACGTTTATTTATTTTTGGGACAGAGAGAGACAGAGCATGAACGGGGGAGGGGCAGAGAGAGAGGGAGACACAGAATCGGAAACAGACTCCAGGCTCTGAGCCATCAGCCCAGAGCCTGACGCGGGGCTCGAACTCACGGACCGCGAGATCGTGACCTGGCTGAAGTCGGACGCTTAACCGACTGCGCCACCCAGGCGCCCCGCTATTGGTATTTTGATAGTGATTGCACTAAATCTGTATATTGCTCTGGGTAGTATGGACATTTTAACAGTATTTACTCTTTCAGCCTAGGAGCATAAAAAGTCTTTCCATTTCTTTGGGTCATCTTTACTTTCAGTAGTGTTTTATAATTTTCAGTGTACAGATTTTTCACCTCTTTGGGTAAGTTCATTTCTAGATATTTTCTTGGTTTTGGTGCAATTGTAAATAGGATTGTTTTCCTAATTTCACTCTCTGCCACTTCATTATTAGTGCATAGGAATGCAACAGGTTTCTGTACATGGATTTTGTATCCTGCAACCTTACTGAATTTATTATCCATTCTAGTAGGTTTTGATGGAGTCTTCTGGCTTTTATACATAGTATCACGTCATCTGCAAATACTGAAAGTTTTACTTCTTCCTTATCACTTTTGACACCTTTTAATTCTTTCTGTTGTCTGATTGTTGTGGGTAAGACTTCTTTTACTATGTTGAATAAAAGTGGTGAGAGTAGACATCCGTCCTGTTCTTGACCTTAGAAAGAGCTCTCTCAGTTTTTCTCCATTGACTGTGATGTTAGCTATGGGTTTTTTTACAATGGCCTTTATTATATTGAGGTAAGTTCTCTTTAGACCTACGTTGCAGAGGGTTCTTACCATGAATTGATGTTGTACTATGTCAAATGCTTTTTCTGCATTGAAACAATCATCCAGTTTTTATCTTTTCTCTTGTTGATGTGCTCTATCATGTTGATTGTTTTGTGAATATTAAACGCCCTTGCATCCCAGGAATAAATCCCACTTGATAGTTGTGCATGATTTTTTAAAATGTATTGTTGGATTCGGTTTGCTAATATTTTGCTGAGGATTTTTGCATCTATATTTATGAGATACTGTTCTGTGGTTTGTTTCTTTGTGGTGTCTTTATCTGGTTTTGGTGTCAGGGTGATACTGGCTTCATAGAATGAATTTGGAAGTTTTCTTTCCTCTTATATTATTGGAATAGTTTGAGAGGAATAGGTATTAATTCTTCTTTAACTTTTTGGTAGAAATTGTCTGTGAAGCCTTCTTGTCCTGCATTTTTATTTTTTGATTACTGATTAAATTTCATTGCTGGTAATTGGTCTGTTCAAATTTTCTATTTCTTCCTACTTTGGTTTTGGCATGTTATATGTTTTTAAGAATTTATCTGTTTCTTCTAAGTTGTCCAATCTGTTGGCACATAGGTTTTCATAATATTCTGTTTTAATCCTTTGTATTTCTTGGTGTTTGTTGTTACTTCTCCTCTTCATTAGTGATTTTATTTATTTGGCTAAGACTGCAAACTTTCTCTCTCTCTCTCTCTCTCTCTCTCTCTCTCTGTTGATGAGTCCAGCTTATCAATTTTGCTTTATCAATTTTGTTGATCTTTTCAAAGAACCACCTCCTGATTTCATTGATCTGTTCGATTGTTTTAGTTTATAAATAATTTATTTCTGCTCTATTTATTTTTTAATATTTATTTATTTTCAGAGAGAGAGAGAGAGAGAGAGAGAGAGAGAGAGAGAGAGTGAGAAAGGGGGGAAGGGCAGAGAGAGGGGAAAGAGAGAATCTCGAGCAGGCTCCATGTTGTCAGTGCAGCTCCATCTCACAAACCCTGAGATCAGGACCTGAGCTGAAATCAGGATGCTTAACCAACTGAGCCACCTAGGCGCCCTTCTGCTCTAATTTTTATTATTGCCTTTCTTTTGATGGGTTTGGGTTTTGCTTGTTCTTTTTCTAGCTCCTTTAGGTGTAAGGTTAGTTTGATATTTTTCTTGCTTCTGGAGGTTTTCTTGCTTTCTGACTTCCCTCTTAAAACCACTTTTGTTGCCTGCCAAAGATTTTGGAACATTGTGTTTTCATTTTCCTTTGTTTCCATATAATTTTTTATTTCTTCCTTGATTTTGTGGTTGACCCATTGTTAAGCAGCATGTTATTTAAGCTCCATGTATTTGTGGTCTTCCCAGATTTTCTCTTGTGGTTGATTTCTAGTTTTATAGTGTTTTGGTCAGAAAAGATGTATGGTATGACTTTGATTTTTTTGAATTTGTTCAGACTTGTTTTGTGACCCAATATGGGATCTGTTCTAGAGAATGTTCTGTGTACACTTGAAAAGAATGTGTATTCTGCTGTTTTAGGATGGAATGTTCTGAATATGTCTGCTAAATCCAACTGGTTCAGTGTGCCATTCAAAGCTACTGTTTCCTTGTTGATTTTGTTTGGATGATCTGTCCATTGATGTAACTGGGGTGTTAAAGTCCCCTAATATTATTGTATGAGAATGAAATGTCTTTGATTATGCATTATATTAAATTTTTTTTCAATGTTTATTTTTGAGAGAGACAGAACGCAACAGGGGAGGGGCAGAAAGACAAAGGGAGACACAGAATCTGAAGCAGGCTCCAGGCTCTGAACTGTCAGCACAGAGCCAAATGCGGGGCTTGAACCCATGAACCATGAGATCATGACCTGAGTTGAAGTCAGACATTCAATTGACTGAAACACCCGGGTGCCCCTATGCATTGCATTTTTTAGAGAAACATTTTATGTTTAGCATTTTGATTTTTTAGTAGTTTGAAAAATCTTTCTCTTTAAAACAAAATCAAATCTAAAACTTAAATTTTGTTATCTTCTACTACATGATTCTTATTATTTAGTTTAATAATAATAAACTAATAATATATATTTGAAAAGGAAATAGTTCCTCATTATTGCTTCAGCAGAGCATAGGAGACAATTATGTCTAAAATGAAAACAACAGGGGCGCCTGGGTGGCGCAGTCGGTTAAGCGTCCGACTTCAGCCAGGTCACGATCTCGCGGTCCGTGAGTTCGAGCCCCGCGTCGGGCTCTGGGCTAATGGCTCAGAGCCTGGAGCCTGTTTCCGATTCTGTGTCTCCCTCTCTCTCTGCCCCTCCCCTGTTCATGCTCTGTCTCTCTCTGTCCCAAAAATAAATAAACGTTGAAAAAAAAAATTAAAAAAAAAAAATAATAAAAAAAAAAATAAAATGAAAACAACAAATACCAAGGGCATAATACAGTCTGTTTGGAGGACATCCTCTCTTTCCATGGAAAGTCCAAAGGACTCTTTGTAAGCATCATTTATTTTGTCTTTGCCTTTGCCTATTTTTTGTCACCAGAAATATGTTGAATCTAATATATTTACCTAATTGGCCACATTAATTGTTTCTTGATGTAGCTATGATTTCCTAGCAATTATACTATTTTTCTTTTTTTGAATTGCAGTGTAAAATATAAAACAATTTCCTGTGGCTTTCTACTCACTGAGACCTAATAAACATGCTTGACATTCCATTGTCTCTGTCACTGCTGGAATGTTGATTTTTAAATCCCAGCAGTGACAGTGTCTCTTTAACTGAGTGTATTTGAATATTTGTACCTAACGGCTCTTTAGTCTAAACTTTGATTACATCTTGTTGGCATTCTAATAATTCCCATTGAAAGCATTCTATAGCTTTGTTAGCCTTTAAATTCCCAAAGTACATTCTCCATTTCATCACAAATTGGCTGTGTATTTCAAAATGTAAGAGCCTCCTCTGTGAGAAGAGATACTTAAGAACAAAGGCAGGAATAATCAGTAATTGTTCCTTCCCTTAAGAGGTGATTGCTGTTGTGTGAGTGTAGTGTTGGATTGCTAGAGAGGTAAATCTTTTTGTCTTCATATTTACGAAGTATAGAAAGAAGGAATAAATGGAAAGCTATTATAATTCTTCAGGTGGTGCATTTGCTGTCATGGAATGTAATGGTCAGAATTATAGTAGAAATAGACTAATATGTGAAGTCTGAATTCAAAAATACAGCAACACCTTTTATCTGTTAGTACAACACCTTTTATCTGTTGATATAGCTTTAGTTCTTCCTCATATTTAAAATTACTTTATTGGAGATATACAAACTTTTATTAAAGTACCAATTATCTTGGGAATGTTAATATTGGGTCTTAATTTCACACATCATATATTAACTGAGAGAAGTGAGGGATGTTAGATGGTAATGAATCCCATCTGTTAAAGGATTAATAGAACAGAAGTCTATGATAGGAAATAAAACACAACATACAGTGGAAGAGCCTGTAGCTCTTAACCTTACAGGAGCTTAAAGATTTCTTCTATGTCTTAAAGACAGAATCACTGTTTGAAAGACTATGAAATAACCACTGTATAATACTGTGCAAGATGCACACTACTTAGAATTAAGTATAGAGGGATTCCTGATTAATTTTTCTAACAGCAGATTTTATGCACAAAAGGAATTATAAATATTGAAGCCAGTGAATGCTAAAGGAAGGAAGGAAGGAAGGAAGGAGAGAGAGAAGAAAAAGGAAAGGAAAAGAGAGGAGAGGGTTGGGAAAGGAAGAAAAGAAAAGAAAAGAAAAGAAAAGAAAAAGGAAAGATGGAAACAGAAAAGCTGATTTGGATGTCGCCATTTGTAAATTTTTGTACTTCAGTTTTGCTTAAGAAACTATGTGTGTGCATATATGTGCCTTTTGATGTAAAGTACCTATTTCATAATTCCCAATTTAGACTATACATGGAAATATCAGTTACTAATTAATCTATTTAGGTTTAGACATACAAAATGCAGGTATTTTGATGTTTTGAATAGATGTGCCATTGTAAAAATCTCCTTTGGTTTCTTGACTTGGGACTTTATTGCTTTTCTTTTTTTCTTTCTCTCTTTCATTCTCTCCCCTCTTACATATACTTAGTGGACCCTTCTTGCCCTCTTCTCTACACTCTATATTTCACAACAATTTAAAAACAAGTGTGCCATGTAACTGAAAGCATGTGAAATATTGTTTTAAATCACCAGTAGTTTGTTCTTGTTCAAATATCTTCAAGCTTTAAAAATTTTTCATTTCAATAAAAAACCATTTTGAACATGCGCAAGCAACATCTATATTTTATTTGTATATTTTATATTCAATTATATCATGATTCTATATAAACTTTAAAAGTAGAACATCAAAGAATGTGATATAATAATATATATATAGAAATTCTACCATTATTGTTTTCATGCCAATAAATTATAATGTGTGTTAGGTGATCACATTCCTAATTTAGATGCCACTATTACAGATAAGCCTCAGATCTTAATTTCTCCAGAATGACCAGGATTTTTAAAATTTTAGACCAGGTTGATGGGTTGATATTCTATAAAGGAGAAGGACATATTTCAAGTAAACAGTTTTTTCTTAGCTTTTTAAGTCAGCATTCCTAAGGTATAATTTACATAAAGTAAATATACCAATTTCTGTATAGTTTAGTACTTTTTTGCAAAAGAACAGACACTGGTAATCATTACAGTCAAGATATGGAACATTTTTGTCACCTTAAAAAACTGTCATTCCTGTTTGCTGTCAATCCCTACCTTAACCCTCATGCAAATAAAAACTTGAAGAACTTGATAACTGGGGTTAAGTTTTTTCTCAGTCAGAAACATTTTCTTATGTCTCATGCAAATCATAAACTAGTCCATTGCAGAGTCCCACGTGAGAGAATAGTTAATAGCAGCACAGGACTGAAGAAGCAGAGAGTGTGGCTTTAAGATCAGGGTGTTGGCAGATATGAAATGTAGAAGAATAAAGGGTAGAAAAGATTTCTTAGGTTGTGGGACAGTGATGGAGTGACAGATGTGGCATAACTTTTAGTTTGAAAAGAACTATGATCTAGATGCAAGAGATGAAAATAAACTATTCTTTGATGTTCTATAGGCAGAAAAGATGGAGCTAGAAAACGGCACGATGGTGAAAGAATTCATCCTTCTTGGTCTCACCCAGTCCCAAAATATTCAGCTCCTGGTCTTTGTACTGATCTTAATTTTCTATCTCATTATCCTTCCTGGAAATTTCCTCATCATTTTCACCATTAGATCAGACCCTGGTCTCACAGCCCCCCTCTACTTCTTTCTGGGCAACTTGGCTTTCCTGGATGCATCCTACTCCTTCATTGTGGCTCCCAGGATGCTGGTGGACTTCCTCTCTGAGAAGAAGGTAATCTCCTACAGGGGCTGCATCACTCAGCTCTTTTTCTTGCACTTCCTTGGAGGAGGGGAAGGGTTACTCCTTGTTGTGATGGCCTTTGACCGCTATATCGCCATCTGTCGGCCTTTACACTATTCCACAGTCATGAACCCTAGAGCCTGCTATGCCTTGCTGTTGGCCCTGTGGCTTGGAGGCTTTGTCCACTCCATTATCCAGGTGGCCCTCATCCTCCACTTGCCCTTCTGTGGCCCAAACCAACTGGATAACTTCTTCTGTGATGTGCCACAGGTCATCAAGCTGGCCTGCACAGACACCCTCGTGGTGGAGCTTCTAATGGTCTTCAACAGTGGCCTGCTCACCCTCCTGTGCTTCCTGGGGCTTTTGTCTTCCTATGCAGTCATCCTTTGCCATGTACATGGGTCTGCTTGTGAAGGGAAGAGCAAAGCACTGTCCACATGCACCACTCATATCATTATTATACTTCTCATGTTTGGACCTGCCATCTTCATCTATACTCGCCCTTTCAGGGCCTTACCAGTGGACAAGGTAGTTTCCTTCTTCCACACAGTGATCTTTCCATTGATGAATCCTGTGATTTATACCCTTCGCAACCAGGAAGTGAAATCCTCCATGAGGAGGTTACTGAGTCGGCATGTTGTCTGCTGAATAGATTTTATGAAAAGAAGTCAAGAAGAGGGAATTCTTGCTATAAATCATACATTCATTAACAAATACTATTTCACTGAGTACCTCCCATTTGTCAGGTACTATTGTGGGCAATGAGGGAGAGTTATACATAATTAGGGAATAAGCTTGGTATGCCTAAAGAATATAAAACAAACACCTGAATGGTTGGAACATGATGAATACTTATGAGAGATTTAAGGGTTAAATTTTATGTGACTGTAAGGGTCAAATCACTAAGGTCTATTAGGCTGAGATAAGGAATTTTATTTTATTCTAAATACTGTAAAAAATACATGTTAACATTTTAAGCAAGAGAGTCACTCATCCACAGTTGTTTCTTCTGTGGTTTAGAGCAACATCAGGATTCTGGGCAGAGATCAATAAGTTGCAAAACTCCATTAAGAGCTAAATGCTGTTCTGCAGACTTGTTTTGAAAAAAATCTCTCTCTCCCCCCTGCCCTCTTTCTCTATATATGATTCTCTCTAATATATATATTTGTTTACCTTACCCCCCCCCCATTTGCTTAATGGGTATGAAAGGAAGGTAATTGGTTTCATAGAAAAATGTCATGAAATTATTTCATCTGACTTTTTCAGAGCTTCGTGATTATTACTAATGGGTTTTTACACATCCTCCCTTTATGTTAAACCTTGCCCTCAGTTGATTTTACTCATTATGATAATGATAATTATTTGCTACTATAGATCTGTTGGAGATTACATAAATTACTTTATTATTTTAAATGCAATAGGTTTAATGTGGGAAATTAGGTACTTGCAAAATCTTTGAAGGGATAGAATACTATTTTCTATGCTGGGAATCCAGACATGATTGCCAGAAAAACAGTAAAAAAACTAACCTGCCAAGTGATCTATCCCTACAATAATCAGGAGATGGGGAACCAAGAAGCTATTTTGCCAATTCTTGACTGAAGGACTATATCTAAATTAGCCATGGTCTGGGAACAGGAGGATGATACAGAATACCTTTAATGTTATCACCTCTCCAATTAATTTTTTCTAAGTTCAAGTTTTACATAAGTACATTTGATAGTCAGAATTTGGAACCCTAGATACAAAGGTTCTAGAAGAACCTGTTTATATGTTCTCAGCTTTATAAGAAAACAATAAAACAATGCCAAAAATGGTAAAATGTAGGATAATAGTATTACAGTCTTGGAAGTGTGAAAGGCCACTGAAGTAGGATATAAAAATAGTAAATGGAAAGAAAAAATATATTTTACATAGTAAAAAATATCTATGTGTAGGCAAAAGGTAAAAAAAACTGATGAAAATCCATTTACCACATATGTATGGGAAGATTATTTTCTCAACAATTATAGAGGCTTGCATGAACATTGAATTGAATGTTTCCTCCCTATCCCAGGATTGTACAAGGGAGTACCTATGCATAAAAATTAAAATAAAAAAGCTGTTAACTAAAAATTAATAAACATGATAAAAGATTAATTCACTAATACATAAGGAATTTCAATAAATGAATGTGAAATAGATCATACCCAGAAGGAAACTAGAAATGGGCAATTGAAACCAACAAAGTTAACAAAGGAAAAAATGGAAAAGCTTATCAACATAATTTTATTCTCAAAAACAAATGATGAGAATACAGACTACTGATTCTGGTTAGCTTGTAGAAGAATGTTGCTCATGTACTATCAACAAAAAGAAAAGTGCAGAAATAAAATTATACTTTTCTCTGAGGCTAAAAAAAGAGTGGATGAAGCAAGGAAACCTTATTACAGAGATCCAGAAAGGGACAAATTCCATCTAAGACGAGCAGAGAGCTATGGCATCTTTCATATTTGTGGGCAAGTACCTGGTCTGGATATGGACACATGGAGGAGTGATCGTGCCATAGATTGAGATATTTGATAGAGATGAGTAAAAAGCTCTAAGCTATTGACAGACTAGAAGCTGGAAAAGCCCCAAACACAAAAATAAGTAGCTTACTTTTATAAATTTCTCCCACTACCCCCACTGACACCTATACCAGTAATTTGCTCAGAAAAGGGGCAGTGGACGCTCTGGAAAGCAGTGTGGAGGTTCCTCAGAAAATTAAAAATAGACCTACCCTATGACCCAGCAATAGCACTGCTAGGAATTTATCCAAGGGACACAGGAGTACTGATGCATAGGGGCACTTGTACCCCAATGTTCATAGCAGCACTCTCAACAATAGCCAAATTATGGAAAGAGCCTAAATGTCCATCAACTGATGAATGGATAAAGAAATTGTGGTTTATATACACAATGGAGTACTACGTGGCAATGAGAAAAAATGAAATATGGCCTTTTGTAGCAACGTGGATGGAACTGGAGAGTGTGATGCTAAGTGAAGCCATACAGAGAAAGACAGATACCATATGGTTTCACTCTTATGTGGATCCTGAGAAACTTAACAGGAACCCATGGGGGAGGGGAAGGAAAAAAAAAAAAAAGAGGTTAGAGTGGGAGAGAGCCAAAGCATAAGAGACTGTTGAGAACTGAGAGCAAACTAAGGGTT
The DNA here is from genome assembly GCF_028749965.1 of Puma concolor. Taxonomy (NCBI): domain Eukaryota; kingdom Metazoa; phylum Chordata; class Mammalia; order Carnivora; family Felidae; genus Puma; species Puma concolor. Next base: position 78,081,710 of record NC_141672.1, read on the forward strand.
GATGGGGGGTGGGAGGGAGGAGAGGGTGGGTGATGGGTATTGAGGAGGGCACCTTTTGGGATGAGCACTGGGTGTTGTATGGAAACCAATTTGACAATAAATTTCATATATAAATAAAAAAAATTAAAAAAAAATAAGTAAAAAAAAAATTTCAATTCATCAAGACATAACAATCTTAATGTGATTCCTCTAGCAATAGAACTTAAAAATGTATGCACTAATACAGACATATATAAATAAATAAATGGAGAACCCAAAGGCATAGATTGAGATTTTAATAACTGTCTTTGAAAGTTGATAGAACATCTGATAAAAAATCAGTAGGGGTATAGAAGAGTTGAACGCGAGAGACAAACTTAACCTAGTTGCTGTTTATAGAGTATTGCACCCAACAATGAGGAATACACATTCTTTTCATGAGGCATTTGCCAAGTAGACCATATGCTGGCCTATAAAAAAACTAAGTATATTGCATACAAAATGTATTCTCTGACCACACTGGAATTGAATTAGAAATAATTAAGAAAAAACTATGTACATTTCTGAATTAAGACACAGACACTTCTAAATAACCCAATGTGTACAAGAAGAAATTAGAGGATATTAGAAAATATTTTCCTTTTCATACTCTGGTTTTTTTTAAAAGAGTTTGTGTAGAATCAGTATTATTTCTTCAATAAATGGTGGATTTCATTAGAGGAGGCATCTGGGTCTGAAGTTTTCTTCATGGGAAGATTTTTAAGTACAAGCTGAATTTCTTTAATAGATACATAGCTATTCAGTCTATTTCTTCTCGAGTTAGCTTTAGAAGTTAGGCCTTTAGAATTTTGTGCATTGAACTGGTTATTAAATCCATTGGCATAAATTGCTCATAATGTTTCCTTAATATTTTTAATTTTTATCATATCTACATTGATTGTCCCTCTTTAATTCCTGATATTGATATTTTTGCAATTTCTTTCTTTTTCTTGACTATTCTGACTAAACTTTTATCAATTTGGTTGTTCTTTATAAAGAGCTAGCTTCTGGTTTTATTTATTTTTCTCTATTATTTTTCTCAATTTCTTATATTTCTTCTCATGTCTATGTTATTGCATTCCTTCTTCCTTGTTTGGATTTCATTTCCTATTCTTTTTCTAAAGGTGAAGATTAGACTATTGATTCAAACCCTTTGTTATAAACCCTTTAAATATATTCGGTTGATTCTACACATTTCTAAGCACTGCTTTATCTATATTTTGCATACGTTTATATGTTGTGTTTTCATTTTCATTCAATTAAAAATACTTCTTAATGTCTAGTTTGACTTTCTTACTCATGGGTTATTTAGAGTATATTTTTTCCCTGAATATTTGGGAATGAGCCTGATACATTTCTAGTTTAGTTTCATTGTGGTCCAAGATTATATTTAATATGATTTCAATTTAAAATGTGTTGAAATTTGCTTTATATCCTAGAATAAAATCTGTTGGATTAAGACCTGCCATGTTGAATGCCATAATAAGTTCTGAATTTTATTTTGTTTAAATTTTTTTTTTAACATTTATTTATTTTGTTGAGAAAGAGAGTGTGAGCAAGAGAGAGGCAGACACAGAGGGAGACATAGAAACAGGCTCCAGGCTCTGAGCTCTCAGCACAGATACTGATGCGGGGCTTGAACCCACGAACAGTGAGATCACGACCTGAGCTAAAGTCGTTGGCTTAACCAGCTGAGCCACCTAGGCACCCTACTGAGTTCTAAATTTTAAATTTAAGAGTATACTTTTGAAAAATGAACTTAGTCTGATCAATGTAGCTACAGGATACATATAAACAACATACTGAGAAGTTGTAAATTTCCTCAAGTCAGCTAGATATATTTTTTACATACAGGGTAAAACAGCAGTCTCTTGGGTATTTCCTGAATTTCCTTTTGCTCAATTGTAAACTTAATCAAATATAATCACTCTAAGCAATTACCTTGTTTTTCCAATCTTATCTCTTACTATATTTCTGCACATGCACAGTTTTGATTCTTTGATAACTTTGCACATTCTGTCTTCTCCTTTTCCCACTTTCTGGTGAATATTTCAATCAAGACTCAGCCATAATGTTTCTTCCTTCTTGAAACATTTCTAATGCTCCACGTTGTGTTCACTTCTGTTTGCTCTTGTGATACTCTAAGTACAGTTATGTTATAAAACATCTCAAGATTATTTAAATATTATGTATATTATTCACAATTTTCTGCTTGCCTTGAAGTTAATGTTTGTCTTATTAATTTTTGTATTTCATCTATTGGCACAGTGACTCACTCTGGTAGACTTTCAATAATGGTTGATAAGAGAATGAGTAATTGAATACATTATTTTTTTTACTGCAAAAAGCAGAATTGGAAATTTTGAAATAGGAGATAATATAGAGTTTTATATTATGTGATTATGTTAATAACAATAATTTAAAACATGACTGTGGTAGAAAGGAATCGATGAGAAATATACACAATAGGAAAAAGGTCAGAGAATATATATAATATTTTGAAATGTATTTTCCACAATTTTCAACGTGTATAAGCTTAAAAATTCTAGAACTTCTATTATGCATGATATATATTATATACTTACATTATATATAATTTTATACATTATATAAATAACATATATATTATATAAATATACAATATATATATAAATTTAAGATATATATATCTTAATATATTAATGATATATATTAATATATATAATATATGATATATATAATATATAATATATATATTATAATTATTATAATTACTATCTTAATAATATATATATAATTTTAAAGACCTGTGAAGTACTGACTTGTATGCTGTTATTAAAATATATATTTTGGGATGTTTATCACATCTGTTTATTAATAGGGAGAAAAGAATATAAAATCCATTTGCTTATTTATGCATAATGGTTTGGGGAAGATACAGAGAGAATAATAGCTATTTCCTACTCTGAATTGTGTGTTGGGGGGGGAATATAGATAGGGGACAAAGATGGGAAGGAATCATCTTTGTGTATAATTTTTTCACTATCTTGGCATCCTGGCCTGTTTTCTATTCCTCAGCACACCAGATCTTTTCTTTTCTTCTCTTCTCTTTTCTTTTTTTTCCTCCCTTCCCTTCCCTCCCCTCACCTCCCCTCCCCTCCCCTTCCTTTTCCTTCCCTTCCCTTCCTTAAGTGTATTTGTTTATTTTGAGTGAGACAGCGTGAGTGGGGGAAGGGCAGAGAAAGAGGAAATAAGAGAGAATCCCAAGTAGGCTCCACACCATCAGAGAGCAGCCCTATGTGAGGCTTGAACCCATGAATCATGAGACCTGAGCAGAAATCAAGAGTCAGATGCTTAACCCACTGAGCCACACAAGTGTTCCCAGATCTTTCTTTTTGGTGGCTTCTTTCTAGAATGGCTTCTTTTAGACATTCAGAACTCACTCTTTTGAAACTGCCTCAGAAAGACCTTCCCTGACCACCACTCCATCTAAAATAGCAGTCTTTTTCTCCAACACACTGTTATATCTTCATTATAACATTCATTACTATCTGATGTTTTCTTTTCTGCTTGTTTGTTTATTGTCTATCTCCCTGCATTAGAATGTAAAATTCCAAAGAACAGAGTTGTTGTTGGTCTTGTCCATACTGCATTGCTGACACTTAAAATACTACCTGGCTCAGGTTGACAGTAAGTGATTTTTAAATTTGGTGCAGAATCTAAGGGAGTGTCAAAAAACTCAGCAATAGAGATAAATAGTTCAGTATCTTAATATAAAAAAATGCCCCATTTTAGGTGGAAAAACAGTCTGAGAAAAGTGGTGTTATTTTCCAAAGCCATTGAACATTTATAGATTAGAGCCAGGATTATGTCCTTAGCTTTTGCTTTCTGCCTGGCAATCTTTTCACTATAATGGGCTATTTTCATGTATATGATTGTTTTTAATGTTAATTTTTGAGAGAGAGAGAGAACGAACGAACGCGGGCACAAGCTCGTGTGCACATGAGCAGGGGAGGGGCAGAGAGGGGCACACAGAATCCAAAGCAGGTTCAGGCTCTGAACTGTCAGCACAAAGCCCAAAGTAGGGTTCAAACTCAGGAACCATGAGATCAAGACCTGAGCTGAGGTGGGACACCTAACCAACTGAGCCACTCAGGTGCCCTGAAAAATATCACCTTTTTAAGTCTTTTGTGGCACGACTGTAACCTATTCTAAGATGGGGCTGTTACTATACAATTATATGTATAATTATCTTTACATTTATGTCTACTTTATTTTCCTGTCCTATATTTTGATCATTCTAAATTTCTCTTTATCTCTTTCTCTTTTTTCCTTTTTCTACTTTTCACACTGTGTTTTTGAGCTGCAAATAGATTAGGACAAATATATATCTGATTATGAATTATATTTAGTTTACAAAGAGTATATTCATTTTTTCAATTGTAAAGTTACGCATAAACTCAGATTTCCCTTTAAAGCAAAACAACAAAAACAATCAGATATAAAAAAAAGAAAATTAAGCTTCATTTAATTGCTCTGACCCTTAATTTTTACTTTAATAATCTTTAATGGAAAAAAAAAGTTATTGATTTTTGTTTTTGCTGAGCAGAGTAAAAGTGAATAAACAACAAATACTGAGATCATGATATATCTTTTCACAGCCTATTTGGGAAGTCACTTTCCCTTGAGGAAATGGTCTATCTTACACCAAACAGTTCTTTTCTCTAAGAAGAATTATGCCTTCAAAGTCTTCATGAGCATTAATATTCTCTCTGCTTATGTCTTCATCACAGCAATGTGTTAAATCTTACAAGCTCATTACTGACTTAGCCACATTGTTTGCTTTCAGGGTCAGATCATGGTGATGCTAGAGAATGAGTAAAGCACTTGCCTTGAGTGCAAAAACTAAGGAAGTAACCAAAAAACTTACCAACTTCGTAATAAAGAATGTTTTAATTAATATTTTTAAAAAATCAAAATTAATTATAAAAATCCATCATGAACAAAATAAATACCAAACTTTAAAGACAGTATCAATAATAATGTCATGCTGGGCCATACTGGAATCTCATGGAAAGGGAAAAATCTGTAATTTTTATGTCTTTATTAAAAAATGTGATTATTCTGTTCATAATTTCACATTAACTTTTATTTTCAAAATACTGCACTAAAATATTATTTATCTTGATTATTAAAGTTTTTGGTACCCTGGTAAATTTTATGCCTAAGGCAAATACCTTACTTTCCTCACCCTCTCATCCTGGCCTTGCTTGCTTTCTTGATGTGTAGGTATGTATGTGTGTATGTGTATATCATGTATATGTATACATATTAATCTTTCATTTACATTTTTTTGAATTCTAAAATAGAAATTGATTTTTCTTGATCTTTACTTTTGACCTAATAAATACGCTTCCAAATAGGGTTTATTATCTCATTCACTGATAGGATTTTGGTTTTAAAATTCAGAATTTACCCAGTGTGGCAGTATGTGATTCATTTAAAAATATTTATCTCTTACAAAGCTCTGGTATTTCCCCATGTCTGATTTAGTTGACATTCTAATAGCTCCCTCTGGAAATATTCAGTAGAGCTGTGGTAGTCTCAAGTGTCCAAAGCACTTTCTCCATTGCATCACAAAGAGTTAAAGGAGGTTTCAAAAGATGTGTTCCGTATGTGAGAACAAATATTTATGAACAATAAGAATGGTCAGTTAATGTTTTTATCAGGAGAGGAAGGATGGCTACTCTGTGAGAATTACATAAAACCCTTGGAGACTCAAATTTCAGGGGCTGGGAGCAGTATTTGTATTTATAAGAAACAAGAAGCAAAGAACAACAGAGAAGGTATTACAGCTATTCTGCTCCATCTCCTGCCCTGGAATACAATGGAACAGAGGTCAGAGTTTCAGTAGGAATAGCAGAAGCAAAGGCCTAAATTCAGCAGAGTGGCATTTTCTACCGTCTCCTCTAATACATTTCCATATCTCTTGATGCTTAGAATTTAATGGTGGACAAAAACTTTCATTCTCTTGTCATAGTTAAGTGAAATTATCAGTGACTTTCAGCGAATTGACATTTGATGTTAAAACCAAGGAGCATATAAATGACTGATGTGTTTTATTTTCCTTATGAAGTACAGATGGAAGGAAGGAAGATACAGAAAGTTAGGATAAAGTCTTCAGGGGAAAAACTTAACAGATTTTATGATTTTTCAGATTAGCGCAGATATCTTAACTTCCATACTCAACATATTTGAGAGTTTCTTCTATTGTCTGTGGCTCCATTATTCATCAACATAGGGTAACTGAGAGAAAGCCTGTAAAACCGAGAAAAGCTTGATCTACAAATGACTTACATGAAGGCTTTATTGCACTTCCACAATTTCTTCTATTAATCAGATTTTTGCAGCTGTCACCCAGGGTTTACCCTGCAGCCATTGACAAAGGATCTCGTGGCAATATGTCCACTCAGTAGAGCTACCTCGTAACATCTACAGATTTGCAGGGTTAGCTTTGGTTTAAACACACTGGAATAAGTTAATTATTATTATTATTATCTCCTTTGATCCTTATATCCCTGTCAGACAGAAGGAGTCAACACATTATTCTATATGATAAATGAAAATTCAGCCTTCTGAAAGCTGGGTGACTTTCCTAGGGTAATACATTTAGTGAATTGCTGAGCCAACACTTACTCATTCTAAAAAGGTATTAGAATCATATAAAAGGACTTCAAACCAAGGATATTTCTACATTATTTATTATTTCCTAAAAAGCTAGGGAATTTAAAAGTATTTTAATTTAACCATCTCATTTCATTGATGAGAGAATTTTCTGGCAGAAGACCAACACATTTGTTTAGTGCTTTATACGTCCATCATTAGCATCAGTATTAAATTTTTGATCATGTTCTTCAGCTTGATCCACATTTTTAAGGATATGTAGAACTTATTAATTTATACTTAAATAATTTATAAGCTTCAATCAACATGCTGACAGACATTACACTCAAATTTTTGGAAACTTTGTTAAATATATTCATTTCATTAGAATGATATTAATGAAATTTACTTTTCAAAAAGGTAAAGCATCTCATTTTATCAAGTTCACTTATATGCAGTAAAACAAATATATGAGGGAATGGGAAGTATTAATGAGTGGTTCAGATTTAGTAAACTGTAAGGATACCATTCAAGAGAAAATGGTTAGTACTGAAAAGTGACTTACACATTTTATTTTGTAGACCAACTGTTTAGAATGGAAGATGGTGGGAAGCATATGTATTGCTTGTTTTGTTTGAAAGGAAACAATATGGTTTTTGTTTCATATTTATATTAATTTTTACACTTGATCTTAGCCAAAAGGCCAAGAAGTGATTAACATTAATTTTTTAAAAGTTTATTTTGAAAGAGTACATATCAATGGAGGAGGGGCAGAGAGAGAGAGAGAAAGGAGAGAGATAATCCCAAGCAGACCCTGTGCTGTCAGCGCAGAGCCTGACATGGTTTGTAAGATGATGGCCTGAGCTGAAATCAAGGGTCAGATGCATAACCGACTGAGCCACCCAGGCACCCCTTGTTTTTAGATATAATGGCAAGAGAGGCATGGGATATAGTGGAGTGACAGTGAACAAGGGGACAAGCAGAGAGAGTGAAAAAATTTCAGAGAGAAGAGAACACGAATACATGATAGGGAGAAAGAAGAGAAAATGATACAGTGTTAGATTTATAGAAAGCCAGGTAAATAGGGAAAGAAAATTAGGAGAAAATGAGTTCAATAAATTAAAAGGGGAAAGGAAACCATAAACAAATTTATACAAATAAATTAGAAAGATGAAGACTTGGTGATGAGTGAAAGGGGAGAGAAGGAGAACAGAGGGAACATTAGGAAGGAAGCATGAGTAAATGTTTCAAAGAGATGGGGAAATAAGGCACTTTGGTCTCTACATCTGGCTCTAGGGGCTGGTCGACCACTGTTGGCGCTCCAGGCCTGCACAGTTGGTTTCCACCTTAAAAATGAGGGCAGCCCTTCTCCCTTGCCTTCCTACTTCTATAATATATCATCATTGCCACAGTGAGAAGAACGTATGAATTAGCTAAAATGGCAAGGAAAATTGGAGATAGAGTGGTAAGGATTTAGATTTTTGATCCTTTTCCAACTAATTGGCTAAAATAGGATATTTTTATTCTGAAGAGGGCTGTAATTTGTAGATTTTGTCCAGAAATTTATTTTACCTAGAAAAATGCTTATCTCATAGTCTCTGCATGTATGCCAGCCACCATTTCAGAATCACAGGTACAGAAGGCACATATACGAAAATAGGTTATGGGATAAAAATGAATCACATATGTCAGGTAGTGTGTAATACCATCTGTTTAGGTAATAGTTGAAAAACAGAGGTGAAAGACAGGAAAGAGGCTGAGTAGAAGAGCCTATAACCCTTAATCACAAAGACCTTCAGAAATCCTCTGATGTCTTAGAGATATCTTTAAACACATCACGAAATAATACACTCTGAGTGAGTTTGTGGGATGCAAAAAATCTAAGGGTGGCTTTGACTCACATTCTTTGGTGTATTTTTATAGGAAAATTATGGAATGAATGTTGAGACAAATGGCTGCTGAAATGTTGAAAAGTTAAAAAGTGAGCAGAGAAGCTAATTTAGAGAGTCTACAAATTTTTTATTAAAATTATGTGTAGGTCCCACTTTCCGTGTGTGTGTGTGTGTGTGTGTGTGTGTGTGTGTGTGTGTGTGGTGTTTGTGTATATGTATATCATGTATATATACTGATCAATATACCGAAGTATGACTTTCATAAATTCCACCTGTGGTTGCAAGTAATACATGGAAACCTGTATATTATCCACTCTATTTAACTCTGGAGATACTTAAAACAGATATTTTTAATGTTTTCTAAAATATGTACCCTAACAATGCACTGTATAGACATACTATTTTGTTTTTTGTTTTGTTTTGGGTTTTTTTTTTTTTTTGGCTTCTCTATTTCTCTCTTCTTTCCCTCCCTCACTCTTCTCTTTATCTTTCCTTTATAACTAATGACTCATTAGCATTTTTTTTTGGCACCCCATGTTCCACAAACTTACTTAAAGCAACTATGCTATTTAGCATAAATAGCATAAGGCGGTACTGGCATATATTACATTATATTTTTCTGTAGATGAGCAATTTTCAATCTTAGATCATTTCATACCCATAACAAAACATTTTTGAACATGTACTTTAAGTATATGCAATTTATTTATACAGTACATATATGCCTTGATACTAATTTATATTATACATATTAAAAAGTAGCATTTGAAAAGAATAAAATTAAAATATAATGACTGACTTAGAGAGAGAGAGAGAATCCCAAGCAGGTATCCCGCTGTCAGCATAGAGCCTGACACAGGGCTCCATCACAGTAGCCATGAGATCAGGACTTGAGCCAAAATCAAGAGTCAAATGCTTAACCAACTAAACCACCCAGGTGCCCCAGGATGCCAGATTCTTAAAGTGGAGAGCAGTTCTATAGAAGCACATGATTGAATGGGAATAAGAGTTGTGGTATAAGAACAGTATTTTTGTTTGTTAGTTTGCTTGCTTTAAATCTGGAGTTAATGAAAGGTTTGGAGTTTACCCAGGATACTGGAGAGGGCTGAGACCTGTTTTAAGCTAATGTGATCTATATGTCAAATATTTTTAGTTGGACAGGAATGAGGGTCTAGATAGAAGAAACAGTAATAACAATGAACTCTGCTTCTTGATGTACTGCAGACAGAGGAGATGGAAAATGACAACAGCACAGTGGTGAAAGAATTCATCCTTCTTGGTCTCACCCAGTCTCGAGATATTCAGCTCCTGGTCTTTGTCCTAGTTTTAATTTTCTATCTCATCATCCTTCCTGGAAATTTCCTCATCATCCTCACCATCAGATCAGACCCTGGTCTCACAGCCCCCCTCTACTTCTTTCTGGGCAACTTGGCTTTCCTGGATGCATCCTACTCCTTCATTGTGGCTCCCAGGATGCTGGTGGACTTCCTCTCTGAGAAGAAGGTAATCTCCTACAGGGGCTGCATCACTCAGCTCTTTTTCTTGCACTTCCTTGGAGGAGGGGAAGGGTTACTCCTTGTTGTGATGGCCTTTGACCGCTATATCGCCATCTGTCGGCCTTTACACTATTCCACAGTCATGAACCCTAGAGCCTGCTATGCCTTGCTGTTGGCCCTGTGGCTTGGAGGCTTTGTCCACTCCATTATCCAGGTGGCCCTCATCCTCCACTTGCCCTTCTGTGGCCCAAACCAACTGGATAACTTCTTCTGTGATGTGCCACAGGTCATCAAGCTGGCCTGCACAGACACCTTCGTGGTGGAGCTTCTAATGGTCTTCAACAGTGGCCTGATGACCCTCCTGTGCTTCCTGGGGCTTCTGGCCTCCTATGCAGTCATCCTCTGTCGTGTACATGGATCTTCCTCTGAGGGGAAGAGCAAGGCCGTATCCACATGCACCACCCATATCATCGTTATATTTCTTATGTTTGGGCCTGGCATCTTTATCTACACTCGCCCCTTCAGAGCCTTCCCAGCTGACAAGGTGGTTTCTCTCTTTCACACAGTGATCTTTCCTTTGCTGAATCCTGTGATTTATACACTTCGCAACCAGGAAGTAAAAGCTTCCATGAGGAGGTTGTTTAATCAGCACCTAGCCTAATTAAAGGAAAAAGAAAAGAAAATCAAGACCAGAGAATTTCCTCTGAAGTTAACTTATCCATTTCCAAATACTGCATTTATTGAGCATTTTCATTTTTGTTGGTACTATTTTAGGCACTAGGAGAAAGAGTTATTAATGAAACAAGTAAAGTCATTGTTCTCCTTAAGGTACAATCTAGTGGGAATAGACATTAAAGATAGAAACATGAACAGAATGGTTTCAGGAAGAGATACAGAAACTAAATAAAAAAGCAAAAGGATTCATAGATAAGAGAAAGTGTGGAGTGAACATTATAAGTTCACTTTCCATCTTTAATCAAGGTGTTCTTCTGGATGTGACATTTTGGCTAATAACGAGATGAACTAAACAGTCAACCATGCAAACATCTGGAGGCAGAGCATTCTAGGCAGAGGGAACAGGTAGCACATAAACCTGAAGATTAGGTAATGAACTTGGTATATTTGAAGAATACAACAAAGTTCAAATTGAGGTATAATAAGTGAATGTGAAAATGATTAGAGTTGAAGGTAGTGTTCAACACACATGAGTCTATGAAGTGAATATAAAGAGGTTTTTTTGGTAATTTTTTTGTAATTATAATAAGAAACCATTCTAAGGCTTTAAGCAGCAGAATGATTTCTCATATGCAGTTTTATAAATGTCTTAGGGCTGTAAACTCAAGATTCTGTGCAGATACCAAGAGTTGAAAAATTATCAAGAGGGATTATATTTTGAAAAAAATTAAACTGCCAACTTTTTTTTCTAAATTAGATGAAGGCAAAAACAATTTAAAAAATTCTTGAGTAGAGTTGACACACAATATTAAATTAGTTTTATGTGTACAACATAGTGATTCAATACATCTGTATATTATGCCATCCTCAATACAAGTGTAGCTACTGTCACCACACAACACTATTACAAACCATTGACTATATTCCCTATCCCGTACTTATTATTCCCTTGACTTTTCATTCCATAGCTGGAAACCTGTATCTCCCACTCCTTTTCACCCATTTTCTCCATCCTGCCACCGATCAGTTTGTTCTCTATATGTATAGGTCATTCTGTGTTTTCTTTGTTTATTCATTTGTTTTTAGTTTCCACATACAAGTGAAATCATATTGTATTTGTCCTTCTCTTTTTTTTATTAAGTTTTTATTTAAATTCCAGTTAACATGCAGTGTAATATACAATACAGTGATTCAACACTTCCATATAACACCCAGCGCTCATCACAGCAAGTGCGCTCCTTAATCCCCATCATCTATTTAACCCATCCCTCTAACCCAACTTTCCTTTTGGTAACCATCAGTTTGTTCTCTATAATTAAGAGTCTGTTTCTTGATTTACCTCTCTCTCATTCTTCCCCCCTTTACTTGCTTGTTTTGTTTATTCCACATGAGTGAAATCACATGGTATTTGTCTCTCTGGCTTATTTACCCAAAGAATACAAAAATACTATATCAAAGGGATACATGCACCTGATGTTTATAGCAGCGTGATCAACAATAGTTAAATTATGGAAAGAGACCAAATGTCCATTGGCTGATGAATGGATGAAGAAGATGTGGTGTGTGTGTGTGTGTGTGTGTGTGTGTGTGTGTGTGTGTATACATACATATACATACACACCACACAATGCAGTATTACTCAACCATAAAGAAGAATTAAATCTTGCAATTTACAATGACCTGGATGGACCTAGAGTGTATTATGCTAAGTGAAATAAGTCTGTTTCACTTAAAATACACTCTAGGTGCATTTATGTTGTCACAAATTGCAAGATCTTATCCTTCTTTATGGCTATATTATATATACACACACTATATATTATATACATAGTGTTACATATATATAACATATGTATATGTTACACATACATACATTATGCTATATATATATGCATATTATATATGCACATATATGCATATACCTAGTAGTCAAATTACTGGGTCATATGGTAATTCTATTTTTAATTTTTTGAAGGACCTCTGTAGTGTTTTCCATAGTAGCTATATCAATTTGCATTCCTACCAACAGTGCATGAGGGTTCCTTTATCTCTTCACTAAAACTTAGTATTTCTTTTCTTTTTCATTCTAGCCATTTTGACAGGGGTGAGGTGATATCTCATTGTGATTCTTACTTGGATTTCCTTGGTGATTGGTGTGATATTAAGCATCTTTTCATGTGTCTGTCATCCATCTGTCTTCTTTAGAAAAATGTCTATTTAAGTCCTCTCCCATTTTTTAAATTTGATTATTTGGGGTGTTTTTGGTGTTGAGTTGAATAAGTTCTTTATATATTTTGGATACTAATTCTTATCAGATATGTCATTTGCAAATACTTTCTTCCATTCAGTAAGTTGCTTTTTTGTTTTGCTGATGGTTTCCTTCACTGTGCTAAAACTTATTTGTTTATAATAGTTTCTAATAGTTTAAATAGTTTATATTTGTTTCCCTGGCTTATGGAGACATAGCTGGGAAAACATTGCTACAGACAATGTGGAATAGATTACTGCCTATGTTCTCTCCTAGTAGTTTTATGGTTTCAAGTCTCATATGTAGATCTTTAATCCACTTGATTTTATTTTTGTTTATGGTGTAAAAAAAAGTGGTCTAGTTTTTTTTTTTTTTTTTTTGCAATAGCAAATGCAAAATGCAAATATTGAAGAGACTTATCTTTTCTCCACTGTATACTCTTGGCCCCTTGTTGTCATAGATTAATTGATCATGTAAGTCCAGTTTTATTTATGAGCTCTGTATTCTGTTCTTTTAATCTATTTGTCTCTTTTGTGGCACAACCATACTGTTTTGATAACCACTTTGTAGTATATTGTTTTGAAATCTGGGATTGTGATCCCTCCAGCTTTGTTCCTCTTTTTCAAGATTGCTTTGGCTATTTGGATTCTTAGGTAGTTTCATATAAATTTTAGTATTATTTGTTCTCATTCTATGAAAAATCATGTTGGTATTTTGATAGGGATTGCATGGAATTTGTAGATTGTATTGGATAGTATGGGCATGTTAACAACATTAATTCTTCCAATCCATAAGTATGGTATATCTTTCCATTTGTTTGTGTCATCTTCAAACTCTTTCATCAGTATTTTATAGTTTTCAGAGTATAGTTCTTTCCCCTCCTTGATTAAGTTTATTCCTAGGCATTTTATTCCTTTTGGTGAAAATGTAAATAGAATTATTTTCTTTTTTTTTTCAAAGTTTATTTATTTTTGGGACAGAGAGAGACAGAGCATGAACGGGGGAGGGGCAGAGAGAGAGGGAGACACAGAATCGGAAACAGGCTCCAGGCTCCGAGCCATCAGCCCAGAGCCCGACGCGGGGCTCGAACTCACGGACCGCGAGATCGTGACCTGGTTGAAGTCGGACGCTTAACCGACTGCGCCACCCAGGCGCCCCTAGAATTATTTTCTTAATACACAGAAATTCATTGTGCTTCTATACACTAATTACAAAGTAACAGAAAGAGAAATTAATTTTTTATATTGCAGTTTTACTGAATTCATTTATTCTAGTACTTTTTTTGGTGGAGTCTTGAGGGCTTTCCATAGTGTATATAGTATGTATAGTATATGGTATCATGTCATCTGCCAATAGTGAAAGTTTAACTTCTTCCTTATAGATGCTTTTTTTTTCTCTGATTACTGTGGCTAGGACTTCCAGTATACATTAAATACAAGTGGTGATAATGTATATCCTTCTCTTGTCCCCGATTTTAGAGGAAAAGCTGTTTTTCACCATTGAGTATGATATGAGCTGTGGGTTTTTCATATATGGCCTTTATTATGTTGAGGTATCTTCCCTCTAAACTCATGATGCTGAGAGTTTTTATTGTGAATGGATGTTGAATTTTGTTAAATATTTTTTGTATCTATTGAGATGATCATATGATTTTAATCCTTCCTTTTATTGATGTTGTTTATCATGTTGAGTCATTTGTGAATATTGAACCATCATTTCATTCCTGAAATAAATCCCACTTGACTGTGTTGAATGATCCGTTTAATGTATTGTTGAATGTAGTTTGCTAATATTCTGTTGAGGTTTTTTGCAACTATGTTCAACAGAGATATCAGCTTGTAGTTTTCTTCTTTTGGTGTCTCTGTATAGTTTTGGTATCAGGGTAATGCTGGCCTTGCAGAATGTATTTAAAAGCTTTCCTTCCTATTTTTGGAATAGTTTGAGGAGAATAGGTATTAATTCTTTAAATATTTGGTAGAATTCACCTGTGTATCTATGTATATGTATATATACATATATATGTATGTATATATGTGTGTGTATGTATATATATACATGTACACATACATATATATATTGGTAGTTTTTTGATTACTGATTGAATTTTGTTACCATACCTGGCTAGTTCAGTTTTTCTATTTCTTCCTGATTCAGTTTTGGAAATTTATATGTATATAGAAATTTATCCATTTCTTCTAGGTTGTTCAATTTGTTGGCATATAATTTTTCATAGTATTCTCTTAAAATCCTTTGTATATCTGTGGTGTCAGTTATTTTACATTTATGACTTGTGTCCTCTTTTTTTCTTAATGAGTCTAGCCAAAAGTTTATCAATTTGTTTATCTTTTCAAAGAACTGGCTCTTGGGTTCATCTTTTCAATTGTTTTTTAGTCTTATGTTATTTACTTCTGCTCTGATCTTTATTATTTTCTTTCTTCTAGTGACTTTGGGCTTTTTTCTGGTTCCTTTAGGTGTAAGGTTAGATTGACTCTTTTCCTTGAAGTAGGCCTGTACTGCTATATATTTCCCTCTTAGAACATCTTTTGCTATGTCCCAAAGATTTTGTACCATTGTGTTATCATTTTTACTTGCCTCGTGTATTTTTTAAATTTCTTTTTAATTTTTTTTGTTGACCCATTGGTCATTTAGTAGCATGTGGTTTAGCTTCTATGCATTTGTGTTTTTTCCAGTTTTTTTTTTCTTGTTATGATTTCTACTTTCATACCATTGTGGTCAGAAAGGATGCATGGTATGATTTCCATCTTGTTGAATTTGTTGAGACTTGTTTTGCAGCCTAACATGTGATCTATTCTGGAGAATGTTTCATGTGCACTTGAAAGAATGTATACTCTTGTTTTGGGATGTTCTGTATATATCTATTATGTCCATCTGGTTTAATGTGTCATTCAAAGGCACCATTTCTATGCTGATTTTTTGCCTGGATTATTTATCCATTGATGTAAGGGGGTGGGGAATGTTAAAGTTTCCTACTGTTATTGTAGTACCATCAATTTCTCTCATTATGCCCATTTACATTTGATTTATATATTTAAGTGCTCCAATGTTGAGTATGTAGATATTTGCAATTGTTACATCCTCTTGTTGGATTGATCTCTTTTATCATCACATAATGCCCTTATTTGCCTCTTGTTCTAGTCTTTGTTTTAAAATATATTTTGTTAGATATAAGTATTGCTACCTTGGCTTTTTTTTTTCTTGCTTCCATTTGTATGGCAAATGTTTTTCTATCACTTCACTTTCAGTCTTTCAGTCTTTCAGTATGTGTCTTTAGGTCTGAGGCAAGCCTCTTGTACGAAGAATAGCAATGTCTTTTTTATTCATTCCACCACCCTATGTTTTTTGATTAGAGCATTTAGATCATTAACGTTAAATTATTGATATGTATGTAGTTATTGACATTTTGTTGTTTTCCACTTGTTTTTGTAGTTCTTCTCTGTTTCTTTTTTTCTTTTTCTTTGTGATTGATGAGTTTCTGTAGTATTGTGTTTTGTTTTGTCTTTGTTTTGTATCTATTATAGTTTTTGGGTTTGTAGTTTCCATTAGGTTCATATATAATATCCTAAATATATAGTAGTCACTAAAGTTGATGGTTATTTAAGTTCAAACACATTCTAGAAATACCTCTTATTTTTACTCTCTCCTCCATGTTTTATGTGTAGACTGTCATATTTTACATCTTTTCATTCATAATTTTCTTATGATTAATTATGGTCTTTTCCATTTAAAAAATTCCCTTTAACGCTTCTTGTCAGGTCAGTTTAGTGGTGATGAACTCCTTTAACTTTCGTTTGGGAAAGTCTTTAAGTCTCCCTCAATTCTGAATAATCTTGCTGGTTAGAGTAGTATAGGTTGTAGTTTTTTTCCTTGAAGTACTAGGAATATATCATGCCACTCCCTTCTTGCCTGTACAGTTTCTGCTGAAAAATAAGCTGAGAGCCTTATGGGGGTTTTTTTTGTGCCTTTTTTCTCTCATTGCTTTAAAATTTTTCTCTTTAGCCTTTGACATTTTAATTATTATTATGTAATGGTGTGGACCTCCTTGGATTCATCTTGTTTGGGACTTTCTGGGATTCCTAAACCTGGATGTCTATTTCCTTCTATAGGTTAGGGAAGTTTTCAGCTATTATTTCTTCAAATGTGTTTTCTCCATTTTCTTTCTTTTTTCCTTTTGGGGCAGCTATAATGCAAATATTCATTTCCTTGATATTTTCTAGGAGATCCCTTAAGCTGTCCTTATTTTTAAAAATTCTCTTCCACTGTTCACTTTGAGTGGTTTCCATTACCCTGTCTTTGAGATCACTGATCTGTCCTCCTGCACCCAATAATCTATTGTTTATTCCCTCTAGTGTTTTTATTTTAGTTATTATATTCTTCAACTGTGATTGGTTCCTTTCTATATTTGTCTTTTTGTTGAACATCTCAGAATTCTTCCACTCTTTTCTGCAGTCTGGTGAGCATCTTTAAGATAATTACTTTAAATTCTTTTTAGGCATATTGTTTATATGCTTGTCATTTAGTTATTTTTCTGAGTTTTTTTTTCTTTTGGAGCATATTTCTCTGTCTCTCCATTTTGCTTGACTTTCTATGTTTCTATGGATTAGGTATAACTGCTAAATCTTTTACTCTTGAAGGAATGGTCTTATGTGTGATTGTAACCTGTGCAGATTGTGGGTGGTAGGTGACTTTTGCTGGCTGGCAGGAGCTGTGGCTGGCATGGGGTAGGGGTTATGGAGCACTGCATGCTGGGTTGGCCCTACTGGGATGTCCAGAATTGAAGTGGAATTGTGTTGGAGTTATCCTGAGACTCTCTAGGGAGTGGGTGCCCTGGGTGGATAGCTGAAGCGAAAGGAGGTGAAAGCTGAGGAGTACCAGCACTTTCTATGCAGTGTGAGCCCTGGGAAGACAGTTAAAGCTAAAGTAGGCATGAGTTGGTGTTAACAGTACCTGGACTCTCCATGCAGCAGGTGCCCTGTCAGAAAAACTAAAACTAAAGTGGCTGGGGGAGGGGGGAGGGGTCCTGGGGTTATAAGTACAGAGGACACCCTGGCAGGATGGCTGAAGCTGAGGTGAGTGCAAGCTAGGAAGTCCTAGGGCTCTATGTGCAGAAGGCACCCTGCCAGGATAGCTGAAGTTGAAGTGGTTGTAAGTTGGGGTGTTCTGCTTTGTGCTCTCTGGTGGGCAGCTAGAGCTATGGCAGTGTGCAGGCTGGGAGGTTCTGGGGCTCTCCATGCAGACAGGACTATGGAAGGACAGTTGAAGCTGAAGTGGGTACAAGCCTAGAGACCCCAGGGCTCTGTCTGCAGAGGGTGCCCTGGCAGGACTACTAAGCTGAAGCAGACATGAGTTTCTATGGTCCCTTGGCTCTTCACATAGAAGATATCCTTCCAGGGTAGCTGATAATGAAGTGGTGCAAGCTGGGATGTTCTGGTGCTGTATGCACATAGGGGCCCCAGGAGGGTGGCTGGAGCCAAGGTGGGGTGCAGGTTAGGGATCCTGCAGCACTCTGCACAGGAAGCACCCTGGCAGGACAGTTAAAGCTGCAATGGGTATGGGCCAGTTTATCCCCTTGGCTCTCCATTCAAAGTGTACCCTGACAGGACAGTTCAAGATGACATGGATAAGAGCCAGGGTGTCCCAGAGTCCCCAATGCAGGGGGTGCCCTGGTGGAGTGGCTGGAACTGATGTAGGCACAGGCTGGGGGGTGGTCTTGGGTACTCCACATAGGGGGCACCTTGGTGGGGTTACCAGAATCAAGGCTGGAATTATCAGCTGGGAAGTCCGGGAGCATTCTGCACTGAGGAAGCCCTAGCAAGCTGGCTGAAGCTGAAGTGGTGCAGGCATGGAGTGTTCTAGGGTGCTTTGCCTCTGTGTCACCTTGGTGCAAACGCTTCAGCTATAGTGAGTGCTGACTAAGGGTGTCCCAGTGTGTCACAAACTGTAGCCACCTTGGTGGCACAGTTAGCAAGCACCGGGTCCCCCAGCCTATACCAGCCCTAAGGCAGCATGTCTAGGGCACCTAGACCCTGCTTCAGTTCAGGTTATTTAGGGAGAGGGGGAGTATAAACCATGGTTCTCACCAGCCCCTCTGACTTACAGAAAGTTCCAACAGCGTCCTCTGCTGCTTGGTAGAGTTCTAGGGCTGGGTCTTTTATATGCGAGTTGCTTTGAACTGTACTTCTATTTTGTGGCCCTGAGTGTAAAGGGCTGGGGTGGGCTAGGGGACCTGGGGCTCACTGAGGCAGCAGTGAGACCCTGCACCAGTCTCCATTCTTGAGATGGAGGTGGAGTGTCAACCGGTTGGCATTCACCAACTCAGATCCTCCAACCCAGAGAGAGTTCCAGTGGCTCCTCTGGCCATTTGGTAGAGCCCCAGGGTTAGATCTTTTATATACTAGTTGTTCTTTTAAACCATGCTTTTTTTCTTTCTCTGCCCCAAGGCAGATGAATCTGTTCACAGTCCCTCAATATTATCCCTGCCACTGCAGTTCACGGCTTCAGGGATGGGCATTCCCTTCATGACCCTGTCTCTGTCTCTCCTGCCATTTTCTTTTGCTGTCCGCTCTTATGCAGAAGCTGTTCAGTCAGCCCTCAGTTCTTCAGGAGAAACTGCAGTATAAATAAATGTAAATTTGGTGTGTTTATGTAGGAAGTAAGTTCAAGGTCTTCCTACATGGCCATCTTGGACCAGAAGCCCAAAGTTGGTTATTTTCATGTGAAAAGGTCATGGAAACATTTCACTTTTTCCCAGAACTTCATGATTACTCCTGGCAGTTTTTTATGACTCCTAGATGTTTGTTGATCTCATCCCTAGTTGATTTCACACTAAGTATAATAATTCCTTGGTGGACCAGTCATGAATCTATTGCAGACAGCAGAAACTATTCTAGTTATTTTAAACACAGTATGATTTAATACAGAGGATTACATGTTTACAAAAGAGTTTGAAGGTCT
Source organism: Puma concolor (assembly GCF_028749965.1). Taxonomy (NCBI): domain Eukaryota; kingdom Metazoa; phylum Chordata; class Mammalia; order Carnivora; family Felidae; genus Puma; species Puma concolor. The sequence continues at coordinate 78,101,653 of NC_141672.1, forward strand.
AGAACAGACAATGAGTAGGGCATCCAGAGATGTCTCCCAGAACAACACAGAAGACCTAGGCCGTCAAGAGGGCTGGCTGTTCTTGCTACAATCTTTGCCCTCTGTTATCTGAAAAATACCACCACATTAACCATAGGACTTGAGTCAAGAGAATGATCCAGAGCACTGTGTACCTATCAGATCTCCTCTAGCAAAAGAGAAGCTTCTTCTACTACTGCCTCTCTGCCCCATTAAACTTACCCAAATTCAAGTCTCTTATGAGTACACTGTAACCAAAAATGTAAAGAAGTCTAGGAATTTTTTATATTTAAAAACTAATCAAAAGTTTAAATCATATCCATGGTAAAAATATGCAGGCTATTAAAAAATGTTCTCATTTCTCAAATATCTCTTCCAGCTCCACTCCTATCATGTTGCTTACTATTTCACTAAAACAAGAAGAGAACTGCTCAAGCCCATACCACTACATCTACCCATATACCTGCATCTGGGACCATGTTCCCTTTCATCTCTCTTGAAACTGGGTTGCTTGGTACTGCTTCTACAAAAGTCAACTCCCTGATCTATGCATCAGAATTCATCCTCTCTGCTACTAAAGGCAATTATTCTGGTAATTATTTTTTCTCTCTTTTGCACCATTAACTTTTTCTTCCCAATTGGATTCTTTTTCTAGGTACATAATCACATTTCTTTCATATTAAAGAAAACTTCACTGCCTTTTCCCCTCTACATATTATCTCATTTCCCCCTTCTTTTTTACAGCAAAGCTCCTCAAACATTGTTTAGATTTAAAAATTAGTAGACTTTTCCTGTGTGATTTTAGGTTTACGGAAAAGTTGAGCAGGAAATAGAGTTCTCATACACCTTCTGCCCACCACTATACATACATATGTTCCCCTATTAATATTTTTTAATGTTTATTCATTTGAGAGAGAGAGGGAGACAGAATCTGAAGCAGGCTCCAGGTTCTGTCAGTGCAGAGCCTGTGAGATCATCACCTGAGCTGAAGTTGATTTCTTAACAGACTGAGCCACCCAGGCGCCCCCCCCTCATTAATATTTTGCATTAGTGTAGTGCCTCTAAGTGGCGTTTGACATAGTGCATCACTGCCTTATCAAAAGTCTTCACTTTCATAGTCTCGCCTCCACTTAGCCAGCTGTTCCTCATTCTTCTTTGGGAGTTTCTCCTTAGCTACCAAGCTTCCTTGGTTTTGAATTCCATCTAAGAAATATTGATAACTTCTCTTTATATCTTTCTCATAAATTCTCAGCTCCTCTACCCAGCAGCCTTATGCCACTGCCACAGCTCTACTTTCGTGATTTAATATCACCTCACACATAGCATTCCAGACTGACCCCTAATCTTCCTTCATCACAACCTCCCTCCTACCCCACACCCCAACCTAGAAAACTATAATTCCATCTTTTTAGTCTCTGACCCAAAGTCTTGGATTCATAGTATTTTAGAAATATTTTCTCTTAGATTGGAAATAGAATATATTAACAAGTCTGGATTACTTTTATGACAATAAAATTACCGATTTAGGTCATCTCTCCCTCAAATTCTGCCAGCTAGGCCCAAACCATCATCTCTTGCTTACATTAAGGCTGTAGCCTTTTCACTGGTCTCACTTATGCTCATGTTCTATTGTTTTTTTCTCAGAATGATCTGGTTAAAATATGTATCAAATCTCTCTTCTTATTAAGATACACAACACCCAAAAAACCAAATAATACAGTTAAGAAATGGGCAGAAGATATGAATAGCCATTTTTCCAAAGACAACATCCAGATGGCTAAAAGACACATGAAAAGATACACAACATCACTCATCATCAGGCAGATATAAATCAAAACTACAATGAGATATTACCTCACACCTGTCAGAATGGCTAAAGTTAAAACAAGAAACAACAGATGTTATTAAGGATGGAGAGGAGAACCTGTTTATACTGTTGGTAGGAATGCAAACTGGTATAGCCATTCTGGAAGACAGTATGAAGATCCCTCAAAAAGTTGAAAAGAGAGCTACCCTGCAATCCAGCAGTTGCACTACTAAGTATTTACCCAAAGGATACACAAACACTGATTCAAAGGGACACATGCACCCCAATGTTTATAGCCAAATTATGGAAAGAGCCCAAATGTCCATTGATGATTGGAAAAGAAGATGTGGAATACATAGGGGTGTGTGTGTGTGCATGCATCTAGCTATAATGTATTATGTTAAGCAAAACCAATCAGAGAAAAGACAAATACCATATGATTTACAGATGAACATAGGGGAAGGAGAAAAAAAAGAGAGAGGGAGGCAAACCATAAGGGACTTTTAACTATAGAGAACTGAGGGTTGATACAGGGTGGTGGGTGGGGGATGGACTAAATGAGTAATGGGTATTAAGGAGGGTACTTGTGTTGAGCACTGGTATGTTACTATATTACATATATAGTACATATATACATATATAGTATATATACATATATTACATATATATTACATATATAGTATTATACTATATGTTAACTAACTAGAATTTAAATAAAAACTTGAAACAAAGATCTTCAATGACTTCTTAAGGAGCTAAAAGTTGTTCCTTTTTACTTATAAAGTCCATGTGACCCTGTATGCATGCCCCAATTCCTACGCCTTTTCACTTTCTGATCTCTTATCCCACTACATCCCATTTCACTGACTTTGTTCAGCCTAACTGGTCTCTTGACCCTTGAACATGCTAGGCTACTCCCTCCTTAGGACCTCTGACTTGTTTCCTCTGTCTGGAATGTGCTTTCCCAAGATACTGGCATGACTCACTTCATAATTTCTTTCAGACCTTCCCACAAATGTCACCTTCCATGTGAAACCTTCCTGACTACCATATTGAAATTTGCAATCCATTTCCACAATACTCTGTATCCCCCTTCTGTGCACTACTTTTTTTCATAGCACTTATTATTTTTTTAAAAAAAAATTTTTTTTTCAACGTTTATTTATTTTTGGGACAGAGAGAGACAGAGCATGAACGGGGGAGGGGCAGAGAGAGAGGGAGACACAGAATCGGAAACAGGCTCCAGGCTCCGAGCCATCAGCCCAGAGCCTGACGCGGGGCTCGAACTCACGGACCGCGAGATCGTGACCTGGCTGAAGTCGGACGCTTAACCGACTGCGCCACCCAGGCGCCCCAGCACTTATTATTTTTTAACATGACCTATTTTATTTTCTTCATGATGCTATATAACATCCATGAAAGCACAGATTTGTTTGTTACTATTGTAACAAAGAAGGTGCTTGTAAATAATTTTTAAATAAATGAATTAAAGAATGTGAAAGTTAAATACTCAGAAATACCTAATATTAAAATTTTGTCAGTTTACATATATAAATAAGTTACTATTTTGTTAAAATTGGGTCATATTATATTCGGAGTTTAAAACTTGTTCTTTTCTCTTAATATTACAGTTATATTTCAAAGAAGTACATACAGATCACAATACTCTTTAACAATGTATTATTTATCATTTTTGATATTTAATCTCTGCCTTTCTAAGTTTAGATTTTTGCTATTTTAAGCTAAGTTCATATAAAAATGTTTTAGTGGCATTTGGGTGACTCAGTCGATTGTGTCTGACTTCGGCTCAAGTCATGATCCCACAGTTTGAGTTCGAGCCCCGCATCAGGCTCTGTGCTAAGAGCTCAGAGCCTGCTTCTGATTCTGTCTCCCACTCTTTCTGCCCCTAGCCCACTCACACTCTCTCTCTCTCTCTTAAAAATAAACATTAAAAAAATTTTTTAATTGTTTTAAATACAACTTTTCACAATTATTTAATTATTTTCTGGGAATAAATTTTTAGAAGCACCATTATTAGATCACAAGGTATAAACACTGATATATACATAGAAATTCTATCAATTTAATTTTCCACCAAAATATATGAAATTATCTGCCCTCATTATTTCTAACACCAGTATTTGTTCTCTTTTAAAGATCTGCATTTAGAAAAGATCAAAGTATTATATCTGGTAGAGGTTTCTATTTTAACTATTGCAAACAGTGTTTATTGATTATATTTTTTCATGTATTCAATTTTCATGTGAATTGCTCACTTTTAAAAATAGTTGTGCTCATTTTATCCATACGATTTGTAACACTATTGCCATATGAAGTGAATAAACTCTGTCATTTATATTTAAAGCTTTTAACCAGTTCTCAAAACCAGGATTTCTGGTTCTGATTGAGATGGAGAGGCAGGAATTGAATTTACCCTCCTGCTTAGAGCAACAGAAAAAAAATATACCAAAAAGATTTCAAGACACTGAACATCAGGCAACAAATGGTAAAACCAAAAACCAAACAGGTAAGTTCTGTGGTTTCCTAACTTATTTTCCTGACAGAATTTCTGGGGAACAATGAAGGACAGGAAACTTAGAGAAGTCTGCAGACTCTGTGTTAAGAAGGACTTGAGTTTCTAGGGGGAGAACTCAACATGTACAATTTGCAGGACAGAATGCCAGAGAGGACTGTTCTGTTCTTTTCTTTCTTTTTAAATTTTTTTAATGTTTACTTATTTTAGAGAGAGAGGGAGACACAGAATCTGAAGCAGGCTCCAGGCTCTGAGCTGTCAGCACAGAGCCCTTGCAGGGCTCCAACCCCAGAGAACTGTGAGATCATGACCTAGGCCAAAGTCGGATGCTTAACCCTGCTGAGCCACCCAGGCACCCCGACTGTTCTTTTCTAATATGAGCATTTAATGGCATACATTTTCCTCTAAGCACTGATTTAGATGCATCCTATAAATTTTGATCAGTCATGTTTTCATTTTCATTCATTTAAAAATATTTCCTCATTTCTATTGTGATTTCTTCTTCAACTTATTTTGAAATACACTGTATTCAAAATACACAGAATGTATTTTGAAATACATTTCTAAATGTTTGGGATATTTCAGACTGCTTTCTCTTACTGATTTCCAAATCAATTAATTGCATTGTAATTAAAACACATATTTTTCATTTCAAATCTTTTGGATTTATTAAGGCCTTAATATTTCCTAACACTTTAAAAGAAGCTGTTTGGTGCAGTTGCTAGATGTCTCAATTAAAACAAGCTGGTTGATAATGTTGTTCAAGTCTTTTATATACTTACTAATTTTCTGTTTACTCAATCATTTACTGAGGTAGGGGCATTGAAATCTAAAATATGTAAGTAGTTTCTCTAGTTCTCCTGTTAATTCTACCACTTTTTGCTTTGTGTATTTCAAAGATCTATTACTAGATGCATACATATTCAGGATTATTATTTTCTCTTCAGTTATTGACCTCTTTGTCATTTATTCCCTTCTTTCATAATATTACTTGTACTGAAGTCTACTTTGTTGATTTTAATATAGTCATTTCAGACTTTTAATTCATATTTGTATGATTTTTTTATTAGATGTTTAACTCATCTTTAATATTTGAAATGGGTTTCTTGTAACACCATCTTTTTATTGATTTATTTTATTTAAAGAGCTAAAAGTTGTTCCTTTTTACTTATAAAGTCTATATGACTTCTGAAAAGTCTAATTGGAGTATTTAGGCCTGCGCTGTCTAATAAGGTAACTACTAACCCCATGAAACTATTTAGCCCTGAAATTCTGGCTAGTCTGACTTGAGGTGTGCTATATAAACCTATCAGATTTCAAAGACTTAGTATGAAAAAGTATATAAAAAAGATTGCATCTACTACATATTGAAGTAATATTTAGATATACTTGGTTGAATAAAATATTTTTAAACTAATTTCATCAGTTTACTTTTTAAGATGTGGATATTAATTTTTAAAAATATTTAGGGCTCACACTTGTAGTTTCCAGTATATGGTTACTCCATAATACATGGTTTATTTCATTTATACTTAATGTACTCATCAGTATTGTTTTTAAATCTATCATCTTGTGCTTTTTTTTCTATTTGTATCATTTGTTCTTATTTTTTCTCTCTTTAATTAGCTATATTGTTTTTTTTCTTTTCTCCAGGTTGTTCTAGGATTGACATTGTTAAGTATGCATTCTTAAGAATATGCATTCTTAATTTCTATATTACAAATTAATATAACTTTATTATAATCTTAGAATAGTATATTTCCGGGGCGCCTGGGTGGCGCAGTCGGTTAAGTGTCCGACTTCAGCCAGGTCACGATCTCGCGGTCCGTGAGTTCGAGCCCCACGTCGGGCTCCGGGCTGATGGCTCGGAGCCTGGAGCCTGTTTCCGATTCTGTGTCTCCCTCTCTCTCTGCCCCTCCCCCGTTCATGCTCTGTCTCTCTCTGTCCCAAAAATAAATAAAAAACGTTGAAAAAAAAATTAAAAAAAAAATAGTATATTTCCATTTCTGCCTTCCTGTTCCCTTGTGTTACTGTTTTCGTACATTTTATTGCTATATGTATTATGGAACCTACAGCACGTTGTTACTATTTTTGCTTTAAAGAGTTTAAAAAGGAGAACAAAATTCTTACATATTTACTCATATATATATTTAATATTTTATTATTCCCTTTTGTATATTCAGATTCACATCTGATATCATTTCCCTTCTGCATGAAAACTTGCCTTTAGCTTTCATTGAGTACAGGTCTACTTATAATGCATTATATTTCAGCATTTCAGTTTTTGAAAACTCTTATTTTTTTGAATGACTTTCTTGATAGGAATAGAATTCTGGGCTGACAGAGTCCTGCTACCCCCACCTTCTTTTCATATTTCAAATATCCCACTCCCATTGCCTTTTTATTTGTGCATACTTTTGGAATTTATTAGAAGAATGACTACTAAATCTGTAGTCATGCATCTTTGTTTCTCCCTATGTATCATGTATTATTTTTTCTCTGGCTGCTTTACAATTTTTCATTTTTATCATTGATTTTCAGCAATCACATTATTTTATGTGTACATTTAAAATAGTGATTTTCCATATATTTTTTTTTTTGGTTTGGATCTACGTGAGAATAGCTTTTATCAAATTTGCAAAGTCCCTAAGCCATTACTCTTTCAATTATTTTTCTTTTGTTTTCTTTGTTTAATGTTTATTTTTGAGAGAGAGACAGAGTGTGAGCTGGGGACGGACAGAGAGGGAAACACAGGATCTAAAGCAGGCTCCAGGCTCTGAGCTATCAGCACAAAGCCTGACGTGGGGTTTAAAGACAGCCTCCCAGGTGGCCCAAAATAACATTTCCAGTTATTTGCCTCTAGACAAACTTTGGAATTATTTTGTTAATTAAAAAAAATCTTATTTACTTGTTGCTGGAGGTCAGGAAAATGGTGGAGTAGGAGAATCCTTCAGCCTATGAACCCACTGAGATAACAGCTACATCTGTACAACTAACTTTGAGAACAGTATGAAGACTGGCAGAACAGATCTTCTACAGTTAATCATATAGTAAAGAGGCCACATTAAAAAGAGTAGGAGGCACAGAGATGTGGTTGGGAACCAAACCTCTTTAAGAAACTAATCACCCATGGGAGGGATCCCACCATCATGGAGAAGAAAGAGGATTAGACCACTCTCCAGGCACCCCAAGCATGGGGGACTCACACTAACTCCAAGTATTTTAAAAATCAGTGGGCTTATTAGCTCTATAACCTCTAGGAGTGCTGGAGGGCAATAAGAAACTGAGTTACTGTAACATATAGCCAGCATAACCAAATGAAAACACAACATAGATGCAGTAGTTTGAAAAGTGCCTGGGTATATGAAGGAGATGTATTTATTAATCCAGGAAAGGCAGGGAGTTTTAGAAGACTTCGCCAAAAATAAAAGTGCTGATGGGCACCATTTCTCTTCCCCTCCTCCAGCCTAGATAGGCCAGCACTGTGAGAACCAGCATGAACACTCTTCACCTATCTTGCTACCATGTTCCCCACCCCTGAATTCCCAGGCAGACCTGCCCCACTTACAGGGGTCCTTGTAAAGCAGCTCCTGCCCTGACACACCCTGCAGGCAGCCCCAGCAGGGACTGGTGTCACCCCAAATTGATTCCTGTCCTGAGGAGTGGGGAAGATAACCACACACAGCAGAGTGCCCACAGTTCCGGCAGACAAGTAACTGGTCTGAATGCCAGCTCCACTAACAAACAAAAATCTCTCAGTGGGCAGCCCAGGGAGAGTACCCTGCAGCTCACTGTGCAAGTAACTGTGACAGACTGACAGAATGAGTGCAGACAGCTAGCCTGACTGCTGACACTGCCCAGCTATAAGCCCATGGAAGCCTCAGACTTCTCAACAGCACACGACCAAACCCTGCCCTATGCACCCACAGCAGCCAAAGTGGGCCACTGCAGCCAACTGATCTGAAGGAAACATGGCTCAGCCAGAACACTAGGATGCATGGACCCATAGAAGACACCCCTGGAGAGCCTGATTCTGATGACTAGAGAGTATGTGCATTACAAGGCACCACATGACTTTTTCTTCAAAAGGGCACTACAGTCAAGATCAGGAGACATAGCTGGCTTTCCTAATACATAGAAACAGACAGAGTTAGACAAAATAAGGAGACAGGATTATGTCTCAAATGAAAGAACAGAATAAAATCACAACAAAAAAGCTTAAATGGAGATAAGGAATATGCTTGATAAAGACAAAGTGATGGTTATAAAAATACTGGACTTAAAAAAGAGTGGAGAATCTCAGTAAGACCTTCAAAAAAGAGATCACAAATGTAAAAAAGAACCAGTCTGAGATGAAGAACAGAATAACAGAAATTAAAAACACACTAGAGGGAATCAATAGCACATTAGAAGAGGCAGAAGAAAGGACCAGCAATCTGGAAGCCAGGGTAATGGAAAGCAGGCAAGCTAAAATGAAGAAAGAATAAAAAATGAAAATAGGTTAAGGAAACTCAGTGACATCATCAAGCATAACGTCATTCACATTATAAGGATCCCAGTAGAAGAGAGAGAGAAAGGGAAAGAAAATATATTGGAAGAAATAATAGCTGAAAACTTTCCTAATCTAGTGAAGGAAACAGATATCAGATGGAGGAGGAACAAAAGCCACCACCCAAATCAACCCAAGGAAGTCCACATCAAGACATATAATAATTAAAATGGCAAGAAGTAATGATAAAGAATTTTTAAAGCAGCAAGGGCAAATAGTACATACAAGGGACACTCCATAAGGCTACCAACTGATTTTTCAGCAGAAACTTTGCAGGCCAGAAGGGAGTGGTGATATATTCAAATGTGCTGAAAGGAAAAAACCAGCCAAGAATACGCTATTCAGCAAGGCTATCCTTCAGAAGAGAAGGAGAGATAAAGAGATTCCCAAAGAAAAAGTTAAAGGAGTTCATCACTACTCAAGCAGCCTTACAAGAAATGTTACGGAGAATTCTTTGAGTGGAAAGGAGGAAAGTCCATAATTGGCAGTTAAAAAAAAATGATAAGGTAGTAGATTAATCACTTATAAAACCATTAGGGAGGTTAAAACATGAAAGCAGTAAAAATCAATTATATTGACAAAAATTAATCAAGGGATTCACAAAAGGATGTAAAAAGTTATACACTTAAAAGGGAGGGGAGTTAAAATTTAGTGTTTTTGGAATTTAAGTGACCATCAACTTAATATAGAAATGCTATATGCCTAAGATGATATATATGAACCTGATAGTAACCACAAATCAAAAACCTGTGATACACACACAAAAAAGAGAACAAAATCCAAGCATAACAATTTAAGGAAAGCTATCAAACCACAAGGGAGGAGACAAGAGAAGAACAGAAAACAAGTAACAAAATAGCAATATGTACACACCTATCAGTACTGACTTCAAATGTAAATGAACTAAATGCTGCATCAAAAGACAAAGGGTGACAGAATGAATTAAAAAGCAACACCCATCTATATGCTGCCTACAAGAGACTCATTCCAGACCTAAAGACACAGATTGAAAGGGGATAGAAAAACATCATGCAAATGAAAGTGAAAAGAAAGCTGAGGTAGCAATACTTATAACCAATAAAATAGACTTTAAAGCAAAGACTGTAGGGAAAGATAAAGGAAACATTCCAACAAGAGGATAGAACAATTGCAAATATCTATGCATCCCAAAAGGAAGCATCTAAATACATAAAGCAACTATTAACAGGGAAAAAGGGAGAAATTGATCATAATACAATAATAGTAAAGGACTTTAACACCCCAGTTGCATCAATGGGATAGTTCATTCAGACAGAAAATCAACAAGGAAACAGATCTATGCAGTCTTGTGTCATTCAAAGCCAATGGTATGTGTGTGTACGTACACACACACACACGCACACACACACTGTTCCATCGCCAAACCGCAGAAGACACATTCTTTAAAGCGCACATGGAATATTCTCCTAGATAGAACACATGTTAGGACACAAAACAAATCTTAATACATTAAAAAAGATTGCAATAATAAAATACATCTTTTCTGACCACAATGGTATGAAATTAGAAATCAGTTACAGGAGGGGCGCCTGGGTGGCGCAGTCAGTTAAGCGTCCGACTTCAGCCAGGTCACGATCTCGCGGTCCGTGAGTTCGAGCCCCGCGTCAGGCTGTGGGCTGATGGCTCAGAGCCTGGAGCCTGTTTCCGATTCTGTGTCTCCCTCTCTCTCTGCCCCTCCCCCGTTCATGCTCTGTCTCTCTCTGTCCCAAAAATAAATAAAAACGTTGAAAAAAAAATTAAAAAAAAAAAAAAAGAAATCAGTTACAGGAAAAAAAATCTGGAAACAAAGCAAATAAATGGAAGCTAAATAATGTACTTCTAAATAATGGTTGGGTTACTCAAGAAATCAAAGAGGAAATAAAAAATACACAGAGACAAATCAAAATGAAAACACAACCATTGTGTGGTGATGTAGGAAAAGCTGTTCTAAAAGAAGTTTACAGCAGTATAGGCCTATCTTAAGAAACAAAAAAAATCTCAACCTAACCTTACACCTAAAGGATCTAGAAAAAGAAGAGCAAACAAAGCCAAAAGCCAGTAGAAGGAAGGAAATAATAATGATTAAAGCAGAAATAAGTGAAATAGTGTCAACAACAACAAAAACAACAAAACAATAGAAAAAAATGAATGAAACTGGGAGCTAATTCTTTGAAAACATAAACCAAACTGATAAACCTTTAGCCAGACTCATCAATAAAAAAGAGAGAGGGCTCAAATAAATGAAGTCAGAAATGAAGGAAGGACACCATTAAAAAAGGGTTATAAGAGAATATTATGAAAAATCATATGCCAACATATTAGAAAACCTAGAAGGAATGGACATAATCCTAGAAATGTATAACCTTCCAAAACTGAATGAGGAAACAGAAAATCTGAACAGAAAAATTACTAGCAACAAAATTGAATCAGTAATCAAAAAACTCTCCAGATACAAAAGTACAGTACCAGATGGTTTCACAGATGAATTCTAGCACACGTTTTTTTTAACGTTTATTTATTTTTGAGACAGAGAGAGACAGAGCATGAACAGGGGAGGGTCAGAGAGAGGGAGACACAGAATCTGAAACAGGCTCCAGACTCTGAGCTGTTAGCACAGAGCCCGACGCGGGGCTCGAACTCACGGACCATGAGATCATGACCTGAGCTGAAGTCAGCTGCTTAACGGACTGAGCCACCCAGGCGCCCCTCTAGCACACATTTAAAGAAGAGTTAATGCCCAATGTCCTGAAACTATTCCAAAAAAATAGAAGAGGAAGGAAACCTTCCAAATTCATTCTAGGAGACCAGCATTTTCCTGATACCAAAACCAAAGATAGTACAAAACAAAACAAAACAAAACCCTAGTAGCCAGTGTCTCTGATGAACATAGATTCAGAAATCCTGAAGAAAATATTAGCAAACTAAACCAACAATATATCAAAAAATTATTCACCAGGATCAAGTGGAATTTATACCCAGAATGCAAGTGTGGTTGAAGATTTACAAATCAATGTGACACACTGCATTAACAAGGGAAAGGATAAAAATCATATATGATCATTTCAATAGACACAGAAAAAAAACATCTGACAAAGTGCAACATCCATTCATGATAAAAAACCCTCAACAAAGCGGGTTTAGAGGGAATATATCTCAATAAAGACCCAAAGGAAAAAGCCATAGCTATCCCATCATACTCAATGGTGAAAACTGAGAACTTTTCCTCTAAGATCAGGAGCAAGACAAGAATGTCTACTCTCACCACGTTTATTCAACTTATCTTGGAAGTCCTCAAAATAGCAATCAGATAAGAAAAAAAGGTATCCAAATTGGTAAAGAAGAAGTAAAACAGTCCATATTTGCAGATGACATGGTATTATACTTAGAAAACCCTAAAAACTCTACTAAAAAAGTACTAAAACAAAAATTGAGTAAATTTGCAGATAGAAAAGATACAGAAATCTGTTAAATTTCTATACACTAATAATGAAGTAGCAGACAGAGACTTTAAGAAAACAATCCCATTTATATAAACTTAACCAGGGAAGTGAAAGACCTGTACTCCAAAACTATAAAACACTGATGAAAGAAACTGAAGACACAAACAAATGGAAAAATATTCCATGCTCATGGGTTGGAAGAATTGATATTAAAATGTCCATGCTCCCCAAAGCATTCTTATATATTCAATGCAGTCCCTATCAAAATACCAATAGCAGTTTTCACCAGAACTAGAACAAATAACACTAAAATTTGTATGGAACCACAAAAGACCTTGAATAGCCAAAGTAGTCTTAAAGAGTTACAAAGCTGGAGGTATTACAACCCCAGATTTAAAGATATACTCCAGGGGCACCTGGGTGGCTCAGTTGGTTAACTGTCCGACTCTGGGTTTTGGCTCAAGTCATGCGTGATCTCATGGTTTCATGGGTTTGAACCCCACATTGGGCTCTGAGCTGGCGGTGTGGAGCCTGCTTAGGATTCCTTCTGTCTCCCTTTCTCTCTGTCCCTCCCTCGCTCACACTGTCTTTCTCTCAAAATAAATAAATAAACTTTAGAAAAAAGATCTACTATGAAGTAGTAGTAATCAAAGTAGTATGGTACTTGATAGGCAGGAAGCTTGGCATGTGCAACAGGAGGATGGACCTTAGACGTCCTGACAGAGAGCCCCAACCAAGGGACACGCTGGGACCACTCCATCCCACTCATTTAGCAGTCAGCTTGCAGTTACAACATCCTAGCAGAAGAAGAGTTAAATTTGTTGTGCTTGTTGCATTTGTGCAGAAAGCAGCTGCCTGTCCTTATTTGACCTCTATCTCTAGAATAGAAATAATGCGGGTTCCTACCCTGTGCAGGGATTTCAAATGCATCTTGGTAAAAGACATGCATGGTTGGCTAATTATTATATAATCCAGGCCTGTCACTCAAATGTCGCTACTCTAGGACCCACCTCAAAGAGAAAAAACTGATATAAGCTCATACCCCAGAGTTTCTGGGGCCTTTGTCTCTCTTAACTGGCCTGTTCCTCCGTTGGTGTATACTTTAGTAAAACTGCTCTGCTTTACTTTCATTTTCCTGTCCTGTTATTCTTCACAGTGGCAGCAAAAAGAACCAAGGCTTCTTTCCTTTTTTATCTCTCAGTAACAGTATTGGCACAAAAATAGACACATAGATCAATGGAAGAAAATAGAGAGCACAAAAATAAACCCACACTTATATGGTCAATTTATCTATGGCAAAGGAGGAAAGAATACACCATGGGGAAAAGAAAGTCTCTTCAACAAATGGTCCTGGGAAAACGGGACAGCTACATGCAAAAGTGAACCTGGAATATTTTCTTACACCATACACAAAAATAAACTCAAAATAGATTAAAGACCTAAATGTGAGACCTGAAACTGTAAAACTGTAGAAGAAACCATAAGTAGTAATTTATTTGATCTTCCATAGAAACATTTTTCTAGATAGGTCTCCTGAGATAAGTGAAAGAAAAGCAAAAATAAACCATTGGGACTACATCAAATAAAAAGCTTTTGGACAGCAAAACAAACTATGAAAAAAGATAAAGCAACCTACTGAGTAGGAGAAGATATTTTCAGTCATATATATGATAAGATGCTAATATTCAAAATACAAAAATGATTTATACAACTTAACACCAAAAAAACCCAAACAACCTGATTAAACAATGGGCAGAGAACCTGATTAGACATTTTCCCAAAGATATACAGATGGTCAACAGACACATGAAAAGGTGTGCAACACCTCTAAAACATCAGGGAAATGCAAATCAAAACCATAATGAGATATCAGCTCACATCTGTCAGGATGGCTAAAATCAAAAACACAAGAAACAAGTGTTGGCTAGGATGTGGAGAAAAAGGAACCCTCATGCACTATTGGTGGGAATGTAACTGGTGTGGCCACTGTGGAAATCACTATGGAGGTTCCTCAAAAAGTTAAAAATAGAAACACCATATGATCTGGTAATTTCATTACTGGGTACTTACTTGCCCCAAAACACAAAAATTTGAAAGATATGTACCTTTATGTTTATTGCAGCATTATTTACAATAAGCAAAATATGGAAGCAGCCCAAGTGTCCATCAACTGATGAATGGTAACAGAAGACACACACACAATATTATTCAGCCATAAAAATTGAAGTCTTGCCATTTGCAATGACATGGATGGAGCTGGAGAGTATTATGCTAAGTGAAATCAGTCAAAGTAAGACAAATACCATATAATTGCACTCAGTGTGGAATTTAAGAAATAAAGAAACAGAAAAAGACAAAAAAAAAAAAAAAACAAAAACCCAGACTCTTAAATACAGAGAACTGGTAGTTTCCAAAGGGGAGGGGTGGGGACGAGTGAAATAAAGGGGATTAAGAGGTATAAATTTATAGTACAAAATAAATTAAGTCACAGAGAAAAAAGTACAGCATAGGGAATATGGTTATTAATATGGTTAATGTGGTACATTGTTTGGTGGCTACACTTACCATGATGGGCACTGAGTAACATAATCGTACACCTGAAAATATAACACTGTATTTAACTGTACTTCAATAAAAAAATTTACTTTAGTGATACTGTAAGTGATACTGTATTTTGCCTTCCAATAACACAGCATGTACCTTAATTTGCTTTTTTCCTTTTGTAGAGTATTATAGCTTGTCACATAGATCCAACACCTTTCTGATTAAGATTATTCCTATTTACTCTATGTATTCTATTGCTTATCTGAAAAGGCTTTTTTTTTTTTACTATATATTTTATTAGGTTAGTGTTGGTTTATAAGAAAGCTCATGGTTTTATTTGCTTACTTTGTAAGCAAAATTATCTGGTTTTGCTTTCTAAAATTATACTTTATAAATTCTCTTAAATTAAAATTGGTTTTGATTTCTTTTGGTATGCAGTGCTATGAATTTTAAGACATGTATAGATTCATGTAACCACCACTGCAACCAAGATACAGAACAGTTGCATAATGCCCCCAAACTCCTTCATTCTCTTTCTGAATTATCTTTTATTTCTATTATCTTTCTGTTAATTCTCTTAACCTTTCCAGGTTAACTCTGGTAATGTCTGTATACATTTACTTTTTGTTTTCAAGTGGGAAAATATTGATTGGGGTGCCTGGGTGGCTCAGTTGGTTAAGCATCCGACTCTTGGCTTCAGCTCAGGTCATGATCTCATGGTTCATGAATTCAAGCCCTGCATCAGGTTCCTTGCTAACAGCACGGGTCTTGCCTGGGATTCTCTCACTTGCTGTCTCTTAAAATAAATAAAAATTTTAAAAAAAGTTTAAAAATTGGGCAAATATTTAACATTTAGTGAATTTTTTCAACTGCTCTTATGTTAGTTGGCTTTTTAAAAAATTTCCTTTCTTTACAGAAATTGTAAAAATATTCAAAACAAAGTTGTTTATTATTTCAAAGTCTGTAAGAAATGTGGTCATCTAGGGAAGATTTCCTTGGACTCTACTGCTAGCCTTCTGGGGAATGTAGGATAGGTAGTATAGCTATGAGGAGTTCAAATTACTGAGGTATTTGAGGAGAAAGTTGTGTTTGAAGAGCAATCCACACATGAATGATTTAAGTAAAGATGGCAACATCCTCAGTTATTGTTTCAGGTTGAGAATCTACATCTGGTATTTTCCTGAATTATGTGTGACGGACATTTCAAAAAATAATGTTATTTAGAATCACCTCCACTAGTTATTCTATATTTTATTCACTACTTTCTCTATGCTAGGTATTGTGCTAAATGCTTTACATTTGTGTAATTTAATTCATACACCATTTTTCTAGGTTACTTGCAAAGTACCTGTCCTAACTTCTTGTTATTACTTTGGGCTTTCCAACTTCTCCTTCCCCAGATTTCACCTATTGGTGATGGCAGATATCATTATACCTACTAGCCTGCAATAATTTTTAGTGTCCTGTCAAAAACTTTAAAGCAGATTATACCTTTATATGATTCTTCCAGAATCATATATATATATATATATATATATATATATATATATATATATATACACACACATATATATGTATGTATTTTTTTTTTTTTTTGGTGACAAAGTATATTAGCCTAAAAGAGTAATTTTCCAACATTGAGACACTGAACACTGTGGCTTAAAGGTGGGACAATTTCTATATTCAAAGGAGCAATTTTTTGCTACTAAAATGCTCCTTGATGTTGCTCAAAGGTGTCCTTCTCCCAGTCCAGTCCCAATTATGCTCTTTCTCTAATGAAGACTGCTTCATCATGGGTGTATCCTCACTTTAAATAGCAAAGACACACTCCACAATTCTTGTAACTTTGGGAAAAGTCAATTCAACATTTTAATAACTCCCACTGCAAGTAGACAGGAGTGTCTAATCCCTCATCTCCTGAATGTCACTGCTTTCTAGAGGTTTTTATACCAGGAATGGGAAAAACCTATATCCATACTCCAGGCTTTTGATGCTTACTAAGAATCATGGTGATTTCAGTAGGCTTGTGACTCTCAAACTACATGGTGTTTTTGATTCCTGATGTATAACTGGTAGGTTAAAATCTGGAAATAATATTAAGGATCTTGGGAAGCGGTCGTGTTTTGTGTTCTTCAGGTGGCAAAAACAATTCATTTAATAATTCTATAGAGCAAATAGAATGGAGTAGCAAAGAAAAAAATAACGAAGATGTAAAGATAGATGGTTCCACTAAATAGGAATTAAATGTGAATTCTGTAGATGAAAGGAGAAAAAATTCTGACAACTGTTTATTCAGTTACAATGAATATACAATATATTCATCCTGTATACATATCTACATATATATAGATTAGGCATAATAGTTTCTGAGTTTCCATTACTAGTTACATTATCAAGTTAGGAAAACAGAAGAAATACTCAAATGTGTGAGGCTGAGTATTTTCAGTGCATTTAATGTATCAAGGTACTCATAATTTTCATTTAAAATGAAGTAATTTAACTTCAAAAAGATGAAACGATTTTTGTAAGAACACATCTTTTCCTAAATCCCTGCACTGAAACTAGGTTTGAATATTTATGCTGTAATTATTATTAATGAACTAAAACAAGCTGATTATTTCAGAACAGTATTCTTAACTATGAATTTTGAAACCTAGAGAATTCTTAAATGTTGCCCAGGAAATATGATAGGTGCTTTATACAGACTATCTAATTTAATCTCTCGATCAAGATCAAGGTAAGATCAAGGCCACACAGCAGGGTAAGGACACCTTAACCCTTTGAACTACTTTGCCACAGTCCAGTTTTAATATTTCTGGACTATTGTTCTCTGATAAATTTTACAGATATTTATCAATATTGAAATAACAATTTGAGTATTTGCAAATGGTTTATGAAACCTAATTTTTTGTCATGGAAAAACAGGAGATTATTTAAATTAAAAAAAATCACAGAAGGTATTTGCAGAACTTGAAATGTGCTGCAAATTACAAACTCAATTTTGAAGAATGAGTCTGAGTCCTTAATGTGTCTTTCCCACCCTCCCCCAAGTGGCTCCTGTGTCACCTTGAGATACCACCATCTAAGTGGATTTTTAAATTTGTTTTGTTTTGAGCATTATGGTACTCAAGGATGTCCAACACTTATCTTGTGTATCTCCTTGTCCAGTTGTAGAATATATTTTTTTTTCTAGTCTAAAAAAATAGTTTTGTTGGAGTAGCATGAGAAGGAGGGATATTCTCTCTCTTTCAAATGTTTCTATGGGATCATAAAATAAAATTGAGAAAAACTCATAGGTACACCTTTTGGTTATCAATAGTTTAATGGGGCGAAGAAAGTAACTTATTATTTATATATTTAAGTATTAAGAATAGTACTTATCAATAGTGATAAAACAATTTGAAAATTTGCAAGTAAAGTAAGGGTGGAACTGGATTATTTCTGTAGCTGAGAAAACAGAAGGTCACTAGTTATTACCCTGATAGGAGACACTAAATGGGTCTTCTGAAATTGTTATGTTAAACTGTTAGTTAAATCCAGTGCTCAACAATAATGGATTTGACATCATCATATTTTTATTGTTATTGTTTAACAGAAAGCTTGGAGATTTCAACCATCATTTAATTTTTTATATACCTGAATAATAAGTAGAGCACACTTAGTGTAATTCTTCCTCTATAAATATGGATTATATAACTCCTTAGTATCCAGAATATTAGTGTGTGGGTATGTGATGAATATAACCCAAAATGTGCTGATGTTGGTCAAAATCAAGAAGTTGTCCATTTGAAATGATACCTGATAGCAATTGTTAAATTTGTGCCAAAAGGAAAAATCTTCACTGAGATAGTTATTAGTTGGCTTTTAGGTAATCAGTGTTCTTGTGAATTATTGATACCATAATTCCTTCATGTGTAATTGTAGAAGTGTCACATTTTCTAGCTCTGTAATTTTGTCCTATTTTGTCATTGCAGAGCAGAGTCTGCAGATCATGGAGGGATTCAACCATTCTGGAGTATCTGAATTTGTATTACTTGGACTTACTGATTCTCCTGAGCTCCAGATTTTTTTCTTTGTGATGTTTTCTGTTTTCTATTTACTAACTATGTTGGGCAACTGCTTGATTTTGCTCACAGTCCTATGCACCCCACACCTTCACTCCCCCATGTATTTCCTCCTCAGCAACCTGTCTCTCATTGACATGTGCTTGTCCTCCTTTGCCACTCCAAAGATGATCATGGACTTCTTTGCTGAGCATAAGACCATCTCCTTTGAGGGCTGCATTTCTCAGATCTTCTTTTTGCACCTTTTCACTGGGACTGAGATTGTGCTGCTGATCTCCATGTCTTTTGACAGGTACATTGCCATATGCAAACCTCTCCATTATTCAACAATTATGAGCCAAAGAGTGTGTGTTGGGCTTGTGGTAACTTCTTGGACAGTGGGCTTCCTGCATACAATGAGCCAGTTAGCTTTTACTCTCTGTTTACCCTTCTGTGGTCCCAATGTTGTAGACAGTTTCTTCTGTGACCTTCCTTTGGTCATCCAGCTGGCTTGTATAGATATCTATGTTCTTGGAATCTTCATGATCTCAACTAGTGGTGTGATTGCTCTTGTAAGCTTTCTGCTTTTGCTCACCTCCTACGTCATTGTTCTTGTCACTATCAAGGACCACTCCTCCACAGGATCATCTAAGGTTTTTTCTACCTGTACTGCACATTTCCTAGTTGTGTTAATGTTCTTTGGGCCCTGCATCTTCATCTATGTGTGGCCTTTCACCAAATTCCTGGTGGACAAAGTTCTGTCTGTTTTCTATACCATCTTTACCCCCTTTCTGAATCCACTGATCTATACTTTGAGAAACCAGGAAATGAAGACGGCTGTGAAGAAGAAACTAAGAAACCAATACCTAAATCTTGGGAAAACTTCTCCAAGATATCCAGTGCAATCAATCTCCTGAGATTTATATCATCAGTTTATTTTTATAGCAATACTTAGTATCTTCATTTCAAGTCTTTTAGTTTAAAAAAATTTTTTTTCAACGTTTATTTTTATTTTTGGGACAGAGAGAGACAGAGCATGAACAGGGGAGGGGCAGAGAGAGAGGGAGACACAGAATCGGAAAGAGGCTCCAGGCTCTGAGCTATCAGCCCAGAGCCTGACGCGGGGCTCGAACTCCCGGACCGCGAGGTCGTGACCTGGCTGAAGTCGGACGCTTAACCGACTGCGCCACCCAGGCACCCCAAGTCTTTTAGTTTAAATTCACAAAAAGAAGAAGCCAGGGTTGAGAGATGTGAAATAATCTTGTCTAAAAATTACTGAGATGTTTGTGAGCCTTTTGAGGTTGCAGACACATTTGAAAATCTGCTGAAATCTATAGGTTATTTTCACAGAAAAATGCACATATAATCAAAACATAAATTCAGGGCTTCATATACCCATGAATCCTATCAACATACCTCAGCAACTTACAGAAGCCTGAGATAAAATACTGTTCTCTTGTCTTCTACCCCAGAACATTCCTACTCAGTTGCACAGCCTTGTGGTACTTTGATGGTGTCCACTTGCAGAACTTTGATTAAAAGTGTTTATTTTTCATTAGAAATATTTTTATGGGAAAATTCAAATGGTGAAGAGATTCTTCTGAGTCAACTTTGAACAAAAGAGAACAGTTTGGAGGATCTGAAATTTAACAATCTGGTTTCTTAAGAAGTGTATAGATCATTACCACACTTGATAATTGATATAGCAAATAATTATTTAAACAGCCATTTGTGAAGTTTAAACCATAGAAAGTTTAAACAACTAAAATATGATTCTCTCCTAAAACCTGGCTGAATGTCAGAGATATGATGCATTCATTTACTCTCAAGACTAAATGTTTGAAAAATTAACTACTAAATTCATGACAAGTTTGTCATTTCCAAAGTAAAACATTATAAAACTTTATTAGTCTTAGTATGAGTTTTGTCTCTCATTCTCAACATAACGTAGCCTAGAGGAAGAAAAGATGAAACTAATTTAAAAAAATACATAGCACAATTCTTCCTAATCTGGCTTATTAGTGATTGTGTTAAACACACTTTTTATTCCAAGACATTTTTTGAAAATCAGCTAGCCAAACCATTTCCCTAACAGTGGAAGAACCTAAGATACAGAAAATTCTTAGAGCTGGTTCAAGACTGAATTACTGTAATGGGCAAAAGTCATTGCTCTAAATATACCTAGACCCCAGATTTAATTTTGGATCTGTCATTTCCTAGTTGTGTTATCCTGGGAGTTTCACTTCATCTCTCTACCCTGTTTAATCTCTAATATGAAGATAATAAAAATTGTCTATTGTGACCATTTTATGGAAAGTGGACGCAACAGACTCCAAAAATGTCATTTTCTTTTCCCTTCCCAACTACACAGACTCTTACCCAAAACTCATTTCATTTTTAAGTAGTATACCTTTAAAGAATAACCACATTCAGGTGAAACCAGTAGCTCACAAAATTTGACATTCTAGTTTTAGGACGTCTCTTTGCAGCTTGTTAAGACATATGGCAGAAGAACAAATAGAACACTTTCCAGTTTTCCATTGTTAACATGGAGGGTGGTTGTAGAAATTAGATTGCCAGATACTTTGTGTTTTTTATGAATAACAACATACTGATAGGCTGCATCTCTTTGAATTGACTGAAGTTTACGAAAATAGTTTAGGAAACAATCTGTTATGATGACATTCATGGTATTAATAGTTTCTTATATTTATTCTGGACTTTTAAGGTTTCAACATGATTCAACACAATCTTCAAGATAAATATTTAATATCTGAAGTTAAATAATGTGGCAGAGGTTTATGAAGAAATGTAGTATTGGAGCTAGGTATAAAAACCACATTCTAGTTTAAAATACTAGTTAATTTTTAGCCAAATCATAAACTCTTTATTCTTGCCATAAAGTCAGTCAAATGAGAAAAAGTAAAAATGTCCTTTTGTCTCATCTCCATTCTTTAGCAAAAATTATCATCTTTGTTTTAAAATATAAACCCTGCTTCTGGGGTGCCTGGGTGGCTTGGTCAGCTAAGTGTCTGACTCCTGATTTCGGCTCAGGTCATGATCTCATGGTTTGTGGGATCAAGCCCCACGTCAGGCTCTGTGCTGACAGCATGGACCCTACCTGGGATTCTCTTCCTCTCTCTCTCTGCCCCTTCCCCACTTGCTCACTTGCTCTCTCTCAAAAATAAATAAACAAATAAACATATAAAATAAAATATAAACCCTGCTTCTGAAATAGCAATCTTTAGTTCAATGACTATTTATTGAGCATCCATTCTGTTTAAGGTCCTTTCTGGGTGCTGATGATACTACGTTAATGTACAAGATCTATTTCTCTGTTTTTGAGGGACATATGTTTAGCAATTAGATGGGACCAGTCTTGAATTCCAATTGCATCGCTTTCTTGTTGTACAACTTTGAGCAAGTATTCCTAACGTTTCTAAGACTTTGTTTTCTCACCTATAAAATGTGGATCTAGTATATAACCACTAGGAATGTTGTGAAAATTGAAAAGACATGTAACACAATTAGCAGTGCTTGGCATTCATTAAACGTTTAACCAATACTAACTAATAAATATTACTTAGTGCCATTGTGTTAGATATGCACAAATGACAGGGTAAACGGAATGGAAATAGATGTGCTTACCTGAACTTAAAGGGCATGGTTTTAAGACTGTTTAGGATGTGTCAATTTACCTAAATATTAACTAATGTTAAAATATTGGATTTGTGCCAATTATTAATCTTTGGTGCATTTATGTAGTTAATGTTGTCCTTTATATGTTTGTGTTTTGCAAAGGAAGTATTATATTTTAGAAGTTTCTTATTCATTTTAAGTTTAAACATATTCCAAGATTGCATAGGAGGGAAAAAACAATGCACAATGTTCTACAGGTCAGTGTCCTGTTTCACGACAATGTTTTTAAATAAAGTTTTTATGATTGAAAAGTGATAAAATATTATTCATGTATTTTGTCTGTCTTTATGTTTTACCCATTCAAAAGATAGGGAAATGCTTTAAATTCTTAACTGGGAGGGGCAGCTGGGTGGCTCAGTCAGTTAAATGTCTGACTCTTGATTTTGGCTCAGGTCATGATTTCGCAATTAATGAGATCAAGCCCCAAGTTGGGCTCTGCACTAGCAGCATGGAGCCTGCTTGTGTTTCTCTGTCTCCCTCTCGCTCTACCCTCCCCCATGCTTGCTCTCTCTTAAAATAAACAAACAAACATTAAAAAAATATTAACTGGGAAATGAATGGTGACATTTACCTATTCACTTTATATTCAGTTTATTAATAAAGAAGTTACTGGGGAACCTGAGTGGCTCATTTGGTTAAGCAGCTGACTTCAGCTCAGGTCATGATCTCACGGTTTGTGGGTTCGAGCCCTGCTTTGGGCTCTGTGCTGACATCTCAGAGCTGGAGCCTGATTCCAATTCTGTGTCTCCCTCTCTGTCTGCCCCTCCCCCACTCACACTCTGTCTCTCTCTCCTTCAAAAATAAATAAACATTAAAAAAAATAAAAAAAAATAAAGAAGTTACAACTACAGGCAGAAAGATCTTGTTCAGATTTACAGAAATATAAGGGAATAGTTTATTTGGAGACATGGTAGAAGTATTATTTAAGAAACTGTTAAAATTGGAATTGTGAAATTATAGCATCAAGTCAGACATTTCATTTGGCTAAGATATCCCTGAAGCTTTGGATAAATATCTAATTTCTACCTGGGCATTTCTGTGGTTAAGCCTATTCCTGGGGAATCAGTTAAACCCCAAACTATATTTACAGCTCATTTTGATAATTATATTTCAGTATAATTCGTCTTCTTTACACTCCTATGTACTTTAGTTTGTGTTTGCAATATTGTTCCAATGAGGAGGCTAGAGACACACATGTCTCCCCCTGCTCCCCCCGCATGACTAAGAACTCCCAGAGTGGGGACTGTGAATAGCACCAATGAAGCCAGGTTGTCTGATCTAAACTCAGCTTTACACCACTTACTAAGCCTCTGGTTTGGTGCAAGTTTGTCATTGTCTATCCCAGTGTTTTTTAATTCTTTTAGCAGAGTTTGGAAGCCAACAGACTGCATTCACAACATGTTTGTCTTTCCCTAAAAGGTTTATAAAGAAATCAAGCTAATTCAACAAAATTAGATACTGGGAGATTTCACAAGAAAATATAGCTTGATAGATTTTTTAAAAATTTTTAATGCTTATTTATTTTTGAGGGAGATAGAAAGAGAAAGAGAGAGGGAGAGGGAGAGGGAGGGACAGAATCCAAAGCAGCTCCAGACTCCATGCTGTCAGCACAGAGCCTGGAATCAGGGCTCGAACTCATGAACCATGAGATATAATCTGAGCTGAAGCTGGACACTTAACCGACTGAGACACCCAGGCATCCGAGCTTGATAGATTTTCTTAAAAAAAAAAAAAAGAAAGGGGCGCCTGGGTGGCGCAGTCGGTTAAGCGTCCGACTTCAGCCAGGTCACGATCTCGCGGTCCGTGAGTTCGAGCCCCGCGTGGGGCTCTGGGCTGATGGCTCAGAGCCTGGAGCCTGTTTCCGATTCTGTGTCTCCCTCTCTCTCTGCCCCTTCCCCATTCATGCTCTGTCTCTCTCTGTCGCAAAAATAAATAAACGTTGAAAAAAAAATTAAAAAAAAAAAAAAAAGAGAGAAAAAGAAAAATAACCCTGCCAACACTGGACCACAATTCTAAGTTGCAGCTGAGTTTTCAGATTCGGCTAATACCAGAGATCTCCTCTCTCTGTTTTGTCTTGAACTAGGCCACTCCATTCATGCATATTACCCCAACAGTTTCTGATCCTTATAAAGAATGTATAATATGTATAAGATGTATAATATGCCTTTTCCTTCACCATGCTTATAACTTTTCTTCCAGCCTTAACCCATACTTTGACACAATTCAATTATGCCCCCAACTTTTGATGGCTCACTCTCAACAAACAGCATTTATTGTATCTCTTTGGAATACTGATATTCCTATAAATTTCTATATGAGGATTTAAGCCTAACTGGGATACAAAAAAATTCATTATACTTCTATCTTCTTTTTTTAATGCCTTTCTTCTCCTATGTCCTGATTTTCTTTTGACTACACTCCAGTGGAAATTTGCTCTTGGTCACTTGTATTTCATTTTATATTGAAGAGCTACCTCAGCATTTTTAATTATAGGAGGATAGGACTGCCCTCTTCTTGAAATATTTCAGTATTAGAACAAAGGAGATGACATTTACTTAGGTAGAATTTTCTGCTTCTGTCAAACAGGTGCCACCTTAATATCCCCCTTTAGTATAGATATTCCAAGAAATGTTTTTTTTAATGTTTATTTATTTTTGATATTGAGAGAGAGAGAGAGAGACAAGTGTGAGAGGGGGAGGGGCAGAGAGAGAGGGAGACACAGAATCCAAAGCAGGCTCCAGGCTCTGAGCTGTCAGCACAGAGCCTGATGTGGGGCTTGAACTCACGGACCATGAGATCATGACCTGAGCTGAGGTTGGAAGCTTAACCGACTGAGCCACCCAGATGCCCCACTCCAAGAAATGTTTTTTGGGGCTTTTTTGTTTGTTTGTTTCAGGATATATGCTCTGTCCTTTGGAAACACAAATAATAAGACATTATCCCTTACCTTTAAAGAGATTATATCTAGTACAAAGAAAAGTAATCACAACGCAGTGTCATAATGGTCATGATGTAAGTTTGCACATGGTAATATGGAGACTTAGGAAAGGGCATGTCCAAATGTGCCTGCAGAGTCAGAGAAAGCTCCTCAGAGGTAGTGCTGAATCTGAGACTTGAAGGCAAAACTGGGGGGAAAGTATGCCACAGGGAAGGAACAACATGGGCAAAAAGCAGAGAAAAATATAAATGCCTAGTGAACTCAGGAGCTGCATATGGTTTATTATTTTTAGAGAATGAGATGTTAAATTAGCAGAAAGAGATTGTACTGAAAGAAAGTGGCAAGAGCCCTGGAAAGAAGGAGGAAGCATTGGGTAATTGAGGGCAGACTGTAAGCAATGGGTCAGCTTTTACCCAGTTCCTGTTGTGAGAACGTTTTACAGCCTCCTCAGGTGATTTGATGAAAGTTCTGTCCTATTTATTTTCTGTATGATTGATAAAAGGGTGCCAAACACATAGTCTGCACTTGAAGACGATATTGGAGTCACAGAAGAGAAGTTATCCTGGCTCTTCTTATCTCTTTACAATCTCTCCTGTATAATTTTGAATTTGTTTACTTGACCAGCATCCTCAATCTTAAGTTATATGGTGAGCTGACTTGCAACTGTTAACCCAGTAATTTCTGGAAATAAGGCTTCCTTTTACCTCTTCTCTTCTTTTCCCATCACCTTGCATCTTGAAGCTATTCCCCAGAATCTCTTCTCCTCCCATACCCTGAAATGATCTTACTGGCTTCTTGATGTCTGTTCTGAATGGCAGGTTAGTGTATTTTCACTGGGTGGATGATATGCAAGTTGGTGGGAGCCTTTACATTAAGGTGACAGAGAATTCCTGGAGGGGAGCAGGAAGGATTAGAGAAGAGCACTGGACATCCCTGGTGAGGCATATACCTCTCAGCACTTGTCTAAGGGTGAAATATTCTGATTTGATGCTGATTTGAACACTGCTCATTTCACTACTGCTGAAGATCATATATTCATTTATTCTCCAATATTTATTACTAAAAGCTTAAAATGTGACAGGCTTCATTCTATGTATCATAGAAAAAATGCTAATGTGGTTGGGGAATATACAACAACAAATTACTACAAATTATAGTAGGCCATGCATCATCTGGATCCTGCTTACCTTCCCAGCCCTATTTTACATTCCTCTCCCCTTTAGATGCTAATTTTCTTCTTCTTCTCATGTGCAACACTCCATTGTTTTGGACGCCTTTGCACATGCTACTTTATCTGCTTAAATTCTTACAACAACACTACAAAGGGTTTGTGTGTGGGGGGTAAAAGTGTAGTCTTTCTATGCAATTAAAGTTGTTACCAGTCTAAAATAGACTGTTATAATAAGGTTTTTTTTGCAAGCCCCATGGTAACCACAAAGAAAAAACTTGTAGCAATACAAGAGAGAAAAGAATCAAAACATAGCACTACAAAGAATCATCAAATCAAAAATGAAGATGGCAAGAGAGGAAAGGGAACAAAAGAAATTACAAAACAGAAAACAATGAACAAAATGGCAATAATAAGTCCTTATTATAAACAGTGACTTTAAATGTAAATAAACTCACCACGCAAACAAGACATAGGGCAGCTAAGGGATAAAAAACAAGATCCAACTATATGCTGTCTATACGAGATCTGCTTTAGATTTAAGGACACACAAACAGGCTCAAAGTCAAGGAATGGAAAAATACATTCCATTCAAATGGTAACCAAAAGAGAGAAGGGTATCTATACTTCTATAAGAAAAAATAGACTGTAAGTCAAAAACTGTCACAAAAGCAAAGAAGGTCTTTATGTAATGCTAAAGAGTCAATTCAACAGGAAGATGTAAAATTAGAAAAATACATGTACACAAAATGAGAATACTTAAACATATATAGCAAACATTGACAGATCTTAAGGGAGAAATAGATAGCAATAAAATAGGGGTGCCTGAGTGGCTCAGTCGCTTAAGCGACTGACTCTTGATTTCAGATCAGGTCATGATCTCCTGGTCTGTGGGATTGAGCCCCAGGCTGTCAGTACGCAGCCTGCCTGGGATTCTCTCTGTCCCTTCCCCCTCACATACCCTCTTTCTCTTTCCCCCTCAAAATAAACAAACTTTAAAAAGAAGATAGCAATACAATAGGGTTGGAGACTTCAATACCCCATACAATAACGAACAGATGATCCAGACTAACTACTCATAAGGAAACAGCAGGTGGAAACAACACTACAGACCAAATGGACCTACCAGACACATACAGAACATTTCACCCAAAAGCGGCAGACTATATATTCTTCTCAAGTGTGCATGAAACATCCCCAGAAGAGATCACATGCTAGGTCACAAAACAAGTCATTACAAATTTAAGGGGACTGAAATAATTCCGAGTATCTATTCCAAGCACAGTGGAATAAAAAATTAGAGATCAATGACAAAAATAAAATGGGGAAATTAACAAATATGTAGAAATTAGCTTATTTTTGAACAACTGTATCAAAAAAGAAATAAAACCAGAAATTAGCACATATGTTGAGACAAATGAAAACACAACATACCAAAATTTATGGGATGCATACCTCCCTGGGTCTCCAGGATATTTTGAAGAGTATAAAAGCAGAGTCCCATGGGGGTGGGGGTGTCAGGGAGAGGGAAAATGGGTGATGGGCATTGAGGATGAGCACTGGGTATTGTTTGTAAGCGATGAACCATGAGAATCTACCCTAAAAACCAAGAGCACACTTTACACACTGGGTGTTAGCCAATTTGACAATAAATTATATTTAAAAAAAGAAAAAAAAATGCAGAAATGAACACAAAATAAAAAGCATAAGGAGTTATTATTAAAAAAAGAAAAGCAGAGTCCCTTTCCCTATACATTCTACCTCAATTTCTCCTGACTTTTAGGAAGTTTTATAATTGAATTACCATATGATAAAATGAGTTGACAATCAAAGGTCCTACACACAACAAGTACTCCAAAGCACGTCACAGATGATTCAGTCAGATCAGAGATTTGCACACGGTCTCATAATTAATGGCAGAATTTGATGGGGACAGAATTTGATAGGGGCAACTATTTATCTCTGAAATGCTCTCTATCTGAACATTTCTGTGATTAATATGACACAGTAAAAGAATGGTGGGGTAGTAACAAGGAAAACACAAAAGGGTGTTTGGAAAAACATTATTACTTTAAAAATTGTACCAAATCACTACTTGTAACTGTGCCTGGAGTCAAATGCTATGGCAGGTACTAAAAACAAATTACCCAAACAAATGAATAACAACAACAAAAGCAAGCAAGGGCAAAGTTTCGTTCTCAAAATGTTTATAAATTACAAGAAGAAAAGACAGACTCAAGAAACGGTTAGGCAACAATATATATCAATGTATAAAATTAATAATGCAGGAAACATCAGCTCTGAAAAGAGTAGAGGTTAATAAAAGAATTTGAGGAGCCGCTTTTGAAGAGGTGGGGCTTAGGTTAAACCTTCAAGGAGGATGTCATAAGATCATACTATGTCTTGGTTCTAAAACCATTGAAATTTTTTTTGAATTTTTTTTTTAACGTTTATTCATTTTTGAGAGACAGAGAGAGACAGAGCATGAGCGGGGAAGGGGCAGAGAGAGGGAGACACAGAATCTGAAACAGGCTCCAGGCTCTGAGCTGTCAGCACAGAGCCCGACATGGGGCTCGAACTTACAAAGTGTGAGATCCTGACCTGAGCCAAAGTTGGATGCTCAACTGCCTGAGCCACCCAGGCGCCCCATAAAACCATTGAAATTTTTAAAAATGAAAATTGTAACATCATCTTCTAAATCATGGGGGGGGGGTGCAAAATGATAACTGACCAGAAAAAATGACACAAGAAAAAAAGTTTTTGATAATGAAGCATCACAAACCCTCAGCTACATCATCAGATGAAAGGCCACTTTGCTGATTTTTCTCTCCTCAAATGAGCAGGAGACAGTTTTTTGAGCAGAACAATGATTTTTTTTTTGCTGGGAGAGAAATATATCTAAAGGGATTTTTGATATCAGGAACCCAGTTTGGGGATGATGGCCCACTGCTGAGATCATCCACTCCGAGACAAACTCAATTTTATGTGTGTACATTTAATTTTTGAACAATATTAAGT
The DNA here is from genome assembly GCF_028749965.1 of Puma concolor. Classification (NCBI taxonomy): domain Eukaryota; kingdom Metazoa; phylum Chordata; class Mammalia; order Carnivora; family Felidae; genus Puma; species Puma concolor. Next base: position 78,131,428 of record NC_141672.1, read on the forward strand.
ATTTTGACATATATATACATATATATTTATTTATTCCTGGTTTCGTTTATTAGACTATAATTAACAGATCAATTTGTAAAATAAGCTCAATAGAGATAAATGAAGGACATCTACTTAAAGAATAAAAAAAAGAAAAAAAATTGCTCTACGAACCACAGTAGTCATGGTTTCAATTAGGCTAATGACTCTTCCAGGTGAAGAGATGGCATCATATAATTAGCTTATTTCCTGAAGTTGTCAGGTTTATCCTTTACAGCAAACTGTTGAGACTCAGTGTTAGGCTTCTTCTTTGTGGTAATGAGAATACCAGGTAAAAGAGCATGCTCAGATAATTGAGTGTCAGTAGAGAATATGAGGCAGGGAGGGAGAGAACCCTGTAGGTGGAGCGCTTAGAATGCAGAATGGGAGAGTCCTTTATTCAAATTTTCTTAGGTTGGTGCTTATGTTAACCATCTAGATTTTGTCTCTGGGGTTAATTTACCATGTTGCATTCCTAATACTTGGAACTTTATTTTAAAGCACATGTAAATTTCCATATAATGGAACCCATGATATTTATTTGGCAATAATTCTATTAGTGTGTATGTTAAGATGCTAAACTGGAGCAGAAAATACATAGTCTGACACAGGAAAAAAAAATGCAATATTCCTTACCCTGATCAGCCAATCATATGCTATTGATCAGAATGAAAAATGAACAACCTGGAAACTTGATCTAACAGAATTGAGAAGGTGGGAGAACAGATTTATAATATCCAGAGTCATAAATAAACAAAAGGTTTTTAAATTACTTTTTTCACTAATATTAATTCATTGGTAGATCTCTCAAGTAACCATTAAACACATTAGTAAACTGCACTAGTTGTACTTCATCACAAGAAGTATTTAAGAGTTTCCCTATTCAGGGCCCCTGGGTAGCTCAGTCAGTTAAGCATCTGACTTCTGCTCAGGTCATGATCTTGCAGTTCATGGGTGTGAGCCCCATGTTGGGCTTTGTGCTGAGAGCTCAGAGCTTGGAGCCTGCTTCGGATTCTGTCTCCCTGGCTGCCCCTCCCCCACTCACACTCTGTGTCTCTCAAAAATAAATAAATATTAAGAGTATCCCTTTTCAACTCTACTAAATTCAATAACCTTTCAAATAATTTTAAACAAGTGATAGTTGCAATTCACAGTTGTACCGATTCAACACACAGACTACTGAGTCAATATAGTAAAGTTTTTATTCATTTATTTATGATTACAAGCATTTCTTACGTATGTATGTATCTATCTATATTTTGCTATACAGCCATCTCCCGTCTATCTGCTTTTCCATTTATCTGTTCATCCATTCAGCTAATGATTGGTTTATCTTTGTTTCAACTCTTTACAATCTATTTTTCCCATCAGTCATCTCTAGATATTCACCTGTCTTTACCTAAGCCCAAACGAATACAATACTACAATATTATGCAAACTTTGACAATGCCAGGAAGCTGGATAATTCTTTAGGGTTATAGTTAGTCCACTTATATGCACTGACATTTCTTCTATGTGTAACTCTCAGAATGACAATGACCAAATGCTCTTGAACATAACCTAGCCCTTGTTCAGTTGAGGGAGAGAGAGAGGAGAGGCACGTTCTAGGCTAGACTTTGTCATACAGATGTATGAACTTGAGAAAGTTACTTTGTTCCCTGATTCTCAACTGCAACATCTATAAAATAAATAGATATTTCTAGATGGTTTCTATATTCTAAAAACTTTAGTTATTAGGTATATCAAATATGTTGAAAGACCACTGTTTCATAGGTCCCTTAAGTCAAATACTGTGTCTAACCAGGGGGGAAACTGGTTCAGATCCGTTAGGACACTACTCTTTACAGGTATCTTTTGATTATAAAAACAATAAAACAAATGTCATAGCACCAAAATAACTTGTTACTGTTTAGAAAACAAACATATTTCTCTCTTTGGAGGTGAATGACCTAGATTCTGCCTCTAATTAGCATTACCATGAAAAAGCTACAGTGTCCTTGGGTCTCTAGTTTCAGCTTCTAGAATGGGAGTGTGGATGGAATTTGCTATATACTACATATCAATCTTTAATATATAAGACTACCAGAATTTTCTGGAGTTAACTGTACTGTTTTAAAATTGGAAAATCCACTCTAGGGAACTTAGGGACAGAATATAAATAAGGTACATTCTTATTTTTGGTTTCAAAATATTAAATACCACATATTTTTAATTCATAAGAATCTTCAATTTTTTTTCCGACTTTTGAACTAAAATAATTCATGCATCAGCACCTTTGTCAGCAATAAATAATTTCATTGTTACTTCAGTGTACAGGGTAGTATACTGGGTGTTGGCTTAGAGGCTACTTACAAGAGACTAGAAGCAAATTTACTCTTAAAACATGCAAATGACTCAGGGGGAGGAATACTCAAATAAATTGTTTATATCTGACAAAAGCTGGATATTCTAAAAAGTGGGTCTCTGGGCAGTAAAATGCTGAGTGTAGATGTGATGATGCCCTGTTGTAAATGTTACATTGTGTGAAGAACAATTAACATGAACAGAACTCAGTGAGGGCTAAGACTGATTACATAAATAATTCTGCCAGGAACTTAACTGGTTTCTCGAAGTAGCATCACTTTGTTGACCAACTGAATGAGGAAGGTAAATGCCAAACAGGTATTTCATTTTTATATAAGGAAATCAAGGGGGTATGATCAGTCTTCCTAGACTTAAAGATATGGCTGCTAAGTTTTCTCATGCAATCCTTGACGTCTTTATTTCTAAGGGTATAGATCACTGGATTCAAGAGGGGAGTGAAAATGGTATAAAATACTGAGAGCACTTTGTCTATTGGGAAATTGGTGAAAGGCCATACATAGATGAAAATGCACGGGCCAAAGAAAAGGGTCACAACAGTGAAGTGGGCACTGCAAGTGGAGAGGGCTTTGGAGGACCCACCAGAGGAATGTTTCCGCACAGTGACCAGGATGATAGTATAGGAGATCACCAAAAGGATGAAACACACCAGGGCAATCATGCCACTGGTTGAGATCATGAATACTCCCAGAATGTATGTGTCTACACAGGCGAGTTTAATTACCAAGGGGAGGTCGCAGAAGAAGCTGTCCACTTCATTGGGTCCACAGAAGGGCAGATTCACAGTAAATGCTAACTGACTCATAGCATGGAAGATGCCAACAATCCAGGAAAGTGATACGAGCCCAACACACATTCTTCGGCTCATAATGGTTAAATAACTTAGAGGTTTACATATAGCCACGTACCTATCAAAAGACATGGATATCAGCAGTACAATCTCAGCACCCCCTAACAGATGCAGGAAAAATATCTGAGTGATGCAGCCTTCAAAAGAGATGGCTTTGTGCTCACTGAGGAAATCTGCAATCATTTTGGGGGTGGCAAATGAGGCCAGGGACATGTCAATGAAGGAGAGATTGCCCAGCAAAAAGTACATGGGGGAGTGAAGGCGTGGCTCTGACATGATGGTGAGCACAATAAGGAGGTTCCCCAGTACAGTGGCTGCATAGACTATGAAGAAAAACAGGAAATAGAAGATCTGGAGTTCCCAAGAACCGGAGAGACCCTGTAGTATGAATTCAGTTACCACTGACTGATTATTCCAGGCCATTCACTCTGATTTCTGGAAGGATTCTGACATTTCCAGATGGGAGGATAACTAGGAAAAAATACAGTGATCAAATTAAAAGTAAGGTGTTTTTGTTTTTGTTTTGTTTTGGCATGAAATAATTTAGTGGCATCCCACTACCAGATAGTTCCCTGTTTTACCACTTCCCTGATCACAGTGGTCAAATACTTCACCATGGTCTTTCCAGGTATCTTAATTGATTCAGTTCAAGATTAAATCTTATGACTTAGAAATTTGCTTAAAAATAAGATATAAGTCTTCATAACAGGAAATAAAAAATCAGCTGTTTGAAGATTTACTCCTCAGTTGTGAAGTACTTAAAAAAATTTTCACAACTTCCAAAAAGTTTTGAAGGGAAAGAATGGTAACCTTTTTCAAAACATCATGATGACTGAAGGACTGGAGTGGACAAAGTTTGAGAATCATGATAGATGGTAAGTGGGAACACACAAGTGGAAAGGAATGTGGGCACTGTCTCTTACAGTGGGTAGGATAAAGGAATAGAACATAAGGAGGGGAAAGAGCTACAGAGAAACATAATCCATTCCAGTTTTCAGATGGAGATTGTCCAGAATCAAAATGAAATAGCCTCTCATTTTTAGTTCTTCATTTCAGTCATGCAGACATGAATAACATTTGTTTTCTACACTACCCAAGGCCAGGCATTTTTCAAAGGCTGGTGAACATGATGTAGCTAGAGTGTAAAGGTTTTATAAATTTCCTAGTATACTTTATTATTCATTCATTTTTTAATGTTTATTTTATTTTTGAGACAGAGAGAGAGCACAAGAAAGAGCACAAGTGGGGGAAGGGCAGAGAGAGAAGGACAGAGGATCCAAAGCAGGCTCCACACTGACAGCAGAGAGCCTAATGCAGGGCTTAAACTTGCCAACTGCAACATCATGATCTGAGCCAAAGTCAGACACTTAACTGACTGAACCACCCAAGTGCCCCCCCCGCCATGTATATTTTAAACAGAAAGACTGTTCAGTGGCATGCTACCTAAATATTTTTTAACTGCTAGCTTTTATAGACTTTCACTGAAGCAGTTTGAAGCAGAAAACTCTTCCTGTTTCAGGAGTTCACTTGGAACAAATAGACAGATTTAAGTACAGACAGAAGATGGTGATGGTGAACCTACACGTTAGGTAATACCACATGCCTTAAAAGTTAAAACTAGACTTCTTAGGTTATCTAGCTCTCACTGAGATCCAAGAAGGCTTTACAAACTGCATTGAAAGCCAATTGAGAAGATATGTACTTAAAATTCACAACAAACTCCAAACTCCTTTATTCTTGCCACTAAACTAAGCTTTTTTCTTTCTCAAAACTCTGCTAGAAGTACACATTTTAAATGAACTGTTCTAAGACTAAATCCTACTTATTCACGCAATTACCCATATTTATTGGCTTTTTCCCCCCTGAAATTTGGGTGCTCTTTCCTTAACTCCACATTGTTCTTCTGACTTTATCCATTCCAGAAACTTTTAGATTTGTTTCTGGCCCCACATACCTGATATTAAAATGGGTGTCACAGCTCTTACTTAGATTGGTGTAGCAGAAATAGTGGCAGCCCAGGATTCAGACAATGTGAATTAAATCTTGTCCTACATATGTGAGACTGGATAATTTACTAAATCATCTGGTGCCTTGATTCTTCATAAATAATACAAGTTGGTTGAACTGGATGATTTTAAGATCCTTTCCACACACATATTAATATTGCAACATTCAACTAGTACCTGAAAGCAGTGACAACTGCTTGAGAGTGACCTCATGTCAATACTATGCCTAATTCTAAGTCAAGGAGGCTCACAATTCTTGGGACCTTTGTATTTATAATGTCTGTATTGGTAGGAATCAATTCAGTAAATGACATGGCATGAAAAAGACCAGCTGCTGCTTGGGGAATAAACAGATGTTCAAGTTGCAGTGAGAGTTATTAAAACATTCAAATTTGGCCACAGTTAAAGATGAATCACAAAATGTTATGATTGTTCTTAAGTGCTTCATGTATATGGTATGGATATTGTGGGATAAGGGAAGCCAGTAGGCTTTTAACTTTTATCTTGGACCATAGCAAAGGTAAGAAAAATAAGATTATTTGACTTGTGGGATTACAAATGTCATCTCTCAGTTCCTCCACTAATTTTTGAGAATAAGGCCTGTGTTTCCCTGCTCAGAGAAAAATTCATACTGTGAATAATAGAATCAATGAATGGTTGAGAGTTTAGATTTTATAATATTCACTTGAATCATTATAGAGTAGGGGAAGAAAAGAGAAATGAAAAGTGAAGAGATATATGACACATTCTAAATACATAAAAGATGTTAAGTGATCATTAAGTCTTTAATATCTCTACATAATCAGAATAACAACCAATAAAATTTAGATGAATATTAAGTGTTTCTCTATTGAGAAATTTTGAAATATCTACCTTGTGCTTGACTTGTACTCATCAAGTAAAAGGAAATAATTTGATGAAACTACATTATATACAGCTGGGGTAATAAAGAACATTGGATATTAGATTTGGAGGCCTGAGTTCACATCACAGGGCAAGACTTTACTATATTACCCTGAGAATATTACCACATTATCATTTTGAACTTTAATGTCCTCATCTGTAATGAGAAATATAAAACATATTCAGTTTCATAAAAATACTCAATTTTTTGTAGTGAATTTTAAATGAGATAACACTAATTTGAAAAGATAAGCTAGTCAAAGCCACAATAGGAGATCACCTCACACCTGTTAGAATGGCCATCATAAAAAAAGATAAGAGATATCAAGTGTTGCCTAGGATGCAGAGAAAAGGGAGCCCTAGCACACCTCTGTATTACATACAGTGGAATATCATTCAGTCATGAGAAAGAAGGAAATTCTGCCATTTGCAATAACATGAAAACATTATGCTAAGTGAAATAAGTCAAACAGAGAGTAATTTACATGTGAAATCTAGAAAAGCTGAACATATAAAAACAGAGAGTAGAATGGTGGTTACCAGAAGCTTGAGAGTGGGGAAATGGGGAGATGTTGGTAAAAGGGTACAGACTTTCAGTTACAAGATGAATATGTTTTGTAGATCTAACGTAAAGTATGGTAATTATAGTTAACCATACTGTTTTACATACTTGAAGGTTGCTAAGAGAATAGATCTTAAATGTTTTCGCCACAAAAAAGAAATGCTAATTGGATGAAGTGATGGAGATGTTAGCTAACTCTACAGTGGTAATCGTTTTACAATATATAAATGCACCAAATCAACATGCTGTACACCTTAAATGTATATGTTAATTATATCGCAATAAAGCTGGAAAAAATTAAAAAAAAAATAAAAAGGATACGAACCATGTAGATTTTTGGTCGAGAAAACAACAGGTTTAAGTTCCATAAAGTAGGAATGTTACAATCACTCTATGATCAAATGCAACAAAACTAGAAAATAATGGCATTTTTTAAAGGTTTTTGCACATGGAAATTTAAATATTTTAAATATCTTCTCTTAAACTCTGGTGGCTAAAAAACAAACTACAAACCAAAATTATAGATTTTCTTAAAATTCATGATAATAAATATATGACATTTTTGAATCTATAAAGAATATTTAAATGGCATTTAGAAGAAAATGTATAGCTTTAAACATTTATCAAAAATAAGTGAATTAGATTCCCAACTCAAAAATTTAGGAAAAGAATATAGCAGAAGCCAAAATAAGGCTAAAGAAATTAATGAAGTAGCTAAGAGGAGGAGAATTTAGTATTTTTTTTAAGTTTACTTATTTGAGAGAGAAAGAGATTGAAAGACATAGAGAGCGGGAGGGGCAGAGAGAGAGAGAGAGAGAGAGAGAGAGAGAGGAAGAGAAAGAATCCCAAGCAGGCCCTGCACTGTGAGCATGGAACCTGATGTGGGACTTGAACCCACAAATTGTGAGATCATGACCTGAGCCAAAACCAAGAGTCGGATGCCTAACCAACTGACCCACCCAGGTGCCCCAAGAAGTAGAATTTAGTAATAAATCAAAATCTCAGTTCTTTAAAAAAACTTCTGTGAATATATCAGGGTTGTTAGTTTTTACTTAGGTTGAATTCTATTAGTCAGAGTTCAGTTTAGAAAGCAGAGCCACTGTGCATTATGGGATAAGGATTCAACCATAGAAATCAGACCCTGAACAGTTGTGGAAAGACCTGCAGAAGTAAAAATATAAAATGAGGAGTTGCAGGGGCGCCTGGCTGGCGCAGTCGGTTAAGCGTCCGACTTCAGCCAGGTCACGATCTCGCGGTCCGTGAGTTCGAGCCCCGCATCGGGCTCTGGGCTGATGGCTCAGAGCCTGGAGCCTGTTTCCGATTCTGTGTCTCCCTCTCTCTCTGCCCCTCGCCCGTTCATGCTCTGTCTCTCTCTGTCCCAAAAATAAATAAACATTGAAAAAAAAATTAAAAAAAAAAAAAATGAGGAGTTGCAGAATCAGAGGCAACACCAATGAGTCAATCTAAGAAAGCAAGCTCATCTAGCCAATGAAGTAGGGCTATAAAAGGAAGCTGGTACAAGAAAAAGGAAAAGGAAAAGGAAAAGGAAAGGGAAAAGGAAGAAAGAAGGAAAGAAAGAAGGAAAGAAGGAAAGAAAGAAAGAAAGAAAGAAAGAAAGTAAGAAAGAAAAAGGAAGGAAGGAAGGAAGGAAGGAAGGAAGGAAGGGGAAGGAAGGAAGGAAGGAAGGAGAAGGAAGGAAGGAAGAAAAAGAATGAGAAAGAAAGATGTGAAGCTGTTAGTTGTGTGCATAGGCAGTTGCATCTGTTAGTTGTGTGCATCTGTCATGGCCTGTGGCTACTGTAGATACTCAAATAAGACAGGAAAAAGAATTGGGATCCAGAGTTGGAGTAAAACAAGCCAGAACCAGAACCTCTTGGAATGTCTGCATCTGCATGATATCTAATCTAACCATAATGATCAGAGGGGAATGGCTACTGCTTTATGCTGACTCCTCTCACATCCCAAACAAACTTCTTTTAAACAATACTAACCCAGAAACCTGCAGGGTAGGGGATTAGGGAAAATGCAGTTCTTATGTAACCATGTCCACAATAGAAAAATTCTGTTCACTTCTCCCCACAATCCACAGGAGAGACTCAATTAAATTTATTTGGGAGATTGGCTGGTGCTAGAACATCCAGGATGGGTTTCCTTACATTTTTGTTGCTCAGTTTGAGTGGCTGAAATGGCTGGGGGTCTCTTCCTTTCTACACAGTATCTTACATCCAGTAGTCTAGCCTGAGCTTATTTATGTGATGAAATTTTTATTTTATATGATGAAAATCAAAGCTGTAGGACTGTTAAGGGCTCAGCTCTGGAACTCACACAACAACCTGCAGCCACATTGTATAGTGCTAAGCAATTTACAAGGCCAACCAAGATTCAAGGGATTAGGCAAAAATCCATTTCTTATTTGAAGGAGATATAAAATATTCTGGTTGTTTTTAATATGTCGCTATCCACTCTCTGGATATGAATTCTGTAAATGAATTATTTACATTTCTCTCAGATAGAAAACATGCCCACTCAATTGCGAGATACCCAAAGTCTCAGGCAATTACAGCTTTTGGCTTAAGGTCCAGAATCATTTCTTCTGTACCAGTTCCAGATATATATGCAGCCCCTTGGGTACAGATCCTCTTAGTATGGATATCTCTGAACCGAAAAAGATACCATTTGCTCTATTCTCCACACAATATACAATGATGAGACTATGATCAGTTAATTGTGATGGGTCAGCCAATGCAAAAAGCAGGTAACACACAGCAGGCCCTGGCCCACAGTTATTCTGAAATACTTCTGGGTATTTCGTCAACTTCCCTGACTCCAGAGGGCAGAGAATGTTCCTTGACTCTGGCCTGGTTCTGCCCCCTCCTCCCCGAGGTAGTTCCCTAATCCATTGATCTAGGTAGCTCTTGGACACAACCTAAGAGTCATTTTTCTTTTTCCAGAGGTGACAGACTATGTTTTCTGCTGAATAGTTCCCTCGGCCTACTTCAGATCTACAAAAAATTGGGAGCCCCAGAGATCTCTCTTGATTCCCATTTGTAACATATCTTTCAAAATGTTGTGGGCTCTCAATGTACTAGATGGTATACAAGATGGATAAAGCGAAATGATAGATCAAATGTGCACAGCATTGGGGAAAGGAGGAGAGGAAGCAAAGAGTAAAATACAGTTACTAACCTAAAACTCTCTGGATTGTAGTGTAACGTTCAGGGTTTTAGATGTGGGTTTTAAAGTTCTACCACAAGGTGAACTTTTAGAGCTAAGACCAGGGCAGCAAGAGTAGTTCATGAATAACACTACTTCCCAAAATATATTTTATAAGTTTAAAATTGTATTCAAAGATTGTTATCTTGCAAAATGTAACCTCAATTATGAAAGGTGTGTGCCTTTTATTACCAGTAATTACAAATACAGTGGTCAAAAAGAAGCTAAACAGGAATATAGTGCAAGTAATGGAGAACTATCAAAGAAAAGTGGCATTTCTTGCATCCCATTTCAATTCACATTTCTCATCATCTTTTTTATTTTTTAAGGTCTATTCAGATTGTTTTTAAATTTTATTTTTTTAAATTTACATCCAAATTAGTTAGCATATAGTGCAACAGTGATTTCAGGAGTATATTCCTTAATGTCCCTTACCCATTTAGCCCATCTCCCCTCCAACAACCCCCCAGTAACCCTCTGTTTGTTCTCCATATTTAAGAGTCTATTATGTTTTTTCTCCCTCCCTGTTTTTATATTATTTGTTTCCCTTCCCTTATGTTCATCTGTTTTGTCTCTTAAAGTCCTCATATGAGTGAAGTCATATGATTTTTGTCTTTCTCTGACTAATTTCACTTAGCATAATACCCTCCAGTTCCATCCACATAGTTGCAAATGGCAAGATTTCATTCTTTTTGATTGCTGAGTAATACTCCATTGTATATATATACCACATCTTCTTTATCCATTCATCCATCGATGGACATTTGGGCTCTTGCCATACTTTGGCTATTGTTGATAGTGCTGCTATGAACATAGGGTGCATGTGTCCCTTCAAAACAGCACACCTGTATCCCGTGGATAAATGCCTAGTAGTGCAATTGCTGGGTCATAGGGTAGTTCTATTTTTAGTTTTTTGAGGAACCTCCATACTGTTTTCCAGAGTGGCTGCACCAGCTTGCACTGCCACCAACAATGCGAAAGAAATCCTCTTTCTCCGCCTCCTTGCCAACAGCTGTTGTTGCCTGAGTTGTTAATGTTAGCCATTCTGACAGGTGCCAGGTGGTATCTCATGGTGGTTTTGATTTGTAGTTCCCTGATGATGAGTGATGTTGAGCATTTTTTCATGTGTCGGTTGGCCATCTGCATGTCTTCTTTGGAGAAGTGTCTACTCATGCCTTTTGCCCATTTCTTCACTGGATTATTTGTTTTTTGGGTGTTGAGTTTGGTAAGTTCTCTATAGATTTTGGATACTAACCTTTTACCTGATATGTCATTTGCAAATCCTTGAGTCAATTTAGGTAGTTTGTATATTTCTAGGAATTTGTTCATTTCACCTAAGTAATTTACTGGCATATAATTATTCCGAGTATTTATTATATCTTTTTAAATTTCTGTAAGGTCAGTAGTGGTGACCCCTGCTGCAATGATGCTGTCATTTGAGTCTTCTTTTCTGTTTGTCAGTCATGCTAATCTTTTCAAAAAACCTTGTGGTTTCATTCATTTTATCTATTGCTTTGCTACTCTCTATTTCATCAGTTTCTACTCTAATCTTTGTTATTCCTTTTCCTTGCACTAAGTTTTATCTTTTTTTTCCAGTGTCTTAAGGTGGAAGATTGGGTTATTAATTTGAAATCCTTATTAGTTTTTTAATGTAATTGTTTAGACCTGTAAATTTCTCTCTAAACACTGCTACTTTAGCTACATCCCATAAGTGTTAGTATATTGTGTTTTTTTATAATTTTTTTTTACATTTATTTATTTTTGAGAGACAGAGAGAGAGACAGAGCGTGAGCAGGGGAGGGGCAGAGAGAGAGGGGGACACAGAATCTGAAGCAGGCTCCAGTCTCCAAGCTGTCAGCACAGAGCCCAGTGTGGGGCTCGAACTCACAAACTGAGAGATCATGACCTGAGCCGAAGTCAGAGGCTTAACCGACTGAGCCACCCAGGACCTCAGTCTTAATTTTAATTCACCTCCAGTAGGTGAATAGTAGGTGTGTCTTAATTTTAATTCACCTCCAAGTATATTCTAATCTTCTTTGGATAACTTCTTTTACCAGTTGGTTATTTAGAAGTATATCGTTTAATTTTCACATATTTGTGAGTTTACTAAATTTCTTTTATTGATTTGTAACTTCATTCCATCAAGGTTAGAGAACACACTTGTTATGTTTCAATCTATTTATGGATATTTGCTTTATAGGACTAGTATATGGTCTATTCTAAAGAATGAGACATCTGCACTTGAGAATACATATGCTGCTGTTGTTTGGTGAACTATTCTATCGGTGTCTACTAGACCTAGTTTGTTTACAGGACTGTTCTTCTATTTCCTTGTTGATCTTCTGCCTAGTTTTCTACCCATTATTGAAAGTGAGGTATTGAAGTCTCCAACTATGATCCAACTACTATTGTTGAATTGTCTGTATCTCCCCTCATTGTTGTCACTTTTTCCTTCATTGTTCTTTTTCCTTTTGCTGTTGTGCTTGGGTGCTTTCCGTTACTGTATCTACCAGCTCACGGATTCATTCCTCTGCTTCCTCTTGTTTACTAGTTATTCCTTTTAGTGTAATTTTAATTTGAGTTATTGAATTTCATCTCTGATTGCTTTTAATGTTTTCTTTCTCTTAGTTGAAGATTTCAATGAGATTCTCCACACTTTTCTCAAGTCTAGTGAATATACTTAAGGCCATTGCTTTGAAATCTTTATCAGGCATATCACTCATCTCCATTTAATTAAGCTCTTTTGCTGTGATTTTGTTCTTTCACACACACACACAAACACACACACACACACACACACATTAAAAGGTAGACATATCTAACTATTTTCACTTAAAATGTTTTTAAGATTCAACTATGCTGTAATTTGTATCAGTCTTCATATGTCATTTCATTTTATGGCTAAATAATAATCCATTGCATCGCTCTAGCACATTTTGTTCATTCATTTATCAGTTGATTGGTTTTTCTACCTTTTGGCTGTTGTAAATAGTACTGCTCTGAATACTTGTGTATAAGTTTTTGACTCAAAACAGTAAAAAATAGTAAGAAGTGAAAAATATTCAAATACATATAAATAGCAAAATGCATCATTTCCCTGCCCCTGCAAGACCACTTTCTTGATTAAAATTCTATAAATTTTATCTAAAATTCAGTTCACTAATGATCTCTGAGAATTGTGTGAACATTAGATTTATTTGACTGTATTTTTTTCACTAATTTTTTATTTATAGGTATTCCATATACCCAAAGAAATAATAAATGACTTGAAGCAGAGGTGAATGTTTTTGGGTTTTATTCTCCACTGCCTGTAGAACATGCTTAGATAATCAGAGGTGCTTATTAAAGCTCACTGGTTTGATATTTCTAGCTAACTCTTAAATGATGGCTGTTCTAACTTCCATTCCATGAATCTCTCTGGTCCAGATGAAAATAATCATTGTAAATTCCCATAAGACTTTTGACATATATTCTTGTTGTGAGCCAAATAATACCATCTTTGCTATTTAATGAATCCCATTGCAAGATGTTTTCTTGGTCAAGCCCCAAGTTTCTACAATATCCATTTTATCTACAGCTGCTAAACAACTAATGATCAACTAGGTCATTTATTTATATATAAAATTACCTCCTATATGCTCTGTCAGAGCCTACCTAACACTGAATAATCTCAAGCCCTGATTCTGCTGTAGATCTGGTAAGTTTAAGTGTTTTACAAAATTATTTCTACTGAAAGATTTTAAATCTGCCCTTCCTACTTCCATCTCCTAACCCTGATTTCATGGAGCTGAGATCAATAAAATAGTTGACATATATTAGCATATATGAAAGGACAATTCAACAGGGGAGGGCTTAAAGAGCTTAATCTTGGAGCTCTTTCCCATAAAAAGGATGTGATATAGTAGTCTTTAGGAGATAAAGGTACATTTTTAAGTCATAGAACTATAAATACTTGTAGGAGGAACAGATTCATATTTTAACAGAAAAGAAATTGTGAAGAAAAGGTAAATGCCTTTCTCTGGGCTGTATGGCTATATTGTAGTAAACCTGATAATAAAGCAGTCTTCTTCCATTTGATAAAGATCAGCAAAACTAATTTTCTCTGTGATGGGTTCAACTGATATCTGTGATTATGTTGAAAATCTTCTCTGGAAATTTACAAGCGTTCTGCAACTGTTCACTGAAGCCTGTCTATAATGCAATATATATATATATATAATTTTTATATATTCTTTCAGTAAGGATATTCTTAGTGATGAATTCTAAATGACTTCTGTGTGTGTGTGCACGCACGTGCGTGTGTATAACACACAGCCATCCCAGAGCAGGTGCTTCCTTAATGTTAGCTATTATCCTTAGGATTATATAGATGAATAGATGGACAAATATGTAGTTAAGTAGATACATTATAATGACATATTCTCAATTTGATTGCTATATAGTACCAAATAACAGATATTATTTTCAATATCTATGACTTAAGCTTTATTTCACTATAATCTCTAATACCCTATAATTATCTTTCAAACTAACATACAAATGAAGATGGAAAGAATAGCAAAGATAAGTTTTCATAGAGGAAACAACAACTTTGAAAGTGGATTCTTAGAGCTTTTGTTTAAATAGAATTGTATTTTCTGTCTCTTTTTTCCTTTGATACAGGTTTCCAACTATCAATCAGGACAATGGATGTGGCCAATAAGTCTGTTTCTGAATTTGTTTTGCTTGGACTCTCTAATTCCTGGAAACTACAGCTGTTTTTCTTCATAGTGTTTTCATTGTTTTATGTGGCAACAATGGTTGGTAACAGTCTCATAGTCATCACGGTTATAGCTGACTCTCACCTACACTCTCCTATGTATTTTCTACTTACCAACCTTTCCATCATTGATATGTCCCTTGCTTCCTTTACCACCCCTAAGATGATTGCAGACTACCTCACTGGACACAAAACCATCTCCTTTGATGGTTGTATCACCCAGATATTTTTCCTACACCTTTTTACTGGTACTGAGATAATTTTACTTATGGCCATGTCCCTTGATAGGTATATTGCAATATGCAAGCCTCTCCGCTACACTTCAGTCATAGGACCCTGGGTGTGCGCTGCCCTTGTGGTGGCTTCCTGGGTTGTGGGAGTCATGCATTCAATGAGCCAGGTCATATTTGCTCTCACATTACCATTCTGTGGTCCCAATGAAGTAGACAGCTTTTTCTGTGACCTTCCTGTGGTGTTCCAACTAGCTTGTGTAGATACTTATGTTCTGGGCCTGTTTATGATCTCAACAAGTGGCATAATTGCATTGTCCTGCTTTATTCTTTTATTAAATTCTTATATTATTGTCTTTGTTACTATCAAGCATCATTCTTCAAAAGGATCATCTAAGGCCCTTTCTACCTGCACAGCTCATTTCATTGTTGTATTCATGTTCTTTGGGCCATGCATCTTCATCTATATGTGGCCACTAAGCAGTTTTCTTACAGACAAGATCCTGTCTGTGTTTTATACCATCTTTACTCCCATTCTGAACCCAGTAATTTATACTTTAAGGAATCAAGAAGTGAAGACAGCCATGAGGAAACTGAAACATAGGCTTCTAAATCCTCACAAGACAACTCCTTGGCATTATTTTTAATTTTATATTCTAGTTCTAGTTTTAACTTCCCAGGCATTACATGGCACAGTTTTTGTGTACACAGAATTATGACTAGGCTCTTATATCTAGAGTTCCCATCAAATTGTAATCAAATCACATTGCAATCAAATCATAAATATTAAAACTACTCTTAGTCATATGTTTAAAATACATGTTATATTTCACAAAAGCAAGTTGACAGAAACAATTTCTTCCAGAAGCAAAGACTATCTATAAAAATGCCAAGAGTTCCTGCTCCAGTTAGGAAATTCAACATTAACAATCTATTCAATGGAAAAGATGAACAAAACATGAGAAGAGGAAATATAGGTTAAAAGGGAACTAGAAGATAATGACATTTATATACAACTCGTTACCGAGTTACTCAGAGAATTGTCCCTAAAGTATGTCAAATTACTAAGATTTCTATAAGCCTTAGAAACTCCATACTGCTATAGGATTATGCTCTGACAAGCAGTGATTTTTCCATATATACCTGGGTCATTCCTACTTAACATTTAAAACAATTTGTAATCTCTTCTAATTGAAGAAAACCCTAGATATATTTCATTACAAATGCTGATGAGGTCCAAAGCAAATGCTATAAGTAGAAGAGTCTCCACCACTCACTTTTAGCTAATAAGCAAAGATATACAGCCATGATAACTTCTGATAATACATTATGAATAAAGAGGCTGAAGTATTCCACAAATTAGAAAATATTACAAATGAGTTTCAAAGCAGTACATTTTGTTTCATACAGGTACTATGTCAGTTTAATGGCTGAGAAGTTAAAACTGGAATTAAAATAAGAGATACAGTTTATAATAACAGTTTATGGACAACCTATGATTTCATTTTAAAGTACTGGACTGGTTTACAGTTTGGTTAAATTACTTTTTCCTTTTAATATATGGTTGCAAAAATAAGAAATATGGGCTTAGTAATACACTGTCAATGTAATAAGTATGTTTCTTTATACAAATGGTGTTTTTTTTTTAAGTGTTAAATAGGTTCAATATTAGCTTTAAGGTACACAAGGTATCTCTACCACCTGCTGGTTGTTACTGGAATTGCAATAATTGAAAACCAGAAGAAAGAATTCTGCGTACCTTGCTTTGCAAATCATCTTGTTTAAATTTATGGCATACATGAAAGAACTAATTGCTATTTGAAACTGGGTAAATGATATTTATAGTGTTCAGCATATTATCCAACTTTTATGTACACGAAAATATCTGTTACAACCACAGTATTTGATAAATATCAAGTTGTTCTTCTCTGGCATTATTGAGTAAATAATAATCAAGAATTACATATGCACTAATTATCACTGATGAGAGAGAAGTTAAGAAAAGCATATTCCTAACTGTTAATTTTAAGCCAAATGCCAGCATAAATGCGTTTTTTCTTCATCAGAGTGTGTTTATTTTCTTCATTTTTAAAAAAATTTAAAGTTAGTTAACATATAGTGTAATATTGGTTTCAGGAGTGGAATCCTACGATTCATCACTTACATACAACACCCAGTTATCTTCCCAATGGGGAAACAAATTTACAGTTAAAAATGTGTGATATTGTGTTAAAACCCTAGGAATGGTTGAAACTGTTGGGTAAAAATGTCTATAGTATTAACACTAATCTGAAATGTGTTTACATCCACCAAATGTAGCATAATTCTATTTGAAATAGGAATACAAATGGACCAATTTAGGGTGTGTGTGCATGTGGTGTGTGAACTTTCACTTATGTGTGAAAATATGCAAATGTGTTCAGGATCAATGAATTAATTTATGTAGAAATTTTCTAACTGGTATTTTGTTAATGCCCCAAATAATTCTTTCACATAATATATTCATTTGAATTGGGAGTATATTTTGTAATGAAATGGTTTTTGCAAGATTAAAGTGTTGAGCCTTTTCAAAAGAATGTCATCAATCTTCAGTACTTGTGTGGAGAATTATAAAACTCAAGGACATTTGCCAAAACCCTTAAAGGTACAACTGATCGGCAGACAACTCTGCAAAACAAGTCAATAATGAGACTGATTAGTTGGAATTATAGTAAGATTCTGCAGCTGAGAATGAAAAGGACCACAGCCTCTGAAGGACTTCCATAAATAAAGGCAACTACATACTACCTTCCCTTTGTGGTTCAGTGTAAAGAATAAATGTACAAGTTAGCTCTATGTATTACATAAATCTTAATTAGGAGCTACAGGTGGATTATTTTATCACCTTGTCTCCTCATCATGCTGCTGACACTCTTTTATACAAGGGTAAGTACAGTGACAGGACACAGGCTCCCTATGCAGTAGTAAAGATGGTGCCATTTGCCACTAGGGTGTCCAAATCTAAAAATACTTTCAAAGCATTCTAGATGAACAGAAGCCAGATAGTATAAATATGTAAACATACCAGATCGAGGGTGGCTTTAAGTGGTCTTAATTTCCAATAACACAACTGAGAGAGTATTAAGATATTAATTAAGAAGACTTCCTTGATAAGCACTTACTCTTTCTTTAGGTGTTTGGAAAGCTGGGCAATGACAAACTTATGAGCCTTCAAAAAATTTAAAAAGCTGTCTTATAAAATTAAGCAGAATAATCAACTGCAGATAAAAAAATTAAAAATTAGGTTTTGATGAAATGATAAAATATAAATTGTAGTATGTGATGGAATTGAATATATGTAATGGCAATAAAAACTGTACATAATGTACATTTCCAAAAATATTTGAGGAAAATTTCAGAATACTATGTAGTGTTATATTGAAGCCCATTTTAGACCCTCTTCTTTGTATGGGTTTCTTCCAAGGTCCTGGAATGGACCCTAACAAGTTTTTACTCACAGTTTTGACTCTTTTTTTTCTTAAAGAAGTCCCCTTAGATTATACAGACTTTAGACCCTATTGAACCTGGATCCACCCCGAGTGTAGGGGTAAACGTCTTAGACTCAGGTATGTTTTTACCAGTGCTAAAGGCCAGTTCTACTGTTTGTTAGTAGTGTAAACTTGGGCAAGACACTTAACCTGTTTCTACACCTGTTAAAGGATATAATAATATCACTTACACTACAGAGTTATTTGAAAAATAAAGGAACTCATTTATATAAAGCACATAACAAATGTTCAACAAATGTTATTGTAATACTCTTCTCATCAACTTTGGGTATTTTGTTTAAGGGACTTGATACTCTCCTGAGCTAAGAATTGACATGTTTAATTTGAAAATTAAAGTTTTATTTTATAAATTTTCTGTATTTGTGTATGAGTGTATAAAAAACGTGTATCAGGATTAATTATGAAAATTAAAAGTAACTTCCACTTTCTGTTTTTCACTTTATCATTTAAAAAATTAAAAAAATATTTTTTAAAACAGTAAATTCCCCTAGAAAACTACATTGGTTCTTATACTTATTACAGCCTCCAGAGACCATTTTCTGCACTGCTCATAATTTTTAATGAATCAAGGAAAATTCTGAATTGTTGTTTAATTAGTATGTGATGACTTCTTTACAGTGAGTAACTATTAAAATGATTTACTAATTTTAGAATGGATTTTCACTACAATTTTGGTCAGAATAAGAATGATGATATTTGAACCTCCACATTATTAAGGTGCAGACATAGATAGATGCATAGATTAGTAAATAGTTTCTTAGACAAGGAAAATTTTTTATGATATGGACAGTCTTATGAGAAGTATTTTTCTATACTGATAGGGTCCTGGGATAATGTGATCACTGGACTCTACTGCCAAATGGAAGAAGTTCTTGGTGTAGACAGTATCATTTGGATATATCAGACTCTTCATAGAAGTGTTTTCAAATTTAAACAATGACCAATGAAAAATTTTTTTGTTTGTTTTTTGTTTTTAATATAATTTATTGTCAAGTTGGCTAACATGCAGTGTATACAGTGTGCTCTTGGTTTTGGGGGTAGATTCCTGTGATTCACTGCTTACATACAACACCTAGTGATCATCCCAACAAGTGCCCTCCTCAATGCTCACCACCTATTTTCCCTTCCCCCCACCTTAAACCCTCAGTTTGTTCTCTGTATTTAAGAGTTTCTTCTGGTTTGCCTACCTCCCTCTCCGTAACTATTTTTCCCCCTTCTACTCCCCCATGGTCTTTTGTTAAGTTTCTCAAGTTCCACATATGAGTGAAAACACATGATATCTGTCTTTCTCTGACTTATTTCACTTAGCATAATACCCTCCAGTTCCATCCATGTTGCTGCAAATGGCAGGGTTTAATTCTTTCTCATTGCCAAGTAGTATTATATATATATTAATATATACACAGTAGTATTATATACATATATTAATATATACAGTAGTAATATATATATTAATATATATACAGTAGTATTGGATATATAAACCACATCTTTATCCATTCATCAGCTGGTGGACATTTAGGCTCTTTCCATAATATGGCTATTGTTGGAAATGCCGCTATAAACATTGGGGTATGTGTACCCCTATGCATCAGCACTCCTATATCCTATGGATAAATTCCCAGTAGTGCTGTTGCTGGGTCATAGGGTAGTTCTACTTTTTAATTTTTTGAGGAACCTCTACACTGTTTTCCAGAGTGGCTGCACCAGTTTGCCTTCCCACCAACAGTGTAAGAGGGTTCCCATTTCTCCACATCCTCACCAGCAACTGTTATTTTCTGAGTTGTTCATTTTAGCCACTCTGACTGGTGTGAGGTGGCATCTCAGTGTGGTTTTGATTTGTTTTTACCTGATGATGAGTGATGTTGAGCATGAATTCAGGCACAGGATACAAAAGTTGCAGGATACAAAATCAATGTACAGAAATCCGTTGCATTTCTATGCATGGAGATTTTTGGATGCATCTAAGCAGATTGAAAACTAGCTGAAAAAAACAACCATGGAAACCTAATTCATGTGAGCTTTTTGCATGTACTCTCAGAGTCCACTGAAATACACTGAGCAATTTGACATTCTTTCAGTATATGCTGTTAGGATGATTAATTTTATAAAGGTCAGAATAGTTTTTTTGTTGTCAATTATTTCTAGTGCTATTAGTTATACCTAAGAGGTAAATATGCACAACTTAAGCTGGAGTCAGAAGGCCTAACATCCAAATGAGACAGGACTGTGATTGAGATTATGGGTTCATTATTCTGTCTTTGTGGTTGTCAGTATAATTTAATTGACATTTAATCTTTTTCTTTATTATTTTTTGTTAAATACATACATACATCCCAACATCTAGCATGTACTAAAATATCATGTTTGCATATTTATTTTTACTCTGGTAATTTATACTGCCAACATAAGGAGATGTATACCTATTTACATTTTATTATCTCTTTAAAATTTACTTTTTTATTAAAGAAAATTCTTAAGGCTGGAGGTTTCAGGTTTTTTTCTTAGTAGCTGTTCTTTGACTACTAATTGCTAGCCTATTATTAATTTGCCTATCTTTGTTTTTTTTGCCTTGTAACTTTGCTAGGACTCTAAAGCCATCAATAAAAGCTAGATTTTCTCAGTTTCCTCACTCCACACCCACTAGAGGAAATTTAAAGGGGAAAATGTATTTTAGACTGAAATGCTAGTGCTAGAAATAGCATTTAAAATAGAAATTTGATTTTACATAATTATGTATTTACTTTTAATTATTTCTCCTATCAGAGTATAATTATATGGGTTGCCTTCAGTAATGAAAACAGAAACCACTGGATATATTAAGCAGATTTAACACAGTGCTTTGGATGCTCATAAAATCATCCAAAGAACTAAAAAAGTAGCACTCTGGGGGCCCCTACTAGAGTTGCTTGGGTCCAGAATAGACCCCAGTAGTAAGCTCTTAAGGTCAAAGAATCTTGATTCTATTACTACTGCCTCACTATCCTTAGTCCCCTTGTGGCTGTGCACAGTCACTGGAATATAGGTCTGGCTCATGCAATTGCTTCTCCCTCACATCTCATCATCTTGCTCACCAGCAGCAATTACATCAGTACATACCCTCTGCCTCAATGCAACTTCTGAAGCTCTTGTTGGTGCATCTAATTGGTGGAACATAATTTGCAAAGAAAACCTTGGCTAAAAAAGAGCAGTTCTCAGATATCAAGTTTTTTATGCAGTGGAAAAAATCCTAAAGGAGTACAGATTAGAGGCTGAGCCATCACTAATATCTATTATATTAACATTTATTTTTCATTATTATAGCCTTTCTATTGTAGAGTAAAGCCAAGGTAAAGAAAAACGCACAGAACGTACAATGTAATGAAATAGAAGGCAAACACTATTATAAACACATCTCGAGTCACAGAATAGAACTTTGCCAGTCACTCCTGAAGCTCTTGCATTTGTTCATCTCAAATACACATCTTTCTCTCTTTCTCTCTCTCCCTTCCAAAATTAACCACTGTCCTTTTATAGTAATAAATTCTTTGCATTTCTTTACAGTTTTATATATTCATGTATACCCAAGTATGCATCCTGAGACACTCAAATTTCATCTTGCCCACGTTTTCTTTCTTTAATTTTTTTTTTCAACGTTTATTTATTTTTTTTGGGACAGAGAGAGACAGAGCATGAACGGGGGAGGGGCAGAGAGAGAGGGAGACACAGAATCGGAAACAGGCTCCAGGGTCTGAGCCATCAGCCCAGAGCCTGACGCGGGGCTCGAACTCACGGACCGCGAGATCGTGACCTGGCTGAAGTCGGACGCTTAACCGACTGCGCCACCCAGGCGCCCCCTTTCTTTAATTTTTTTAAAAAAATGTTTAAATGTTTATTTATATGAGAGAGAGAGAGGCAGAGAGTGAGCAGGAGAGGGTGAGAGAGGGAGACACAGAATGCGAAGCTGTAAGCACAGAGCCGGACATAGAACTCAAACTCATGGACCATGAGATCACAACCTGACCTGAAGTCAGATGCTTAACTGGCTGAGCCACCAAGGTGCCCCTCTTCCTTTACTTTTAATGTACAAGTATCCATCATCTCTTACATTTCTGTATAATTTATCTTCTGAATAATCACAGCTCTTTACTGGGCAGGGTGCTCCCTGATCTGGAATGCATGATTGCATGCATATAGTACAGTTCAACACGTACCTCTGTCCTTCATATTTTCTGCAAATTAAAAATCCAGAGATTTAATCATATCTAGTTTGGCACCTTTTATGAGACAGACTAGGGATGGTATTATGTTCTTTCATGTGGAGGACACTGATATCTTCCTCTCTTTTTGGAATAATAGCAGCTATTGTTATTCAATGCCACAGCCTGTACTCACTGTCTGTATTCATTTTTCTTGTCAAAAGCATGTTGGCTATTGGATTCCTCAGGATGATTTCTTGAGAACCAAACTCTATAAATTCTGGCATGTTGACCATAGTTTCTCTGGTTCTTTAAACTCTGAAGGAAGTTTTGCTGTAAATTCCTTAGCTATCCCTTTATTTATTTGAGTATGTTAAATTTAAATTATGACTCTTTTTGTAAGCATGCTGAAGCCTGAAAAACCTATATTCCTCTGTATTACCTGAGAACACTACAAGTTAGGAGTTTGGGACTAATCTTTTAATTTTTGAAGGGAGGCATTAACACCCCATCGTGGTAGTTATTAGTGGCCTCTCTAAACCAAACAGGATTCCATTGCATTTGTGAGATTGTAGGGACACTTAAAAATCTTAAATCTACCTAAATGAAGAAGTTCTTCAAGAGAAGCATGCAAATGAGTTATCATCAATATACCTATTTAAGGTTTCTAATTGTTTTCAAGAAAGGTATAGATTTATAGGTGTCCTGATTGCTTATAAAATAGAGTTCCTATTTGAATCCTATAGTCCTTTTGGATCTGCTATCCCCATCTTCATATCACACAGCCTTTAACACATGAATAAAGAGAATTTTGCAGTGCAACAACTAAAATAATTATGATGCAAAGAGATTACATGGCTATTTCTTACTTTAATATATTGCGAAGTAGCTCAAGGGGAATAGAGGCTACCCTTTCTGAGGGTCTATTTTACCTAAATCTCATTAGTAAAGCACACGCCAAAAAGGAAAAGAAAACATTAAGATAGGTTAAGGGATTTCTTGGACAACATCAAGAAAACAAATATTCACAATATAGGGGTCTCAGAAGAAGAGAGAGAAAATGACAGAAAACTTATTTGAAGAAATAATAGCTGAAAACTTTGCCAACCTCGGGAAGGAAATAAATATTCAGGTTCAAGAAGTACAGAGAGTTCCAAACAAAATGAACCGAAGGCGGTATAGAGATTAACACATAATAATTAAAAGGTCAAAGGCTAAAGATAAAGAGAATTTTAAAAGCAACAAGAGAGAAGCAAAAAGTTCTGTATACAGGAAACCATATATGGCTCTCAGCTGATTTTTCAGCAGCAATCTGTAGGCTAGAAGGGAATGGCATTATATATTCAAAGGGCTGAAAGGAAAAAAGAAACACCTACACCAAGAATATTCTACTAAGCAAGGTTATCATTCAGAATTGAAGAAGAGATAGTTTCCCAGACAAAAGTTAAAGGAGTTTATCACCACTAAACTGGCCTTACAAGAAACATTAAAGAGGCTTCTTTAAGTGGAAAGTGAATGGCCATAATTAGATGTCAGAAAACTATAAATAAAAAGATGTAAAATATGACAGCATTTATATAAAATGTAGAGGATGGAGTAAAAAAAAAGTTTTTTTTTAAAGAATATGTTTAAACTTAAATGATTATCAACACATATATTTGGCTATATACTTAGGATGTTATGAACCTCATGGTAACCACAAACTCAAAATCTATAATAGATATGCAAAAATAAAGAAAGCAAAACATAACACTATAGCAACTCATCAGTAACAATGAAAGAGAACGAGAGAAGAAGGAACAGTAAAGAACTACAAAAACAACTGGAAAACAGGTAACAAAATGGTACTAAGTACATATCTATCGATAATTACTTTGAACATAAATGAACTAAATGCTCCAATCAAAAGACAAACAGTGACAGAATGAATTAAAAAAAACAAGACCCATCTATATTCTACCATCAAGAGACTCATCTTAGACCTAAAGACACACAGAGACTGAAAGTAAAGGGTTGGAAAAACATGTATCATGCAAATGCAAGTGAAAAAAAAAAACCCAGGGTAGCAATACTTATATCAGACAAAATAGACTTTAAAATAAGGACTGTAACCAGAGACAAAGAAGGATACAATATAAAGATGAAAAGGTCAATCCAACAAGAGGACATAACCATTGTAAATATCTATGCACCCAACATTAGAGCATCTAAATACATAAAACAAATATAAATGGCCATAAAAAGAGAAATTGTTGGTAATACAATAATAGTGGAGGACCCTAAAACCCCATTTATACCAATGGATAGATGATCCAGGCAGATAATCAATAAGGACACAGTGTATTTGAACGATACATTAAGCCAGATCAAAACAGCAGATATATACAGAACATTCCATTCTAAAACAACAGAATACACATTCTTTTCAAGTGCGCATGGAATATTCTACAGAATGTTTCACACATTAAGCCACAAAGAAAGTTTCAGTAAATTTAAAATCATACCATGCATCTTTTCCAAACACAACATATGAAAATAAAAAATCAAACACAACAACTGGAAAAAAACCCACAAATATGTGGATACTAAACAATGTGCTACTAAACAACCAATGGATTAATGAAAAAAAAAACATGGAGGAAAAATAAAAATGAAAACACAATGGTCCAAAATTTTTGAGACACAGCAAAAGCTGTTCTAAGAGGGGACAATATAGCGATACAGGTCTCCTTCATGAAACAATGAAAATCTTAAACAACCTAACATTACATCTAATGGACTAGGAAAAGAAAACAAAGCCCAAGATGAATATAAACAGGAATAATAAAGATCAGAGTGGATATAAATGAGAGACAAAAAGAAAAATAAACCAGTGAAACCAAGAACAGATTCTTTTAAAAGATAAATAAAACTGATATAAAGTCTTAGCTAGACCAATCAAGAAAAAAAGAGAAGGTCTCCCCCGCCACCCCCCAAAAAAACCCTCAGAAGTGAAAGAGCAGAAGTAATGACTGACACCACATCAATACATAATATTGTAAGACAATACCACAAAAACCCTATGCTAACAAATTGGACAACCTATAAGAAATGGATAAATTCCTAGAAACATGCAATCTTCCAAAACTGAATCAGGCAGAAATAGAAAACATGAATATACCAATTGCTACTAACAAATTAAATCATTAAAAAACTACCAAAAGCAAAATTCTGGGACCAGATGAATTCACAGGTAAATTTTACCATTTACTCATTTATTAATTATTTAAAAAAATTTTAATGTTTAGTTTTGAGAAAGAGAGACAGAGCATGAGTGAGGGAGAGATAGAGAGGGAGACATAGACTCCAAAGCAGACTCTGGGCTCTAAGCTGTCAGCACAGAGTTTGATGTGGGGCTGGAAATCACGAACTGCAAGATCATGACCTGAGCTGAAGGTGGACACTTAACTGACTGAGCCACATAGGTGTCCCCAATTCTACCAAACACTTAAAGAAGAGTTAATACCCATTCTCCTGAAAATATTACAAAAAAACAAAACAAAACAGAAAGGAAAGCTTCCAAATATATTTTATGGGGCCAGCATTACTCTGATATCAAACCAGACACAGACACAAAAACAAAAAAAAACAAAACAAAAAACAAACAAATGAAAACTACAGGCCAATATTCCTGATGAACAGAGGTGCAAAAGTCCTCAATAAAACATTATAAATCACATTCATCAATACATTAAAAGGATCATTCACCACAATCACATGGGATTTATTCTGGGTATACAAGGATGGTTCAATATTTTCAAATCATTCAATGAGATAAACTATATCAACAAAATAAAAGGTAAAAATCATGATCATCTTAGCAGATTAAAAAAAAAGCATTTACCAAGTTTCAATATCTGTTCATAAAAACTCTCAGCAAAGTGGGTTTAGAGGGAATATGCTTCAACATAATAAGAGCCATAATGTAAAGCCCACAGTTAACATCATACTCAATGTGGAAAAACTGAGAACTTGTTCTTAAGATCAGGAACAAGACAAGGATGTCTACTCTTACCACTTGTACTCAACATAGTACTGGAAGTTCTAGCCACAGCAAACTTACAATAAAAAGAAATGAGGCAACCATATTGGTAAGGAAGAAGTTAAATTGTTACTATTTGCAGATATATATACAAAAAAACCTAAAAACTCCACCAAAAAACTACTAGAACTGATAAATGAATTCAGGAAAGTAATGCAAAATTAATACCCAGAAATCAAGTTGTGGTTCTATACATTAATAATGAAGTACCAGAAAAAGCGATTAGGAAAACAACCTCATTTACAATCGTACAAAAATAATAACATACCTAGAAATAACTTGACCAAATGGTTGAGAGATCTGTACTCTGAAAACTGTAAAACACCGATGAAAGAAATTGAAAATGACACAAAGGAAAGATATTCCATGCTCATGGATTGGGAGAACACCTATTTTTTAAAATGTCCATAGTACCCGAAGTAATCTACAGAGTCAATGCAATCCTTATATAAATACCAACAGTATTTTTTCACAAAACTGGAACTGATAATCATAAAACTTGTATGGAACTACCAAAGACCCCAAATAGCCAAGTCAATCTTGAAAAAGAACAAAACTGGAGCTAAAACACTCCAGATTTCAAAATATACTACAAAGCTGCAGTAATCAAAACAGTACAGTACTGGCACAAAAATAGACATGAGGATCAACAGAATAGAATAGAGAGCCCAGAAATAAACCATTACTTATATGGTTAATCTATGACAAAGGAGACAAGAATATACAATGAGGAAAATACAGACTCTTCAATAAATGGTTCTGAGAAAACTGGACAGCTACATTCAAAACAATGAATGGACCACTTTTTAAGACCACAAACAAAAACAAACTTGAAATGGATTAAAGACCTAAATATGAGACCTGAAAGCATAAAAATCCCAGAAGAAAACATAGGTAGCAATTTCTCTGACATCTGTCACAGCAACATTTTTCTAGATATGTCATCCCAGGTAAGAGAAACAAAAGCAAAAATAAACTGTTGGGACTGCATCAGAATAAAAAGCATTTTCATGGTGAAGGAAACTATAAACAAAACAAAAAAGCAACCTATTGAATGGGAGAAGGTATTTGCAAATGATATGTCTGATAAGGGTTAATATCCAAAATAGGTAAAGAATTCATACAACTCAACACCAAAAAAATCTGATTAAAAAAATGGGCAAAAGACCTAAAGACTCACTTTTCCAAAGAAGAAATACAGATGGCCAACAGACACATGATAAAATGCTCAATATCACTCATCATCAGGGAAACAAAACCACAATGAGATATTAATTTACACCTGTCAGAATGGCTAGAATAAAAAGGAAAAGAAATAACAAGTGTTGGCAAGGACATGGAGAGAAAAGAACGCTTGCACACTGTCAGTGGAAAATAAAACTGGTTCAACTACTGTGGAAAACAGTTTTGAGTTTCCTCAAAATATTAAAAATAGAAATACCATATGATCCAATAATTCTACCACTGGGTATTTACCCAATGAAAATAAAAGCACTAATTTGAAAGGATACACCCACCCCTATGTTTTTTGCAACATTATTTATAATAGCCAAGATATGGAATCCACCTAAGGGTCCACTGATACATGGATGGATAAGGAATATGTGGTTTGTACACACCCACACCTAACCCCGCAGGAATATTATGCAGCCATGAAAAAGGATGAGATCTTGCCATTTGTGACAACATGGATGGACCTAGAGGGTTTATGCTAAGTGAAATTAGACTGAGAAGCACAAATACCATATAATCTCATTCATATGTGGAATATAAGAAACAAAACAAATGAATAAACAAAAAGCAGAATTAAACCAATAAATATGGAAAAAAGATGAGTGGTTGTCAGAGGGAAGGGAGTGCAGGGATGAGAAAAATGGGTGAAGGAGAGTGGGAGATACAAGCTTCCAGTTATGGAATGAAATAGGTCATAGGAATAAGAGGCACAGCACAGGGCATATAGTCACAGGGCACAGAGCCCAATGTGGGCTCAAACCCACAAACCATGGGATCATGACCTGAGCTGAGGTCAGATGCTTCACGGATTGAGCCACCCAGGTGCCCCATAATACTCCTTTTAATAATTAACTGCTTTCCCCCACCAAATGGCTTTTTATTGTTCTTAAAGGAAGTTTGACACTATATAATATTTCCTATCTAGATAAATCCCATATACTTTAGATTTCAGTCATATTGTATTCTTTTGTTTCTTCAGTTTTACATTTTCACCAAATGTTTACCTCTTGACACAGATACTGGTGCTTTTTCTTTTTTCCTGATTTAAAAATATCCCCATCTAGAAACATGAACATCCACTAACCTGGATAACTCTGATTCATCTATTATGTGCTAGCCAATACCTTCCATAAATTTTTTATATAAGCTTAAAGCCTTCCATAATTTACTCATACCACTCCCTAACTCTCTATGGTAATTTTACTTGCCAATTTTACTTTATTTGTCAAGGTATCTGCTTTCTATCTTAGAATATATATTTTGAAGTTGGGAACTATTTGATCATGTACTCCAAATGCATTCTTACCTCCTACTTTAGTAACTGGGAAATAATTAGTGTTCAACAACTATTGAGTGAATGAATGCAGTAATATATTGTTAAGAAATGACTTCATATTAACCAGGCATTTGATTTGATAGCTTATAATAAAACTACAAAATAAGCTATATAATATGAAGACATTATAACTACTGTTGAAATCAGAAGTGATTTTTAAACTTATTTAGATTTAAAAACTTTATACAAAAGATGAGGAAATGCTCACATGTTCCCCCTATGCATTTATTACCCAGCTTCAACAGTTATCAACACATGTATAATCATCTTTTTCCCTATTCATATAAGTAAAATTGCTAAGTACAAGAGTCAATTGTATATATAATTTCTAGCCATTGATAAATGTATTGCTATAACAATTGCTACATTTTGCATTACCATTTGCAATACATAAGTCCCTCATAACCTATAAGATAGTACATTATGAAATTTTGAATTTTTACTAATATGATATATTGGAGAATGTATTTCAGTATAGTTCTGTTTTCAAAAGAGGAGCTCTTGAAATAAAAACAAATAATGTATTTACCAGTGAAACCAGAAATACAGCTCTTGGAAGGTAATACTACTAATAGGACAAGTATTTGTCAAAGTAAAAAGGGAACCATAGAAGTTATCATTGAAGATTAGAAAAATGGCCATAAGTTCATATGTTGAGGAGATCAATTAAAGAATGCTATGTAAAAGCAGAAGACACGTTCATCCAGATGAATTTGTTTATTTCCTAAGAAAGAATAAATTGCCAAACTTGCTTAATACGAGAAAGAAAACTGAAATCAACAATAACTATAATAACATACATTGAAAAAGAGACTTCTGGGGAAGATGGTGGAGTAGGAGGAGCTTAGGTTCACCTCATCCCACTGATATCAGCGTCAATAAGCCAGAAAACAATCCAAAGACTAGTAGAACCAACTCCCCACAGCTACATGTAGAGAAGAGGCCACATCAAAGAGGATAAGAATGGCAGAGAGTCAAATTGACCCCTGGAGCTGTCTGTGGGAAGGAGGGACACCATGGGCACAGGAGGGGAGGGGAGCAGACCCCACACCAGGCACCCCAAGCACAGGAAATCTGCACTGGGAAGATGAATCCTCATAACATATGGCTATGAAAACCAGAGGGGCCTAAACTTGCAAGTTCTTTTTTTTTTTTAATTTTTTTTTTTTAATGTTTATTTATTTTTGAGGCAGAGAGAGACAAAGCATAAACGGGGGAGGGTCAGAGAGAGGGAGACACAGAATCTGAAACAGGCTCCAGGCTCTGAACTGTTAGCACAGAGCCTGACGCGGGGCTTGAACTCACTGACCGCAAGATCATGACCTGAGCCGAAGTCGGCCGCTCAACCAACTGATCCACCCAGGCGCCCCAAACCTTGCAAGTTCTTACACTCAGTGTGGCTTAACACTTAAGACTTTAAAAATCAGTGGGTTCAGCTCTGACAAGAAATTGAGTCCCCATCCTTAAAGAGACAGCACAATGTTCAGCCCCACTGAGATACAGCAAAGCAGCAGCCGTTTGAAAAACTGGGGTATAGGGGCACCTGGGTGGTTCAGTCGGTTAAGCTTCTGACTCTGGGTTTCAGCTCAGGTCATGATCTCATGGTTTCATAAGTTTGAGCCCCACATCAGGCTCTGTGCTGACAGTGCAGAGCCTGCTTGGGATTCTATCTCTCCCCTCTCCCTCTGCCCCTCCCCACACTGCTGTCTCTTTTGGAAGGAAGGAAGGAAGGAAGGAAGGGAGGGAGGGAGGGAGGGAGGGAGGGAGGAAGGGAGCAAAAATGGGGTATATGGGGGGGACTTGTTTACTAATCTGAGAGTGTGTGCTGGAGGCGCAGGAATCTTTGGGAGATGTTTCCAAGAACAAAAGAAGTGGCAAGTATCATTTCCTTCCAGCCTAGATACACAACACCTTTGGAGAGCAGTGCAGTGCAAATACTCTCCACCTAGCATGCTAACAGCACTCTCCACCCCTGTGCTCTTTTGCAGACCCACCCCCTCGTGCCCAGTCACAGCTGAAGTTCACCAGAGTGGCAGAAGGTCCCTTCCAGAGCACCAATACAGATCTTTTTGTCACTGAGTGTCCCGCCACACCGTGGTTTCATGCAGACTTGCCCACTACAACAGACCCTTGACAAAAATCCATCCAAAACAGTGCCACAAGCCTGGCGATATGCAAACAGCATTCACAGGGGCCAGCAACACCCCAAGGTGATACTTGCCCCAAGAGAGTTAAAACCACACCTACCAGCTCAGTAGTGGCCTGGGGGCTGATATCTGGTCTGACTATAGGCCCCACCCACCAACAAAAGCTGCTCAATGAAAGCTTCTCAACAGACAACACAGGTAAAGTACCCCGAAGTTCAGTGCTATTGCATTTCTGGCAAACACCTGGTCAGACTCAACTCAAGCCCAAGGTGGCCCCAGACTGGCCCACTAACAACAAACTCTAAGGCTATAAACTGATTTTTCAGCAGAAATTTTTCAGGCCAGAAGGTAGTGACATGATATATTCAAAGTGTTGAAAGAAAAAAAAAATCTATGATCAAGAATATTCTATCCAGCAAGAATGTCTTTCAGAATGGAAGGAGAGATAAAGGGAAAAGATAAAAATGCTAAAGGAATTCATCACCACTAAATTAGTCTCACAAGAAATGTTTAAGAGGACTCTTTGAGTGGAAAGAAAAGATTATAAGCAGGAATAAAAATAAGAAGCACAAAAGCAGTAAAATTAAGTATACCTATAAAAACTATTCAAGGGATTCACAATATAAAAGGATGTAAAGTATGACACCATATGCCTAAAACATGCAGGGAGAGGAGTGAAAATTTAGTGCTTTTAGAATGGGCTCAAACTTAAGTGACCATCAACTTAATACAGATGGCTAAATGCCTAAGATGTTATATATAAACCTAATGGCAACCACAAAGCAAAAACCAGTAATATATATGCAAAAATGAAGAGAAAGGAATCCAAGTATATCATTAAAGAGACCAAACAAATTATGAAAGAGAGCAAGAGAAGAAAGGAACAGAGAACTCTTAAATTACTTTGTATATAAATAGATTTTGTATGTAAATGGACTAAATACTCCAACTGAAAGACACAGGGTGACAGAATGGATAAAGAACCAAGACCCATATATATTCTTCCTACAAGAGACTAATTTCAGACCTAAAGACATACAGATTGAATGTGAAGAGATGGAAAAGCGTTTATCATGCATATGGAAGTGAAAAGGACGCTGGGGTAGCAATATTTATATCAGAAAAAATAGACTTTAAAACAAAGACTGTAACAAAAGACAAAGGAGGACAGTGAGTAATCATAAAAAGAACAATTTAAGAAGAAGATATAACAATTGTAAACAGTTATGTGCCCAAAATAGGAGTAACCAAATACATACAGCAGCTAATAACAAACATAAAGAAAGTAATCAATAGTAATACAATTATAGAGGGGACTTTCTAAACAGATAATCTACAAGGAAACAGTGGCTTTGAATGACACACTGGATCAGAATGATTTTACATTCAGAACATTCCATCCTTAAAGAGCAGAATACACATTCTTTTCATTTGCACATGGAACATTCTCCCGAATAGATCAAGTTAGACCACAAAACAAAGCTTAATGAATTTAAGAAGACTGAAGTCATACCATGCATCCTTTTGAATCACAATGCTTGGAAACTAGAAATCAACACAAGAAAAAATCTGGAAAGGACACAAATACATGGACGTTAAATAACATACTACCAAACAATGAACAAGTCAACCAAGAAATCAAAAAGGAAATTAAAAAAAAAATACAAGGAAACAAATGAAAATCAAAACACAATGGTAAAAGTCTTTGGGATACAGCAAAAGCTGTTCTAAGAGGAAAGTTTATAGCAAACAGTTGGAAAAAGAACAACAAAACCCCAAAACACTGGAAGCGAGGAAATAATAAAGATTAGAGAAGAAATACATTTAAAAAAAATTTAAAAACAATAGAACAGATCAATGAAACCAGGAGTAGGTTATTTGATAACATCAACAAAATTGATAAACCTTTATCCAGGCTCTGAGGGGTGGGGAGGACTCAATCAAAATCAGAAATAAGAGATGAGCAGCGACTCACCAAACAGAAATACAAAGCATTACAGGGATTGTTATGAAAAATTTTATGCCAACAAATGGGACAACCTAGAAGAAATGAAAAAATTCCTAGAAACATATAACCAAATGAATCAGGAAGAAACAGAAAATTTGAACTAACTGGTTATCTAATGAAACTGAATCAGTAATCAAAAAACTACCAACATACAAACGACCAGGACCAGATGGATTCACAGGTGATTTCTACCAAACATTTGGAGAAGAGTTAATATCTATTCTTCTCAAACTATTCCAAAAAAACAGAAGGAAAGCTTCCAAATTCATTGTAGGGCACCAGCATTACCCTGATACCAATCTAGATAAAGACACTACAAGAAAAGAAAACTACCGGCCAATATCTTTGATGAACATAGATGCAAAAATCCTCAACAAAATATTAGCAAACAACCAACAATATATCAAAAAAAATCATTCACTGCAATCAATGGGGATTTATTCCTGTGATGTAAGGGTGGTTTGCAAATCAAGCAATGTGATACATTACATCAATAAGAGAAAGAATAAAAACCAAATGATCATTTCAATAGATTCAGAAAAAGCATTGGACAAATTACAACATCCATTCATGATAAAAGCCCTCAACAAAGTAGGTTTAGAGGGAACATACCTCAACATGATAAAGGCCATAATGAGAACCCACAGCTAATATCATACTCAATAATTAAACGCTATGCACTTTTCCTCTAAGGTCAGGAACAAGACAAGGATGTACACTCTCACCACTTTTATTCAACATAATACTAGAAGCTCTAGCTACAACAATCAGACAAGAAAAAGAAATAAGAGACATCATTATAGGTAATAAAGAAGTAAACTTTCACTATTTGCACATGACATGATATTATACATATAAAACCCAGAAAGCTACTACAACTGTTAAATAAATTCAGTAAAGTCACAGGATACAAAATCAATATACAGAAGTCTGTTGCATTTCTATACACTTAAAATGAAGTAGCAGAAAGAGAAATTAAAATCACAATTCCATTTACAATGGCATCAAAAAGAATGAAATACATATGAATAAATTTAACCAAGGAGATGAAAGACCTGTTCTCTGACAACTACAAAATACTGATAAAAGAAATTGAAGATGAAACAAATGGAAAGCTATTCCATACTCATGGAGTGGGAGAACAAATATTGTTTATACACCAATACTACCCAAAGCAATCTACAGATTTAATTCAATCCCTATCAAAGTACCACCAGCATTTTTCAAAAAATTAGAACAATCCAAAAATGTGTATGAAACCACTGAAGATCCTGAATAGCAAGAGCAATCTTGAAAAAGAACAAAACTGGAGGTATCATAATCCCGAATTTCAAGATATACTACAAAGCTGCAATAATCAAAATGCTATGGTACCGGCACAAAAATAGACACATAGAAATGGAACGTAATAGAGAACCCATAAATAAACTCACAATTATATGGTCAATTAATCTATGACAAAGGAGGCAAGAATATGCAATGGGAAAACGATTGTCTCTTTGGCAAATGGTGGTGGGAAACTGGACACCTAGGTGCAAAAAAATAAAACTGGACCACTTTTTCACACCATACACAAAAACAAACTCTAAATAGATTAAAGACCTAAATATGAGACCTGAAATCATAACGGTCCCAGAAGAGAGCACAGAGAGTAATTTCTCTTACTGGGTGTAACAGCAGTATCCTAGATATGAATTCGGAGGCAAAGGAAATTAAAATGAAAATAAACTATTGGGTCTATATCAAAATAAAAAGTTTCTGCAGAGCAAAGGAAGCAACCAACAAAACTGAAAGACAAGCTGCTGAGTTGGAGAAGTTAGTTGCAAATGACATATCTGAAAAAGGGTTAGTTTCCAAAATATATAAAGAACTTCTTAAACTCAATACCCAAGAAATCAAATAATACAATTAAAAATGGGCAGAAGACATGAATGACATTTCTCCAAGGAAAATGATCAGATGGCCAACAGACATAAGAAAACATGCTCAACATCACTAATTATCAGGAGAATGCAAATCAGAACCACAATGAGATACCACCTCACACCTGTCAGAATGCCTACAATAAAAAACACAAGAAACAACAGTGTTGGCAAGGATGTAGAGAAAAAGAAACATCTCATGCCACTGTTGGTAGGAATACATATCGGTGCAGCCACTGTGGAAAATAGTATGAAAGTTTCTCAAAAATTAAAAATAGAATTACCACACAATCCAGTAATTTCACTACTGGGTATTACCCAAGGATTTTGAAAACACCAATTCAAACAAGTAAAAGTTTCCCTCTGTACATAGCTTTTGTTGTTTATATAATACAAAAAGCATTAATGCTAAGTAGCATGATTACATGCAACACATAAATATGAACTACAGATAGTTCTCTAACTATCTACAGATAGTTCTCTAACTGAGAACTAAGGCACATAGAATTGAAAACTAAACAGAATGCTTTAATGTAAGTAAAAACTAGGACTGCACACTGCAATAAATCAGAAGTCCCTCATGTACATAACTTAATTATTTATAGCTAAAGTTAAGCATTACAACACTAATGTAACCATATTCACTTATATATAAAAACACAAGTTTCATACATCACAAAACCTTCCATTAACACAGATGTGATATTATCAGACAAGCATCAGTATAATGCCTCTTCTACTTGTTTTTGCATATTGCTATGCAGTACACCCAAGTACACTAGAGTCCTATACCCAAGTACAATTAAAATGTTAAAGAATCTCTCTGCAAGTGGTGCTGGATACTACTAAGAAGTGTACTGCAGCCATATTGGTTATGATTTTCAATGCAGATGGGTAAGTTACATTAAGAGCTGAAGTACTTTAAAAGCTTAAAATATTCTTTCTTGAACCAAAATATTAAAAAAAAAGGTACACGTGAAAAATTAACTTTTCAGACACCTTTGCAACTTTGTGTTATTCAGTAGAGCCCCTACATGTAAAAATAAAATGTAGTTTTAATTTCTTCTTGTAAACAGATTAATCCTAGTGCAGTCCTGTGCTACACAACAATTTGAGCAAAAAGAGTAATGCAGACATCTTCTGGGGCAGGCCAGCACAATAAGCTTCAAAGAGAGCTCAAGACCCTGCTGGCTTGATGGCTATACTCATGATAATCAGTTGCCATGCTTACCTTTCACAGAATGTCCTATTTTACAGCTTCTAGAAGACCAATTAGTCAGGCTTACATATGGCACCAAATACCAGTTTCATAGAAAGATCTGATCCTCTTTCTTGTTTTCCTCCTACTTCCAGAGAACATGTTGTGGAAATTAATAGGGTGAACTTTAACTATGGTAAAAGTAGAATGCCAGTCCTTTTCTGGTGTACCATTGAAAAAAAATACAGGCATATAACACCAGCCAAAGATTATATCTTGATTACATTCGCAGATACTGCAAACATGAAGAGATTTCATGTATTATGTTTAGCATGTGGAAACTAAATTTTGTCCCTGTTATCTATTTCAATTTGTTGTGAAGATTTTCATCCAACTTTTTTCAGGGGAGGACATATCCGTTTTGTAGGGCTGTATCTGTCCAATTCTGCTTCTAACAAATACTCAAATATCCTAAAACACCAATTATAAGATAGACAAGGAAAAATCTGGAGAACATCAAATGAAAATAGCCATGCATCTGCTCTTTAATGTTTTCCTATGATATATTAAAATAAAAACATTTCAGTCTCAGAGGAAAAAAATAAAAAAGTTAATCTACAATGTCACAAGACAAACTCAAGTTTATGTACAATGTCTTCCAATCCTTCAAAGAACAGATAAGACTAGGGTATAAAAAGACTTTTCTGAGTACTCCAACTTATTTTATGAACCTATCGTTGTCTCAGTACCAAACTGGATGTGGTAGCACAAATAACTCCAAAATACTACAGGCCAATGTCACTTGTAAAACTATATGCAATAATCCTACATAAAAATTAGCATATCAAACACAGGCTATGATATTCTCATATAACACATCATAATTAAGTAGAATTTATGCTAAGAATACAAATATATCCACACTGGATACTCTATTAATGGTGTTTAACAGAAAGATTAAAAGAGGAATTCATTATACATCCCCATTGTGGGGGATTAGATATTCTCTGAGTTTTTCTATTTTTCCCACTAAGGTGGGGAGTATCACTAAAAATTCAATTCTTGATGAAGTATTTCAGAAATCCCTACATGTCAAAATTTCCCTAAAACCATCAGAACATAGTGCATGTAATTGGTAATAAGAAAGACACAGGGGAAATGTCTGTGTTGTTGTTGAGAGAAAGGTAATAGTGATTTGGTTCTCGGACTTATGCCATTTTCCCTGTTCAACAAGCTAGTGAATATCTAATGACAAAAACATTCACCATGGGACACATCTATCCTCCCATAGTCCCAGTTCAATCCCCAGTCTAGAATGAAATAGAGAAATGATAAAAGGGAAAAGGGTGAAACAGAGAGCTGAGAGGAAGTCTGCCTAAGTCAATATTTATTATAGTTATGATAGCTCAGCTCAAAAATATGTACACATTTCATACAGCTCTCTTGTAAGAGAATTTGATTTGAAACTAGCCAACACTTATTTCAACATCCTTAAAAATCTTCAGATATTAAATCAGGTATGTTTTCTTTATTTTATATCAACAATTTTCTTGATCCATCTGCTTGGGATTTTCTCTTTGGAAAATATTAATATGACCTTTAACTACAGAGAGAAACTTAGAGCAACGGCTTATAATATTTGGACTTACAGTTTTGTGAAAATTTCTTCGCCCTGACTGCAAAATATTTACATCCATGTTAGTGTGGTACAGAAAATTTCACTTGGGTATAATGGAAAATGGTTTAAGGATCAAGTTCTGTAACATTTGAGCTGATAGTTTTGGTTCTAAGTTTTTTTTTTTTTCTTCCAAAAAATGGAGTAAAGGAGACTCTACAAAAACATACTAACATCACTTTATATTTATCCTAGTTCATCCCAGCCCAGTCCAGCACCTAGACAAAATTGGCATTTAGAAGGATGCAGTGTCACTCTCTGTGAAGATTTCTGACATTTTTCTTCTCCTGTCTCCCATATCTATTTCTCATTCACTTTCACTAAAATAAAGTTGTCATTTCATAGGTGACTAAAAAATTTAAAAAATATGGTCAAGAAGAGTTTTACTCCCAATCTTTTCTTAAACCCATACTTTATCCTTTTGAATATGAATTCCCTTCCCCACAAGAGAATGGTCCAGGGAAGATGCCCCTTCTCACTCCAAGTGATAATTATTGATCTAAAGATTCTTTGGAATGGTTCCATTTTAGTTATGTTGTCACAGCATTCATTGTTCATTCACTTGACTGTTTTTTTTCATGTTTCTTTGGGGGAGAATCTCTGTAAAGTTCAATATAGCAATAACCCAGTTAGAAAATATTACCAGGGAATAAGGTTTTCCAGGTTAATAAATTTTAAGCTAGAATTTATCTCTTTAAGCAAAAAGCATTAACCATTTTGGAAAACAAAATACATATCCCCCTCCTACCTTTGTAACTAGAAAGTGCTGTTATCACAAAGTGCATTTATGGTACATTTAGAAATATTTAATAGGGTTTTGCATCAACTTCTTAAACTAATTTATCATTTTCCAATCTTGATAATTCCACTTGTCTATTCTTAAACCATACTCTTTAGGTTTCATTAGAGATTCTACTATCAGGGACTGTGAAAAGAACTTTGAAGAACTGGAATGAGTTTCTGGATTTGTTACTTGCTAGTTGTATAATACTGATCATTAACCTTTCTGAGTCTCAATTTCCTTATATGAAAACTAAGGACAAAAACTTCCTCCTCACCAGATTGTTGTGAAAAGTTTGATGCTCACGTACTGCATGTAAAAACACTTTCAAGTTAAATAGTTTTTCTCACTGACATCACTTTTTTTTACCACAGTTTTTTTTTTTTACAGAGATTGACACTTATCATTTCTAATTATAACACAAAAATTGAAAAGTGAGAGTCTTCTTTCTTAAAAATATATAAAAAAATTGTCTTCCTTTCAGTTAAAATATTCTTGTTTTTCTAAACACAAATTAAAAAAAAATCAATCTCAAATCCTTTCCTGTCTCTTTGGAAGTGTTTTCTCCATTCTTCCAAAGAAGATGCAGACAGAACAGAAGCAGAATTGATTATTTTATAATCTATCAGCAAGTTATTATCTCAATTGTGTATTATCTTATTTATTATTTCTTATTGTTAATTATCTCAATTTTTGCCTAATGAGAAAGTATGGTGTTGTTGAATATTTTTCAAATAATATACCTTATTTTAGTAAGTTAGAGAAATCCTAATCAAAGCCTACAAATTCTATATCTTGGATATAATTACTTCCTTTGGAAGTTTTCTGCAGTGAAAAATAACATGTTATAGTTGGCCTTCAAGTGGTCTACTTTTCAACTACCTTAACTAAATCAGATCTTTGCATTTCATTGCTATAATTACCTTATATATCAATATTCTGTTCTGATGTATTTGCCATCTCTGTTTACTTATTTTCATATAATACAATGTTAGCTTCAAGGAAGTTGACTTCAAAACAGCTATCACAACTTCAGAGAAAATATGTATTAAACACTTTTAATGGTGTAGTTGTTGAGATTAAATAGTAGACAAAGGACAGAGGCAAAGGAGAACCATATTAAAAGCCACAGTGAAAAAGATAAGTAAATGCAAACTTGGTCTCTTGAGAATTCTCTAAGACTTGAAGCTGCTTGTTGGTAATCCCAAGTGGATAATGAACAGAAGCAGGGCAAGGAAGGTAGTACTAGGAAGGAACGTGGTTTTGTAATACTGATCTGTTATTTGCTTAGCATCAGATTTAACC
Organism: Puma concolor; assembly: GCF_028749965.1. Taxonomy (NCBI): domain Eukaryota; kingdom Metazoa; phylum Chordata; class Mammalia; order Carnivora; family Felidae; genus Puma; species Puma concolor. The sequence continues at coordinate 78,171,742 of NC_141672.1, forward strand.
CACAAATATATGAAATGGAGTTGTTGATTTACTACCTGTGCACCTCATAGCTTTCCTTCATTAGTAAGGACAACTGACAGAAGAAATATCTGTCAAAATTACAGATAAACTATTTCCTAATAGGACTAGCTCTAAATCATTTTAATGTTGAGACAAACCCTTCAGTATTGTGGTCTACTTTTCTTGCTGTTGATAATAATCTATTAATGTTTCTCTCTGTAGGTACTTCTCTTGTAGCCTGAGACCATGGATCAAGGAAATTATTCTAGGGTGGCTGAGTTTGTGTTGCTGGGACTCTGTAGTTCATGGAAGCTCCAGTATTTCTTCTTCGTGTTGTTTAACTTCTTGTACATTGCCATTGTACTCGGCAACCTCCTCATTGTCCTCACTGTGATTTCTGAACCTGCCCTGCACACACCCATGTACATCATGCTTGGTAACCTTTCTGTTCTTGATATATTTCTAGCCACTTATGCAACCCCCAAGATGATTCATGACTTCCTTTATGAATCTAAGACTATCTCCTTTGAGGGCTGCATGGCCCAGATATTCTTGCTCCATGTCTTTGCTGGTGGTGAGATGGTGCTTCTTGTAGCCATGGCTTATGACAGGTATGTAGCCATATGCAAACCTCTCCATTATACAACCATCATGAACTTGTACAAGTGTACAGGCCTGGTGGTAGGCTCTTGGGTCATTGGGATCATGCACTCCCTGAGCCAGTTAGCTTTCACTATAAACTTACCTTTCTGTGGCCCAAACATAGTGGACAGTTATTACTGTGACCTTACCGTGGTCATTAAACTTGCTTGCACAGACACTTATGTTCCTGAACTGTTGATGCTTTTGGACAGTGGTCTCATGGGGGTGACTTCATTCTTACTCTTGCTGATCTCTTACACAGTCATCCTAATCACTGTACAACATCATTCCTCAGTGGGCAGGGCCAAGGCCTGCAGTATTCTGACTGCCCACGTCACTGTAGTGACCCTGTTTTTCGGGCCCTGTATCTTCATCTATGCCTGGCCTTTCAGCAACTTCCCGGTGGATAAAGTCCTTTCTGTGTTCTCTACGGTCTTCACACCTATATTGAACCCCATTATCTACACATTGAGAAACAAAGAGGTGAAATCAGCAATGCACAAGCTGAAGACCAGGTATGTGAGTTACAGGCTGCTTTTCCACCTGTCTCTCACAAGACTAGATTTGCTGAATTGAGCAGACAAGAAGAAACTTGAGAAAACATTGACTTATTTTTCTCTTGTTGTTACCATTGTTTTAAAAGTTACCTTATTTGTTTGAAATGATAAATGTAATGTATGTTCTTTGTTATATAGTTATAGTAAAGAAATCCCACATGATTATGCAGTTTCTAATCTAATAAATTGCCTATATATGCTACCTAAAATCAGTGACAGGATGTTTCACAAATTATTATGTAATTTAAATTTTATGAAAATAATTTCATAAAAATTTCAGTGGATATCCATATTGGATAAACAAAACAATGTTGTTTCTTTTTAAAAATGTTGATTTATTACTGAGAGAGAGGGAGAGAGAGAGAAAAAGGGAAAGAGAGAGAGAGGGAGGCAGAAAATCCCAGGCAGGCTCCACACTGTCAGCATGGGGCCTGAAGTGGAGCTTGAACTTACGAACAGTGAGATCATAACCTGAGCCGAAATCAAGAGTTGGATGCTTAACTGACTGAGCCACCCAGGTGCCCAAAAAATGCTGTTTCTTTTATGGTCTAAAATATTCCAAGTAATCTCTAATTTAGTTCCAGTAGTAAAAACAATCCTATGAGTATTCCTGTTTTCACACATTTAACATAAAAAAGTTCGTGCAATCCATCAAAAAAAATCCATTTAGCATTAAAAAATAATTTCACAAAAATTCAAGGTGATACTCTTTTTTAATTTTTAGTTATTTTGAGAGAGAGAGAGAGAGAGAGAGAGAGAGAGAGAGAGCAGGGGAGGGGCAGAGAGAGAGAGAGAGACAGACAGAGAGTCTCAAGCAGCTCTACACTGCCAGTGCCAAGCCTGACACAGGGCTCAAACTCATGAATCATGAGATCATGACCTGAGCCAAGATTAAGGGCAGGATACTCTTAGCAATCTACACATTCAATGCAATTCTAATCAAAATTGCACCAGCATTCTTCTCAAAGCTAGAACAAGCAATCCTAAAATTTGTATGGACCCACAAAAGGCCCCAAATAGCCAAAGTAATATTGAAGAAGACCACCAAAGCGGGAGGCATCACAATCCCAGACTTTAGCCTCTACTACAAAGCTGTAATCATCAAGAGAGCATGGTATTGGCACAAAAACAGACACAAAGACCAATGGAATAGAATAGAGAACCCAGAAATGGACCCACAAACGTATGGCCAACTAATCTTTGACAAAGCAGGAAACAATATCCAATGGAAAAAAGATAGTCTCTTTAACAAATGGTGCTTTAACAGACAGCAACATGCAGAAGAATGAAACTAGACCACTTATACCAGTCACAAAAATAAACTCAAAATGGATAAAGGACCTGAATGTGAGACAGGAAACCATCAAAACCCTAGAGGAGAAAGCAGGAAAAAACCTCTCTGACCTCAGCTGCAGCAATTTCTTACTTGACACAGCTCCAAAGTCAAGGGAATTAAAAGCAAAAAATGAACTATTGGGACCTCATGAAGATAAAAAGCTTCTGTACTGCAAAGGAAACAATCAACAAAACTAAAAGGCAACTGACTGAATGGGAAAAGATATTTGCAAATGACATTTCGAACAAAGGGCTAGTATCCAAAATGTATAAAGAACTCACCAAACTCCACACCTGAAAAACAAATAATCCAGTGAAGAAATGGGCAGAAGACATGAATAGACCCTTTTCTAAAGAAGAAATCCAGATGGCCAACAGGCACATGAAAAGATGCTCAACGTCATTCCTCATCAGGGAAATACAAATCAAAACCACACTGAGATACCACCTCATGCCAGTCAGAGTGACTAAATGAACAAATCAGGAGACTATAGATGCTGGATAGGATGTGGAGAAATGGGAGCCCTCTTGCACTGTTGGTGGGAATGCAAACTTGTGCAGCCGCTCTGGAAAACAGTGTGGAGGTTCCTCAAAAAATTAAAAATAGATCTACCCTATGACCCAGCAATAACACTGCTAGGAATTTACCCAAGGGATACAAGAGTGCTGATGCATAGGGCCACTTGTACCCCAATGTTTATAGCAGCACTCTCAACAATAGCCAAATTATGGAAAGATCCTAAATGTCCATCAACTGATGAATGGATAAAGCAATTGTGGTTTATAGACACAATGGAGTACTACGTGGCAATGCGAAAGAATGAAATATGGCCCTTTGTAGCAACATGGATGGAACTGGAGAGTATTATGCTAAACGAAATAAGTCAGGCAGAGAAAGACAGATACCATATGGTTTCACTCATATGTGGATCCTGAGAAACTTAACAGAAGACCAGTGGGGAGGGGTAGGGGGAAAAAGTTACAGGGAGGGAAGGAGGCAAAACATAAGAGACTCTTAAATACTGAGAACAAACTGAGGGTTGATGGGGTGTTGGGGAGAGGGGAAAGTCGGCGATGGGCATTGAGGAGGGCACCTTTTGGGATGAGCACTGGGTGTTGTATGAAACCAATTTGACAATAAATTTTATATATAATTTATATATATATAAATATATATATCTATATAATTTATATATATATAAATATATATATCAATATATTTTATATATAAATTTTTTATATACTCTTTTATAAAAGAGTAGGATACTTAACTGACTGAGACATCCAGGTGCCCCTCAAGGTAATACTTTTAAAATTCACCTTCATCTTTTCTGCCCCTCATACAGAACTTAAGAGTCTTCACACACATTTTTGTACAGCTTTATAAAATCACTTGATGTTGGTCTGGTACCATTTATTCTTCTTACCATTTTATTTGTAAAATTGTGTTGACATCAAAATATGGGAGCACATGAAGCTTTAGACATCTGACAATAAGACCTTGTGAAAACAGAACGAGACTCCCATCATACATGCTCTGTATCAGGTATTTTTGGGGCACACCAGTCTAAAGGGAAGGCAGGAAATGCAAATGTAGTTACTTTGGAGATCACTAAACATTATGAACTGGAAACATATTTTGTTGCCCCAGTGTCATGTACCACCCCAACTTCCTCCAAGATGGTCTCACTCTAGAATGGTAGCCTCAACTGATAAAAAAAAAAAAAAATACAGTCTAACATTTACTCTGGGGAGGTATACTACTCATGCTATGCAATCACTGGGACTGTGAGTGTAACTTGTCCCAAGAACTTCATCGTGGGACACTGTCACTGTCATCTTAGATTTTTAGGTTGTACCGTACTGTTGCTTCTTTCTTGGTATTATCATTATAATCAAAGATTACCCAGACAGCAATGACTGCTACGGATATGCCACATGCAGTATCTTTTCTGTCATACTGTGAAACTGTATTAACTCTATAACTCCATAGTAAGGAAAAGTTATTGGAGTTGCCTGTGTTCTTCCTGTTTAAAATTTTTATTTAAAACATTTTTTATTATTTATTTTTTGAGAGATAGAGCATGAGCAGGGGAGGGGCAAAGAGAGAGGGGAACACAGAATCCAAAGCAGGCTCCAGGCTCTGAGCTGTCAGCACAGAGTCCAACATGGGGCTTGAACTCACAAGCTGTGAGATAATGAGCTGAGCCAGAGTCAGATCCTTAACTGACTGAGCCACCCAGGCAACCCCTGTGTTCTTCCTTAAAATCACATATTATCCTTGGTTCTACTTGAGGCTTTATGCCAATTATTCTGCTCATTTCACAATACAAGGGTTTATTTTGTAAACACCCAAATCAGGATCATCCATACCACTGCATGCTTCAAGGAAAGTAGCAGGAAACAACACGCATTATAAACTGAGCCCTTCTGTTCAAAAAGTACAGGGCAGACTATGAGATTATTCTATGAATCTTCGGAAAATTATTAAAGTTTGCCATGAACCCATCACAGGAACTTAAATCAGATGCACTGAACATATATTCCAATGAATGTGTATTCCTCTGGTTTTGGAAAAACCTTAAATCCTGGACTAGGATGCTGGGCATGACATTTTGGAACTCTGTCATTTAGAGTATGAAGTATAGCTCACACTGTGAATAAGAAAAGTACAGTTGAGCTGATCAGGAGCAGATGGGAGTTTATCAGCACAGATGGAGGTGGCCAAGGGGATAAAGGCAGCAGGAACACTGAGCCAGGTCCCCACCCAGGCTACACAGCCAGGTAACAGCAACAGAGACAGGTGACAACTGGCCTAAAACACCTCATTTCTGCAGCAACACTGGAGTCAACTGTGGTCACTCAGGTTTAATATTGTAAGTATACTGGTGTATTCCATACCTTATATCATAAACATTTTCCCAGATATTTAAAAGTCCTAATGTATCTGAAAAGGGATTAATATCCAAAATATATAAAGAAGTTATACAACTCAGCACCAAAGATCCCCCAAACAATCTGAAAAATGGGAAGAGGTCCTTAATAGGCATTTTTCCAAAGAAGATATACAGATGACCAATAGATACATGAAAAGATGCTTGATATCACTAATCTTCAGGCAAATGCAAATCAAAACCACAATGAGAAATCATCTTACATCTGTAAGAATGGCTAGCATCAAAAGGAAAGAAATAAAAAGTGTTGGTGAGGATGTGGAAAAAAAGGAACCCTGGTGCACTGTTGGTGGGAATGTAAGTTAATATACTGTGAAAAACAGTATTAAGGTTCCTCAAAAACATAAAAAATAGAAATACTATATTATCCAATAATTCTGCTACTAGCTATTCACCTAAAGAAAACAAAACCACTAATTTGAAAAAATATGTGCACCCCTATGTTAAATGCAGCATTATTTAAAATAGTCAAGATAAGGAAGCAACCAAAGTGCTCATTGATAGATGAATAAAGAAGATACGGTATATACACAATGGAATATTATTCAGCCATAAAAAGATGAGATTTTTGCCATTTGTGACAACACGGATAGACCTAGAGAGTATAATATTAAGTAAATAAGTGAGAGAAAGATGAACAACATACAATTTCACTTCTATGTGGAATATAAAAAACAAATGAATAAGGAAACAAAGTGTATGATCAACCTATAAATACAAAAACAATCTCATGGTTGCCATAGGGAAAAGATGGAGGCATGAGCAAAATGGGTAAGGGGAAGTGAGAGATAAAGGCTTACAGTTATAGAACAGATAAGTCACAGGAATAAAAGGTACAGCATAGGGAATACAGTCAATGATATTGAAATAGTGTTGCATGGTAAAAATGGTAGTTATGCTTGTGGCGAGCATAGCATAACCTCAGAGTTGTTACAAAATTGTAATGGGATTCCTAATTTAAATAACTTTCTGCTGTTGTATTTTGAGGTCCCCCTATTGTTTTGTTACACACCAACACTCCAATAAACATATTTTACATAAATAAATAAGTAAATTAATTAATTTTGGAAACAAATTGTCAATATACCTCATATACTTCGCACAATATCATAGTGTGGCTCAGTTTGGATTGCATAATTATTTGAAACTATTCGTGAATTTTGTTTATATAATATTCAGTTTCTCCACTCTGGAATATGACAATCTATTTATTGAGGTCTGATTTTCTCTTACAGAAAAGTATTTAATTTTCTATACATGTACTTCTACAATATAATGTCCTCATTTACTAAATTATTTACTCATTCAATTATGATAAGTAAACTAAAGGAGATGAGAAAATAAGAATTTAACCATAATGGAAAAAAAACCATTAATTGTTCATTATTTTATTTTACATCTATTAATTTGAAAGTATATTCAATGGATTCTGTGTATCAAACACAAGTTAGGATCATGACTTATATTGCAAATGCCCAAAGGAGCACTCAGAATTATATTTTCCTCATCAACTTTTTCCCAGAGATGTAAGATTTTAATTCAAATTATACATGTTAAATACCTACTTATTACTTTAGGTCACTGACAATGATAAATTTTAAATTAATTAAAATTCCCATATAGAAGAACCAGTCTTAGAGTACCTTCCCAGAATAAATTTTAAAATTTATAATCATTGATTAGGTCATTACATATTTGGGCAGGTGTTTAAGATTTTCTTTTGTCTTTCTTTAGGCTAACATAATTTGATAGTTCCTTCATATACATGATTTTTTTCAGCATCTCCATAACTTTCATTGTCTTCTGCATTTGTTACAAAACAAAAACAACACAGATGATTTTTTTAATTCATTGTTTTCTTTCATGGGCTTCAAGGTTTCAACTATTTTTTCCCTCATTTTTATGTAATCAATTTTGCTTTCCTTCTTGAACTTTTTCACCATTTACAGTTAATTTTTTAAATAAAAAGAAACAGCAAAAAAGAAAAACCTTTTGTTATCAATTCTTCTCTAGCTCTTGATCCACTTCTCAACTTTGTCCTTGTCCATAAACAAAATATTTATGGGGAAACCTCTGAAGACTTGTTCATGCTACCTCCAATAGTTCTCTTCTTTTTCTCTCTTGCGCCCACTTCAGTAAGGCTTTTATCTCCATATTCCACTAAAACTGCTTCTTTCAAGGTTACTAGTGACTTCTCTATTGCTATATCCAGAGATCAATTCCCAATCCTCATCCTAATTGATCTATCACAGTTGTACAATATTTGATACAGCTGCTCACACTCTCCCTGTTGAAACACTCTTCATTTAGCCTTTAGAACACTGGCTTCCTTTATATATTTTTGGAGGTGCTTTCTGAATCTCTTTTGGATCCCTCCTCCTTTCTCTGACCTCTTAGATTACCCCAGAGCTCATTCCTTGAGAGTCTTTACCATGAGTCTTTCTCCACCGTTGATCTCATTTAACTGCAACGCTTTAAAAAATATATGGTGATGAGACATAGCTTTATATTTTTAACTGGACCTCTCCTTCAATTTCCAGACTTCATTATCCATCCTCACTTGGATATCCTCTGTCCCAGATTTAACCAGTCTAAAACTGGACTCCCCCAAAACCCTCAAATACCTGTTCCTTCAAGTAAATGGAGAAATCAATTTCAGTTAATGTAATCTTCATCTTTCCAACTGATCAGTCCAAGGGCTTTGGAATTATCCTCCATACTGTCTCTTACATCTCTTGTTATAGATCAGCAAATTCTACTGAGTCTATTTTCAAAGTATTCTCAGAATCTGACCACTTCTCACAACCTCTAACCTTTACTGCTACCACCGGATCCAAATCATCATCATTTGTTTAGATTATTACAAGTACTTACTCCTAGTAAATTTCTATGTTTCCACACTTTTCAATCTACTCTAATATGGCAGTTAAAGTAATCCTAATAAGATCTGTCATATTGTTTCACTTTTCTGCTCAGAACCTTCCAAAGGTTTCATCTGTTTCATGCATATTGAAACTATAGTTGTTACAGTTGTTACAGTGTTACAGTTGTTATAGTTGTTACAGTGACCCGTAAGCCCCAATATGTCTGGTTCTTCTAATTTGACTCAAACATTTCTCATCTTTGTTCACCCTGCTTTAGTCAACCTGTTCTTGTTAATGTTTCTAGAAAATTCCAGGCACCTACCTCAGGCTCTTTGCATTTGATATCCCTCCTGGAAGAAATGCTCTTCCTTTTGATATCTGTATGTCTTACTTCTTCACTTCCTTCAGGTCTTTTCTTAAACGAATCCTTTCAGTGAAGTCTTCTCTAACAACTACATCTACAACTGCAACACCTTCAACAGTATCTATCACGCTTCCTTGCTTTATATTTTGCTCCATAGCATTTACTACCATCTGACAAGGTATATTGTATACTTATTTATTTTGTTCACTGTCTGCTTCTCCCAACTACCTGATAAAAGCTTCATTGAGGGCAGGCGTTTTGTTTTATTCACTGCTATATCCATCAAGCTTGGAAAATTTCCTGGTACATGGTAGGCATTCAGTAAATATTGTTTAATCAATAGGCTTTACTGCTATTAAGGCCAAAAAACACTCTCTGTATAAACATAGTGAAAGTAAAAGCTATGTTTTTACTCACATTCCACAGAAAGGTTCTAAATAAAAACGCTAATTTATTTCCCAAACGTATAGAAAAGTTCTAAGCAAAAATGTCCCCTCCTCAAAGTGATTTATAAGCAGCTACTGAGTATCTAAAAGTCTACAAAATATTCCTACTGCAAGGGGCACCCTTTTTCCAATACTGTTACTGGTTGAACTAATTTGTCCACTGTGGTGGAAAGGGTTGGACTTTCAGTTAGGAGACATAGTTTTTACCCTCAGATCTGTTCTACAGTTCAACTTCCTTGAATTTCATTTCCTCATGTGCAGAAGGTACCTACTTAATTTTTTTCTCAGCCAAAATAAAAATAAGCACTGACAAACTTTTTGTTAAAATGTGAAACTATAGGAGTTTACTATGTCAACAGATAATTGTAAACCTGGTCTTACAAAGGTAGATTAGAGGGAGATCTGGAACCTTCACTTCCCTTTAGGAATACGTAGGGCCACTTGCACAATACCTCCAGGGTTCCATGAATCAAAGTTTGAAATGCCCTGGACTAGAGATCCCTCTGGTACTTCCTGGTTTTTTTTTTTTTATATTCTGATTTCTTTCCCTCTTGATACTTGCTTGCAGACAATTAAGTCTGAATATCCAATCCCCCAAATTTTTATTTCCTTTGTCCTTCTTCGCCTATACCCATTCTCAACTTCAGTAGGCATACAAGAGAGTTTTGAAGTACTCACCTCTAGCGTTTTATATGCTTTAGTTAATTCTCCAACCCCTGCCAGATACATATTCCTAAAGCATATTCCCCTGCACTGAAAAGGTGAGTAGCATTCCATTTTCCAACAGTTACAAAATCCTAAGAACTGTATTTAAGATACTCTAAAATATGGTCCAATAAAACTCTGACATATGCTATACTCTAGCCAATCTAGAGCATCTGTTCTTGGATTACTTATAATTTTCTTTGCTCATGCCTTTATGTTTGTCTGTATGTGTCATGGAATCTTCCATCACCATCTCTGCCTTTCACAACATTTATGTCTCATTTAAGGTCCTTTGCAAATATACATTTTTGTCTTCTTCTGTCTCTTTTGTATTTACCTCATCCTTTTCCTCCAGCCTCTTTTCCTTATTTTCACTTTTATCTTTTCTGAACTTTCCAACAAAATATAATCTCTCCTGATGTTCCGCATATTATAAAGTGTATATATGCATTATACATATATATTTATAAACATACTATATATTATAAATATGTGTATACACATATACATATATTTAAAACATTATAAATGTATATTGTACATATATTTATAAATATATTTTAAATGTGGGGTGCCTGGGTGGCTCAGTCGGTTGAGCGCCTGACTTCGGCTCAGGTCATGATCTCACAGCTTTGTGAGTTCGAGCCCCACATCGGGCTCTGTGCTGACGGCTCGGAGCCTGGAGCCTGCTTTGGATTCTGTGTCTCCCTCTCTCTCTGCCCCTAACCCACTGGCATTCTGCCTCTGTCTCTCTCAAAAATAAACAAACATTTAAAAAAAATCAAAAAAATTTTTAAATTTATGCATGTACATATATACATATATTTATAATACATATGGTCTTCTATTTGAATTTTATGTTACATTGTTTATTTTAATTGCCCTTCACATTTGCAAGCTACTTACAGATAAGCGCTTTGTCTTACGTTTTGAAATCTTATTTGCAGTTTTGCATGTAGTATTCAATTTTTATAAATTTCTGAATTAAATTTAATTGGGGAATACAGACAAAAGTGACATATTCTATTTGGCCTAAGTGATTTATAGTTTTGCAATATTGTAATATTTTGCTATACCTATCTTTACAGTATTAGAATGAGGCCTAAAACAATAGGTATTCCACAAAAGTGCTAATATTAGTGATTGGGACAGAATTGAACCTGCAGAGAGAATGAGTTACTTTATAAGAACAGTCTAATTAAAACACTCAGAACCTTGCCTTTGGATATATTTTCACAGAAAATGAATGCTATATCAGTTATAGTAAGGCATTAAAGTAACTAATGTGTAGATAGATTGGGAACATGATTTTTCAGTAATGTGAATCCCTAGATAGAAATAATATTTACTGGTCTCTAATATAAAAGTGCTTGTTAACAATGGTCCCAGTGGGACAAAATTATGCATCATTGAGAAATACATGGTCACCCTTACTTCCTTTTAAATAAAATGTGTAAAGCACAAGGATTATTGCAAGCCATATGAAAAGAACATTTCTCATATCGTCGTGACACCTCAGGTTATACATGTGACACTTCTGAAATAAAACAGTAAACAAATTCCAACCTCTCTTAGTGAATCTGTATGGCAACTGAATGTTGATTCATGTAAGTTTTAATACTTCTGCCACTTCAAATAGGTCTCTGTAAATGAACTATTTTAGTATAATACTTTAATTATAGGAATGAGATTGACTTTGTATATGCATGTTTGAGCTCCCTCTTAATGTTCTGATTGAGTTCATTTTTCCTCATGGAACTAAACTTCAGACCCTCTTCTGCACACTCAGCGACTGTTATCTTTAAGCTTACTTCTGATTATATGGCACCTAGTGTAGTGACACAGTTAATGGTCAATATATTTGCTTAAATTCACTTGCTTCTTTACACATATAGACACACATATAGTTTTTAAGTTGTTGCACTGATTTCCATGCAAATAGTTATGCCAACATACCATTATTAGAATGCTTAGCATACGATTTTTACAATGAAAATTTTGGCCTTGTTACTTGCTTCCCATATTATTTAACTTGAGATTTGGTAATATAATGATAGAATATACTTGAAGGGTTATTGTGTGCATTCTAGATTTTATATGTACATATAATATGTATATATATGCATTTTTTGCTGAAGATTGTATATGTGTGCATAATCTAGTAGGATATATATATATGTATATATATATACTTTATACTTCTGTATATGTCTATATTTCTGCCTACATTCTTATAGAATTCTTAGCACATAATAAGCACACAAGAAATGGAAGCTAATTATCTCATCCAAAAATTATAGGGTACATATAATAATCCAAGTTTATTCTGTATTTAATAACTTCTAGATTTTTTTTAGACCTTGTGCTTTGGAAATGACTGAATCAAGTATTATACATACATATATGTGTACATACACACACAACACATCATTTCTAAGTAACTGGATGAAACCAAAAAAGGTTTTCGAAGTGGAAAAATCAGTGAAATAAAAAAAAATGATTATATTTAGTTATTTCAGTTATTTTAATGGCATCATTGGTTCTTCTAATTAAAAACTATTGATGGGCAATTTATAAACACTGTGTGCACTGAACCATTCTTAGTTTAATGTGAACTACAATGATTACTTCAGTCTCTATTATTTTACGGATCTTATAGTATTTGTGTACTGGCTTTGGTGACTCAGCTAGTGAGTAAAGTGTCCGTAATATAGTGCTCAGAAAGAGTAACATACATAAAAATCTCTAGCTCACTTTCATTAGGAAAAGTTGGAGAGCCCATTTTCTTTATTATATGTGACTTGTAGTTTGTCTCTTTTGGAGTTGTTTTCACTTCAAAGATTTTTTTTTTTAATGTTTATTTTTGAGAGAGAGAGAGCACAAGCAGGGGAGGGCAGGGGGGGGCGGGGAGAGGGACACACAGATTTATAAGCAGGCTCCAGGCTCTGAGCTGTCAGCACAGAGCCTGACACAGGGCTCGAACTCAGGAACCATGAGATCCTGACCTGAGTCTAAGTCAGACACTTAACTGACTGAGCCACCCAGGCACCCCTGTTTGTTCTTTTACCTTTAATCTACATTATAATAATTTTGGGGTGGAAGGGCACATGCTTTTTTAAGTTTATAGGGTACATAATTAATGGAATTACTCAAAAGTAAATAGTTAAAGGCAGAGATTTGGATTAATATTTGGTCTGGTTGCTAGTTATACAGTCTGAGCACTGTGTGTCTTGCAAATTACAGGACTGAGTGATCCAAGAATTCTATTTATATGAAAACATGCCTGTATTCCTTATCATTTATAAAATTTCACCTGAATTAATAACATATAATAATTTTTCTGGTGTTTAAAGCTCTCTATATTAGATGGATTCTTATGGAATCATTTATAGGCCTACAGGGTCTTAGAGTATCCCCAGATCAACAAAATCTCTGGGATTTTCATATTTCTGTGGAAAATATTTATAGTAAGCCTTGGCTTATTTTAAGAGATTAAGGTTAGGAGTAGTATATTTCCAATTGCAAGGAATATGCAAAAGAGATTAGCTTATTTATAAGGCTCCTTACCCTGGTATTAGGAAAACTGACAAGCTAGATGAGACAGAAATTTCAAGTTGAGAAGCATGCTGAGAAAACCCATTCCTTACCTTCCTTCAACTCTTTATTGATAGCTGTAATTTATAGGGCAGAATTTAATTTTCTTTAATATAAGGCTTTGATTTCCACAAAAATGCCATCCTTTACAACCACCCCACCCAACACTGGCACTCCCCTTTCCAATAATAGGCAGCATTGGAAGATGAAACCTTTCAAACTTTAACTCCTAACTACTTAAATATGCTTTTGCTTAATGTTTAAATGTTTTGTTTAAATACTGAATTAAGTAATATGCCTTTTAATAAATTTTAAAAATAATGAATCTAATTGATTATATAAAAACTTTTTTTTAAGTTTTGTTTTTGAAGAGAGAGAGCACACGTGTGTGTGCAAAGGGGAGGGAGGGAGGGAGGGAGGGAGGGAGGGAGGGAGGGAGGGAGGGGGGGGAGCCCCAAGTAGGTCCCCCTCAGTGCAGAGCCCTGATGGGATGCTCCATCTATGAACTCTGAGATCATGACCTGAGCCAAAATCATGATACACACACACACACACACACACACACACATACACACACACACACACACACACACGCACACACAAATGACCAATTCAATAAAGAATGAGGTGAAAAATAAATATTCTTACAGATCATTTTAGTGGTATAAATTTTGGTACAATAAGTCAAAAATTTCTGAGCTCCTAAACAAATAGTTATGTATAATTGTAAGTTTAGCTAAATAAAAGCAAGGTTATTACACGTTAATAACAGGGAAAATTGAAAAATTCCATAAAATAAAAATACCACAAGTACATTAAAAAACTGGTATAAAAGTACTGTATTGACATGGGGAAATATTTATGACATATTGTTAGTGGTAGGTTATAAAAGAATATGTACTGTATATATAGGGATAATAAATATTAATATTTAGTTTTTGAGAGAGACAGAGCACAAGCAGGAGAGGGGCAGAAAGAGAGAGGGAGACACAGAATCCGAAGCAGGCTCCAGGCTCTGAGCTGTCAGCACGAAGCCCACTGGGTGGGGCTCAAAGGCACAAACCATGAGATCAGGACCTGAGCCAGTTAGACCCTTAACTGACTGAGCCACCCAGGTGCCCCTAGGGATATATATTTAAATTAATGGTTATTATCTCTATGTGTTCTCATTAAAGATAATTTTATTTCATCTTATTACTTGATTTTCCTAAATTAAAAAACTGAAACTTGTAAATTAAAAAGAGCTTTGCTGTTTTTTCAGATTAAAAAGATTATATGCTTATTGAAGGAAAGAAAAACTCAGCAAATAAATAAATGGATAAAGAATAAAAACTATTATACTCTCTTACCCAGAGATAACCACTTTTAATACTTTACAGTAGGTCTTTAAAAGTTTTTATATATATATGACAGTAACAAGAGATGTCCATACAGGTGATTTTTGCAAATGAGTTTCAGACCCCTATAGTACTTTTCCTTAATTCCAGAAAAAGAAACAGAAGTTTAGACATTTATCTCATCTACTGCAGGTTTCACTAGGTGTGTGGACAAAGGAACATGATGACCTTGCATTTTTAAGATAAAGTTTAAATTAAAAATTTTTTTTTCTATTATTTATTTATTTTTGAGACAGAGAGAGACAGAGCATGAACAGGGAGGGTCAGAGAGAGACGGAGACACAGAATCCGAAGCAGGCTCCAGGCTCCAAGCTGTCAGCACAAAGCCCGAAGCGGGGCTGGAACTTCTGGATCGTTAGATCATGACCTGAGCCAAAGTCGGCCACTTAACTGACTGAGCCACCCAGGCACCCCACTTAAGATAAAGTTTAAATTAAAAAAAAAAAAGATGGAGTAGTAAGAAGGAGAGAGACCACTGGGTTGACAAAGGTTAAGTAGAGACAGACAAACTAAAGACAGACTCTATCATTTTGATTATTTTGCCTAAGGTGAGAAAGCTTCTTTGTGCCCTACAAAGGCTTCCTGGCTTCTCTTCCAGAAATGGAGTGCCACGTGTAATGAGTTAATGGTCTACAATTCACAAGATAGGCTTTTGAGAAATTTCACTCCAGAAAAAGAGCCACCTACTTTTCTTAATTAGTAGAACCTAAACTAGGGTGTACATTCCCAAGCAAGTAAGCTGCTTGAGTATAAGAAAACAACATTTAGAGTTCTCTACATTTATGAAATATTCTTTAACTTCAATTATAGTTTATAATGTATATATTATTGTGGTGATATGTACATATAATTTACAGGTAATATACATGGTCATAACTATTGCTGTTAGAGGAGTTCAGCGAAAAACTCAGGGCTGCTACCTATCTAAAGGTAAGTTTTCTTATGTTGTGGCATTCAGTTATTCTTCAATATGCATCCTGTTTAGTTTCTTCAGAGTCATCTTTAGTAAATTAATTTTAATACTTAAATAAAACTTCATAAGTTATCAACATAGAGCTATTTTTCAAAGAAAAGAATCAGAGCCTCTAAAAGAGAATTTTTTTTTTTTTTTTTTAGTTTCCTACAAACTATACAGGGATAATTAGCATGTAGAAGAAAATAAAAGCAATTCTCTTTTGGCTGATATGAAACCAAAAATTTTAGTTTTTGTATATTTGGATCAACAAATATTATTGAACATCATCTATGAGTGAGGGACTGTAGAAAAAGATCAAAGAATGAATAAAATAGAATTTCTTTGAGAATCATAACACCTGTTTACATAAATTGTTAGAGAAGATATAGATTGATAATATCAGTAAACATGGGAATTTTTTTGTACTTAATGCTGACTGAAGATCACATGTTAAAGTCACAGAAATTCAGGGTCACTGGGTAGAAAAGAGCCATTATGCATTTACACAGAATCTAAATTAGAAACTAATTAAAAAAATAAAAATATATTATTAAGTCAAATAGTAACATGCTTAAATGTAAATAAACACCATTAAAATGCATGAAGGAGCTATTGTCTTAAGTAGGATGAATACATACTTAATAATTTAGGTACTATGTTAATTTATTCCTGCAAATATTTTCATCATTGATGGAACAAAGGCATAGTACCTAACATCTATTGATGTTATGGGCCATGTGCTGTCCTGAATATTTCATCTATTCTAACGCTCTTAATAATGACAATAGTCCTTTGAGGCATATACTATTATTTCTCCCAACTTACAGAAGGAAAAACTGAAGCACGCAAAGTTTAATTAACTTCCCCAAGGTCACACTGCTAGGAATTATAGGAAATACCATTTGAAACCTGTCAGTGTGACTCAGACCTTAAGTTTCCTATTTATCAAGAGATTTATTTATTTATTTTTTATTTAGCACATATTTATTTTTTCAAAAATACAAATTGGAGGAAGAAACCAGAAATAAGTAAAGTTGATTACTTATACGGAGTGATTTAAAATGAGATGGAAGTTATGGAAGGGATGACACTATTATCAGTATGCCGTTAGTTGTGGAAGTGATATGTAAACTTATGTTTTAATTTTTTTAATGTTTATTTTTTTGAGAGAGAGAGAGAGGGGGAGGGGCAGATAAAGGGAGAGACAGCATCCCAAGCAAGCTCCATGCTGTCAGTACAGAGCCAGACACGGTGTTCAATATCACAAACTGTGAGTTCATGACCTGAGCTGAAATCAAGAGCCATATGCTCAACTGACTGAGCCCCCCAGGCACCTAAAGTTGATTTTAAAACATGACTATCATGCTGGGATTCAGAGATGAAAGCCACGGTTACAGAGTCATTACAAAATGACTGCATGCAACATTTATTTGTGTGCTTATAAGGATCTAAATACATAACTATGCTGAGGGGAATGGGATAGCAGGCTTGACTTTGCTCATTCACTGCCACAATACTATGATGTTTTTTTTCCATTTCACTTTACAGGAATGTTTCTGATCCCATCTCAAAAATTTGAAATCATGGACCAAGGAAATAAATCAGGAGTGACTGAATTTATATTGCATAGTCTTTCAGGTTCTCGAGAGCTACAACTTTTCTATTTTGCATTTTTTACACTTTTCTATTTATCCATTGTGCTGGGGAACCTCCTCATTGTGCTCACAGTCATCTCTGAACCTGCACTACACACACCCATGTACTTTCTGCTCAGTAACCTCTCCTTCATTGATGTGTGTCTATCCACATTTGCCACCCCCAAAATGATTATTGACTTCCTTATGGAGCACAAGACCATCTCTTTTGAGGGATGCATGACCCAAATATTTTTTCTGCATGTTTTTGCTGGTGGTGAAATGATGCTCCTTGTTGCCATGGCCTATGATAGATATGTAGCCATATGTCGACCCCTGTACTATGCGTCCATCATGAGTGCACGCAAGTGCACAATCCTTGTGGTGGGCTCCTGGCTTACTGGGGTTCTGCACTCAATAAGTCAGTTGGCCTTCACAGTAAACCTTCCATTCTGTGGCCCCAATAAAGTGGACAGTTTTTTCTGTGACCTTCCCCTGGTTATCAAACTTGCCTGCACCAATACCTTTACTTTTGAGGTACTGATGCTTTCAGACAGTGGTCTAATGGCCATGACCTCCTTTGTGCTCTTGCTGATCTCCTACACAGTCATCCTGGCTAGTGTGAGACGGCGCTCCTCAGCACGCATGGCCAAGGCGAGGGCCACCCTGACTGCCCACATCACTGTGGTGACCCTCTTCTTTGGTCCCTGCATCTTCATTTATGCCTGGCCTTTTAGCAGTCTCCCAGTGGATAAGGTTCTCTCCATATTTTATACTGTTTTCACCCCTCTTTTAAACCCGATGATTTACACCTTAAGAAATAAGGAGGTAATATCAGCAATGCAAAAACTAAGGACTCGACATGTGCATTTCTGAAAGTCTCCCAGATAATCCTTATGATAAATAAATAGCCTATAATAAAAGCCAGGTTAGTGTATCTTACTCTGTAAACTACTGTTATGTCTGAAATATCAGAGTACTCATTTTCTTCTTTCTGGTATTTTCTAACAGTAAACAAACCATGTTAGATAACAGAATTGGACTTATTTTTTGTTTATGAAATAATTCTTATTTAATTTGGACCAAATTTATTTATGTCTTTTCCTATAAGATGTGTCTGTCAAAATTCATGCTTCATCCAATAAACTTCATATGAAAATTTACAAAATATTAAAATATTTACCTCATATTTTAAAGTTTCAGAAGAGTGATTGATTTGCAGTTTTTCTCCAGTCATCATCTTATCTGGTATTACAAATTAGAAAGAGGAATTGCCATAAATTTTATCTTGTTCTTACCATCTTTAGGTGACAGAATAAGTTTTCTGATTATATACCTCAACTCTGTCTGTCTGCCTCTGTAAATTTATACAAATACCCACACTTACATTCTTTGCTATTCAAATGATTTCTCTCTGAATTAAGAAACTAAATAGATTGAGATTTTTCTTCTTGTATATTTTGCAATGAACTCTCACAACAAACTACCCAAACATAGGGACCAAAGAGCAAATAGATTGTTTCAGGATTCATGATCTGAACTGAGAAACCTAGGAAAATCCATACATTTACATTAACCATGTTACAAATACTAAAACTTGAGCCCACAATGCTGCTTTATATCAGCATATTAATGTGGGAAATCAAATAGCTATGTCGTGGGCTAGGAGGTTATACGGAATGCATTGCAAAGCAGAAAACTGCTTTCTTGACTTGCTGAAAACAGCATGCTATGCTTCACTTATCTAGTTAATGTATATCTAGGGGGCACTCACTTCGCTTATCTAGTTAACGTATACTTAGGGGCTAGGTCCTGCCTATGCTCATAAATTCCTTAGACCATGTTATTGCATGGAATATTTCACCTTGTCTTAACTTGTTTTTCTGCACCTTTCTATACGTTCTTACTGGCATGTAGCCCACTGAGTATTGCACAATGTTATCCTACATGTCTGCTCAATAAATACGGGAGCTTGAGAGCAGCTCAGAGAGACTTCCTTTAGCCTCCCTCTCACCTCTCCTGACTTGCATGCAGTCTTGAGTAATCCTTTGCTGGGCAAAGCCGATAGCTGAACCCACATATTAAAGTTTAGAACTGACATTCAAAGTTCAATGACTACCTACAAAAATGTATATCACTCCATATATAAGTAGACACTTTTCACCAACAGTACTAAATATATATTTTTGCTCTATATATTTATTCTCTTACTTATCTATATCATTTATGCTCTCTAATCCACAACAGCCAATAAAACGTAATTCAGAATATATTTTTTCAAAGCTCTAAGAACACAGAATGATTTTAACTTTTTAAAGGAACACTACATATTCACACTTCAATTTAATATTTAATTCTTACAGTCTATCCCCTCTTTCATCAATTAGAAGACTAAGAGTCACATGTTGTACAAGTTAAGTGACTTGAGCACATTCAAAATCAGCAAGTAGAAGAAATGATACAAATAACATCCATTTCTGATTTGTAGTATTTGAAAGGAAAGCCATACCCCAAAGGCAA
Source organism: Puma concolor (assembly GCF_028749965.1). Taxonomy (NCBI): domain Eukaryota; kingdom Metazoa; phylum Chordata; class Mammalia; order Carnivora; family Felidae; genus Puma; species Puma concolor. The sequence goes on from NC_141672.1 coordinate 78,191,709, forward strand.
GCTGTTTCTGAAACAGAGTGTGTAGAAGAAATGGTAGTTTGGAATAGGATTTAATACCAATTATGTTTTAAACAGTTTTTGATTCACTTTTCACTTTCATAATTTTACCACTCCACAAGGCTCTGGTGATTCCTTTGGGAAACATAGAATTAAAAAAATAAACCAATATAGTACAGAGTCATATGATAGGGGTGATGATGATAATGATAAAGCCAAACATACTTAATGATAACAATGTTAATTTATAAATTATGTTAATATGTAATCTCTTTTGATTCTCACAAAATTTCTGTAGATAAGAAAAATAATATTATACCTCTGCTTCTGACAATATTGAAATTTAGGTCATTCTGAAACTCTTGCAAAAATACTTACGAATTCTAGATGCATTCTTTAAAATAAATAAATGACCTCATGGCATCTGAAATAGTGGGAGCTCTGAGAGAGGAAAATTGATGGGAAGTGACTGCAGGTCATAAAAATGATGGACAGTGCTTGGTCATTAGGGGGGAAATTTTGTCTGTCCAAGAGTGTGAGGTAGGATTGGATCTTTTCAATCTGGGACTCTTAGCAAAGGTATACAGAAGAGGGTGCTATGGAGCACAAGGAAAAGCTAGTGGCCTAGCCTACAGATAGAAAAACTGCTTTGTCTTAGAAATTATAATCATGGGATTGCCCACATATAAATTTTGAGTTTGAATTTATAGTCTCTGCACAGTCAGAAGAGCTTTAACCTGAAAAATCAGCGTTAGCTTTTGGGAACCCAATGGGTCATTGAATTTTTGGGGTCATTTGAAAACACAAAGACCAAAACTTTTCTGAGTGGTTGCATCCTAAAAACTGGCCCAAAGATTGAAATACATGAATTGTGGCTGAACCTGAGTTTACAGTCAAATTCAAAAACACACGAGGAGTCTATCCACAATGAACAGCAAGTCAGGGGAACAAACAGCAGACTAACTTCCTGCTCTCTTCTCAAATCAGTAATAAATTGATAGGATATATGTTATGAAACAAATATGTTCAAAATGTCTAAACATACAAAGCCAATATAAAAGAAGAAATTGTTACTTCATAAAAGAAAAGCAGGTGACTTCTGTTCTGGGGAAGAGGAGTAGACATAATTTCCATATTCCTCCTCCTAAATACAATCATAATCACTTGTTGATATAAATTGATTTATATATAAAACAAACATTACAACACTCTGAAATTTGGAGAGAAGAAGGTAGACTGGATATGGACCCAAGAAATTACATGACATGACAGAAGACTCCAACAACTCAGGAACGCTAATGAAAACAGCCCAAAAAAAGCCCCAACGAAAGCCTGTTCATTCTAGCCAAACAACCAGGAAAGGGTCAGCCTAGCAAGACAGAAAACTTTATACGACTTCTCTACTTCAGCAAAACACTCTAAAAAAATCTTTGGTCCCACCTCACCTATACCAGCAAAAGCCAAATGAGTAGCCTAGGTTCCTACTGCTGGCCAAGATGTAACAAGCTACCCCAGCACTCCCACACACAGAGGTGGTGTCAGAAAAGGCCAAAGATGGAGCCTGAACTTTCATCTTTGTCAGACTGGACTCAGCACCTCCTCCTATGGTATAAGTAAGTAGCAGTGACAAAGTAATCCTATCCCTCCCAGCCAGGGAAATCAATGGAGGCTTAGTGAGGCGTCAGAACTCTTCTTACCTCCCAGTAGTAACAAAAAGTGTCCTCACCTCCCCTTTGGTGCCTACTGAAGCAGAGTTGGGAAACTGAATTTCTATTCCCACCTGGCAGTAACAAAGTGGTGTTCCTTCCGTCTTTGCCTGTCAGAAAAGTGTAAAAATAAGCCAACTAAAACATAAAGTCTAAACAAGGTTCAGAGTCTTAAATATACTGCACATAATGTTGAGATTTCAATTCAAAATCAATCATACAAAGTAGAAAAATCTCAACTGGAACAAAAAAAGAAAATCAGTATATGTCAACATCAAGGTGATAGAGGTGAAGCCATCCTAAAAATGCTTCAATGACCAATTATGAATACATTTAAAATAAATGATAAAAAATTGGACCTCTCAGCAAAGAACAGAATAGAAAGTCTTCGCAATTAGAAGATACAAAAAAGAATCAAATATAAATAAAAATGTGAATGTAAATCAAATGTAATCGATTAATGATTACCAAATATAAATTAAAAAAATAAAAACAAACACCCGAAACTCAATGGATGGTCTTACAGCAGAATGGGAGACACAAAGGATTAAATCAGTGAAGTGAAATGTGCAATAGACATGTTTCATTTTGAACAAGAGAGAGAAAATAGACTAAACAGATCATTCTACTCTCAATGAGACAGAAAATAATTCTTCCTACCTCAAGGGAAAGGGATAATGATATCGATTAATTTTGACTTATTATATTATGTGTGCATGTTAAAATTGTGAGGGCAGCCACTAAAGTAAAAATAAAATATATGATTTTCAAACTAGTAAAGGAAACAAATGTGAAACAAACTTAATCTGCTTAATAAAAGGCATGAATGAAAAAGGAAAGGAACATAGCAAAAACAAAGCATAAGATAGTGAACATAAATACAAGTAGGGGAGAGAGAGAGAGAGAGAGTCTTAATTTACCAGCTTTTTATAAACCTAATGACATAGTTTCTAAATGCATAAAGGGAAGAATTATAAGAAAAAGTGGAAAATATCACAATCACCATAAAAACAACAGGCAGCAAAATTTGCTAATTCTACAGAACTGAAACGTGATCAGCTAGATCTAAGGAGCATGTGGGAGAAAGACATAGCACAATTACCTTAGACATGTTATCTAGTTCATTTCCTGTGAATGGGCATACTTCTGATTGAACCAAGTCCACGTGGGTTCTGTGAATGAGAAAGACCATTAATAGTTTTTACAACTGTTAAAAACAGGCATTTCACAGAAGAAAACTAAATGTATAATAAATTTGTGAAACAAGTTAGAAGTAATAGTCAAGGAAAAGCCAATAATAACCATAATAATATACCTGTGAACATATGCTTAGTTGGTAAATATCAATATGTACTTATTTTACTTTTTAAATGTTTATTACTTTTGAGAGAGAGAGAACAGGGGAGGGACAGAGAGGGAGACAGAGGATCTGAAGTGGGTTCTGAGCTGAAAGAAAAGAGCCCACTGTGGGGATCTGATGAACCCCAAGGATCATGACCTGAGCTGATGACCTGAGCTGAAGTTGGACACTCAACCGAGTCACCCATGTGCCCAAAAATCAATATATGTGTCAATATATTTTATGTGTGCCCAAAGAAGGACAATCTTGAAAGGGCACAAACTCATTGGGGAAAGTGTGGTTCCTCTCACAGCTTAGTACAGAAGTTCACTGGTTTGGCCAGGTAAGAGCTAGTCTTGATGGCTGGGCAAGTGTTAGGCTACTCATTGTGCTGGTGAGGAAACAGCTAGTCAGCAACTGGTGGGGTGTGTGTGCACAAGAACTCTAGGTTCTGACATGGGTAAAAACCTTTCAGAGTGGGGAGACTTGGTTTTTGTGTGGAGAATGCTGTGAAAAGGTTATCACCAGAACGGGGCCACAAGGTCACAAAAGTATTGCATTCTGGGTCCCTGGCTGGGACAGCCTCCAGTGTGTTTCCACACATCCACACCACTGACTCTAGACCATGCCTGAACTGGTAGCAGAGTCTCTTCATCTTGCAATGTGCCTCTGGGTTCCTACTCCGAGAAAGGTTAACATCATGCTCACTGTAAAGGAGAAGTATTTAAAGGCATTCTGTTTATTACAGGGTATATAATGAAGGGTGAATTCAGAGCTGAGAAGCAAAAAATTGATAAAAAAAAAAAAAACTAAGTTCAAATGCGTTAAGCCATTTTGTAGGATAACTGGAAACATCTAGTACTGTTGAAGATACGTGCCCTTTATGATTTAGCAATTATTCTGCTAAGAATACATTCTGGAGAACCTCTAGCACATATTTACTCACAAAAATGTTCATTTTAATATTGTTTGTAATAGCAAGCACTGAAACAAGCTGGGTGTCTATTCACAAAAACTTGACAGATTAGTAGTGTATTCATACAATGAGAAAACTACAGCATTAAAATGAACTAAAACAGGGGCGCCTGGGTGGCTCAATCTGTTAAGCATCTGACTTTGGCTCAGGTCATAATCTCAGGGCTCATGGGTTCAAGCTCCACATCGGGGCTGACAGATCAAAGCCTAGTGCCTGCTTTGGATTCTGTGTCTCCCTCTCTGTTTACCCCTCCCCTGTTCTTGCTTTCTCTCTCTCTCAAAAATAAATGTTAAAAAAATAAATTAAATGACCTAAAACTATGTGTATGACTATTGATAACTGTCTCAAATAAATTATTTAGTGGAAAATAGCTAGTTGCAAAAGATTTAAATACACATGCAAATCCAGGCTATCTATTTCTTTGTGGATATGTTCCTGTGAGTAAAACTATAAAAATAAGTCATGGGGATGTTAAATACCAAACTCAGGTTAACTGTGGAAAATTAATCTGTGCTGCTATATAAGATGCTCCAACTAACAAGTGTAGGAGGGGGAAAAAACCATTTTTCCCTCTACCCATCCTAGGCTTATTGGCTAAGGCCCTGTACATTAAACAAAAGACAGATAAACAAGAGAAAAGCACGCAGAAGTTTATTAACATGTGCAATGGATCTACATGAGAGCACTCAGAAATGAGTAACACAAAGAGTTGGTTAGAACTTGGTCTTATACAGCATTTTTAAAAGAACTATGAATTTTAGAGAAATGACCAGACAAAAGAAAAGGTGTCTGAATTTCCATGGCAGCCAACTGTGGGAAGGCAAATATATGGAGAAACAAATAAAACATAAAAGTCATCAGCCTTTTAGTGAGTTTGTTATATAGATTCCTTTGGTGCCCTCTCTGGGCTGAAAAGGATCTAGAGTTGTCTGTGGTAATTAACTTCTATCCTTCCTGGTAGAGAGCAGATGGGGGGACACCATTACAAATTTATGTCCTACTTTTAGGCAAACAGCCGGGGCAGTAGTGAGCTTTTCTTGTATCTGCTTCTCAGTTACCTTCAGCTCAAAATGATTTAGATGCCAAAGTGGTATATTTTGGGGTGGTGTGTGTGTGTGTGTATGTATGTGTATGTATATATGTATCTATATAGTTATATATAGTTATGTTGTTATATTTATAATATATATATTGAGGATTGGGGTGGCATATTCTAATACCTTTCACAATGTTTTAGTCCTAATAAAAATAAAGGAAATATGGTAAACATTAAAATGTCACAAAGATGAACATTTTAAACAAAGATATTAATAGTTGTCTTTATTTTCAGTGTACTTGAAATATTTAAAGTCATCTTATACAAGTAAGGATAAACAGAGACTCACAAAGTTAAGTCATTTGTCCAAATACTTATTCTTAGTTTTTGACAGAACTGAGAACAAGAATCCATGTCTTGTAAGTTCTAATTACTTATCCTTTCCTCCATATCCACCACGTGCTCTAGAAGCAAGGACACAGCATACCCTTCCATTAAAGCCAAAGCATTTCCATTTAGGCAAGAAATGTACTTTTCCACACATCTTCCCTAGAGTATCTGGTTGAATTGTGTAGAATTCACAGAAGATATTTACTCTACATACTGTCCAAGAGTTGAATGACACTGTCTTTTGCTCCTATGGTCATCATTGTAATTGTCAATAATATGGGATGTTACTTACTTTTTTCCATTGGGCATATGTAGTGAAAGGTATTAATAATAATCCCCATTGGAAGATGGAACTTGGCTATCTAATACTAATTCTCCAAAGCTTCAATTAGTCAATTAGATAAAACCATGGGACTACTCCAATTTGACAAAAAAGACATCTATAAATATTGCTACTAGAAAGAGATTAATCCCACAACAGAAAAATTGAAAAATTCAAGTTACATCTCTGATATGCATTATATCAGGTAGGTTATACCTGAAAAAGATATATATTAGAAATAGATTATGTCTAGTTACAAATTCAATTATTACACTGTGCTTTAGAGAAGATCTATAAATGGGAGAAAAGTGTATTAGAAGTCAAAGAAAGTGAATCAAGAGGAGGATGTTCATGTTGTCTTAGCATGATTAGGAAAATTTGTTAGCAATTACGTACAAAGGTAAAGTACCTTGGGAGATTATGACAAACTCTGTACTTAAAAAAATCCATTATTACACTCTTACCTATCACCTAAAGAAACTAAATAAAATGCAAATCAAGGCTATATATTTCTTGGTGGACATGTGCTTATGGAATAAAGCTACTTTTAAAAATAGTGGGTGTTAAATACCAAACTCAGGTATTTATATATATCAGGCTTTTATATAGCATTAATGATTTATTTTACTTACTGTGTGTTTAGAGTAAATCAGACAGCATTTATTTAACTTTATAGAATTACAGTGGAAATTTCTTCTAAGTATCTCATTTCTGTCACTTTTTAAACAGTTGGTAAACAAAATATGGTTTACTTTTAATACAACAAATAATATTCTATGCTATGACTCAAAAGAATTATTTTATCCCCTTTGTAATTGCTGGTTTGATTATTGGCACTGTTTTTTTAAGTTTATTCATTTTGAGAGAGAGTGGGGGAGGGGCAGAGAGAGAGGGAGCGAGAGAGAATCCCAGGCAGGCTCTGCACTGTCAGTGCAGAACCCCATGTAGGGCTCAAACTCACAAACCATGAGATAATGACCTAAACTGAAGTTGAATGCTTAACTAACTGAGCCATCCAGTTGCCCCAGTCATTAAGGTGTTAATGATTTAAGTGTGAGTTTGTATTGCTAATGAGATGGAATATTCTTGTTCCATGTAGAAATGAAGTTTATATAGGTGGTTTATGGTTTGCAGAGTTGAAAGTCATTCACTGGGAAGGTCTTTTTGGCACAGATTATAAGGCAGAAAAGTTGAATAAATGACCGATGTGAAGTGAAATATATTTCAGTTAACACTAAAACACATTCATGGAAAATATTCCATGCACATTTATTTAAAAAAAATTTTTTTTAACGTTTATTTATTTTTGAGACAGAGAAAGACAGAGCATGAACGGGAGAGGGTCAGAGAGAGAGGGAGACACAGAATCTGAAACAGGCTCCAGGCTCTGAGCTGTCAGCACAGAGCCCGATGCGGGGCTCGAACTCACGGACCGCGAGATTGTGACCTGAGCCGAAGTTGGAAGCTTAACCAACTGAGCCACCCAGGCGCCCCTCCATGCACATTTATATAACAAGTCCTGTGAATGGTACATAAAAAGCATAAGAATACAAGAATCACCGAACATGGCAGAGAAAGAATATCTACACAAAAGCTCTTTGAGAGAGTACATAATCTACATACAAGCAAAGTGCTATAGCAACATTAAGAAAGAAATTTCAACTTTTAAGCCTCTAGGAAGGCTTTTAGAGGACGTGGCATTTGCACTAGAATAGATTATCTGTGAAGGACATCAGAAAATGAATATAGGGGCACCTGGGTGGCTTAGTCGGTTGAGTGTTTGGCTTTGGCTCAGGTCGTGATCTTGTGGTCCAGGAGCCCTATGTTGGGCTCTATGCTGACAGCTCAGAGCCTGGAGCCTACTTCGGATTCTGTGTCTCCCTCTCTCTTTGCACCTCCCCTGCTCTCTCTCTCTCTCTCTCAGAAATAAACATTTTTAAAAAAGAAAATGAATATCAAGGTTTATCAGCTTGACAAATGTTGAATAGTCTGGTTTTGGCTAGAGACTAGCAAGTGATATATATATATACACCATAATATATGGTTGTCTGTCATGCTAAGGACTTTAAATTTTACTATCTTTTTTCACTTCAAGGAGTGATGAGATGTTACAAGTGGGAGAGGGAGGTCCAGGAAAAAGTAAGTTTATAACTTGGAAGAACAGTGGCAGTTTCATAGTGAAGAAAGGTTTAAAGGGAAAAAGAGCTGAACTGAGTAGAAAAATTTTGAGCTGTGGTCTGAGATGGCTGTGTAATGTCCACAACCAACAAACTGTCAGGAATATGTGTGGATTACTGGTGTGTAGTGAGAAATGGTGCTAGAAAATTAAAGGTCATCACACAGAGGCGGATGGAATGCTCAAGGAGGAGAGGGAACAAAATGAAGAGAGATAGATATGAACATAAAGTAAGAGAAAAAGCGAATAAGATGTATAGAAGGGGAAGGAACAAATCTGGAAATCTAGGCCAGGTCCTCAGTGGAAATCTATTTGTAAGGGGCAGTGCGTGGATGAAGGAATAAAAATATAAATTAAATAGTTAAATAATAAATTAAGACTATTTACTAAATAGTAAAAAATTCCAAGAGGAATTCCAGGGGTTGTCTCACTTAAGAGTATAACAAAATTAGTTATCCTAACCAGGTCTTTAAAAATATTTGATAAATAAAATTTTCCTTATTGTGGTAGCAAAGGGCATAATTGAGTGTAGTAAGGTCTGAATAGGTAGAAAAGCAACAAAAGAAAGTAGAAGAATTAGGAAATTTTTTTTCCTTGTTTTTGGGGAGGGGGCTTATTTCTCTGATGGTTCACACTGAACCCTTTGTCAGTAGATGTAAAGATAAAATGACAGTGGGAGAGACCACAAGGGCAAGCTAAAAATGGCTTAACTCAGTGATTCTGAACTCAAGGTGACTCTTGCCCTCCCTGATATTTGGCAATGTCTAGATACATTTTGATCATCACAACAGTGAAGTACGTGCTACTGGCATCTAGTGGGTAAGACCAAGGATGCTACTAAACATCTTACAGTGTACAGGACATCTTCATAACAATTATTCAAACCCAAATGTCAACGGTGCCCAGGTGGAGAAATTTGGCTTAAGTGAAGAACTAATATTTCATAGTAGGTGGAAAGATAAGAATCAAGAGCATTTATTGAGGAGCTCTTCAATTGTAACAGAGTTACACAGTTATGGGTTACACAGTATGGGTTTCATATCATTCAGATTTAAAACTGTATAATGCAGAGTCAGAGAGAGTTAGCCCTGAAGTCAAAGATCTGGGTTCAAGTGCTAGTTCTTGACTTTCCAGGTATAACTCTAGACAAGTTACTTATCATCTCTATTACTCTGATTTCTTACTGCAAAATGGGATTAAGTGTGTTTATCATGTAATATGGGAAAATACAATTAGTCTGCATAAATTGTGTGGAGATTACTAAATCCTTGTGTTTCTCCTCTATAGCTCCATAATAATAAAACCTTTCCCTCAGGTCTGGTGTACAGATCACTTGATATAAAAACACAAACCTCTAACTCAACAGATGCTACCAACAGGTTTTCAACAAATCCAAGCTTTCTTTTCCATTCCTTTTCAGATTAAAAATTTTTATTCATCACTAAAAAAATCTACCTCATTTGTTAATTTATAAATAATACATCCATAAACATTTTCATTAGGTAGAGTTCATTTTACATAACAAACCCATATGGATTGTTTATGGATTGTTCTTGCTCAAGAACACTATTTTAGAAATGGGGAAACAAAGAGTCACATACAGGATAAGGAAATAACATAATTTACAGTATATTTCAGAATCTTCTCAACTATTGCTCTCATATATTATAAATACTAATTATTAGTAATTCGTTCATTAAATTTTTATGAATCATCTTAAATTTTTGCTCTAAATCCATACCCCACAAAAATGTCTATCTGAAATGTGGACCAAATGTGTTGCTCTGAATATTCTAGTGAGTACAGGAAATGATTCTGTACTTGAGGGTTTTCCTGTATGGAATGTAATTACATTGTAGGAGTGGAAAGTTTTTAGTTTTCCCTTCTAGGTTCTTTGGCTGATAATTAAATTGATGTACGAAAGCTTAACAGGAGAAAAGCAAATTTAACTTTTATGTATGAGAGACCCATAAAAAATATAAGACTCAAAGAAGTGACCAAAGCAGGAAGCTTTCATACCTTTTAGACAAAGAAACAATAAATATATGAGGAATTGACATGACAAAGGGCTTTGGGCTTGAGGTATTAAATTAGTGAAGAAGTAATAATGTTTGTTTATAGGAGCCTTCTTAGCCTTAAACTCCCTATGTCTGGTGATAAGGATAACTTCTACCCTCTTGGTGTATCGGAGATTTCACATGGGAGATTTATCTCCTTTCAGGGGAAGAAAGGAAGGTCAGAGTGTTCTTCTTGCACTGGCTATTTCTCAAATAACATTAACTCAAAATAATCAATATGCCAAAGTGGTATACTTCAGGCTGATATAGTCATCCATCTAAATGAGCAGCTATATTGATGAAAGGATACCAAGTTTCAGATATTCAGAATGAATAAGAATGAATATTCAGAATGAATCTAATGTACAGCATGGTGACTTTAGCTAATAATACCACATCATATACTTGGAATTTGCTGAGAGTAGATCTTAATTGTCCTCACAAACAAAACAAAACAAAAAAACAAAAACAAAAACGGTAACTATGTGAGGTAACAGACTTGTTAGTTTGTGTTAATCATCGCACAATGTATACGTATATCAAAACATCACATTGTATACCTTAAATATATGTAACTTTCGTTAATTATAACTCAATAAAGCTGGTGGGAAAAAATGAAAGACTTGGGATATATATCCTAGGGACTTAGACTGGTTTCATGTATGAAATAAACAGGAAGTGAAAGCTATTTTTGCTTTCATGTGGGGCTAAGATTACATCATGCTCAAGTTCCTTACTAAAACTGGTCAAATTAATTGTCAGAACTAATACGATTTCCTAAAATAGAACTTCTTGAAATTTTTTCCAGTTCAATGAAATTAGATTTATATAGCAGGGCTGTGTCTTTACCAAAAAAAAAAAAAAAAAAAAAAAAAAAGAAAGAGATTGAGAAAGAGACGTGGTTTAAGCTAATTATTAGGATTAGTCTGATTCCAAACAAAATATATTTTTAGGAGCATGGGACATTTATAACTCAATAATTTTTCTCTCTGTGCAAAACATCCTAAAACAACTATTCTTTCATTAATTATAAAAAAGTATTAATAAGGTCACGGATAATAATAAGCAGGGAAACATAAGTTGGCCTAAATCCAATTTTTTTCTCGTATTGAGAAATAAGTGACATATATCACTGCATAAATTTAAGGTATACAGCGTGATGGTTTGATTTACGTATTTTGAAATGATTATCAAAGTAGGTTTAGTTAATACCCATTATCTTACTCACATACAATAGAAAGAAAAGAAAAAAGATTCTTCTTGTGATGAGAACTTTTAGGATCTCTTAACAATTTCCTGGCCTAAACCTAATTTTGACCAGCAAAGGCAATGTATAAAGAAAATTCAGGCACTGCTTCTAAATAAGCAAGTAGAAATGAGTTTTAGATAATTAAGGTAAAGTTATAATATGCATTTTAAGAAATTACACAGATGAACAACTGATAGACTGGATTAACTAGAGACCCAGATAATATATAACAGTATCTTCTTAGTAGGAATTATCTAAATTGTGTATGATTCCCACGATAGCAATAATATAAAATTTTGTTAATTTGGGGGTATTTAACATATTAACATTTACCATATTATAATTACTTTGATAGCAAAATGTCAGAACCTATTATCTTTACATTTCGAAGCCTTCTGTAAGGTAGGCATTTTTACCACCTCCTGTCTTTTTTGAAATGTAGAATTAAAGCTCAGAAAAAATAGTCTAAAGTCAATCAGTGTGACTTTACACAATAAACACGAAGCCATGAATATCTCTTGGAGAGTTAAAGAGATTACAACCTAAAAAGATTACAACTAATGATAAAAATGACCACAAGAACCACAGATGTAAATTATTTTTGCCAATCAACAAAGCCTATGCAATTGGTTTTAAGTCACTCCTCTTGTCTTGTGATCACGAGTAAGCTCATGGATAAGCTTTTTTACTACTGTTTAGCATTATTAAGACTATCCAAAACTAAAGGGGTTCTAATGAAATAAAATTATTTAGCATTATTTAGACATTGCCCTAAGCTCCTTGCTACTTTCCAGATATATTTTTGTGATCCCTTCAAAATTTTTTATTTAGCAAATGCACACTGTATCTGGGATCTCAGAATCCTTTGCATTAAAAGTCTATGGCTCATAATTCTGATCCTTTCCTATTTCCCCTTCCTTAGGGCTGTTCCAAAGCCTGTGTGCAGCCTGGATCCATGGATAAGGTCAATTCTTCAGTGGTGTCTGAATTTGTATTGCTGGGACTCTGTAGTTCTCAGGATCTCCAACTTTTCTTTTTTGTTTTCTTCTCTGTGTTATATGTGGTTATTGTGCTGGGAAACCTTCTCATCATCATGACAGTAACCTCTGATAATAGCCTGCACTCCCCCATGTACTTCCTCCTGGGAAACCTGTCCTTTGTGGACATCTGTCAGGCTTCTTTTGCTACCCCTAAGATGATTGCAGATTTTCTGAGTGAACACAAGACCATCTCCTTCAGTGGCTGCATAGCCCAGATTTTCTTCATTCACCTTTTTACTGGAGGAGAGATGGTACTACTTGTCTCCATGGCCTATGACAGATATGTAGCTATATGCAAACCCCTACACTATGTAGTCATCATGAGCAGAAGGACGTGCAGTTTCCTGGTAATGGTCTCCTGGGCTGTGGGCTTGGTGCACACATTAAGCCAGTTATCATTTACTGTAAACCTGCCTTTTTGTGGACCCAATGTTGTAGACAGCTTTTTTTGTGACCTTCCTCGAGTGACCAAACTTGCCTGCCTGGACTCTTATACTGTTGAAATACTAATTGTAGTCAATAGTGGAATTCTTTCCCTAAGTACTTTCTCTCTCTTGCTTGTCTCTTACATCATTATTCTTGTCACCGTCTGGTTTAAGTCTTCTGCTGCAATGGCCAAGGCATTTTCAACACTGGCTGCCCATATAACCGTGGTAATATTGTTCTTTGGACCTTGCATCTTTATCTATGTGTGGCCCTTTACCACTTACCCTGTGGATAAACTTCTAGCCATATTTTATACCATTTTCACTCCCATTCTAAACCCCATTATTTACACACTAAGGAACAGGGATATGAAGGCTGCCATGAGGAAGATTATGACCTATTACCTGAGGCCCAAGAAAATTTCTGAAATGCCACTAGTAGTGAGGAATTCTCTTTATTAAGACAAAAGTCCTTCAAATTCCTCCAATCAGTACTCTATCTATAAATATTTTCAATATGTTCTTGTGGTATATTTCAACTATGGTGGAAGTGATAAAGAAGATGATATAGAGAGAATATGATTGATATTAACAAGTCTTTTCCCAGCTATTACCTAAGCAAAAGCTAAATATAAAAAAATAAGGAAAAATATATGGAATATATAAGGAATATATATGGAAAAATATATATGGAATATATAAGGAAATATATGGAATATATAAGGAAAAATAAATGATTACTGGTTCTGAAAATAAAATATAGAACGATGAAAGGTGAACAGTATCAGTGCTTTCACTGCTTTAGTTGCAGGTAAATATGATGGAAAAAAGGGGAGTGCCTGCTTATTTGGTGAATATAATTCTTGGGGGGCATAAACTTAGATGCTTCCTGATCTTATCAATTTCCTAAATTATATACTTATATACAATCTATATCGATGAATAGTATTCAGGAATCTGAAACTGAATTTTCCCAACCAGAAGATAGCCATTTCACAGATTTAAGTGTGAAAACTCAAGAGGAGATTCTTAGATTATGAAATCCCTCTGCTAATGTCAATTATGCCCATCCCATATTGTTTTCCAATAACCAATGATACTTTAAAATGAATTATACAGGGGCTCCTGGGTGGCTCAGTTGAACATCTGACTTCTGCTCAGGTCATTATCTCATGGTGTGTGGGTTTCAGCCCTGAGTTGGGCTCTGTGCTGACAGCTTGGAGCTTGAGCCTGCTTCTGATTCTGTGTCTCCCTCTCTCTCTGCCTCTTCCTCACTTATGCTCTCAAAAATAAACATTAAAAAAAATTTTTTAATGAATTGTACATAATCAGGGGCTTGCATCTCAAATATTTCATTTTATGGTCTACAATCAGTTAAGGTAATTTCAGTTTCCTCTGCAATTACAAGTTGCAGAAAAGACGGAATTTTTAAAGCTGAACTACTTCAACACTGACTTTTTACTTTGTGCTATAAGTAGTTGTATAACAGGTCTTGCATTTGGAGCAGGCATGGAGTTCTTAGTGACAATGAATCAATGTTAAACATACAACCCAACTGCAATCTGGACCGCTCCTCACCACCCCCCCCCAAGACCTCTGGATCTCTACCCTGAACTCTAAAGACCATTAGATTTATTTATTAATGGTGAAGTTTTTACTTTCCCTAACTCCTCAATTCATAAAAAGTAATCAAACACAAACATCACTCTCTCCTTTATGCCAAGAATGAAAATGCTACGTTTGCTTTTTGCTGTTTGCTTTATCTTCCCAATTCCATTTCATCTTCTTCGAACTCAACTGTAATAGAGCATCGTTTAGTAAAATACTGAAAAAATCTTGAGAATTTTCTCTTCTCCCATCCCACTCAATTTTTAGTCTCTCCATAGCATTCTAGTTCTTCTGAGACCTGATATTCTTTGCTATTTTCTACTCTCAAAGTTTACCTTCCAATAAGGGTAGCTTACCAGTAATTTACATTTCAGTGCTAATATAAATCTACCAGTTATGTCTTAAAGGAAAACATACACATTCATTTTTTTCTAATTTTAGGATAGAATTCCATCAACAGGAAGAGAGGAGAGTTAGCAGATTAAACCTGAAAAAAGAGCAGAAAGAAGAGATCTTATCAATGTTTCCTGACTCTGTACCATACAGGCTGCCTTTTACTCTATTCAGGGAACAAGGTCCAGCCTTATGATTCATCTTATTGAATAAAGGATTATGTAATATATGATTTTTTTTTTCCTAATCAGCCTGTAGTACCAAAGTATGGGGGAGGCAGAATTCATTACAAAGCTTATTAATTTCATTCTTTCTGCAACGCTAGGTGGTTTGATTACTCTAATATGAAATTAAGCCGTCTTGCTTGGTATTTTATAAACATGTTATGCTAAATATAGTAAACAATGAGAATCAATATGCTAAGAAATTTAAAAGTATGTAATCTGCTTAACTACACCAGTTATTAGCTATTCAGTACTCATTCTGTGACTATGAGATTCTTTTGAAAATATGATGAATATTGTAGTTCTCCTTTGCAAACAAAGCATAAACACTTAAACGTAAGATTCCATGTAATGTTTTACTTCAGAAATTAATTTCATTTTTTTGAATCAAATATAAACAGAATTTTAAAAAATTATTTCCTTTTTTACTTCTAGGATATTTTTGTAAAATTAATAAATTTTTACTAAAATAATATAAAACTTGTGTAAGTAATTTTAATTTTGTTCAGTTGTTCATTTTAATGGGAAGACGGTTGTCAGTTTAAATAAAAATACTTTGTAAAGTGATATTTAACAGGGAAAATTATATGCTGTCTATGATATTGAATTAATCCTGAATTTTTATCTTAATGGAATCCTTCAAATATAATAAGTATTAAGAAATGGAGTCTGCACTCTCATAGCTAACATTTACACACAAGGAAATGTTTGAGTCAAAGAACTCCAAATTCTTCCAAAGTTTTTGAGTTTTTTTCACATGGCATCACTTACATTGCTTATGAATGAACACATTATTTTTGTAAGGTGTCATTCAAGAAAAGTTGATGTGCCATGCATACTTCAGTGAAGTTCTTCAAAAGAATGCCTGGAAAGCCAACAAATTTTCTTGTAATAGAGAAAAACATATTTATTCTTAATTCTTGATATAATCTCATGGCAAGCTGGATATTCAGTCCTACATTTTGAATGTTGATGAAATTGACTACTTAGACACAATTTCAGAGCTGTTAGAAGGATTTCTAGCCAATGCATGCCAGGAAAAAGAACAATGATCACAACAACGTGTGGTGTTTCCTCTCACCAAAAAAGTAGCAAGAGTGGATACATTGCTGAAAATAAAATACTCTATTTAATAAAGAGAAATGTATTTTTTCCTTTGTGTATTTCTTGACAAAGAAGCTCTATCAATGACCAACTTGTTGCCTCTTGACATGAAGTCCACCATTCATTGGCCTGCTTTGTGATACCAGACCTGGACTCAAACCTTTCTCCTTTGTCATGAGAGGATGCTGGATGAATATGACAGAAGGAAGAGGCTTCTCTTCCCACTTCCAGTATGCTTAATTTCTTTCTCCTACAGTGTAGCTGCCATGGGCCACTCAGTGGCACTCAACCTCCAGCAAGTTTTGTTGCCAGTCTCAGTCTTAAATTTCCTGCACCTCATTCATTCCATCTGTGGACCAGTTCTGGCACACGGCAATCTGGGGAACTTCTCATCCAGGAGGCCTATTCATATGCTCTCCAGAGTTCTGAAACCACCCTTGGGGAAGGGATCCCCCTTCCAAATTTATTCCTTTTTTGAGGTCTCTCCTTCAGCCTTAGTGCAATTTGGAGTTCTGTCTTACCCTCTTTTGGTAATCTCTATTACCAGTTACTAAGTCTTCATATTCAGTATTCCCTGTTCAAATTACCAGTGTGGTTTCTGTTTCCTAACTGAACTCTGATATAGAAACACGTAAGTATTTTGAAGATACTGAAAACTCAGAAGCGTCTAAAAGTGGTTCATAAAATATGACATATAATGAGGAAAGTCAGGAGCTGGCCAAACCAAAAAAGTGTTGGCAGTTTTATCTGTTTATATACTGAAGTGAAATTCATCTATAACATATTGCAAAATATGAAAAATCCTAGCACCTATGAAGTGGATAATATCATTTGCAAACTCACTGTTTAAATTTATTTTCTCTCATTTAAGACAACAAACACTAACCTCATAAAAATTAAAACAAAATAAAAATGCATTCTCTGCCCAAAGCCAATGAGACTATTTCCATTGATTAAATAAAGGTTTGTTTTTGTTTGTTTTTCCTCAATCATTCGTGGATTTTTTTTTTATGTGATAAGAAATTTTGTGGAGTGCTAATGAGGGAAAATAGATAACTCAAGTGTATAGAACACTTATTCCTTAAAGTCTGTATTAAAGTTTTAATCATCAGTCTGCTTTTCACAAAAAGATCCTACTGAAGAAAAGATAAAGCTGCTTGTTATCTTTACCCTGAAGCACTTAAGACCACTGCCAAGGCAGAAGCAGCACCACTTTGTGTTATCACATTTGTGTGTCATACATTCAATGACAAAAACAAAAAAATAAAGCCAAAGAGTTCAATGACTTTAATAAACTTTTTTCCATAAAATATTTCAAATTATTCTAGTTCCAATAAAACAAAGAGAGAAATTCATAATACTAAAACCAATGTATTTTCAATTTACTTTCTAACAGCTATTCAAGGTAAATAGCATAATATTTCAGCTGGAAATGAGACATTTAGTACAATAGAATCCCATGAATCCCCTGTTGTATTGTGTTTAAAACAAATCTTAATATAATTTAGTAATAAACTTTTTTTCATACACATATTTCAAAATGGTAAGACAATTCAAAGTATTTTTTTTTTCCGTCTGGTTCACAGATATCTGTAGACTTTTCCTCTACTACCGAGAAACTGAGAAATAAATTCAACTATAAAAAAGTGGCAAAATACATGTATATTTTAGAAATGGGAAAATAACATTTGTACTGCTTGTCAAAAGACTTGGATTTGAGCACTGACTACATTACTATTACATGACCTTGAGCAGGTGATGTGCTTTTGCTCAGGTCACCTTTTTAAAATCTTTCTATTCTTATCCATTACTCTCAGGACAAAGGGAAAAAAAATCCTCATTAACCTGGTTAATAAGGCTTTTGGCTCTCTACTCATATCACTGTGCTAACCACACACCCTCATTTGATTAATATATTTCTCCCTGACAGAACTAAACTCCACGAGAATAGGGACTGTGTCTATGGTAATGAATACATTCCTAAAGGGTTTTTTGTGACATGAACATTTTAAATAGTAGGGAGATGATACCAAAAGCTAGGGAAGACCTGTTTGTTCCCTCCACTTTCAGAATGTAAATTACTTCTGCTATATGTATGAGCAAAACTTCAGACAAGGAATAGAAATTTAATGCATAGCTCAGAGGGTATTTAAAGGAGTTGATGTGATGTAACAGACTCTGGAGAGAAAACAATATGGCCAGTGGGAAGTGGACCTCAAGATGCTAGCTTAGGATAAGAGGTGAAGAAATTTTAGTTCCATTAAAATCTAAATACATTAAAATCTTGGTTTGCAAGGATAATTCATCCCGGAAACAAGCTTGTAATCCAAAGCACTTGTATATCAAAGTGAATTTCCCTACAAGAAATAAGGGAAATTCAGATGATTCATTCCACAACCCAAAAAGATTCATATAAAAATGATTACAATACTGTAATACAAAATAATAAAGAAACAACAGATGTTGGCTAGTATGTGGAGAAATGGGAACCCTCTTACACTGTTGGTGAGAATGCAAACTGGTACAGCCAGTCTGGAAAACAGTGTGGAAGTTCCAAAAATTAAAAACAGAACTACTTTACAACCCAGCAATAGCACTACTAGAAATTTATCCAAAGGATACAGGAGTGCTGATTCATAGGGGCACATATACCCCAATGTTTACAGCAGCGCTATCAACAATAGCCAAATTATGGAAAGAGCCTAAATGTCCATCAACTGATGAACGGATAAAGAAGATGCGGTTTCTATATATTATGGAATAACATATAGAATAATATATTCTATTGCCATTCCAATAATATATTCCATATATTCATTGCTTGGCAATGAGAAATCTTGCCATTTGCAACAATGTGGATGGAAATGGAGAGTATTATGCTAAATGAAGTCAGTCAGTCAGAGAAAGACAAGTATCATATGTTTTTACTCTTATGTGGAATTTGAGAAATGTAATAGAAGACCATGGGGGAAGGGAAGGGGAAAAATAGTTTCAAACTGAGGGAGGAAAACCATAAGAGACTCTTATATACAGAGAACAAACTGAGGATTTATGATGGGGGCTCGGGAGAGGGTAGAATGGATGATGGGCATTGAGGAGGGCACTTGTTGGGATGAGCACTGGGTGTTGTAAGAAAGGGATGAATCATGGGAATCTACTCCCGAAGCCAAGAGCACACTGTATACATTGTATGTAAGCTAACTTGACAATAAATTATATTATAAAAAAAGAAAAAGAAACAATTAACCTGCACTTACCTTTGAAAACCTTCATGGCTGGTGTCAGGAAGACAAAAGAGAAGAAGGTTATTGTGTAGGATGACTATCGCTAGCAGAATCACTGCTATCTTTTGGCTCAATGGAATCTTTTTCTGCATGGGGGCCATTGTGTACACTTGCATGGATGTTGACTACAGTAAACTAGTAATAAATTATTGTCATATACTGTATTTAATGTAACTGGCAATAAGGCAGCAGAGGAAAGGGTCTATATCTGCAGGCAGCCTGACCTAGAATGAAGCACAGTATTCCTAAGGTTACTCTTCTATGGAAAAGCAAAGGACTGTCCATAGGTGCTTTAAAGTGACAAAAAATACACTAGCGCCAGTTGTGGGCACCTTCCAATGTTCTGAAAAATCAATGATTTCTGCCA
The DNA here is from genome assembly GCF_028749965.1 of Puma concolor. Taxonomy (NCBI): domain Eukaryota; kingdom Metazoa; phylum Chordata; class Mammalia; order Carnivora; family Felidae; genus Puma; species Puma concolor. The sequence continues at coordinate 78,211,402 of NC_141672.1, forward strand.
AGCACTGTGGCCAGAGACTGAGCATGTGAGAATGGGAGACAATCATCCACAATCCTGCAGTGAATGAGCGAGTGAGAGGAGAGGGGAGGGGAGGGGAGGGGAGGGGAGAGGAGAGGAGAGGAGAGGAGAGGAGAGGAGAGGAGAGGAGAGGAGAGGAGAGGAGAGAAGAGAAGAGAAGAGAAAAACCACTGGATCAGTTGTGATCATGTGACATTCAGCACCACATATTACTCATATTGCAAAACATTGTTTATCGAATTAAAATTTATTACAAATGTTTGCTCATCTTGTGGGACACTCATAGAAGAAGTTATTCACAGTTCAAGGTTTTACTGTAATTAGAAATAATTTGATTCAAGTTAGCCATAGGGTAAAAGGAAAGCATTAGCAGTACAATCTCTAAAAATGCAGAGTAACAGAAACCTTCAGGAGAAACATGAAGTGCAAGGCACTTCAAGATGGTCCTTAGAAGATCGAAAAGGGAGAGAACAATCTGAAAGCAGAGTCAAGATACAGTATTTTGCCATAAGTATTTTACTTTTTTGTCAAGAGCTACATTTCGGGGCGCCTGGGTGGCGCAGTCGGTTAAGCGTCCGACTTCAGCCAGGTCACGATCTCGCGGTCCGTGAGTTCGAGCCCCGCGTCAGGCTCTGGGCTGATGGCTCAGAGCCTGGAGCCTGTTTCCGATTCTGTGTCTCCCTCTCTCTCTGCCCCTCCCCCGTTCATGCTCTGTCTCTCTCTGTCCCAAAAATAAATAAACGTTGAAAAAAAAAAAAAAAAATTTAAAATTTAAAAAAAGAGCTACATTTCATCATAAATATTTTTCTTTGGAGAAGATCCTTGCTATATAATATGCTGTATTTTCTTTTTTTTTTTTTTTTTTTTTTTTTATTTATATATGAAATTTATTGTCAAATTGGTTTCCATACAACACCCAGTGCTCATCCCAAAAGGTGCCCTCCTCAGTACCCATCACCCACCCTCTCCTCCCTCCCACCCCCCATCGACCCTTAGTTTGTTCTCAGTTCTCAACAGTCTCTTATGCTTTGGCTCTCTCCCACTCTAACCTCTTTTTTTTTTTTTTTTTTTTTTTTGTTCCCCTCCCCCATGGGTTTTTCTTAAGTTTCTCAGGATCCACATAAGAGTGAAACCATATGGTATCTGTCTTTCTCTGTATGGCTTATTTCACTTAATATGCTGTATTTTCAATATCCTGAAATTCCAATATAAATTTTTCTCAGGACCTAATACACGAAGGATACCATGAAGTACTGAAATGCCAATAAAAAGCTGAAGAAATCTTAACTCTGTTTTGTGATAGCATTCTCACAATTAAAGAAAAAAAATAGCAGTCACTCCCTAACCCTCTGAAACATTTACAGTTGACTGATTTCTGTATTGGCTCTCCTACTTTGTCACAATATAGTCCTTAGGGAACTTAATGGTCCTGGTAATCTATACATAATAGTTCACTATATTGAAAGCATGTAGTGATCACACCTGTGAGCAGAAAGTGACATAAAACAAGGGTAAGAGATAATCCCTAACATTTCAGGGATCAGCCAAATCATTCAGGTTTCAAGGGTTCGAATACTCTGGGACATGCTATATAATCCCCTCATGGACATACAAGACATGTAATTTTGCTTTGTACTTCTTACAACTGATAAAGACATACACTGCTTGCAGGCTCAATGTATATTGGAGGCAGCATAAAGTTGCTTTGTAGACACTACTTTGGTACAATTTTAGCTTGACTCACACAGCATTTCCAGTTTTCAATAAATTCTTGTACTAAGTCCAGTTTTGAGTGCAAGCTTCCTTGCTACTCAGACTATATAAACCAGGAAAAGCAGAAAGAGAGGTATGGATGATACATAAGAACATTTTGGGGACACCTGGGTAGCTCAGTTAAGCATCTGACTTCAGCTCAGGTCATGATCTTGTAACTTGTGGGTTTGAGCCCTGCATCAGGCTCTGTGCTGACAGCTCAGAACCTGGAGCCTGCTTCACACTCTGTGTCTCCCTCTCTCTTTGTCTCTCTCTTTGCTCATACTCTGTCTCTCTCTCTCAAAAATAAATATTAAAAAAATAAAAAAAAAGAACATTTGGTAAATCTTTTGGTAAAGTCACTTAGAAGAATGACAATACTAACCCCTAGGATCCTAGAAAAGAAACCCTGCATCCTGCAGCAGAGAACTACACACTGACTGAAAAGCAAATCCTAGCATGCTACAGGACCTGTCAGAGACTGAGTTCCTAACCACGGGTTCTCAAGTGACTATGACACTAACACTGCTCATCTCGAACAAGTATTAACAAGTCACTATTTCTAGCTGTCAAGGCAGCAAGCCATCATGTATTGTAACCAGTACATCTGGGAACGGGCTGAAATAGGTATAAAAGCATAAATAATTAGCACCATGAAATAGTCCAGAATTCTATATTACCTATTTCTGTTTCATCAATGCCTTTACTTCAGATCAGTGTTATGGCTTTATAGAAGGGTTCTATAAGTAGTTTGACTATCTTGATGCAAGCCAAAAAATGGACTACTGTGGCATTCTAGCCCACTCAGATGACTCTAACGGAAACTGCTGAGGGAAAATTCTGTTCCTGGGAAGAGCCAGAAACATTTCACTCAATTATCAAATTTGGGATGGAGAATTGGTCCTAAGTAAAAATAAATATGAATTCCTGGACAGTGAAAAATAGTTTTTCTTGTTTGTTTAGGGGTTTTGAAAGATCAAAATTGGAAAACGTGGGAGAGAAAAATGAGGACAGATCTATGGGAGTAAGCACAAAGTGTGTGGATTTCTGCATTTCATATCAATGCCCATCTGAGACCAAAACCATGGAATCCCTTTTATCAAGGTTAGTTCCCAATACCTGATCAGCAGAAAGGACTGATCCAGAAAACCTGTTAAGGTGTAATTCCTCAGTAAGACCACATCCATTTAGTGGCAAGTCAACTACATTACACCCCTTCCTCCAAGCAGGGCATAGTGATTTGTCCTTATTGGGACTGACTCTTACTCCAGATATGGGTTTTCCTTCTCTGCCTGGGATCCCTCGTCTAGGACATTATCCTAGGAGTATGCTTTCGTTAGCTTCTTAAACCGATAAAATAAAAAATGATAAATATTTTCTTAAAAATAAATATTTTTTGAAAGAAGTTACTTTATATTATATTTAGATTTGATTTAGAGACACTAATTGTTTGTCAATACTGATTCTCTCTAATCAATAAAAGACCCATGCCTCCCTATATCTTTTATTCCTTTCATATTTTCACTGTTTTAAAATTTTCATCATGTGAGACCTGTGAATTTATGATTAAATTTTTCCAGATACTTTATATTTTATCTTTTGTTTCTGCTCTGAGTGGAAACTGTCCTTCATTGTATTTTATTTGCAATTTTATAAAGTTGTTCTTAGGGGCATTTGGTTGGCTGAGTCAGGAGAGCATGCAACTCTCAATCTCGAGGTCATGAGTTTGAGCCTTACATTGGGCATAGAGCCTAAAGTTTTGCTCATTAAAATGCATTTTTAAAATTATTTTGAAAATCATACTTTTACCAAATATTCAAGATATAAATGCATAGAAAGTAAAACTTTAAAATATTTCCTAAACTTACTATTATGTATATAGTAAATATATTTCGCCAGAGCTTATACTTTTAAAAATATTTACATTAGTAATTCACGTTAACTCCCTTTTATACATTTCTTTACCCATATCATTTTCTTTCCAGTCCAGAATTTGTATTACTAAGACATTTTAAAACTTTTTTCATAAGTTTGTCCATATTTTTGTTTTGGTTTATAAAAATGTACACAAAATTATTTTATCAATATCTGTTTTGACATATTTTATAATCTCACACATATTCAGATACAAAAAGTTAATATACAAAAATAATTGTAATAATTGAATATATTCCATTACATCAAAAAATTATATTGCTTCACTCTCAAATTCATAGGTATGTAAGTTTTTTCCAGTATCACCTCTTTCAATCAATGCTGCAATACCACTGTTCATACATCACTAGGTATGTGAACATTTTACTAGGGTTTACACACACACACACACACACACACACACACACACACACACACACACACACACACAGTGCCTATGTGCTAAGTGATAGGGAAACTTATTTTCAATTTCCTTCTTTAAAGAGGACCACTTGAAACACATCTACATTGCAACTTTTGGAAATCTAGAAAAATTAATATGTAAAATATAGTTGGAAAGACTGGTGACATATTTTTAGGGAGAAAGAAAAGATTTGTCATGGAAAAGAAATGACATCACCTTCACATATTTGAAAAACCATCATGTTGAAGTGAGAATATTTTGTTCTATTAAACTACTAATGGTAGAACCACTTGTGCACTTTAACAATAGATGGAACTGTCTTGGGAAGTAGGGAGTTCCTTATGATTAGAGGAAATCACCCTGATTTATTTTATTCTGAGAGAGGGAGAGTGAGCGAGCATTGGGAAGAGAGGCAGAGAGAGAGAATCTTAAGCAGGTTCCATGCTCAGTGTGGAGTCTGACGTGGGGCTTGATCCCACAACCTGGAATCATGACCTGACTGAAATCAAGAGTTGGATTCCTCACTGGCTGAGACACCCAGGCACCCCAAAACTGATTATTTTAACAGAAAGTTCATGGTTGAAAAACCAATTGCTGGCTGGTTGTCGGTGAAAATCTAATAATATTTTGCTTTCCTAGGTACCAAATAGTTGGTTAAAACATAACACACCTTTTTTTCTTTTCCCTTTCAGGAAAGGTAATTTTGTAAAACATAATTACTCCCACTGCAGGGTGACAACAGATTTCTAACGAGTAATTTCTCACTTCCCCAGTGAAATGAGTTTCCTAGAATGAGGAAGAAGGCTTTATATTGCCTTAACTTAGGAGACTGTAATTGTATGGTCCAGGAGCAGAGGAGGAGCCTCACTACCTCAGGGCACAGCCTGAAGGGCTTGCTTCTGCTCAGCTTAGTGCAGAGACCAAGTTAAAATGCCTCAAGAATATATTGCACATATTTTCTGTATGAAGACTCAAAAGAAAGTGGGAAGCTAAGAAACTAACTGTGGGACACAAAATTTGGAGAAAATAAGGAAGAACTAAAGGACTGGGAGAAATCATTAAAGTGCAAATACTTCACATGCATTTGATCATTGTGTTTAGACTAACTGATTTGTAAATTGTCTTCTAGATGCAAAATCAACAACTGGAAGATAGCAAAGGAAAGGTTATTGTGGTCTCAAACTGGAAACTCTACCTAGAAGAGGGAAATGCCTGCTCTCCATTTCTTTGTTAATTTCCCTCTGCATTGGCTTAAGGTAGCTCTGATTAACAGGGTCAGCATCTGATAAACAAAGGGAAGTATACCATAACCATTATCTGTCCTTTCTCTGCTCCTCTCATGCTTTCTATTCAGAGAATATTTAGCCATTTGTTAAGCAATTATTTATTGACCAAAGGAATAGATATACAAAGTAGGTAAGTAAGGGTTAACCCTTATTGCTTTTTGCTGCTAGGCTTACAGGTAATCAACTATTATAAGACAAAATAATGAAAAGAAAAATTATGCATGTTTAACAGTTTTAAGGGCAAAGAGAGAGGGAGACACAGAATCTGAAGCAGCCTCCAGACTCTGAGCTGTCAGCACAGACCCCAATGCACGGCTTGAACTCAGGAACTGCAGGGCCATGACCTAAGCTGAAGTGGCACACTCAATAGACTGAGCCACCCAGGTGCCCCTGATGTAATATCATTTTCTATATATCAAACTTTATATTACGTCAGGAATGGGGAATTCTCTGTTTATTTTGTGATCTGAAAACATTTTATCTCTGAAGTATACTAGCAATTAAAAAGTGAATGACTCATTAATGGAGAAGATTCTGGGTGTTCTGTGCATAGTACAAGGAATTCTGGGTGACTTGTATAAACTTCACATTTCCATATTATAACTCTGCACTTAAGAATTTTATAGATGGGAGCGCCTGGGTGGCTCAGTCAGTTGGGCGTCTGACTTCGGTCAGGTCATGATCTCACCGTCTGTAAGTTTGGGCTCCACATCGGGCTCTGTGCTGACAGCTCAGAGCCTGGAGCCTGCTTGAGATTCTGTGTGTCCCTCTCTCTCTCTGCCCCTCCCCCACTCACGCTCTGTCTCAGTCTCTGAAAAGTAAATAAAAAACCTTAAAAAAATTTAAAAAAAAAGACTTTTATAGATAAAAAAAAGCCTTGGAAATAGTCTAGTTCTATCTCCTAAGGTCAGTCACACAACTATTAAGTGGTGTATATTATTTACCTTTTGTTTTTAAAAATATTTTTTCATGTTTTATTTTGAGAGAGAGAGAAAGAGAGAGCACAAGCAGGGGGAGGCAGACAGAGAGGGAGAGAGAGAATTACGAACAGGCTCCACACTGTCAGCATAGAGCCTGATGTGGGGCTTGAACCCACAAACTGTAAGATCATGAACTGAGCCACTCAGGTGCCCTATTATTTATCTTTTCTAATGAGGATCTACCTTAAGTATCAAGAAGAAAATGAGGTATAACAGTGAACCTGGTTTACTCCACTTGGATTAAGAAAATCAGTAAATTAGAGTAGAAAGGATTTTCCAGTTGGTTCCTGTATTTTGGAAAATGACAAATCTTATCATTCATTAGATATTAGAAACATGGAATTTACAGAAAACTTCATTTTCAGAAAATCTTTTTTCAAAGATAAAATGATCTTTAAAATTTGTATTAATACCACTAACTTCATCTAACATGTGTTAACATGAAGCTTTCCCCATCTCTTCCTCCTCCTCCACCTCCTCCTCCTTCCTTTCACTTTTTATTGTTATCTTACTAAATTAACATAATATTTGGCAGGCTTTACACAATGACTCAAACACTGTAAGAAGTTCCTCATGGCATCACCTTAAACATTTTAATCTTATCGTTTTTTAAAAATTATTAACTGTAGTTCTTTGGGATTTTAGGTCTTAGGTCTTTAGGTCTTTTTCCTTTCTAATGTTTATTTTCCTCCTTCTCTACACTTTACATTGTAAATATATGATCAGACATGTGAGCACTGTCTCCATCTTTCCACATGGAGATAAAAATCCCATAATAGAAGTTCATATGAAGGTCAGTTCATGCCTTATTTGCCTGTTTATATTCTTGAGTAGTTTAAGTTTTGGCATTATTCTTAAAACTAGATATCGCAATTCAACTGCAAAGATGGAAACCTGCGAAAGGGTAGGATTTAGTGCTTCAGCAACCGTAATGAAAACTTGTAACAGTTTAAACATTTTTAAATTGATATGTTTACCTGTATAATTTTGCTTTTAAAATTTTAAATATTGGGGCGCCTGGGTGGCGCAGTCGGTTAAGCGTCCGACTTCAGCCAGGTCACGATCTCGCGGTCCGTGGGTTCGAGCACCGCGTCAGGCTCTGGGCTGATGGCTCGGAGCCTGGAGCCTGTTTCCGATTCTGTGTCTCCCTCTCTCTCTGCCCCTCCCCCGTTCATGCTCTGTCTCTCTCTGTCCCATAAATAAATAAAAACGTTGAAAAAAAAATTTAAAAAAAATTTTAAATATTTATTATATTAGATATATATATATATCTTATATATATAGTTATATATAAGAGTTATAAGTTATATATATATAAGTTATATATAGTTATATAGTTATATATAACTATTCATATAGTTATATCTTATATATATATATATATATATATAACTATATATATAACTTATATATATATATAACTATCCATATAGTTATATATATATATCTTATATATATATAGTTATATATGAGTTATAAGTTATATATATATATAAGTTATATATAGTTATATAGTTATATATATATATATAACTTATATATATATATATATAACTATCCATATAGTTATATATATATCTTATATATATATATAGTTATATATAAGAGTTATAAGTTATATATATATATAAGTTATATATAGTTATATAGTTATATATAACTATCCATATAGTTATATGGAATATTTGAAAAAGGATGGTTTCTGAAAGTTGTCACAGATTTTGCTGAATCCAGGTATGTAAGATGTGTTTAGGAAAAGACAAAAAGCAGGGCCAGAATAAATTGAAAACATACTGGTGGTTCATGCAAAATCGATCTGTATGTGACAGAAGGTAGACTTTGATAAACTACTGTTAAAAGGATGAAAGAAACATTTTTAATCTTTACAGAAACTTTCAGAGTATAAACAGTGCCTCTTCTTTCCATAAATAATATGGCAAACTGCTTCCATTAAGCTTCTGAAAACACTGTCAAGCAATGTTTTGATGTTTATGACTCTCAATTTCAAGCATATTAATCTACTCCACTTAGCCTTTCTTTCAGGGCTAATTGCATCCATGCTTTGCTCCTGAGGTACCATTCCCACCTTCATTTTTATTGTTCCCTAGCATACCCTCCTCCAGCCAGGCCATTCAACAGATGACTTCGTGAATATGTCTTTCATACTTTTACCTTTAAATCTTTCTTCCTGTTATTCCTTTTGTATGAAACAGACTTCTCCTTCAGTTTTCGCTGCCAAATTCCAAATTTTTAAGAGGTTTTAGCTTAAATTTTATCTACTTCATGACACCTTATCTCACCATTCTGGCATAATTTCTTTTATCTTACTCTAGTATTTGTTATATTAATGTATCATTTGCATTTGTTTGTTTTAGACTTAATATTTTTATTTTTTAATGTGTGTATCTTATCTACCAAATCATGATACGATCCACAACGTACCTTTTCTTTTCATACTTTACTTTCCATAGCCATCACAGATGTTAAATATTAGTCAACTGATTATTAATAGTTTCATTAAACTAAATTGACTTTTAATTGAAATCTTACATTTTTTTTGTCTACATACTAGATATAATGCAACAACTGTTATATTTTTCTGATTTTCTTTTACTTAGGTAACAGGAGAGTGGCTATATGGCTCACACAAATGAATCAGTGGTATCTGAGTTTGTGCTTCTGGGACTGTCTAACTCTTGGGAACTTCAGCTTTTCTTTTTTGCCATCTTCTCTTTAGTGTATGTGACATCAGTGCTGGGCAACATCATGATTATTGTCATAATTTCCTCTGACTCACATTTGAACTCTCCTATGTACTTCCTACTCAGCAACCTTTCTTTTATTGATATCTGCCAATCTAATTTTGCCACCCCCAAGATGCTTGTGGACTTCCTTGTTGAGCATAAGACTATCTCCTTTGAGGGCTGCATGGCCCAGATACTCCTTCTTCACAGTTTTGTTGGGAGTGAGATGATGTTGCTTGTAGCTATGGCATATGACAGATTTATAGCCATCTGTAAGCCCCTACATTATAGCACAATTATGAATCGGAGACTATGTATAATTTTCGTATTTATTTCCTGGGCTGTGGGTATTCTTCATTCTGTGAGTCACTTGGCTTTTACAGTGGATTTGCCATTCTGTGGCCCCAATGAGGTAGATAGCTTCTTTTGTGACCTTCCCCTAGTGATAGAGCTGGCTTGTATGGATACTTATGAAATGGAAATTATGACTCTAACTAACAGCGGCCTGATATCATTGGGCTGTTTTCTGGCTTTAATTATTTCCTACACCATCATTTTGATCACTGTTCGTCGCCGGTCCTCCAGTGGGTCATCCAAGGCACTTTCTACATTAACTGCTCACATCACAGTGGTGATTCTTTTCTTTGGGCCTTGCATTTACTTCTATATATGGCCTTTTAGCAGACTTTCTGTGGATAAGTTCCTTTCTGTGTTCTACACTGTTTGTACGCCCCTGTTGAATCCCATCATCTACTCTCTAAGGAATGAAGATGTTAAATCAGCCATGCGAAAGCTGAGAAACCGTCATGTGAACTCCTGGAAAAACTAGGGATGACCATGAAGGAATATAATCCTGAATGGGAATGAAGAGACTCTACTGGATCACAGCATCATGCCAATTATCTTTGCTAATGATATGGGTTACTGAATTATGGAATTGCAGTTTTGTACTAAGTGCAAGGGTATTGCATAAAATCAGTTCCTGGTTTAATACTGAATATAATTTTAACCCATTTGCCATTGCTTATGATTCTAAAGTATAAATTATCTTGAAAACATTTGGTAATCCTTTTAAAATATTTATAAACTTAGAGACTCTAATCTACATAAAATGCTACTCATGTTACTAAACTTATGATTCTCTTCAACCCGAACACATGACATTTTTATAGCTTGCAAACAAAATATGTAAGCAAACTGAGCTTCTGATACCTTCAACTTATTAATAGCATTTTCCCATATATTGACATACTAGAAAGAAATGTGTTTTACAACACAGATTTAACCTCATTAATGTATGTTAGTTTATATTTTCTTTCCATACTGAATATTTTGGTCATTCATAATTTGGTTGTATAGACAGTTGATTCCTGAACAACATGGGTTTGAAGTGTATGGGCCCAATCATATGTTAATTTTTAAAAATAAATACAGTATAATACTGTAAATTTATTTTTTATGATTTTCTTAATAACTCTTTTCTTAAACTTACTTTATTGTAAGAATACAGCACATAATATGTATAACATATAAAATACGTGCTAATTGACTGTTCCTGTTACAGGTAAGTCTTCCAATCAAACTTAGGAGTTCAGTTTTGAGGGAGTCAAAAGTTATACCTGGATTTTCAACTATGCATGGGGTTGGTGCCTCATAATACCCACATTGCTCAAGGATCAACTGTATTTGGTTGTTTATAATTTTCCCTATCTCGTAATAGGTTACAGTAACATTTTTCTATTTTCCTTTAGATTGTTTAATATGCATTTATACTCATTACAAACCTTTTTCTAGCTATTTAGTATATCAGTAGCATATGCAGACCTTCCTCAAAGTATAATGAAGTTACATCCTGACAAACCCATTGTAAGCTGAAAATGCATTTAATACACCCAACCTGTTGAACATCATAACTTAGCTTAGGCTACCTTAAATGTGCTTAGAACACTTACATAAGCCTACAACTGGGCAAAACCATCTAATACAAAGTTTATTTCATTAATAAAATATTCAATATTTCATATAATTTCTCAAATACTGTACCAAAAGTGACAAACAGAATGCTTGTATGGGTACAAAATGGTGGTAAGTATATTGTTTGTTTACCGTCATGATCATGTGGCTAAGTAGGAGCTGTGGATGCCAGGATCATGAGAAAGTATCATACCAGAACATGAACAAAATTCAAAATTCAAAGTACAGTTTCTGTTGAATGCTTATTGCTTTCACATCATTGTAAAGTAAAAAAAAATTGATAGGTCAAATCATCATAAGTTGGGGACTGTCTGTATATTCATTTTCCAAGTTTACTTATTTTTAAGTAGAATAAATTGATTATAATGAATTCTTCATTATTCACAGAAAAGGTTTAAAAGTTCCATATGTACTTAAAATATGCCAATGCACAAAGTGACAAAATTATTTGATGACCAACTCTGAAATCTATCCTTTCCTATTTCTTAGAAAGCAGAAATGGAAACGTGAGATTCATGCTCATCATATAGCAAAGTTAAAAAAATCTATTATTATTGTTTCATTTGCTAGCCAAAGATTTTCTTATGTACCTCTCCCTGTGATTTGCATTATGAAAAAGGCCTTGTAACAAAAAGATTAAATGTATTCTAACAATGAAGAGAAAAACAGCCATTTAACAGAAAACAGAAGGCTTGCAACTGTCATCATTCTGGATTCAGTATTTTAATTATAAGACATTAAAGTTAGTGGCTATATGCATAGAAATTAACTCTGCATGCGAAATCCTAGTACAAGCTGTTTTTTAGATATAGACACATAACCTTTTAGAACCATATTAATACTTATTAGCTAAGGTTTCTTAGAACTTCAGACTTACTGGTTCATTTGTCCAATGTCAAACATGATAATGATCTTTTAAACTTGACTACTTTTTATGTATTTTTATACATTGCCAAAAACTTTTAAAATATGCAATAAATATTAATGCAGTAATTACATTGTTGACAGGATTTTTTTTCCTTTTAACTCTGCCTTGCTGATGAAAATGGAAGTATACTAATTAAGGTCTCATAAGGAAACAGAAAACAGATTTGGCAGATATTTTGAATATAAGGAACAACTATTCCTACAAGTCCTGGCAGAATTAAATGACATATAGGGGGACCATCAGCAGGAACTTTTGCCACCCTTATCCTGAAGGACAAGACAAGGGAATGGAAACCAGTAAGAGTTGAAGGCATAAAGGGTACCACAGGATCAGAGCAGTAAAAGATGTAACTCCTGCCAGAATTTTAGTGATGTGGCAGAGAAGTAGAAGTGGTATCAAACCATCCCCAAATTTATTAACTTAAAACAACAAGAATTTAGTTGTAAGTCCATTCTGTTCCATTGATCTACCTGTCTGTTTTTGAGCCAGTACCACATTGTCTTGATCACTTTAGCTTTGAAATATAACTTGAAGTCTGGAATTGCGAGGCCTCCAGCTTTGCTTTTCTTTCTCAAGATTGCTTTGGCTATTTGGGGTCTTTTGTGGTTCCACACAAATTTTAGGATTGTTTAAACTCTGTGAAAAATTCTGTTGGTATTTTGAGAGAGATTGCATTAAATGTGTAGAATGTTTTGGTCAACTTATCTCTGACAAAGCAGGAAAGAATATCCAGTGGAAAAAAAGACAGTCCCTTCAACAAATGATGCTGGAAAAACTGGACAGTACCATAGGATTTCACTCATGTGGAATGTAAGAAACAAAACAAATGAATATAGAGGGGGGAAAAAAGGAGAGAGGCAAACCATAAAAGGGACTCTTAACTGTAGAGAACAAACTGAGGGTTACAGGAGGGGAGCTGCATGGTGGGATAATTTAAATGGGTCATGAGTATTAAGAAGAACGTTTGACATTTTAGCAATATTTATTCTTCCAATCCATGAGCACAGAATGTTTTCCAATTTCTTTGTATCTTCAATTTCCTTCATAAGCTTTCTATAGTTTTTAGCATACAGATCTTTTAGATCTTTGGTTAGGTTTATTCCTAGGTATTTTATGCTTCTTGGTGCAATTGTGAATGGGATCAGTTTGTCTTTCTGTTGCTTCATTATTAGTGTATAAGAATGCAACTGATTTCTGTACATTGATTTTGTATCCTGCGACTTTGCTGAGTTCATATATCAGTTCTAGCAGACTTTTGGTGGAGTCTATCGGGTTTTTGATGTATAATATAATGTTGTCTGCAAAAAGTGAAAGCTTGACTTCATCTTTGCCAATTTTGATGCCTTTGATTTCCTTTTGTTGTTTGATTGCTATGCTAGGATCCAAAACTATGTTAAACAACAGCGGTGAGAGTGGACATCCCTGCCATGTTCCTGATCTCAGGGGGAAAGCTCTCAGTTTTTCCCCATTGAGGATGATATGAGCTGTCGGCTTTTCATAAATGGCTTTTATGATGTTAAGTATGTTCCTTCTATCCCGACTTTCTCGAGGGTTTTTATTAAGAAAGGATGCTGAATTTTGTCAAAGGCTTTTTCTGCATCGATTGACAGGATCATATGGTTCTTATCTTTTATTAATGTGATGTATCACATTGATTTGTGAATACTGACCAGCTCTGCAGGCCAGGAATGAATCCCACTTGATCATGGTGAATAATTCTTTTTATATGCTGTTGAATTTGATTTGCTAGTATCTTCTTGAGAATTTTTGCATCCATATTCATCAGGGATATTGGCCTGTAGTTCTCTTTTTTTACCGGGTCTCTGTCTGGTTTAGGAATCAAAGTAATGCTGGCTTCATAGAATGAGTCTGGAAGTTTCCTTCCCTTTCTATTTTTTGGAACAGCTTGAGAAGGATTGGTATTATCTCTGCTTTAAACATATGGTAGAATTCCCCAGGGAAGCCATCTGGTCCTGGACTCTTATTTGTTGGGAGATTTTTGATAACTGATTCAATTTCTTTGCTGGTTATGGGTCTGTTCAGGTTTTCTATTTCTTTCTGTTTGAGTTCTTTCTGTGGGTGCTTAGGAATTTGTCCATTTCTTCCAGGTTGTCCAGTGTGTTGGCATATAATTTTTCAGAGTATTCCCATAATTGCTTGTATTTCTGACTGATTGGTTGTAATAATTCCATTTTCATTCATGATTTTTTCTATTTGGGTCATCTCCCTTTTCTTTTTGAGAAGCCTGGATAGAGGTTTATCAATTTTGTTTGTTTTTTCAAAAAAAACTCTTGGTTTCATTGATATGCTCTACTGTTTTTTTAGATTTTATATTGTTTATTTCTGTTCTGATCTTTATTATTTCTCTTCTGCTGTGTTTGGGGTGTCTTTGCTGTTCTGCTTCTATTTCCTTTAGGTGTGCTGTTAGATTTTGTATGTGGGATTTTTCTTGTTTCTTGAGATAGGCCTGGATTGCAATGTATTTTCCTCTCAGGACTGCCTTCGCTGCATCCCAAAGCATTTGGATTGTTGTATTTTCATTTTCATTTGTTTCCCTGTACTTTTAAATTTCTTCTCTAATTGCTTGGTTGACCAATTGATTCTTTAGTAGCGTATTCCTTAACCTCCATGTTTTTGGAGGTCTTCCAGACTTTTTTCCTGTGGTTCATTTCAAGTTTCATAGCATTGGTCTGAAAGTGTGCATGGTATGATTCAATTCTTGTATACTTATGAAGGGCTGTTTTGTGACCCAGTATGTGATCTATCTTGGAGAATGTTCCATGTGCACTCGAGAAGAAAGTATATTCTGTTGCTTTGGGATGCAGAATTCTAAATATATCTCTCAAGTCCATCTGATCCAATGTATCATTCAGGGCCCTTGTGTCCTTATTGATTCTGTGTCTAGATGATCTATCCATTGTTGTAAGTGGAGTATTAAAGTCCCCTACAATTACCACATTCTTAGCAATAATGTTGTTTACATTTGTAATTAATTGCAATCTCCACATTCAATGCAATCCCAATCAAAATTCCACCAGCATTCTTCTCGATGTTAGAACAAGCAATCCTAAAATTTGTATGGAACCACAAAAGACCCCAAATAGCCAAAGTAATTTTGAAGAAGAAGACCAAAGCAGGAGGCATCACAATCCCAGACTTTAGCCTCTACTACAAAGCTGTAATCATCAAGACAGCATGGTATTGGCACAAACACAGTTTGTGTCCATTGTGTCTATTCCATAGACCAATGGAATAGAGTAGAGACTCCAGAATTGGACCCACAAATGTATGGCCAACTAATCTTTGACAAAGCAGGAAAGAATACCCAATGGAAACAAGACAGTCTCTTTAACAAATGGTGCTTGGAGAACTGGACAGCAACATGCAGAAGAATGAAACTAGACCACTTTCTGACACCAAACAAAAAAATAAACTCAAAATGGATAAAGGACCTGAATGTGAGACAGGAAACCATCAAAACCCTAGAGGAGAAAGCAAGAAAAGACCTCTCTGACCTCAGCCGTAGCAATTTCTTACTTGACATGGCTCCAAAGGCAAGGGAATTAAAAGCAAAAATGAACTATTGGGACCTCATGAAGATAAAAAGTTTCTGCACTGCAAAGGAAACAATCAACAAAACTAAAAGGCAACTCACTGAATGGGAAAAGATATTTGCAAATGACATATTGAACAAAGGGCTTGTATCCAAAATCTATAAAGAACTCACCAAACTCCACACCCAAAAAAACCAAATAACCCAGTGAAGAAATGGGCAGATGACATGAATAGATACTTCTCTGAAGACATCCAGATGGCCAACAGGCATATGAAAAGATGCTCAACATCACTCCTCATCAAGGAAATACAAATCAAAACCACACTGAGATACCACCTCATGCCAGTCAGAGTGGCTAAAATGAACAAATCAGGAGACTATCAATGCTGGAGAGGATGTGGAGAAAAGGGAACTCTCTTGCACTGTTGGTGGGAATGCAAACTAGTGCAGCTGTTCTGGAAAACAGTGTGGAGGTTCCTCAGAAATTAAAAATAGATCTACCCTATGACCCAGCAGTAGGACTGCTAGGAATTTACCCAAGAGATACAGGAGTGCTGATGCATAGGGCCACTTGTACTCCAATGTTTATAGCAGCACTTTCAAAAATAGCCAAATTATGGAAAGAGCCTAAATGTCCATCAACTGACGAATGGATAAAGAAATTGTGGTTTATATACACAATGGAATACTACTTGGCAGTGAGAAAGAATGAAATCTGTCCTTTTGTAGCAACGTCGATGGAACTGGAGAGTGTGATGCTAAGTGAAATAAATCCTACAGAGAAAGACAGATACCATATGTTTTCACTCTTATGTGGATCCTGAGAAACTTAACAGAAGACCATGGGGGAGGGGAAGGGGAAAAATTACAGAGAGGGAAGGAGGCAAACCATAAGAGACTCTTGGACACGGAGAATAAACTGAGGGTTGATGGGGGTGGGAGAGAGGGGAAAGTGGGTGATGGGCACTGAGGAGGGCACAAGTTGGAATGAACACTGGGTGTTGTATGGAAACCAATTTGGCAATAAATTTCATATTAAAAAAATGAGAGCATTTGTTTTGATGAGCACTAGGTGTTGTATATAAGGATGAATCACTAAATCCTACAACAGAAACTATGTTATACTGTATGTTAAGTGACTGGAATTTAAATAAAAACTTGAAAGAAAAAAATTCCTTTTTAGTATAAGTATTATTGTGTCTCTGCTGAACCTTATGTATACCTGATTGTAGTATATTAAAATTATTGGCTCATAAAACAAACAAACACAAGTACTTAATAAATAAATAAAACAACATGCATTTTATATTTAATCACAAACCCATTGGGTTCTTTTTCTGGTCTGGGCCAACAAGTCTGATCTCTGCTATACTGTCTGGTGAGTCTGGAAACTGGAAGATTAACAATGACCTCACTCACATAGTTGGTGGCTGGCAAGTTGGCCATTGGAGCTTGCTATTAGCCAAGGCACCTCAATTTTCTCCATATGGCCTCTCATTTGTGGTTAGCTGCTTAAATCAGTCCTTAAGAGCTGATTATTAAGGTGGGGGATAACCTGTTGGTGGCTTGAAATTGACCATGGTATGAGTATTTAGATCACAGACACAAGGAAACACTACAAGTCAGGGCCCTCCTGTGCCCTAACCCAGCTGCACCTAGAACCAATTCTTAAATATTTACCAGCACACTATTGCTTCTTAAGCCTTAGAAGACCAGCTTGCACTCATTCACATCGTGGCCTCAAGATTTTAATGGAGACAAGAAAGGGCAGCTGCAATGCAAAATACTTTTGTGCTTTCTATTATCCTTTTGGACAGAACTAGACATACGACCGAGTCCAGAGTTGGAATATAATAGTACTCAGCAAAAAAAGGAAGCAACTATTGATTTATAAATGAATCTCAAAGGCATTATGTCGGGTAAAAAAAAATCCAGTATAAAGAGGAAACATATGATCCCATTCATGTGACATTCTCAAAACAACAAAGCTTTGTAGCATTTCATAAAAATAAGTAACCATTTCAAGGCCAACTACACATTCAATTATTCACTGAATCAATACTATCATTTCAGCATATACCATTGCTCAGTTCTGTGCCAGGTATAATACTTATCTGAGAGACTCAGATGTAAGCCAACAGTCTTGGGGTATAGAGGTGAGAAGGAAAAACAAACACCAACATGTAAACAAATGTAAATAAATTGTAATGAGTGTTATGAAGGGAGCAAATAATGGGAGATAAAAAAATTAAAAATTGGGAGTATGACAGAGGGAAGGGTGCGCAGATAAAGCTGTTCAGTGAAATGATCTTCCTCTCCTCCCTTCTCCTCTCCTCTCCCTTTCAATTTTTATTTAAATATTAATTAATCGACATAGAGTACAATACTGGTTTCAGGAGAATTCAGTGATTCATCACATATAACTTGCAGTGCTCATCACAACAAATACTCTCTTTAATACCCATCACCAGTCTAGCCCATCCCCCACCACCTCCCTCCATCAACCCTCAGTTTGTTCTCTAACATTAAGAGTCTCTTGTGGTTTATTTCCCTCTCTTTTTTTCCATCCTTCCCATATGTTCATCTGTTTGGTTTCTTAAATTCCAAATGAGTGAAATCATGGTGTCTTTCTCTGATTGACTTATTTCTTTTAGCATAATGCATTCTAGCTCCATCCATATCCTTGCAAATGGCAAGATTTCATTCTTTTTGATGGATTATTGATATTCCATCATATATATTCCCCACTCCTTCTTTATCCATTCATTAATCCATGCATATTTGGGATCTTTCCATAGATTGGCTATTTTTGATAATGCTGCTATAAACATTGGGGTGCATGTATCCTTTTGGATCTGTATTTTTGTATCCTTTGGGTAAATACCTACTAGTGCAATTGCTGAATCATAGGGTAGTTCTATTTGTAGTTTATTTGAGGAACCTCCATACTGTTCTCCAGAGTGGCTGTACCAGTTTGCATTCCCACCAACAATGCAAAAGGGTTCCCCCTTTCTCCACATTCTCACCAATATCTGTTGCTTCTTATGTTGTTAATTTTTGCCATTCTGCAGGTGTGAGGTGGTTTCTCATAGGGGTTTTGATTTGTATTTCCTTGATGATGAGTGATGCTGAACATTTTTCATGTATCTGTTAGCCATCTGGATGTCTTCTTTGGAAAAGCGTTTATTCATATCTTCTGCCCATTTCTTCTTCTTTTTTTTTTTTTTTTTGCAGGGGTGGGTGTTGAGATTGGTAAGTTCTATATAGATTTTGGATACTAACCCTTTATAGGATATGTCATTTCCAAACATTGTCTCCCATTCCATTGACTGCTTTTAGTTTTGCTGCTTGTTTCTTTTGAGGTGCAGAAGTTTTTATCTTGATGAAGTCCCATTAGTTCATTTTTGCTTTTGTTTCCCTTGCCTCCAGTGATTTGTCTAGTAAGAAGTTGCTATGGCTGAGGTCAAAGAAGTTGCTGCCTGTGTTCTTCTCTAGGACTTTGATGGTTTCTTATTTCACATTTAGGTCTTTCATCCATTTTGGATTTATTTTTATGAGTGGTGTAAGAAAATGGTTCAATATTATTCTCCTGCATGTTGCTGTCCAGCTTTCCCAACACCATTTGTTGAAGAGACTGACAAAAGAACTAAAATCTAGTGAAGCTGAAATCAAAATTGCTATAACCAAGATGCAAACCAAGTGGATGCCATAAAAATGAGGATTGACAAAGCAAAGGAAAGAATTAATGATACAGAAAATAACATTATGGCTGAGTACCTGGGTGGCTCAGTAGACTGATCATCTGACTCTTGATTTCATCTCATGGGTAGTGAGATCAAGCCCCATGTCAGGGTCCATGTTGGCAGCATGAAGCCTGCTTGGGATCTCTTTCTCCCTCTTTCTCTGCCTCTCCCCACTTATTCTCTCTCTTAAAAATAAATAAACTTAAAAAAAGAAAACTATGGAAAATAAGGAATCTGAAAAGAAAAAGGAAAGAAAGGTAAAGGATTACAAAGGTAGACTTAGGGATCTCAGTGACTTATTAAGACGTAATAAAATTTGTATCATAGGAATCCCAGAAGATGAAGAGAGAGAAAAAGGGGCAGAAAGTTTACTTAAACAAATTACAGCTGAAAACTTCCCTAATCTGGGGAAGAACACAGACATTAAAATCCAAGTAGCACAGAGAACTCCCATTAGATTCAACAAAGTTGACCATCACTAAGGCATATCATAGTCAAATTTATAAAATACACAGACAAGGAAAGAATCCTGAAAGCAGCAAGGGAAAGAAGTCCTTAACCTAAAAGGGAAGACAGGTTAGGTTTGCAGCAGATCTGTGCACAGAAACTTGGCAGGTCAGAAATGGGTGGCAGGATATATTCAATGTGCTGAATTGGAAAAATATGCAGCCAAGAATTCATTATGCAGCAAGGCTGTCATTCAGAATAGAAGGAGAGAGGAAGATTTTCCCAAACAAAAACTAAAGGAGTTTGTGACCACTAAACCATCCCTGCAAGAAATTTTAAGGGGACTCTTTGAGTGGAGAAATAAAAGACTAAAAGCAACAAAGACAGAATGGAGGAGAGAACATCACCAGACACACCAACTCTACAGGTGACACAGCGGCAGTAAACTCATAACTTTCAATAATTGCTGTGAATGTAAATAGACTAAATTCTCCAATCAAAAGACATAGGTTATCAGAATGGATAAAAAACAAGATCCATCTATATGCTGCCTATAAGAGACTAATTTTAGACCTAAAGAAACCTGCAGATTGAAAGTAAAGGGACATAAAAATACCTATTATGCTCATAGATGCCAAAAGAAAGCTGGAGTAGCTATACTCACAACAGACAAACTAGATTTTAAACCAAAGACAATAAGAGATTACGAATGGCATCATACTATAATTAAGGGGTCTACCCATCAAGAAAAGCTAACAATTATAAATACCTATGCCCCCAAATTGGAGGAACCCAAATATATAAATCAGTTAATAATAAACATAAAGAAACCTAGGCATTAAAAGTAGGGGACTTTAACATCCCTCTTACAGCAATGGACAGATCAACTAAACAGAAAATCAATAAGGAAACAATGGCTTTGAATGACACACTTAACAGATAAATTGAGAACATCTCATCCTAAATCAGCAGAATACACATTCTTTGCAAGTGCACATGTAACCTTCTTCTGAATAGATAACATACTGTGTCACAAATCAGCCCTCAACAAGAACAAAAAGATCAGGATCATACCATGCATATTTTCAGACCACAATGTTATGAAACCTGAAGTCAACCACAAGGAAAAATTTGGAAAGCCCTCAAATATACAAAGCTTAACATCCTACTAAACATCCTACTAAAGAATGAATGGGTTAACCAGGAAATTAAAGAAGAAACAAAAAAAATACATGGAAGCAAATGAAAATGAAAACACGACAGTCCAAAACTTTTGGAATGCAGCAAAGGCAGTCCGCAGAAGGAAGTATATTGCATTACAAGCCTTATTGGAAAACATCAATGGTACAAGGTAGAAACCATTAGAAGGCCTTTGAGACACTTAACGGGAAAGGTAACAAAGGTTTAGCCATGGAGTTAAGAGGGAAGTAAGTAGATAAATCAGGAATATTTGGGGGGAAGGAAAAGCAGGGTTGAAAAGGAACTGAAGAAAAGGAAGGAGCTAAGTTTCTGACCATAATCACAGGAAAGAGAAATACCATTAGCTGGGATGGGGCAGAGTAAAGGACAAACAGGTTTGGAAACAAGAACTGAAGTATCCTGTGAAATATTAAAGGGAATATGCCAAGAAGGTATGTGGTCTATTAGCTAAGAACTAAGAGAAGTCGGGGCTCCTCCATTAGACTTGCCAAATTTTCGGGGCAGTTCCTCTGTGTCTCAACATTAAGTATGTTCTCTCTGTAACCTGCTCTTCTCTGTAGACCTTTTTAGCCCCTCTATTGCTCTGAAATATCTTGCCACAATGTTAAAAAGCAAGCTATGTGTACATAAGCAGTTCAATCCATGTATGCCCAAATAAGCTTTCTTTCTGATTCTAATGTATTGCCAGGTGTTGAGCAATGACAACTGAAAAAGTTGGAGGGTTTTTTTTGGTAGCATATTGTGTAGTATGGAGTTTAAAAATTTAATCATAAATATTTCCATGAAAAGAAAGAAGTGAAGAATTAGAAAAAACAAAATTCCAATTCTCTTAGCCCCACTGTCAGATTTCATTTTTTCTGATTAGATTTCCTTCAGGTTCTGAGCATAAGACCTAGTGCTTATGGGCACAGTCACTCTAAACAATGGAAAAGAAATCACATGAAGGGAAACTGATTATTAAATGAGAGTAAATGTAGCTGTTGTAAGCTTCTGGGTCACTAAATTTCCCCCTTGTGATATATGCCATATTTGTAATTATAGACAATTTAAAAATTCTTACCATCTAGTTTTTGGGTAAACCAACTGAAATTGTAATAACTCCCACAGCAAGATGACTTCACTTCATAAAGGAAGTTCGTTAATTGGCTACTGCAATCCATGGTACTGGTTATCTAAGATATATAGCATGTACTATGGTATTTAAATACTTGTTTTATGGGCTTTTGTGACTCAGTCTTTAAAAAGAAAAGTTTGGAGATTTATCTTCTTCAACCTGTTATTACTCTCCTGGCATTTTTCTCAAAATTGGTATGTGGAAATTAATCACATCAGGCAAAAAATTAAATATAAAGGTTATCATTTGGAGAGTTAAAGGGATTCTAGGTTAAACTTATTACTAGAATTAAGATGACTTGGATTTCTTGAGCATGAGAATTTGGAGCTTGTTGATGAGATTCTAAAATCTGAAACAAAATATCAGACTATGTCTGGTTATTGTCACTGCTAACACAGGTGACAGATTGAGACACCCAGGAAAAAGTAAGCATACTGGTATATAATTTTCAAAGTACAGAGATAATGATAGAGAATGGAATGGGGCACAAAACTGTCATTTTAATAACCAGGTAGACTTCCCCTGATAGAATCTTAGTTATCAGGTAATATATATAATTAAGTAAGATATATATTAGTAATATAGTAATATATGTAGTGGTTAAATATGTGTTTTTTGGGTACAGAATTCCTATTGACTAGCACTATGCCCTGATGACACTAATTGTACTGCTAAGATTTAGCTGTATAGTTAGGATTATAATAGTACTTCTTTTGTGCCATTGTTGTAAGAATAAATGAGATAATGGATGAAGTGTTTAGCACAGTGCTTTGTATGAAGTTGACTAAGAAAATGCTGGCTGTTATGATTAGCAGAAGCTCTTTCTTTCCAGCGTTTTACCAATATAGAATACTATAATTTGGTCTTTCTTTCTATTAAGGACCTTTTCCAAATTCTATTCTTTTGCAGTCTCTTGTATCATACATATTTATGTAATTATTAGTCATATATCAGTGTAAGGCAACTAAATTGAGTCCTTCATATCCAAAAGCCTTTCTCCAATTTAACTATATACACAGGGGCAAGAAGCAGATTTCCTTATATAAATATGGTTCTTTACTGTGAGGCTATCTTCTTTCTCTTCCACGTCTTCCATTGACTCTTTTCATTGACTCTTTTCTCTCTAGAACCATCACAAAAAAATTATTGTGTTTATGAATCTGAGCCAAAAAACCTAGAGCTTCACCCAAAGAAACTTCAACAATTTGACCTCCTGTTTGTAAACTTCTGTTTTTCTGTTTAACTGGAATACTTTTAAACTTCTGGCTCAGAAAAATAAATTTCTGAGTCCAAAAATTACCACATATAAATTTCACATTTCTTTTTAAATGGAAGTCTGGTTTTGCTTTCAGTGTATTTTCATCTTAGGTAGAAATTTCCAATTGGTTAGTTTCCAAAGTCAGGAACCAAGAAAGATTATTTCTAGGATAGCCTGGTGTCCAAGACAGGGAACTATTTAACTCTGTATTCTAAATATGAAATAAATATCATAATGAAACATTAAAAAATTCCTTTCTCTTTTTCACAAGGATAGCTAGCTTGGTTTACCCTATTTTCATTTATAGGTTAGAGCTTAATAACTCTAAAGACTAGTGGTGTCTGGGTGGCTCAGTTGGCTAAGCGTCTGACATCGGCTCAGGTCATGATCTCGCAGTTCCTGAGTTTGAGCCCTGCATCAGGTTCTGGGCTGACAGCCAGGAGCCTGGAGCCTGCTTCAGATTCTGTGTCTCCCTCTCTCTCTGCCCTTCCCCCACTCGCACTCTGTCTCTCTCTCTGTCTCAAAAATAAACATAAAAAAAATTAAGAAAAAAAAAGAACTCTAAAGAGTAGAAGTAACTGCAAATGAATACAGACATCTGTAAAGAACACTACCTGGCTCTTTTTAAGTATCTCCTTTTTGTCAAACTTTCATTTCATTGTTATAATAAATTATATAAATTTATTAATGAAAAATTATTTCATTCTAATATTTTATTTTAATCTTATTTTTCATTTTTAAAAATCTCATAGATTGTTGATCTGCTCAGAAGCAGATATTTTCACATTCAGATTGACTTTACCTGAGTAGAGGTAAAATTTTATTATCTGATTTTTAAACACAATAGTATGCTCACTCAACTAATATTTATCACTTCATAGTTTGCACACCTCTTTCAAATGTATGCTGTAACAAACACAAAGTTCAGAGAATTGCAGTGATTACATGAAGATAAGTATCCTCTCTGTTTTATCATTATATCTGCAGGCCTACAGAGTGCTTGGCATATAATCATAGTAGGTGCTCAATAAGCTGGAACAAATGGATAAACACTAAGAAAAAGAGTTAGTAGTAGTGAAGCCAGGAATTGAACTCAGATTTTCTGATCTCAAACTTGTGCTATGTATATTATGGCATACTGTGGAAATTTTCACTATCTGCCTTTCTATGAAGACTGACTACACAAGTGTGAATAAGAATATGATTATCTCAATATGGAAAAAAATCATTTTAGAATGGTTTTAGAGAAATTCTTCCTGTAATTCTAGAACTAAATGAAGTCACTTCAATAAAACTAACTGTAGACAAAGAGGAATGGTTTAAGATCAGAAAACTTTGGTTAATAGATTTATCACTTGGCAAACTGTCTTCAGGCCTTGTACACACAGAGCTATAATACAAAAAGAGGTTTCAAAAGGCATAAGATCCTATGAGGTATTATTAAAAAAGTAATTAGTAATTTTTATATTTTTAAATGGCCTCAATACTTGAAAGTCATGTCATGAATAAATAAATCATCTCAACTAGTTGTCACTGAGTGTTAATATAGACACACAGGGAACTCTTCCCAGATTCTGAGATCTGACCATGAGCTTCATTTCAAAGGATTCCTTCTGGAAATCACAAATTATTTCATTTTAATTTTGAATGAAAAAAATTGGCACATTCAAATGAAAATAAATTGCTGTTCAAATCTGTTTATAGGTGTGTATGTATGGAAATAAAAACTTGGAAATAAATTTTTATTATGTCCATATTTCATTCTAGAAAATAAAAAGGATAGTTTTAAATACAGGTCCTTATTGTAAAGACTGAATTTATAGTTCCTGAAAACTGTGGACGTATTTAAGCCTATGAGGTAGAATACTATTCAGAAAAGATAATTATGCATTTGTTAATTCCACAATAAGGTAAAAGTCAAATTCTCATTCATTTAATTTCTAACAGATCTGCTAAAATTATACTTATGTTTCCCAAGAGAAAGCTTATTTCACATGAATAAGTTATTGCCCAAGCTTGCTATTATGCCCTTTGTGTCAAGGCTTACTCTTAATTTCCCGGTGTGGGAGAAAATGTAACCCTCCTAGTGATGGCTTTCTCTGATCACCTGGCCAGTCAATATGCCTTTGCTCTGATTTTTTCCCATAAACCTAGTCACAAACTGACATAAATATATATTTTATTTATTTTTAATCACCTCTGCCAGCCCAGCCACCACCTTTAGAATGTAGGCTACATGCAGGTCAAACACTTCTGTTTTCTTTTTCTTTCATTGCTTTGTCTCCAGAATCTATAAAAGTGTACATTATAGAGCAGTAATCTAGAATATTTGTTGAATGAGTTAATTACACCAATTATGATATTCAGTAGGCTTTGGAAAATACTTTTGTTATTGTGATAAGTTCATGAGAGAAACTAATTAAAATTACATTCAGTCTCATCTTTGATGAGCAGACTAAATAGTATTACATTCAATTTTTATAAAAGGGAAATCATTGAAAAAAGTAAATAGTGTAATTGTGATATTAAAAGACTATTTTTTTGCTTGTTGATTCATTTGTTTTGTTTTTCTCAGTTGGACTTATTTCACATAGCATAATACCCTCTGGGTCCATGCACGTTGCCACAAATGGCAAGACGTCATCCTATTTTATGGCTGAGTGATATTCCATTAGGTGTGTGTGTGTTTAATATATATATATGTATACCTTCCTTATACATTCGTTTATGTTTCTTTTTTCAGTTCTACATATAAGTGAAATCATATGGCATTCACCTTTCAAATCTTATTGACTTATTTTACTTAGAATTATACCCTTTAGGTACATCCATGTTGTTGCAAATGTCCACATCTTGTACTTCTTATGGCTAAATAATATTCACTGTGTGTATATGTGTATGTATGCATATCATCTTTGTCAATTCTTCTACTGATGGATATATTTTTTAATTGAAATCTTATTTCTTTAGTTCCCAGTGAGATTGCACATCTCTTAAAATGGCCATCGGCTATTTGTTGTACTCCTTCTGTGATGCTTGCTTGTATCCATTTCCCATCTTTCTAAAAGAATAATTTTTCATTTAAAAAATGTGTGCTTCTCAGGTTCTGGGAAGATACATTTTCACTGCTTAATAGTATAATTAACTGCTATAAAACTTAATTGTTTTAATATAGAAAAGTGAATGCAATCTGTTGCTCACACTAATTTAGTTTGTCACAATTTCTCTAACTCTCTCTTTAACCGCAGATATTTCAAATACATGGCCACATCTCACTCCATTTCTCTGATATCATTTACAAATTAACTGGGCTGATTTCCATCTCTTTACATTTGGCCTAAATTTTCTCTCCCTTCAAGATTCTGTAAAAGGCATCAGGCTCACTTTCTGCTACTCAAAATCTGAATGTGTAAGTATAGCATATGTATCTTTAAAAGTATTATAGGGACCTTGAACTCTTCCTCAAAAACACGTCAGAATCCAGAGGCAAATACTCAACACCTTCCGTCCTTCCATACTGACTTCATGTTAGATAAATAACTATCTTTCTTTTTCTCCTTCTCTCCCTCTCTCTTTCCCTCTCGTGCCAACCCATAAATGCAAAAAGTACAATTCATATAATTATGTAAATAATCACAGGGAAAATATCAATTCCTAACAGTAACGTGAATAATTATTTTCCTATAGCCTCACCATATAATTTTTATAATTATTAGAACTGAAACATCTACTTGATTTGCAATATGGTAAAGGGCTTATTATTATCCATTTTTAATTATTTTTCTTTCCTATAGATAACTTCAACAGCCCAGAGTCAGTTAATGGATGGAGCAATAAATCAGTGGTTACTGAATTCATTTTGTTGGGCCTGTCTAGCTCTCAAGATATTCAACTCTTCCTCTTCTTTTTCTTCTCTGTGTTTTATGGAGCTGCGGTTTTGGGAAACATCCTTATCATCCTCACAGTAATTACAGACTCTAGCTTACATTCCCCAATGTATTTTCTTCTTAGCAATCTCTCCTTTATTGATGTGTGTCAGGCTACATTTGCCACTCCCAAGATGATTGCAGACTTCCTCAATGAACACAAGACCATCACCTTCCAGGGATGCATGTCACAAATCTTTTTCTTGCATGTTTTTGGGGGTAGTGAGATGGTGCTTCTTGTTGCCATGGCCTATGATAGATATATTGCTATTTGCAAACCTCTGCACTACATTACCGTCATGAGCCGAAGGGTGTGCACTATTCTGGTGGGAGTCTCCTGGACCATTGGTATTCTGCATTCAGCCAGCCACCTGGCATTCACAGTCAATCTTCCTTTCTGTGGACCCAATAAGGTAGACAATTTCTTTTGTGACCTTCCCCTTGTGATCAAGCTTGCCTGCTTAGAAACATATGTTTTAGAGATCCTCGTGCTAACCAACAGTGGCCTGCTCTCTCTTATCTGCTTCCTCCTTTTGCTCATTTCTTATACTATCATCCTTGCTACTGTCCATCAGCAAACCTCTGGTGGGACATCCAAGGCACTTTCCACCCTGTCTGCCCACATCACTGTTGTGGTTTTGTTCTTTGGCCCATTAATCTTCATTTATATTTGGCCTTTTGAAAGCTTCCCAATTGATAAATTTATTTCTGTGTTTTTTACTGTCTTCACTCCTGTCCTTAACCCCATGATCTACACATTGAGGAATAAAGATGTAAAGGAAGCCATGAAAAAGCTACGGAACCGACATGTGGGTTCTAAGCAAGTCTTTCAGACAATTGTGAGGTAGTAACACAAATCCTTAATTATTGTCCTTTGTAATGCACATAGGTGATTTTATTGTTGTGTTTCTATCACAATTAGTCTTTCACTATTATAGAACCTATCTCTAGTTATCTGAAGTTGTAAATGAAGTGCAGAATCTCATATTATACCAGTTCCAATATTCTGTGGCTCATCTCATCTTCCCTGAAACAATCAACAACATATATTAAAATTCCTAAGTAGTTTTTTCCTCCTTATATAGGCATTGTTTAAAAAAGCATCCTGTAGCATTTTGAAATTACCTCCGTATTAAAGCAGATTTGTTAACACATCTGACTTGATTGGGGTAGCATTCTTTGAGTTAAAAACAGAATATGCTTTGACATGACAGGCTATATTAAGACTCCGAAGGCACCTTTTGGGATGAGCACTGGGTGTTGTATGGAAACCAATTTGACAATAAATTTCAAAAACAAAAAGTCTCCTCTACTTTTATCAGTATATTTTATCAATATTTCACCTATTAACTTGGCCCCTATAAATAGCTGCAAATTTCCCACATTCACAAAGAAGCCACTGACAATTATAAATCATGTTTTTATAATAATTACCATTTTGCTAAATTTTAAATACCTAAAATACTACAGTGTCAATTATAGTACTGAGTTTTGCCACTTTGGCTTTGAAACAAACAGCACATCAATAAATATCACCAAGTTCATAGTTCAAATTATAGGAGTACTCTTACACTTTCTGGGAGAAATGTTCTAGCACTTAAATATACAGACTATCATACCACTGGTAATAAACCTACCATCAGCTGAAAAAGACTGCAGGGTATTTGAATAGTGAGTTTGTTCATTAATATTAATTCAGAGTAAATATTTCAAAGTAGTAACAGTAAGAATATATATTAGTGATTAGAAAATATATCCCATACTTATTTTTCTCAAATTTTAAGTGAAACTTAAGAAGAATACTAATAAATCATGGAAAGAATAGGAGAAGGAATGTGAACATGATGGATTCAGTCCCTTATTAGTCACAGAATCATCATTCCATCACCAAATCCATGCCAAGAGGAGTTTATCCCATTTATGCCAGCTTTAAGTTCAGATTTGTGGTTTCTGAACCGAAGATATGGCTGTGTTCTTGTTTTTACTACTTAGGATAGTTTGTGAGTCCCTAAGACAATCATTTTCTGTTTCGTACCAAATGTGTCAGTCTGCTAGAAGTTTAACATTCAAGCAAGTGTCATAAGGAGAATGCAAGTACCCAGAGCATTGATTTCTAGGTAACTTCTACTACTGTTTCATATAAACAAGGTATTTCAGAGTGATGTAATAAGAAGCCAGTGGAAAACTAAATTGTCCATACCTAAGTGTCAGATTTTTATGAGTCATTGTATTCCGTAGCACTCTGATCTTGTTTTCATATTTGGTTTTTCATGTTTGAGAAACCTTCATTGTTTGAATTGTATGAATAATATTATTCATTGTATGAATATTATGAGTATTAAATGTATGAATAATATTCATTGTATGAATAATATTAAAATGAGCGATCACAGGTATTACAAAAGAGGCAAAAGTCATAATCCCATGTTTCAACGAAGGCTTTCAAACCAATCAAGATAGCTATAAAAATGTTCATTATTGGTTAGGTAATAATGACAAGTAGGATATAATAGATAATAGAAAACAGATACAGAGTTAATAATCTCAATGTGGTAATGTTCAGTTTTGTTTAACTTGAAGCAACCTCATGCAATTTTTTACATTAATTTATGCCAGGTATTGCGGATGAATAAAGAAGATTAACAAACATATCAGGTCTCATGGAAATGACTGAATACAAATGAAGCAGATAATCATTAAAGTTTTAAATGAAAAAAGGCTTATTCTGTACAAGGATGGCAGAATGGTACAGCTAGAAAGGGCATTTAGCTGGGCCAGCCACCAAAACACTTGTTGGCATTAACTTAATGAATCATCCCAGTTCAAATTTTGGCCTACACACTTACAGACCCACAAATTATAACTTGTTAATAATTGTAAGAAAATTGGATAAATTTGTCAAATAGTATTTTTTAAATTTTTTAATGTTTATTTTGAGAGAGAGAGAGACAGCAAGCACATGGGGGAAGGGCAGAGAGCAAGGGAGACAGAATCTGAAGCAGGCTCCAAGTTCTGAGCTGTCATGACAGCATGGAGCCCAATGCGGGGCTCAAACTCATGGACTGCGATATCATGACCTGAGTTAAGTCAGATGTTAACCACGTGATCCACCCAGGTGTCCCTCAAATGGTATTGAAAATTAATTGTAAAATCAAATAGAGCATTATGATTGAAATAGAAACCAAATTATTAGTAAGTGGTATTGGTGAATCTATGCTAAAATTTAGCTTTGGTTACTTGACTGACATGTGGAAGATGATCAGGCTCTGGTAGCCTGGCAGGGAAACACCCACTTGAACAATGCTGGGATGGGTACTGTTTGCTTTGTCTCAGTGACTCCTCTTCCTATCTATCCATACATTCAGGGCTATATACAATCCTTCTGGAGATGTGTTAATGCTTCTCACCAGTTTAAAATTAAGACACACTGGTCGAGGAATTATTCTAACCAAGAGTTGGCATATGCTCTCCTATCCATAACGTGTGCTTATAGAAATCAGCTTTCAAATGACAACCTTATTTATTTATAAAAGTTATGAGTCAAATATAATAAGCAGCAAATCTAAAGAAAAATATACAAATAGTAAAAATAGAAAAATATTCAATTTAACAGGTAATGAAATGTTAATTAAAACAAGAGAGATGTGTCATGTCCCCTATTAGATTGATAAAAGATAAAACAAAAGAATAATACTGAATAGGACTGAAAATTTGGAACTGTGGAAGTTCTATTTGGTCAAAATTTACTGAACAGTTTTTAGAAAGCAATTTAGTGTATTTATCAAAATGTGTTTGCATTCATGACCCAGTAATTTTATTTCTGGGGATCTTCTCTCTTGAGTACTGTATCTCCCTGTTCTGAAGCACAAAATTAGATATGCATAATGTTGGGCAGCATGGACTCTAGGAAGTATAGTCCCCATTAAGAACTGGTTAAAGCAAGTCACAAATAAAGAAGATAATCTGTAACTTTTTTTTATGCAAAAGAGTGCTCTCTGAAAATAGAGACTGCTACTTGTACTATTTATTGGGAGAACATTCCTCCACTCATTTAATGAAGCCACAATAACCTGGATTCCAATTTTACAAGTATCATATCATATAATAAGGAAAGTTTTTAGTCCAATATCACTCAAAAAACAGTTATAAGGAGGAATGTGGGGAGATGGTGGAGTAAGAAGATCCTACGCTCACTTCCTCCAGGCCACAGATACACTTAGGTAACAGCCACATCTATGTAACTAACCCAGTAAATGAACTGACGACTGCTAGAACAGACACTCCACAGTTAATCACAGAGAGGAAGTCACATCTAAAAATGGAAGGAAGGGAAGAGCCCTGGTTAGGAACCAAATTAACCAGTAAGACTAACCACAAGAGGGAGGGACACCATAAGCATGGAGAAGGGAGAGGAACAGACCCAACACCAAACACTCCAGACATGGGGGACCTGCACTGGGAAGACTAGTCCCCCTACACTTGGCTTTGAAAACCAGAGGCCGAATTCTGCAAGTTATTACAATTAGTAGGGGCTTAACACCAGAAACTTTAAAAATCAGTGGGCCCTGTTCTGAGAGAGACAGAGGGTGATAGGAAACTGAGTGCTTGTCCTTAAAGAGCCAGTATAACAAACAACCCCTCCAAGATACAGCATAGAAGCAGCAGTTTGAAAAGCACCTGGGATATAGGGGAAGGTGATTTATTTATTAATCTCAGAAAATGTGCTGGAGGGGTAGGGATCATTAGAAGACTTCTCCAAGAACAAAAGAACTAAAGGGTGCCATTTATCTCCCCCTTCCCCCAAGCCTAGATACCCAGACACCCTCTGAGATCAGAAAAAACACTCCCCATGAAGCTTGCCACCATGTTCCTTGCCCTTGTTTTTTTCGCTGATTCACGTCATCCAACCCACCCAAAGGAGCCCCTGCAAAGTGACTCAGGCCAGTCCTCATACTTCAAGCATTGGCACATACACTGCTAACAATGAGCACTAAACCCTCATTTTCTCCTATAAGTGACGCTTCAAATCTACCCCACTAAGCAGGAATCCATCTAAAGTGGAAACTTATGGCTCTTTGACCAGCCAATTCCACTCCAAAGTGACTCATGCTCTGGGAAGAGGCAAAGATAACCACATACATCAGTTTGACTATAGCCCCAACAGTGGGCTGGGAGCAGATATCTAATATGACTGCCAGCGTCATCCACCAACAGGTGGCAGCATAAGGAGATAGCTCTATAGTTAGGGTCACTGCAACCTCAACAGACAGAATAGGGGTAGACATCTGTCCTGACTGCAGGCCCTATCTACCAATGAAAGCCTCTCAGGGGTAACATAGGTAGAGTGCCCTGCAGTTCAGTGCTGCCACAGTTCCAGCAAATGGGCTGAGATAAGTCACTTGGTGTGACTCAACTACAAGCCCAACACAGCCTCAGACTGGCCCCTTGATAGTACAGGAATGAAACCTAGGCCACAACAGGCAAACTGGGCCACTGCAGCCAATAGGACTGAGGCTCAACCACAACAGCAAGGCACACACAACATACACAGGAGACAAATATGAAACACCAGGTTCTGATACACAGGGCACTGTACTAGAGGGAACCATCGGACTTCTACAGAAGGCCACTATGTTAAAAATTAGGAGATGTAGCTGATTTCCCTAATACATTGAAACAGACACAGAGAGTGAGACAAAATGAGAAGTGAGAAGACAGAGGAAGGTGTCCAAAATGAAAGACAAAGACAAAATTACAGCAATAGAGCTAAATGAAAGAGAGATAAACAATATGCCTGATAGGAAATTCAAACTAATGATCATAATGATACTTATTAGACTTGGGAAAAAAAAGTAGAGGAACTCAGGGAGACCTTCAACACATATATAAATGTATGTATATGTATGTTTATGTATATATACACATACATATAAAAGAACCAGCCAGAGATAAAGAACTTAATAACTGAAATTAAAAAGGCACTAGAGGGAATAAACACTAAACTAGAGGAAGTAGAATAATGGATCAGTGAGCTAGAGGACAGAGTAATGGCGAGCAACCAAGCTGAACAGAAAAAGGAAACAAGAATAGTAAAAAAAAAAAAAAAAAAAAAAAGATGTTAGGAAAACTCAGTGATGTCATCAAGCATAATAACCTTCACATTATAGAGATCCCAGAAGGAGATGACAGACACAGGGGGCATAAAATTTATTTGAAGAAATAATAGCTGAAAACTTCCTTAATCTGGAGAAGGAAAACAGACATCCACCAAAGAGGTACAGAGAGCCCCCCCAACAAAATCAACCTAAAGAGGTCCACATCAAGATACATAATACTTAAAACAGCAAGAAGTACTGATAAAGAGAGAAGTTTAAAAGCAGCAAAAGAAAACAGTTATACATAAGGGAAATCCCATAAAGCTATCAGCTTATTTTTCAGCAGAAACCTTGAAGTTTCAAAGAGCTGTAAAGAAAAAACCTGCAACCAAGAATATTCTATCCAGCAAGGCTATCATTCAGAATAGGAGAGATGGAATTTCCCAGACAAACATAAGTTAAAGGAGTTCAGCAGCCTTATGAGAAACATTAAATGGAATTCTATGAGAGGCAAGGAAAGGCCATTAATTTGAGTAAGAATATGAGGAAAAGAAAATAATTTCACAGGTATAAACAAAGTAAAAGTGGTAGATTAATTACTAAAAAATACTACAGGGGTTGCAATAGAAGAGGTATAAAAGGTACATACCTATCAACAGTAACTTGGAATGTAATGGAATAAATGCTTCAATGAAAAGACAACTGAAGAGCTAAAAAAGTAAAATCTATCTATCTATCTATCTATCTATATCTATATCTATATATATATATATATATATATATATATATATATATATGCTGCCTACAAAAGATTCATATCCAACTTAAAGACATATACACACAGAAAGTGAAGGGATGGAAAAACACTTATGCAAATGGAGCTAAAACATGGGATAGCAAAACTTATACTGAACAAAGTATACTAAAACAAACACTGTAAAAAGAGACAAAGAAGAACACTACATAATCATAATGGGAACAATCCAACAAGAAGACATAATTGTAAATATTTATGCACTAAACATGGAGACACCCAAATACAAAAAGCAACAACTAACAAATTTTAAGGAGGAAATCAACAGTAATACAATAATAGCAGGGCACTTTAACACCCCACTTACCTCTATGGATAGATCATCCAGGCAGAAAATCAATAAGGAAGCAGTGGGCTTTGAATGACACATTGGACCAAATGGATCTAATAGATATATTCAGAACATTCCATCCAAAAAGAGTGAAACACATATTCTTTTCAGATGCACATAAAACATTCTCCAGAACAGATCACAGAGCAGGCCACAAAACAAGTCTCAAAAAATACAAAACGACTGAAATCATATGCATGTTTTCTGACCACAACCTTTGAAACTAGAAATCAACCACAAGAAAAAATCTGGAAAGAATACAAATACACAAAGGTTAAATAACATGATACTAAACAATGAACAGTCAACCAAAAAATCAAAGAGGATATCAAAAAATACAAGAGACAAATCAAAATTAAAGCACAATGTTCCAAAATCTTTGGAATGCAGTAAAAGCTGTTCTAAAAGGGAAGATTAGAGCAATAAAAGCCTACATCAAGAAGAAAAATCTCAAATAAACAACTTAACCATACATCTAGAGGAGTTAGAAAAAGAAGAAAAAAGCCCAAAGACAGTAGAAGGAAGCAAGTAATAAAGATTAAAGCAGAAATAAATGAAATAGATACTAAAAACAATAGCAACATCAGAACTGCTCAATGAAACCAAGAGTTGGTTCTCTAAAGAGATAAACAAAATTGGCAAATTGTTAGCCAGACTTATTCTGAAGAAAGACAGAGGCAGAGAGAGAGGGAGGGAGAGAGAGGGAGAACCTACATAAATAAAATCAGAAGGGACAGAGGAGAAATAATATTCAACACCACACACATATAAAGGATTATAAAAGAATATTATGAAAAAATTATATGACAACAAACTGGTACAATCCAGAAAAAACAAGTAAATTCCTAGAAACATATAACCTCTCAAAACTGAGTCAGGAAGAAATACAAATTTTGAACAGACCAATTACTAACAATGAAATTGAATCAGTAAATAAAAAACTACCAACAATCAAAAGTCCAGAACCAGAGGAATACAGAGGTGAATTCTACCAAATATTTAAAGAGAAGTTAATACCTACTCTCAAGATATTCCAGAAAATAGAAGAGAAAGGAAACCTTCCAAATTCATTCTATGAGGTCAGAATTACCCTGGTAGCCAAATGAGATAAAGTCCTCCCACCAGAAAAACAACTAAAGACCTGTATCTTTTATGAACTTAGATGCAGAAATTCTCCATAAAATATTAACAAACCAAATGCAATGATATATTAAAAAAAACATTGAACACAATCAAGTGGGGTTTATTCCTGGGACACAAGGGTAGTTCAATATTCATAAATCAATCAACAAAAGGATAAAAACTGTATGATCCTTTCAACAGATGCAGAAAAAAAAGCATTTGACAAAGTGCAACATCCATTCATTATAAAAACACTCAACAAAGTAGTGTTAGAGGAAGCATACCTCGACATCATAAAGGCCATATACAAAAAAACAAAACAAAACAAGACAAAGCTAATATCATCCTTAATGGGGAAAAACTGAGAGCTTTTCTTCTATAGTCAGGAACAAGACAGGGATGTCCACTATCACTGCTTTTATTCAACATGTTACAGAAAGTCCTAGCCACAGTAAGCAGACAAGAAAAAGAAATATAAGGCACCCAAACTGGCAAGGATGGAGTAAAACTTTCACTATTTGCAGACAAACTGATAATTATATAAAGAAAACATGAACGACTCTACCAAGAAACTACTAAAACTGAAAAATAAATTCAGTAATGTTCAAGGATACAAAGTCAATGTATGGAAATTTGTTGCATTCCTATATACTAATAATGAAACAACAGAAAGTGAAATTAAGAAAACAACCCCATTTACAAGTACACCAAAACCAATAAAATATCTAGGAATAAACTTAACCAAAGAGGTGAAAGACATGTACTCTGAAAGCTATAAAACAGTGATGAAAAAAATTGAAGACAACACAAAGAAATGGAAAGACATTCTGTGCTCATGGATTAGAAGAACAAATATTGTTAAAATGTCTATAATACCCAAAGCAATTTACACACTTAATGCAATTCCTATCAAAATATCACCAGCATTTTTCAGAGCTAGAACAAACAATCCTAAAATTTCTATGTAGCCACAAACAACCCCAAATAGCCAAAGCAATCTTGAAAAGGAAGAATGAAACTGGCAGTCTCACGAGCCCAGATTTCAAGATATATTACAAAGCTGTAGTAATCAAAACAACATGGAACTGGCAAAAAAAGAGAGAGAGAGAGAGAGAGAGAGAAAGAGAGAGAGAGAGTGAGAGAGTCCAATATAACAAAATATAGGGCCTGGAAATAAACTTACACTTATAAGGTCAATTAATCTTTGACAAAGGAGAAGAAGGTGCAATGGGAAAAAGACAGGCTCTTCAATAAATAATATTGGGGAAAACTGAACAGCTACAAGCAAAAGAATGAAGCTGGACCACTTTCTTAAACCATACACAAAAATACTGAACAGGAGAAGATATTTGCAAATGACATATCTGATAAGGGGTTGATATTGAAGATATAAAGAACTTGGAGGCAGAGAAGATGGTGAAGACCCTAGGCTCAGCTTGGCCTATGAACACAATCAGATGACTATCAAATCATTCTAAATACATCACAAATCAACCCGAAGACTGACAGAACTCCACAACTAAAAGGAGAAAAGAAGCCACATGAAAGAAAAGATAGGGAGTGTAGACACTTGGTTTGGGGGAGAAATGGGCCGCAGGTGCTGTGGAGGGGAGCCCTGGTTGCTGAGAAAGGTGAGAAAGGATTACAGAGAGCAAAGTATAAGGAGAACATTTTTCCAAAGCCTTTGGCTGTAAAATGAGAGGGGCTGAAATTTAGTGAGTTCTTGCAACCAGCAGGGCTTGAGGACTGGGGTTTTAAAGGTCTGTGGGCTTGGTTGGGAAGAGCCCTGAAGGTACTTCCCTAATCCTGGACAGAAGGCAGGGAAATGACCCAGGGGCAAATAGTGTGAAAAAGGGGATCTGAAGAACACCTGGGGCACACAGGGAGAGATTATTTGCTCTTCTTGGAGTGCATCCCTGAGAGGCAGCATGCATGGAGACACCTCTCTGGGGCCAAAGGAGCTTGCAGGCACCATTTTCCTCCCCTGCCCCTCAGCTGAAACAGCAGAGCCACCTGCAAAGGGCAGCTCAGACCCATAACTGACTGCCTAGCCTGCTTGCACCAAGTCTTATGCCCCTGCACTCTGTCAAAAATTCTCTTTTCAGTGAAGTTCATTTAATTCCCAGTGTGGCAGGGCCCTCCGCCAGAACAGCACAGGCCCCTGCCCAATCACGTGTCTCTAAAGACTGGAATTTTAAAAGTCAGCAGGCTGGGCTGTGATAGAGTCCAGAGGGCATGTGTTGCTCCTGGAGAGAAAACAGGAAAACAATCCAGGGGCCAACAGTGTGGAAACCACAAAATGAAGAGCACCTCAGGCACATAGAAAGATTATTCGCTCTTGTTAGAGAGTGTCCCTGAAAGGCAGCATTTACAGGAGACACCTCTCTGGGAACAAAGGAACTGCCCAGTGTCATTTCCCCTCCTCTGCCTCTCGGCGTAAACACAGAGCCAGCTGCAGTAAGCAGCACAAAGCCCATACTGGTCTCCTAACCTGTGTACTTCAGGTCCCACACCCTCACACTGTAGCAGTACTGCCCTTCTTGGTCAAGCTTGCCTCAGTGTCAGTGCAGCATGTCCCTTCCCCATAGGACGAGCAGAAACCTCTGCCCATACCATGTCTTCGGACCAGAGAGTTCTGAAGGGCTTCAGTTCTAGTGGAAGTAGCATCAGGCCAGAGCAGACCAGAGCACACCTACCTAAAACTCAACACATTCTGAAAAAAAACAAACATTGCTCACAGCAGGTAAGGAATGCCTCTGCAGACTACTGTCCTGAAGGACAGAGAAGCCAAGATAGAGACACTCACTAAAGCACCAGGACCTGGACACTATATGACCTCTTCTTGATAAGCCCATTACTCTCAGGAGCAGGAAATATAATGGGCTTGTCTAACACAGAGAAGAAGTCAGAGACTTGGACAAAATGCCAAGTGGGAGGAATTCATCCCAGATGTAAAAACAAGATAAGGTGACAGCCAGAAACCTAGGCGAAACAGATACAAGTAACATGCCTAATGGAGAATTTAAAGCAATAATCCTAAGGATACTCACTGGGATTGAGAAAAGGATGGAAGACTTCAGGGAAGGTCTTACTGCAGAGATAAAAGAGTTAAAAACCAATCAGTCAGAAATGAAAAATGCAGCAAATGAGACTGGAAACAGACAATGCAATGAACACAAGCCTGGAAGAAGCAGAGGAACAAAAAATGGTATTTCTATAGAAGATAAAACAACGGAAAGCAATGAAGCTAAACAAAATAAAGAAGAATTATGGAACTTGAAAATAGACTTAGGGAATTCAGTGACTCCATGAAACAAAATAGCATTCATATTATGGGAGTCCCAGAGTAAAAAAAAGAGAGAAAAGGGGGAAGAAAATTTACTGAGGAAATAATACCTGAAAGCTTCCCTAATCTGGGGAAGGAAACAGACACCCAATTCCAGAAGGCACAGAGAACTTCTATTAAAAATCAACTAAAGCAGGTCAACACCAAGACATACTGTAATTAAATTTGCAAAATATAGTGATAGCAAAAAAATTTGAAAAGCAGCAAGAAAAAAGAAGTCCCTAAGTCACAAGGGAAGACCCATAAGGCTAGAGATTTTTCAACAGAAACTTGGCAAGCCAGAGGGAGTGGCATGACATATTCAAAGTAGTGAATGGGAAAAATCTGCAGCCAAGAATAATCTATCTAACAAGGTTATCATTCAGATAAAACGAGAGATAGTTTCCCAAACAAAAACTAAAGGAGTTCATGACCACTAAACCAGCCCTACAAGAAATATTAAAGGCAACTCTCTGAGTGGAAGGAAGAGACCAAAAGTGGCAAAGACCAGAAAACAAACAAACAAACCCAACAAAACAAAAAACAGAGAACATCTTCAGAAACAATGGCAGAACAGGTAATAAAATGGCACTAAATACATATCTTTCAATAATTTCTCTGAATATAAATGGACTAAATTATTTCAAGAAAATACACAAGGCGTCAGAGTGGATATAAAAACAACACCCATCTATATGCTGCCTAGAAAAGCCTCATTTTAGACCTAAAGATACCTGAAGATTGAAAGTGAGGGGATGGAGAAACATTTATCATGCAAAATAAAGCCAGAGAAACAATACTTATATCAGAGAAACTAGACTTCTTTAAAAAGTTTTTTGAATGTTTATTTATTTTTGAAGGAGAGAGAGAAAGACAGAACATGAGCAGGGGAGGAGCAGAGAGAAAGGGAGACACAGAATCCAAAGTGGGCTCCAGGTTCAGAGCTCTCAGCACAGAGCCTGAGGCAGGGCTTGAACTCACAAACCATGAAATTATGACCTGAGCCAAAGTTGGACACTTAACCAACTGAACCACCCAGGCACCCCCAGATCTTTTTTAAGTTTATTTATTTATTTTGAGAGAGAGAGAGAGAGAGAGAGAGAGAGAGAGAGCGAGCGCGCGCACAAGTGTGGGAGGGGCAGAGATGGAGAGAGAGAATGCCAAGCAGGATCTGTGCTGTTAGCACAGTACCCGATGTGGGGTTTGATCCCACAAACCATAATAACATGACTTGAGCTAAGTTCAAGAGTCATACTTTTAACTGATTGAAACACCCAAATATATAAAACAATTAATAACAAACATAAAGGAACTCAGTGATAATAATACAATAATAGGGAATTTTAGTAGGGAATTAGTAGGGAATTTAGTAGGGAATTTTAACATCACACTTCCATCAACTGAAAGATCATGTAAGCAGATAATCAACAAGGAAACAATGGATTTGAATGACTCACTGGACCAGATGTACTTAATGGACATATTCAGAAGATTCTATCCTAAAGCAACAGAATACACATTCTTTTAAGTGCATATGGGACACTCTCCACCATAGTACAAATACTAGTTCATAAATCAAATCTGAATTAGTACAAAAAGCCTGAGATCATACCATGCATATTTTCAGTCCATAATGCTATGAAACTTGAATTCAACCATAAGAAAAAAATTGGAAAGACCACAAATACATGGGGGTTAAAAAACATGTTACTAA
Organism: Puma concolor; assembly: GCF_028749965.1. NCBI lineage: Eukaryota > Metazoa > Chordata > Mammalia > Carnivora > Felidae > Puma > Puma concolor. The sequence goes on from NC_141672.1 coordinate 78,252,067, forward strand.
ACAGTGAATGGTTCAACAAGGAAATCAAAGAAATTAAAAAAAACAAACAAACACGAACACAACTGAAAATGAAAACACAATGGTCCAAAACCTTTAGGATGCAGCAAAAGGGGTCCTAAGAAGGACTTATTTAACAATACAAACCTACCTCAGAAAGCAAGAAAATTCTAAAAAACAGCCTAATCTTACACCTAAAAGAGGTAGAAATAGAACAAATGAAGCCTAAAGCTAGCAGAAGGAGGGAAATAATAAAGATTACAGCAGAAATAAATTACATAGAAACTAAAAAAAACCAATCAGACCAATGAAATCAGGAGATGGTTCTTTGAAAAGAAATTATTAAAAGTGATAAACACCTAGTCAGATTTGTCAAAAAAAGAAAGGACCCAAATCAATAAAATCACAAATGAAAGATGAGAAATCACAACCAACACCACAGAAATACAAACAACTATAAGAAAATATGATGGAAAGCTATATGCCAACAAATTGGACAACCTGGAAGAAATGGCATGGCTACTCTGCCTTTCTTTTCTTTTTTAATTTTTTTCAACATTTATTTATTTTTGAGAGAAAGAGACAGAGTAGGAGTGGGAAGGGAACAGAGAGAGGAGGCACAGAATCCAAAGTAGGTTCTAGGCTCCAAGCTGTCAACACAGAGCCCGACGTGGGGCTCGAACCCACAAACCATGAGATCATGACCTGAGCCAAAGTCAGACATTTAACCGACTGAGCCACCCAGGCGCCCCTACTCTGCCTTTCTTTTGAAGTCCATTACCATGACAGAGTTTCTCTATCCTGTCACTTTCTACATGTGGATGTATTTAGGTTTAAAGTGAGTCTCCTGTAGGCATCATATAGATGGGTCTTGGGTTTTTTTATCCATTCTGATACCCATTGTCTTTTGATTAGATGGTTTAGTCCATTTGCATTCAGGGTGATTACTGGAAAATATATTAGTGCCATTGTGTTACCTGTAGAGTTGGTGTGTCTGGTGATGTTCTCTAGTCCTTTCTAGTCTTTGCTGCTTTGGGTCTTTTTTTTCCCTCACCACTCAAAAGGTCCCCCTTAATATTTCTTGCAGGGCTGGTTTAGTAGTCATGAATTCTTTTAGTTTTTGTTTGTCTGGGAAACTCTTTATCTCTCCTTCTATTCTGAATGACAGCCTTGCTGCATAAAGAATTCTTGGCTGCATATTCTTCCCATTCAGCATGTTGAATATATCTTGCCACTACTGGCCTGCCAAGTTTCTGTGGACAGATCTGCTGTGAACCTGATCTGTCTTTCTGTGTATGTTAAGGACTTTTTTCCTTTATTGCTTTCAGGATTTGTTCCTTGTCTGTGTATTTTGTGAATTTGACTATGATATGTGTTGATGATGGCCAGCTTTTGTTGAATTTAATGGGAGTTCTATGTGCTTGTTCGATTTTGATGTCTGTGTCCTTCCTCAGATTAGGGGAATTTTTAGCTATAGTTTGTTCACATAAACCTGCCCCTTCTCTCTCTTCATCTTCTGGTATTCCTATAAGAATGTTATTTTTTTTTCATATGTTGCTGAGTTCCTTACATCTACCTTAATTTTCAGTTATCTTTATCTTCTTTTCAGCTTATTTTCATTAATTTTATCTTCTAGGTCACTGATTTTTCTCCTCTGCTTCATCATTCCTTTTTTTTTTTTTAATGGCATCCATTTGGGTTTGCATCTTGGTTACAACATTTTTAATTTCAGCCTGACTAGATTTTAGGTCTTTTATCTCTGCAATAAAGGATTCTCTAGTGTCTTTTTTGTTTTTTTAAAACCCAGATAGAATTCTTATAATTGCTATTTTAAAATCTGGGTCAGACATCTTATTTATAAATGTATTGATTAAATCCCTGGCCATCATTTTTTTTTTTCTCCTTTCTCTTCCTTCCTTGGGGATGAATTCCTCATTTTTGTCATTTTGGAGGAGAAAATAACAAAATAAAAATTAAAAATGAAAAAAATCAAATAAGGAAGCTGGATCCTAGTTGTGTTTTGGTCTGCTTGTTAAGAGAAATAAAAGAGAAAAGAAATTTAATAATAAAAAAAAAATAAGGGTGCCTGGGCAGCTTAGCTGATTAAGTGTCTGAGTCTTGATCTTGGCTCAGGTCATGATCTCACAGTTCGTGGGATCAAGCTCTGTGTCAGGCTCTGCTCCAATAGCATGGAGCCTGCTTGGGATTCTCTCTCACTGTATCGCTGCCCCTCCCCCACTTGCACTCTCTTAGTGTCTCAAATAAACTTTTTAAAAATTTTAAAAATAGAAAAAATTTTGCTCTGTATCCACAAAACCCCAACAAAAGAGCAAAATAGCAGCAACAAACAAACAAATGAAGAAAGAAAGTAAAAACCCAAATGAAGCTAGATTCTATTTCCCCTAGACCTGGAGTTTTGTAGCACTCTATGATCAGTTGCCTTAGTGCATGGAGGGAATTTTTGATGGTCTTTTGGGGGAGGAGCATGCAGCTCTGATTCTCAGGCTTACTTGCCCTAGTGGAGATGTGCCTGAAGGGCACAGGGGGCTGGGCTTGTTTTAATGGCTCAGTTCTTCACTTGGTGGTACTGTTTAGCTCACTGGGGTCATCAGTGTTGATCGCCTAATGGTTAAAATGGCTTCACCTTCCTCTCTAGTCTCTAATGCAGGAAGTTCTTGCCCTCACAGATGCACATACATTTCCTGTATCTCTGGCTTATGTCAGCCACCACCCCCTCACCCACCACCTCCCCCTGCCCCGCCCCATATGTGCCTGAGCTGTCTGCTAGGGTGTTATCTCAGGCATGGCTGTGTTTCAAAACCCAATATTTCAGAGACCTCCCATGGCTCAGATCTACGTTGATCCTCTGGAGGAGGGTCTCCCTGCATTGTGGCCAGTACTGGCTTGTCCCAGTAAATGTTTGCACAATCGCACAGTGGCAGCACCTCAGTTTATGGTAAATTGCAATACATAGCTGGCACCAGCATTTGCTGCCCTCAGTCAGCATCTTTGTTCCCAAACCAGTGACTGGAGCAGCTATGTGGTGTCTGCCAGTCTTTTGCCTAAGGAGAGGCCAAATCACCTCCACTGAATGTACTCTAAGCAGGGGAACTGCTTCTTCTCAGGAGATCCAGGGGATCCTCAGACCACACTGCCCACTCCTAGGGCTCTGCCCTTTTTCCTTCCCAGAGCACTGCCAGGCACTGAGCTTGGAAACTTTAGACTGTGCTCTGTTTATAAAAAACTGTTGATATTGAAACCCTCTACTTTTTTTTGCCATCAATGGTTTTGGAGAATAGTTTTCTTGCGCAGTCCCCTGAGTGTGCTTTCACTCTTCCTCTTTTTTTTTTTTCCTCTCTAGTCATTTTCAGTGGGAATGCTTTTCTTGCATGAACACAAGGCACTGCTCAATGTCCCTGCTCTCTTTCTCCTCTCTATGAAAAGGGCTCCTATCCCTCGCTGGCACCATGGCTCTTCTGTCCCCAATTCACCTCTTTTCACTGTATGTCTGCCACGTTCTCTCCCTCAAATTATGTAGATTGTTCTGTTAATCCTCACTCAGATCAATTTCTTAGGTGTTCAAAATGGTTTGATACAGATCTAGTTGTGTTTGAGGGATGAAACAAGCCCAGGGTCCCTTACTACTCTGTCATCTTAACTCCAAAAGTAAATTTGGTTAAGAAAATTTATTTTAGTTATTTTCTAAAAAATGATACAACATTTAACAAATATTTTGAATAAAAAGTTTAAATATAAAAAGGAATACTATTTATATTGTCAAATGTTATAATATAGATTAATAAAATGGAAAATAAAGGTTATAGAATAATTTTAAAAAATAAAATAAAATGAAAAATGGAAATGAAATGAGATACTGTGGGAAAAAACCCAACAGAGAGCAGGAAAAGTGGGAAAAGGAGCAAAAATAGATAAAATAGAAAAAACAATAGCAAGATGGTAGATGTAGAACAATTTAAATTATTAAATTACCTGCAAGTGATCTAAGGACTCTACTAAAAGTCCGATATTGGCAGAATGAAGCAGGAGGAAGACCCAACTTTTTGCTGTCTACAAGGAATCAACTTTAAAGACATAGACAGCTTCAAAGTAAACAAATGTATGAAAGATAATGCAAACAGTAATTAATAAGTGAACTGAGGCAGTTATTACATCAATATTTGATTCTGAAGACTTTGGGTCAATGAATATTACCAAGACTACAGATATTAGGACAGACAGATATGTCCTAATGTTAAAGAGCTCAATACATCAAGAAGATGTAACAATCCTAATCTATTTGTGCCAATATCCGAGCTTTATAATTTATGGAGGCAAACATTTCTTGTTACCAAGTTAGATTTCCCAACTGATTGAAAAAACTATACACACATAAACCTGCACGTGAATGTTTCCAGAAATGTAAATATTATTCATCATCACCAACACACACAAAAAATAAGATGCCTTCTAATAGATAAATGGAAAAATGAGCTGAGGCACATACATACAATGGAATACTATACCATAATATAAAAGAATGATTTTCTAATGCATTCAACAGACAAATCTTAAATGCAAATCACTAAATGAAAGAAGATAGTTGAAAAGGCTACATACTGTATACACTAAACATATGATGCTCTGGAAAAGGAACATTTATAGACCCAGAGAACATGTTAATGGTTGTTAGGGGTTTTTGGAAGGGGTATGTGATCAAATACCAGGGGACCTTCTTGTGGTGATGAACTGTATAGTTCATCTGGAGTTTTGGGTATTAATTGAGACTCATAAGCGTTCAAAGTCTTGATTCCAGTATTTTTACCTTCAAGAACTTGTCCTGAGAGGCAATTAGGATTTTTCAAGATGACTTTTATATAAGTTATATTAAATCACACTTCCATTTGGGTCATCTGCGTGGCTCAGTCGGTTGAGTGTTCAACTCTTGGTTTCAGCTCAAGTCATGATCTTGTAGTTCATGAGTTCAAGTCCTGTGTTGGGCTCTGCACCAGCAGTGTAGAGCCTGCTTGAGATTCTCTCTCATTCCCTCTCTTTCAGCCCCTCTCCTGCCTGCATGTACTCTTTCTCTCTCTCACAAAATGAATAAACTTTAAATCCATGAATCAATCAATCACACTTATTGTCAACTGGGAAAAAATACTTTATATTTTCTACAATGTAGGAATAATTATTTTATTTATAAATTGGAACATAATGCAACCATTTAAAATCAAGTTTACCAGTTATATATAACAACAAGCTAAAATGTTCATGATTCATGTTCAGAGAAAATAAGCATTAAAAAAACTATATAAACAGTATGATCCCATATACAATAAATTTTGGAATTAAATATAGGAATATGAAAGAAGTAGACATCATCTATCATATTGATGATTTAAGCCTCATATTTCAGAATATAATGATCACATAAGCAGAGTTGGAATTTATTGTGAAAGAAAACAAGTTAATTTTGCAGATATTAAATTTGTGGTACATACTAAATCTTAGAATTAGAGGTGGTTTACTCTTAGGCTTTTTCTTATAAAGATGTAAAGTTATTTCAATGTATTAAATCTCCCAGCAGGACATCCTAAGGAGAAAAGAAAATCCAAAAAACAGATTTTTAGAGGTTATATACATGAAAAGAGTAGTGGAAAGAACAGGTATCCAGGAAGGGTACTGGAAGTACTGGTCAAAGAGACATTTAGGAGTACTCTAAATTCATGTATATGGGAAGAGATGAACCTTCAGCTTGGCTCTAATCATAAATTTAAAATGTTCCAACCTGTGGAACATGAATCAAGGTAGAGCAGGAAAGGTATTAGACAAAGGATTAGAAGATATGTCTCCAAACTGGGCAGTACAATCTCAGTCAAATAACTAACTCCTCAAGAATTCATTCAACCCATCTAGCTCATTTCTAGTGTTCATGTTAGCATCAAGATTCTATGTGAGAGTAAGAAGAAAACTCTTTCTTTATTCTTTTATATTGTCCTTGAATATAAACTAACTTCATGGAAAGAGAAAATCAGAGCTTAACAGCATTTTTTTTCTAAAAATTTCAACAAAAAAAATTCAAATTTTTTGAGATTACTTTAATCTCACAAGGGGATTTAAGTCCCTTCACTTACTTCTTCCTAATCTGTAGGATGTAGTGTTTATACTGTAAAACAGCTCTTGGTGCTCTACCCTAGAATGCTTGCTCTGGAAACCAAGCATGTGGCTCTTCTAGAACTATTAAAATACCAAGACCTTGCACTGCTATGTGCCATGCAAAGGCACAAATATCTTTTCATCAATTTTTGAGACTCCTGGAAGCCCTTGTTCTAAAGTTCTCCTGAAGCAGAAAGGAATAACCAATAAAATTATTCATTGCTTTTCTTTCCACCATGTTACATTTTCTCCAACAGGACAAAGTATTTCCAGCAGTCCTGCAACTTTCTCCATTTCTCCATTTGCAAAATTCTCAAGGTGATGCAGTGTAACTCTTGTGTGCAAACAAACTCTCTTATGTAATTAGTCCTAATGAAGGTGATTTCTATTATTACATCTCTCTTCTGGGTCTCTTGATCACTGCAATCCAGTGACATTAAATTGCTAGTTAGCTTCTAACTATTTTGATGGCTTTTCTTATATCTATGTGCTGAGGATACTTCAAAATATAAATGATAGAGATTAAAGTATGGAAAGACATGGGTTCCTTACATTCACATCCCATCCAGTGGATCCTGAAGAATATTGTTTTCCCAGTTGGTGCAATATAAGGATAAGAAGAGCACTGTTCTTCGGTAGCCTCCTAATTCCAGTCACAACAGAGAACAGAGAAAACTAGCCCTCACCCTTTCAATTAATCTTTGAATATTCTATGTCCACTTTGCCTATTAACTGTCCACATATCCTAACTCTGAGTAGTGACTAATGGCCATATCACTTTCCTGAAACCAGAATGGGTTTACCCTTTTAATTTAACATACTTTTATTTCAACACAACCGTTTGTAATTTTATCATTGAATTAGCTTTTGGAGGGATGCCATGCTTTCAAAACCCAGAGAATTAAAGAACATTAGAATTATGAGGGAGATTTTTTGACTCCTTTTTTGAAGAGAAATGGAGCACCGTGAAGGGTAGGTGATTTGCCTCAAGTCGTGAAGTTACTCATTGAGAGTTAAAATTTGAACACTTTCTATAACTCAGGTTAATATTTCTCTTATCGTCTACAGTATCTTTGGACATAATCTATTAATTTGGACTTTAGGCTATTTGAAATATAATTTAGAATGTTCTTTGTTAATTCAGGACTAGAACATACAAATATAAGTAACATGAAAATTAAAATATCCTGCTTGATATATATCCTACTTGTGAAAAAAAAGGAGAAGAGCCATACGTGATTACTACCTTTTAAAACATTATTAATACTATGGTAAATCCATTATATTGCTATTATACAAAATGTTTGATTCAATTACTTCATGATCATTTATAACACATCCCTGAGAAACAGGGAAAAAACTTATCTACACTTTGAATGAAGGAGAATTAAGACAAAGGGAAGAAAAAGCCTAAATATTCCCTAAACATGGTTTTGATAAAATGATGCAATATTTCCACTACCTCTGTTTACAGACCCCAAATCATATAATAAATACTGTATCGTGATACTTTGTAAAAATATTCTTGCTGATATTTAAAAGAAAACTTAAATGAAATGTTGTAGATTAAGTTGTTGAAACTTCCATTTATGAACAATGTTTAAATCTCTGAAGAATTTCATCCATACTTATGGACCTGATGAGCTTAAGTTGAAAAACAAAAAAGCATTTTCCTAATATATGTGGGTAAATATTCTATACTTGAAGTGCAATGGAGACTAAGAAATAATACTTTTCATGTGATTTTTAGTTACATATAATTGGTATTGATTTCTACAGGTCTCTATTTGTAATCATCTAGTGTACTGTACTGAAAATATAAGCAAGATAGCTAAAGTTAGGTTAAATTATTTGCAAAACTGTGAACCAGAAGATTTTGTTTTAGCCTTTCTTCCTTTTTGTCTACTTCTTTGCCTCTTAGATTCCTGACTGCTCCAAGTACTCTTCCAGCTACTCTGGACATAAATTCAAATACTACTGCATCTAGCCCTCTCTCACTTCTATGAAGACAGTCTATCCTGGCTACGGACATCCTGAGTCTATTTCCTTCTTATTTAAAATGAAACTTTATGATTCATTTCTTCAGAGCCAGGTATACTTTCTTAGGATATGTGGAAGTAACAATTAAATTCTTACCAACCATTACTGACTATAAATTACAGGCTATATCCACACTTCCCATTTCATCTTAGGTAAGTGAAAGCACTTTGTCAGTATCTTTACAAACACCACGCACCAGCATTTGTCTCCACAGTGACTGTTATATCTCTGATCTGGATTTAGAGAGGGAGGGGAAAGGGAGTAGTAATGCTGGAGAGCTTGTGAAAGATGTATTTTTATCGGAGAAAACTTGCTGGCCTCTGTAAACAATACTCCTACTTACTTCACTTAATCCACCAGTCATATTATCCAAGATGGAAGTAGTAGGAAAAGATTTATTTGACAGAATTTCAGACAGGAGGGACCTGAGGGTCACCCAGTACAACCTAGCACACCTAGTACAACTCTGTATGCATGTATTAATTTACTTTCAAATAGTACAAGAAATGAAAGATTGGTCTTTACAGTAACACATCTACTAATTAGAAACTCAATCTTGGATGAATCAATCTTGGATGAATGCTATCTTTGAGTATGTAAAATTATCAGAAAATACTTAGTCTGATCTGAAACAATACATTATTAAGAATATTTACATATTTTTAGTCATTACAATTGATTAAAGATTTCTCCATACACTTGTTCAGAGTATTTTTAAATTGAGAAATTGATAAAAACTACTCTTGCAAACATTTGATAGCCACATGAAGTTGTAATTTCTCAAGATTGTTGAACATTCTCAGAAGAGCCATCCAATAAAATGGAAAAGCTCAATTAGATGTTGTCAACTATATCTGCAACTGATAAAAAAAACTTACACACTCATGCTCATATATAATTGGTATTTATGACACAGTCCATTGATTACTTTACTGTGAATATTTATTGAACACAAAATATATGGCAAGCGTTGTGATAACTTTTGAGGAAGAAATAGGCACCTTTCTCAAAAAATTGAGTTTGATGTTAATTCTTGCTCATAAGTTTCTATTTCAGTAGGAAAAAGTCCTACTTCATATTTTAAGCAACTATTTGAAAGTTAAAAAACTTTTCACATAATGCCCTTGGTTGTCACCTTGTGCACTTAAACCAAGTCGATCCATTTTTAAGAGCATATTTATTGCTTTACAAAATGCCTTTGCTGGTGTAAGGTGTACCTACCTGCTTTTTTCCCAGCTGGATTTTCTGCTCCCTTCCACTACAATATCAATTCTATGAAATCAGAAATGTTTGTTGTGCATGTCAATATATTTTAATGCTTAAACACTGCATGGTGCATACATGATGTGGGGCCATTTAGCAAATGCTCAAGAAAGAATTCTTTAGACTTTTTTGGTGCAAAAGGTGTTTTTATTAAAGGACAGACAGGACCAGTGGGCAGAAAGAGCTTCACAGTGATTGTGTGGAGCAATTAATTATATATTTTTAAGTTGGGGGAAAGAGAAAAAAAAGAAAAAAAAGATTTATCATTTGTGTAATTAAGAAACATTTTCAGTGTCTCTTTAGAATAATAATGTTCCCATATTTAATATTTGAGGATAATGAGCCCTGAAAGGCTAAATAATCTGCTCAGTTATACAGCTTTAAATTTAAGTTTTTTTTAAATAGCTTTACATTTTCACCACATTACAGCCATTTTATTTGGTGTAAAAGACAGTCCATTTCATCTAAAAAGAAATGTGTAGTGAGTGAAGGAAAATGAGGACTCACCAACTTCTCTAAATAAACAAGGGATAAATATTGGTAAATGATCTCAGAAGAGGCACCTTACAAACCTAACTGCTCTATCACTAGTGCAAAGCACAGTGCCCTGAGCAAAGGGGCATTTACATACTTACATAGCAAATGAACTAAAAAAAGAATTCATTTTCTTTGTATTTTGTTAAAGTTTATTTTGAGAGAGAGAGAGAGACAGCAGGGGAGGGGCAGAGAGGAGGGAGAGAGAGAGAATCCCAAGCAGGCTCTGCACTGTCAGCACAGAGCCCAAAGTAGGGCTGGAACTTACGAAATCATGAGATCAAGACCTGAGCTGAAACCAAGAGTCAGACACTTCACTGAGCACCCAGGTGCCCCTAGAATGCATTTATATCAGAAGGATTTATGTTGAAAGTATATTTATTTAGAGTTTTTGTTGCTCATCATTTTGGTTTTTTTTTTATATTAAGAAACCCAGTTCTTGACTGAATCAATTTGCCTAGTATTTTCCTCCATGGAAAACAGGGTCTTTTCTTTTTCTGGGCCCCTAAGAAGCCATTGCTGATGAAACAACAGTGCTTTGCTGAAGATTTATCGGTATGATTCCTGTAATTTTCTCACATAAATGGATTATGTGTTTTATTCCTAAGGAACTAGAAAGTCTTCTCTGCTACCTGTTTCTGCTGTATCTCTAGAAGGTCTCCCTGGGAGAATCATTTCCTGTGCTTAATTTGAGGCTTTGTTGCTCCTCACAGGACACATATGAACCCCTAATTAGTTGGTCTTGTTGGATATCATTTCCTTTCCTTCTTCTAGGCATTCAGTACAGTATTTGGGTCAAGAAACCTGTGGGTCAGGGTGTTTCCCAGGGACAACAAGCCATGGTGTGTGCCTGAAGTTAAAAACAGGCTACCAAGAAATGATGAGGAAGGGAGAAATGTACTGAGGAGAATGTAGTGGCTTTTCAAAGACAAACTTATTCCATTGTATAATTTTACTTCCAGCTTGCTCTGACTTCAGACTGCTGTTAATCTCTTCTGAAATTCTTAAAGTTGTAGTCTTATATAATCAGTGATGATACGTGACTTAATTACTTGGGGGAATTTTCTAGAAAACTGGAGATTTGAAATATAGGAGTGAGTCCCTGAATGTGGTTTTTGGGAGTTAAAATTATTCATCACAGGCTCTGTCCTTATGTGTAAATCCTCCATGAAACTCAAGGAAACACTAGGCAATTTGCAAATTAGGTCTAAGAAGATATTAATATCAAAAATGGAGATAATTAGAAATCAATAAAATAAAAGACACTTTCTTCCAAAAGCCTGATTTAGATGTAGAGGGAGATACTTCTTTAAATTTCACCTTTTATTTTTCTTATTCACTATATAATGTTTCCAAGTTCTAGGTAGTTTGCTTTCAGGTAAGTAGTTCCAAGTTTGCTTTTCTTATAAAAGCAAAAATAAAAAGTAAAAAAAAAAGCAAAAGGGAAAAGTGCTGATAAAACAAAGTAGATTAACTGAGTGGAAAAGAAGAAACTTTTCTTTCATGGTCTAAATTTCTTACTATGAATACTATTATGCAATATAACTGTAATTTTTAAAAGCCCCACCAAATCAAACGAAATGTCAACCATAATTCAAAAATATGCCTATAGTCATTAACAGCAATATCTGAGCTTAGTGAAATAATATCAGGGAATAATTGAGAACAAATGCACTAGTTTCCTTCATATAAGAGAACTCCAGGAAGAGCTAAGTCACAGCTCTAGACCTTTGGATTTTAACTAGGTTTTGTACTGTCATGTAATTTGTAAATGAATAGAGGAGGGAGTAAGATCTAGTCACTCAAGGCAATGGGTCTGCCTATTGAGCTCTTACACAAATGTAATGGTGTCTCTTTATCTCCTGGTTTATTTTTTATTAATAAAATAAGCACAAAAGTACACCAAAGAGAATTTCATATCTTGTAAGTTTTCACAAAGCAAACATTTTTACCTCAAGACAGAACATTACCAGCACTTCAGAAGCCCTTCCTGTCATCTTCCTGTCCCTATTCCCTTCCAGGATAATGACCACAGGAGCTTTTTAAATACCATAGATAAGTTTAGCCTGTTTTTTAACTTTATTTAAATAGGTTCATACAGTACACGGGCTTTGTGTCTAACTGTTGGGGTCAACATTGTGAAATTATCTTCCTCTGTGTCAGTCATTTAAAAAATGGTTACATTATTTACTGTAGAAAAAAAAGATTCAGATTTTGTTTCTGTAGTTTCTTAGACTGGATTTCTATAATATCAAGAAAAACATTTCAGATTTCCAATTTCATTTGTAAAGTAAACTACATTCCTCAAATTCATGTAACTGAATATACCAATGTCAAACATCCCCTCAATGACTCTCTCCTCCATCCCTCTTTAGTATTGCTGTTATGCTATCTATATAATTTTTAATTATGAAATGATATATGATAATTCAGATATATAAACATTAAGTAGAAATTTGAATCCCTAAGGAAGGGAGCAGAACTGGGAAATGAAACCCACTGATTGATCTCTGTCTCTCTTCTATTCAGGTAGCAAGATAAGTTCCTGCCAAGTCAATGAATGAGACAAATCATTCCCGGGTGACAGAGTTTGTGTTGCTGGGACTCTCTAATTCCCAGGAGCTCCAACCTTTCTTGTTTGTCATATTTTCACTACTTTACCTAGCAATACTGCTGGGAAACTTTCTTATCATCCTCACTGTAACCTCAGATTCTCACCTTCACACCCCCATGTACTTCCTGCTTGCAAACCTCTCTTTTGTAGATATATGTGTTGCCTCTTTTGCTACACCCAAAATGATTGCAGACTTTCTGGTTGAGCAGAAGACTATTTCTTTTGATGCCTGTTTGGCCCAGATTTTCTTTGTTCACCTTTTCACTGGCAGTGAAATGGTGCTCCTTGTATCCATGGCTTATGACCGTTATGTTGCTATATGCAAACCTCTCCACTACATGACAATCATGAGTCGCCGTGTGTGTATTATTCTTGTTCTCATCTCCTGGCTTGTGGGTTTTATCCATACTACTAGCCAGTTGGCATTTACAATTAACTTGCCTTTTTGTGGCCCTAATCAGGTAGATAGTTTTTTCTGCGACCTCCCTTTAGTGACCAAGCTGGCATGCATTGACACTTATGTTGTCAGCCTACTTATAGTTGCAGACAGTGGCTTTCTTTCTATGAGTTCCTTTCTCCTCTTGGTTGTCTCCTACACTGTGATACTTATCACAGTCAGGAAACGCTCCTCTGCTAGCATGGCAAAGGCCCGTTCCACGTTGACTGCCCATATCACTGTGGTCACCCTATTCTTTGGACCATGCATCTTCATCTATGTGTGGCCCTTCAGCAGTTATTCTGTTGACAAAGTCCTTGCTGTGTTCTACACAATCTTTACTCCTATTTTAAACCCAATTATCTACACTCTAAGGAACAAAGAAGTGAAGGCAGCCATGTTAAAACTGAAGAGTCGGTATCTGAAGTCTGGCCGGGTTTCTGCAGCCATAAGAAATGTTCTTTTTCTGGAAACAAAGTAAACTGCACAACTGTATCTACTGTAGCCTCCTCTCTCGACAATTACAAACGGAATCCCTATGATGTTCAAGCAGATCATTTTGACCAGGGGAAGGGTTAACTTGAATGAAAGAATAATGATAAGAACAAAAAGCCAGATAATGGACCTTACTGATATTTAAATTCTCTTCCTTTATTGTGTGATTTTTTGTTTCTATTTCCTAGTTTTTAATTAAAACTTTTTAATTTAATATATAGCCTTCGAATACATTGAGAAATGGCATTTACTCATATAGGATAAATAAGCTGTACTCCCTCTCAAAACAGTACTGCTCAGATGCCAATTTTCGAGTTATACTAGATATATACCTCTGTACAACAGAGATAATAGATTTATTTATTTATTTATTTATTTATTTATTTATTTATTTATTCATTCATTCATTTATTTATGAATAAACCTAGATAAGAATGCATTTCACACAGTACTATGTAAGTAACAGCACAGGAAGACAATTCTATGATTGGTGTTAATGGAACAGTAACATGTAAAATAGCAAGGCTATCCAGCAAAGGCATTTATAGTCAACACTTTCACAAATCTTTCTTCAATGGTGCTGTTTAATATATATTAGTCATAGAAAGCAACTCGCTGAATAAATTTATTCATGAGAGTGTTTTGTATTATGTTAATTTCTGTTTAATAGTGATAAAATATCAGAGATGAGTTAAAATTCTCTACCACTTGTCATCATGATGATGGGAGCCTGAAACTTCATGTTTCTTTTCTTCTCAGATAAAGTAGTTTTGTATATTAAGAGCTGGTAGGAATAATCATTTTTCTATGTGGACTTAATTAAAATTTTATTTTTATATTGTGTAATTCAGGTCCAGAAAATGACAGAACCCTATTTCAAGAACTTCAGGGTAACCATGAACTTATTCTTCCATGACCACTTATGAAAATAAGATTTTCTATGATTGCTCATTATAGGTTATTTTAGGCTTTTACTCTTATTGCATTGAGGTTTTTCCTATTTTTTCTACTGTGTTCTCACAATCTGTTATAATGTTACCTGTTTTCTAGATTCCAATCCTTAGAATCTCCTAAAGGGATTTTATAATTGCTATTACTGAGAGAAAACAATAAGTTCTAACTTTTGAGTCAGAGGGTATCAATTTATTGTGGACATAAAGGCAAAATCAATTCTAAAAGGGATATTTACAGAGATACAGGGCTATATCTAGAAATAAGAAAAATGCCAAATAATCTAACTTTACACCTAAGAGAAGAGAAAAACAACAAACAAAAACCAAAGTTAGGGATGCCTGGGTGGCTCAGTCAGTTAAGCATCTGACTTCAGCTCAGGTCATGATTTCACAGTTTGCAGATTCGAGCCCCGCATTGGGCTCTGTGCTGGCAGCTCAGAGCCTGGAGCTTGCTTCAAATTCTGTGTCTCCCTCTCTCTCTGCCCCTCCCCCACTCACACTCTGTCTCAAAAATAAACAAACATTAAAAAAATTAAAAAAAAAACAAAGACCAAAGTTAGCAGAATAAAGGAAATAAGAAAGATTAGAATGGAAATAAATGAAAGAGACTAAAAAAAATTAGAAAATTTCAATGAAACTAAGAGTTAGTTCTTTGAAAAGATAAACAAAATTGCTAGCTGTATAGCCAGACTCATCAGGAAAAAACACAGGAATAAAATAAAATCAGAAATAAACCAGTATCAACTGATACTATACAAATCAAAGGATTATATGAGAATACTATCAAAAATCATATGCCAATGAATTGGACAAACTAGAATGAATGGATACATTCCTAAAAACATAATCCAACATCTTAAAAACATCTTCCAAAACCGAGTCAGGAAGAAATTGAAAACCTGAACATACCAATTACTACTACAAAATGAAATCCACAATCAAAAGATTACCAACAAATAAAAGCCCAGGACTGGATGGATTCACAGGTAAATTCTATCAAATATTCAAAGAATAGTTAATACATAATACGTCATATCAACAAGAAAAAGAATTAAAACCATATGATCATTTCAAGAGATGCAGAAAAAGCACTGGATAAGTACAACATCCATTCATGATAGAAAAAAACCCTCAACAAAGTAGGTTTAGTAGGAACATACTTCAACATAATAAAGACCATATATGAAAAACCCACAGACCATATATGAAAAACATCATACTCAATGGTGAAAAACTGAGAGCCCTTCCTCTAAGATCAGGAACAAGACAAGAATGCTTGCTTTCACCACTTTTATTCAACACATTACTGAAAGTCCTGGCCACAGCAATCAGACAAGAAAAAGAAAGAAAAGGCACCCAAAGAGGCAAGGAAGAAGGTAAACTGTCACTACTTGAGATGACATGACACTATCTATAACAAACCTAAAGACTCCATCAGAATTCTACTAGAACTAATAAATGAACTCATTAAGGTTGCAGGATACAAAACCAATATGCAGAAATCCATTGCATTTCTATACACTAATAATGAAGTAGCAGAAAAAGGTACCCTCATGTACTGTTGCTGGGAATGCAAATTGGTGCAGGCACTGTAAACAATAATATGCAGGTTTCTCAAAAAATTAAAAATAGAATTACCATATGATCCAGTAATTCTACTACTGGGTATTTATCCAAAGAAAAGAAAAACACTAATTCAAAAGGACATATGCACCCCCACCTTTATTGCAGCATTATTTACAATAGACAAATTATAGAACCAACCCAAGTGTCCATCTATCGATAAATGGATAAAGAAGATGTGGTACGTATATATACACAATGGAATATTATTCAGCTATAAAAAATGAAATCTTGTCATTTGCAGCAACATAGATGGATCTACAGTGTATATATTAAGTGAAATAAGTCAGCCAAAGAAAGACAAATACCATATGATTTCACTCATATGTGGAATTTAGGAAACAAATGATCAAAGAAAAAAAAAGAGACAAAAAAACCCCCAGACTCTTAAATATAGAAAACAAACCAATGATTACCAGAGGATAGGTGGGGGGAGGGGGTGGTAATTGGTGAAACAGGTGAAGAAGATTAAGAGTACACTAATCACAGAAATGTATAGAATGTTGAATCACTATATTGTAGACCTGAAACGAATATAACACTGTTAATTATACCGGAATTAAAAAATAATAATAAAAAAATAAGAGTTAATACCTATTCTCCTCAAACTATTCCAAAAAAAACATAAGGAGGAGAGCTTTCAATTAACACATCCTATAAGGACAAACTAGACATAGACACCACAAAAAAATGAAAACTACAAGCCAAAACCCTCATTAATACAGATGCAAAAATCCTCAACAAAATATTAGCAAACCAAATCCAACAATACATTAAAAAAATAATTCACCATTATCAGGCAGGATTTATTCTGGGGATGCAAGAAGAATTTGGATTGTATTATAAATAAATGTAATACACTGTATCATAAAAGGAAGGATATGAATCATATGATCATCTCAATAGAGGCAGAAAAAACATATGACTAAGTAGAACATCCATTCATGACAAAAACACTCAATAAAGTGGATTTAGAGGGAATATACCTCAACATAATAAAGGCCATAATGAAAAACCCATAGCTATTATCATACTCAATACTGAACTGAGAGTTTTTCTCTAAGATCAGGAGCAAGACAAGGACATTTTCTTTCACCACTTTTATTCATCATAGTACTGGAAGCCCTATTTCACAGCAAACAGACAAGAAAAAAAAAGAGGAAACCATATTGGTAAGAAAGCTAAACTGTCACTATCTGCAAACGAAAGGAAGTTATACATAGAAAACACTAAAGACTACACCAAAAAACTATTAGAAGTATTTAATTCAATAAAGTTTCAGGATACAAAATTATACACAAAATTGGTTGCATTTCTATACAGTAGTAACAAAGTAGCAGAAAATTAAGAAAACAATTCCATTTACAACTGCATTAAAAAGAATAAAATACCTAGAAATAAACTTAACCAAGGAAGTGAAATACCTGTACTCCAAAAACTATAAAACACTGATGAAATAAATTGAAGACGACACAAACAAATGGAAAGACATTCTATGTTCGTGATTTGGAGAATACTGTTAAAATGTCCATACTACCCAAAGCAATCTACAGATTCAATGCAATCCCTATCAGCATTTTTCATAGAAATAGAAAAATACTAAAGTTTGCATGGAACTAAAAAAGACCTTGAATAACCAAAGCAATTTCAAGAAAGAAGATAAAAGTTGGAGGTATCACAACTCCAGATTTCAAGATATACTACAAAGCTGTATTAATCAAACCAGTATGGTATTGGCACATGCACGCATGCTTGCGCACGCGCACTCACACACACACACACACACACACACACACACACACACACAACACATAGATCAAGGAAACAGGGTAGAGAGCTCAGAAGTAAATCCATGCTTGTATAGTAAATTAATCTATGACCAAGGAGGCAAGAATATACTGGGGAGAAACAGTCTCTTCAATAAATGGTTCTGGGAAAACTGGACAGCTGCTTGCAAAAGAATGAAATTAGATGACTTTCTTATACACAAAAATAAACTTCAAATGGATTTAAGACCTACATATGAGACCTAAAACCATAAAAATCCTAGAAGAAAACACTGGCACTAATCTCTCTCCCATTTGCCATAGCAGTATTTTTCTAGATAGATACCCTCAGGCAAAGGAAACAAAAGAAAAAATACACCTAAATAAAAACGCTTTTCTCAGCAAAGGAAACAATCAACAATGCAAAAATGCAACCTACTAAATGGGAGAAGACATTTGCAAATGATAGAGCTGATAAGGAGTTAATATCCAAAGTATATGAAAATTTATACAACTGACCACCCAAAAAACCCCCAAATAATCCCACTAAAAATGGAGGGCCAGAATACATATTTTTCCAAAGAATATGTACAGATGGTCAACAGAAACATGAAAAGATTCCCACATCACCAATCATCAGGGAAATGCACATCAAAGCCACACCTCACTCTGAGGTGAGATATCACCTCAGATCACATTACTGCCAGAACTGCTAGAATCAGAAAGAAAATAACAAGTGTTGGTGAGGTTGTAGAGAAAAAGGAACCCTTGGGCACTGCTGGTAGGGATGTACGTTGGTGTAGTCAATGTGGAAAAAGTATGGAGTATCCTCAGAAATTAACAAAATAAATACCATAGGATCATAGGATCCAGTAATTCCATTACTGGATATTCACACCCCCTTACTGCCACACCAAAAAACCCTGAAAACACTAATTGAAAAAGATACGTGCAACCCTATGTTTATTGCAGCATTATTTACAATAGCCAAGATATGGAAGCAACCTAAGTGTTCATGGATAGATGGATAAAAAACGGTGATATAGACATGTACAAACACATACATACAGTGGTAATATATATAAAACAGTATAATGGAATATTAAACAGCCATAAAAAATAATGGGAACTTACCATTTGTGGCAACTGAATGGATTAGAGGGTGTTATGCTGAATGACATAAGTTAGATGGAGAAAGTCAAGTACCTTATTGTACAGCTGAAACTAATGTAATACTGTGTACCAATTATACTTCAGGAAAAAATAAAGATTCTATGAAGTAATGTGGAATAAGAAATTAGCATAATGTCACAGCCTAAAAATGCTAGACTTACCCTTTTCAGGATGCTATGTGTGCACAATCTTATTTTCCTTTGTCTTCTTTTTTCAAAAACAGTTTTATTGAGGTATGGCTGTCATACAAAAGTTGATGGGGGGAGCACCCGGGTGGCTCAGTTGGTTGAGTGTCTGACTCTTGATTATGGCTCAAGCCATGATTTGAGGGGCATGCGCTGAAGTCCTGCGTTGGACTCCATGCTGAGTGTGGGCCCTGCTTAAGATTCTCCCACTCTGCCCCTCTCCCCCGCTCACGAACTCTCTCTAAAATTAAAGAAAAAAAAAGTCTAAGTCTATGCAGTCATTATCTCTTTATCCCAAGGAATGGTGTCTGAGTGAATAGCTGCTTTAATTCCTTCTCTTCAAACAGTAATAAGCATGTGATATTCTGCAAGATGGCTACCATCAAATGTTCCTATTACAACATTTAATTATACCAATATATCACAATTTTAAAAACGCTTTCTAATACTAATGCTAAAAAAATAAAGGATGACAAATTGTATCAAATCATTAGAACATGGTTTTCAAACAGTTATATCTGAAAGTGTGAAAATTATTCATCATATAGCAATGGAAGCAAAAAAGTGAAAACTTTTAAAACATTACCAATAGTTTAAACACAATAAGCCTTTTTAAAACCCATCTCTTATTTTCTTTATATTTAAAGAACAAAATTATTAGTATATCTCACTATAATTATTATAATAATTCTATCAATTCCATCTTTCCTATCATGCTGTATTCCAGAATTGGCCTATTTTTCCATTTCTTTTTTTCAGCAATTTATTTCTCATCCTTTACTCTTACCCTGAATCAATGCTTCATATGTCTCTGAGAAGTATTGACAATAAATTATGAAAATAATTTAGTTTTAAAAGATATCAAGATTTTACAAACTGAAAGATATAATCAAATAGGTTTCACTTGAAAATGTGTGATATGACATTATCTATTCAAGAATACCAAGATTGCAAAACAAGGAATAAATGATTATGCAGTGACTTCTATGGCCGTGTAAACTGTGAAACACACCTGAACATGCCAAGAAGTGTCTGGGGAGCTTTTACTTCAAAGTAGTTATTTAGGACTCACATGTGATTTCAGTCTTAACACTTTCCTATTAAAATGTCCAAATAAATTCAAAAGTCATAAAAATAATCTGCATTGAAAAATAATACTATAAATATCCAGAGGAGTAATTTTTGTGACCATAGATTAGACAAAGGTTTCTTATGTTTGAAACCAAAAGCACAAGTGACAGATGAAAAAAGGAGATAAACGGGACTTACTTAAAAGTCAAAACGTCAAAAGACACATTCAAAAAAGTAAAAAAAGACAGCCTACAGATTGGGAGAAATTAATTTTAAATTATATATCTGAATAGGGACTTATATCCAAAATATATTAATACCTTCTACAAATCAAGAATAAAAAGAAAACCCAATTTAACAATGTTCAGAGGATTTGAATATATATTTCTCTAAAGGCAAACAGATGGCCAAAATAAGCACATAAAAAATGACCAATATCATTAGGGAAAACACTAATTAAAACAAAAAGGTACATACCACTTCACACCTACCAGGATCACTAAAGTCAAAAGAGTAAAAATAACAAATACTGGTGAGAATACAGAGAAGGCTAAAATCTACATTACACACATTGCTAGTGTCATATAAAACTGTTGTAGCTGTGGGAGGCCGGACCCCGGTGCCAGGCTGAGACCCGGTGGAGCAACGGCTCCCTGTTGACTCAGCCAATCCGGTGGTTCCCCCTCCCATTCCCCCACTTACAAAGGCATACGAAAGCATTGTCAAGGCTGAGAAAGCTAATTCCTGAAGCCTGTAGTCTGTGGGTGTTGGCAGTAATGTTACCCCCCTTTTTCTACCCCGGGTCAAATAGAAACAAACATGGGAACTGTGTTTTGCTAGCCATCTATCAACAAGGTCTTGTTGTGACCCGTTTAGAAAGTTCACAAGGTACACAGAACTAAATGTTTTGGCTGGCAGTGATCATGTGAAACCTGTTTATTCTTAGAATGACCTGATCCATAAGAGTCTTGATATAAAAGATTGTGTATAGCAACAATAAAGCCGTCACTTGGGCCATCAGCCCAGGGGACCCTCCTGTTCCCAAACTGGCTTCTCTTCTTTTTTTCTTACATTCCCCTACCTTCAGGACCCTGATCTCGGTGTTTGTTGCGCCGGTCGCAACATGTAGCCTCTTTGGAAAATAGTCTGACAGTTCCTCAAAATGTTAAATTTAGAGTTAACTTATGACCCAGCAATTCAACCTATGGGGATATACCCTAGGGAAGTGAAAACAGGTTCACATAAAGATCATGACTGTTGGGGCACCTGGGTGGCTCACTCAGTTAAGCCTCTGACTTCGGCTCAGGTCATGATCTCATGATTTGTGGGTTTGAGCCCCACGTCAACGCTCTGTGCTGACAGCTCAGAGCCTGGAGCCTGCTTCTGATTCTGTGTCTCTCTCTCTCTCTGCCCTTCCCCCACTCGCGCTCTGTCTCTCTCTCAAAAAAGATGACTGTTACAGCAGCATTACTAACAATACCACAAACCAGAAACAATTTAAATGTCCAACTGTTGAATGGACAAAGCAAATATTTTACATCCAAATGATGGAATGCTATTCAGCCCTAAAAAGGAATGAAGTACTGATATTCTCTATAACATGAATGAACCTTGTAAACATCATCCTAAGTGAAAGGAGCCAGACGTACTGTATGATTTTTTTAAATTAAATTAATTAATTTATTTTTTGAGAGACAAAGAAAGAAGTGGGGGCTTACCTGAAGCAGGACTCATGCTCACTAGATGCAGTGCTGGAACTCACGTGATGTGGGGCTCGAGCTCACCTGATGTGGGACTTGAACTCACCAACCGTGAGATCATGACGTGAGTCAAAGTCAGATGCTTAACCCACTGAGCCACCCATTTATATGATGTCCGGAATAGGTAAATACATAGAAATGGTGTTGCCAGAACTTGAGAGAAGGAAAAGTAGGATACTGGGAGAGTTACTCAGTATAGGCTTTGTGGGATAATGAAAATTCTAGTTGAGAATATGAGATACAGTATTCTTGAGACAGTGAGTAGAGGCAAATCTAAGCACTCCAGCAAATGCATCAGTACCTGACAGTTCCTAGCCATTACACCCTAACCTAGAGAGGGCAAAAATGGCAAATCAAGAAAAGGCAAAGCATGGTTCATCCCAAATAGAGATCTTTTCAAAAACAATTCTTAGAATATATAATGGAAAAAAATAATGGCAGCCATATGGATCTAAATATTAAGAGTATTTTCACTAAAATTTGGTGAGGAAGTAGGAGGAAATACAAATATGATAAATAATGAATCACCTTTCCTAAGAATGTATCTTGCCCTGTTTTTAATATTGACACAAGAATTAACACCTAAATTTGTCTTCTAAACTTAGCATACATAACTTTAGACTGAGAAAATTTTAGTAATAACTGTAAACTATAGGACCGATTATGTGTATGCATGTGTATATGATATTAGCAGAAAAATTTTAACTAGTATTAAATCAAAATGTCTGAAATATTAGTGATTATTTTTCCCTTATTTTAATTTGAATTTGAAATATTTCACTATTATTAATTTTCCCTAATGAAAATGAAGAGATGGATACAGTTAGCTTTAGAAAAATCTATTATGATGGCTGTTCCTCCTCCCCCAAAATATTTTTCTAATCCAGTTAATACAATTGAATATCAAACTTTTAACTATTTATTTCACATACATCATTTCAATTGTGAAAAAAATTCTTCAAAGATTTCTTCCACACCTCTGACTAAATCTCACAATCCTCTAATTTTCTCAGAGCTGCCTTCATCTCCTTACTTCAGAGATGATAGAGCAAGGAATTACTTCAGCTAGATTGTCTGCTGTTGGACTTACATATACAACCATGACAGAGCCATAAAACAGGGATACCACAGCCAGATGGGAGCCACACGTGGAGAAGGGACCCTGAGCACAGTTCTACTCACCAGGACGTAGGAGCTGGCAATAAAAAGAAAGGTGGGGAAAATGAAGACTGAGTTAAAGATGGCACAGATGATCTCAGTGGCAGGAAATGGCATACGGGACAGATTTATGAGGATATCTAGGTCACACAGGAAGTGATCAATCTTACTGGAACAACAAAATGGGAGCTGAGAGATCAGGTAAATAGGCAACAGGAAATACAGGAAGCCACATACCCAGCACCCAGCTCCTGTTCTGATGTAGTGCTGAACTGACATGACAGTGGAGTAATGCAGGGGCCTGAAGATAGCAAGGTACTTGTCAAAGGCCATGGCAGACAAGAAGAAGGTCTCAGTGGTGCCCAGGGAGAAGAAGAAGTAGGATTGGAGGAAGCAGCCAGAGACAGAAATGGTGTTGGCCTCAGAGAGAAAGTTGGCTAGCATATTAGGGACAGTGGAGGTGATAAACCAGATCTCCAGGAAGGAAAAATTGGCCAGCAGGATGTACATTGGCATTTGTAGTTGATGGTCCCACATCACAGCACAGATAACAGATTTCCAGTTAGTGTCAACATATATATTCCAGAGAAGACTGAAAAGATTTTCCTCTTTCCTCTGAATTTCCCAGGTATAAGGGAAACCCAAAGGATGAATTTACTCCTAGAACTAGAGCAATTACTTATGTTGGAATATTCATTTGTCTGTAATGCTGCAAAAATAACAAATTTCCATATGAGAAATGGCCTTTTAGTATTGCACATTAAGGAAAATACCTTGATTAGGGTTACATCACTCTGCATGTCAGTAAATAAAATATCTCTCATGCAGAAATATTTTCATCGTTTTTAGATCTTCGGAGTCCTATTCTATATATAACAAATACAAAGTGAACAGATACTTGCCTGTCATCCTGAGGTTTACTGTCAGAGTCAGTTGGTATTGACAGTAAACAATTCTATACAAAAATCTACAATGCTAGGTCAAGCAGTGGATGAATACAGACTGAATGAATATAGCCAAGAAATAACTCAGTGTTTTTGACATATAAAATATATTAAAGAGAATAATAGTTAATAATCTTTGCTCTATTTGTGAGAGTAATATGTCAAGCTGATTTGAAGACAATATCCAATAGTTTTAAGTACTGTATGCAAGATAATTAATTGCTATTTTATTGTTATGGGAAATACTCCTATATCTATTTTAGAATAGATTATAAGTCAATAGTAAAATGAGAAATTATTATAAGATTTCAAATTTCAACTCCTCCCTTCAGTAAAAATACACTCTTAAAAATACTACATGTAGGGGTGGCCAACTCTTGACTTCAGCTCAGGTCATGGTCTCATGGTTTGTAAGTTCAAGCCCTGCATAGGGCTCTGTGCTTACAGCATGGAACCTGTTTTGGATCCTCTGTCTCCCTCTCTCTGCCCCTCCTCTCTCTCGGTTTCTCCCTCAAAAATAAAGAAATGTTAAAAAATGCTACATGTATGTAATTTTTTAAATGTTCAGTATTTGGCATGCTGCACAGAGTCAGAGATCTTGATCATTGCATTTGTATCAACAAAGACAGCCCAGGAAAATGGGTATGTTTCCTATTCATAATCCTACAGGGAGGAAATTCCCCTTTTAAAATTTCAGATCTAATGACAAATATTACCTTATGATAGCTTCTCTAAGTTGGTTTTCTAACACTTAGTTATCATCATCATTAATTTAAATATAAGACAGAAAGGACAGTATTTAATGAGGCTCTTCAATACCATGAGATTAGTATGGAGGGCAAGTCTTCAACTCCCAGGTATTTTATGTGGAAAAGGACAGAGACTCAAAGGTGGTGTTCTAAAAAATGGTGGTTCTCAAAGTGTTGTTGGGGACCCCTGAAGGTCTCTGAAGATTTATCAGGCATTTAGGCCAAAATTGTTTTCATACCAATACTATTATTTGCTTTATAGACTCTAATTGTTTCTTGATTACTGAATGGAGTTTGCCAGGCTGCATGATCTCATACCAAATTGTTTGATCTCACAATAAATGTTTGGTTATCTCACACTAAAGAACATCCTACTGACCTCTCTTAAAGTAAACATTAAAGAGATTTATTAAAAATATTAAAAACACAAAATCTTCATTAAGTTTTATTATTTTGACAAAGCAAAAAAAAGTTTTTTTTTTAAATTGGCATTTATGGTATTTTGATTAGTTTATTATCTCTACTAATGAATTTATGTATAAACATTATTTTTTTAAATTTCTAAATGGTAAATACAAATAACTGTAACTCATACAAATAAAACTACTCTGGGGTCCTTGATGAGTTTTAAGATTATGAAAGGGTCCTGAAATCAACAAGTTTGAAAGCCACATGTTCTAGATAAACCTTGGCCTCTGCAGAAGAATTAAATCCTTTTCAACACTCACACATTACAGAATGATGAAGCCTTAGTTTGCAAAAATTACATCAATCTATAAATAAAATGGAGAGATTATAGTTTTGGTTTTGGTTTGGTTTTGGCTTGATATTGCAGAGCATAGATATTTGCATGCTAAACCGTAAATAAAATGTGAGAACACAGCATATTTCAAGTATACAAATTTTTATTATTAACTATTGCCACCAAGCTGTACATTAGATCTCCAGAGTTTATTCACCTTATAACTGAAACAAAATTAAAGTATGGGAAGTTATGACTATATTAATCAGTTTGATAGTAGCCATCATTTTACAATGTATATCATGTAATTGTATACTTAAATACGTAAAATATTTATTTGTCTATTATACTTCAATAAAGTTGGAAAAAAATAAACTATAAAATAGGATGGTTTGGAAATTAAAAGCAAATAAAGAAAGAAGAAAAAGAATCCACAGCGCTAAGGTCTGAATCATGAATTCACATATATTTATACCTTTAAATTAATAGAATTATGTACCTTTTTTAAGGTTATTTTTAAAAATAAGCTTTGAAATTTGAAAAGTAATGGATTCATACTTAGGAAGAACTTTTCCAAGCCAGTAATTTCAATGCAATTCCAAAGTAATCAGAGATAATAACCCAGACTAATGCCTTAGATTTGGTGTGTGGAAAAGTGTTACACAATTGCAGCCCACATAAGCCCTCCATAATCTCCTACTGTTTTTGCCAGTGACTTTGGGTTTTTCTTCATTTATTCCATTATTTCTATATGTGTGTGGAAATGTCTCTAAATAGCTTTGTGTCCATATATCTCTCCCTGTTTCCTTTGGGTTCTTTCTGTTAAGAGTACATGAGAGAGAGAGAGAGAGAGAGAGAGAGAGAGAGAGAGAGAGAGAGGAAAGATTTTGTTAATTCTTTCAGTCTCTATAATTCACTCACATGTGATTAGGTCTTTTCCAGATATCATATAATACATGCCTGGAGTCTAGCCTTCTATCCAATCAAGTTCATTCTTTTGCTTCCTCCCCCAACTTTAAATTTACCATTTAATTTCTTACTCTGTTTCCCAACTGTAACTGAAAACATATGAAAGTAAAACTCACATTTCATTATACACACACACACACACAATATACACATATATATGGAAAAAGAATGTGTTTTTTTAATATTTTCAATTTGAAAAACTAATGTGTGAAATACTGTCTTTCTTCAAAAGAAAATAAATTTTAAAAAGCTACTCATAAATAATGGACCCACAAACATATGGCCAACTCATCTGTGACAAAGCAGGAAAGAGTATCCAATGGAAAAAAGACTCTTTTTAGCAAATACTGCTGGGAGAACTGGACAGCAATATGCAGAAGAATGAAACTGAACTACTTTCTTACACCATACACAAAAATAAATTCAAAATGGGTAAAATACCTAAATGTGAGACAGGAAATCATCAAAATCCCATAGGAGAAAACAGGCAGCCACCTCTTCAACCTCTGGAGGCAAGGGAAATAAAAGCACAAATGAACCACTAGGACTTAATCAATATAAAAACAAAACAAAACTTCTACACGGCAAAGGAAGCAATCAACAAAACTAAAAGGCAACTGACGGAATGGTAAAAGCTTTTTGTTAATGACATATCAGACAAAGGATTGGTATCCAAAATCTATAAAGAATTTACCAAACTCAACACCTAAAAAACAATCCGGTGAATAAATGGGCAGAAGACATGATAGACACTTTTCCAAAGAAGACATCCAGATAGCTAACAGACACATGAAAATATGCTCAATGTCACTCATCATCA
Organism: Puma concolor; assembly: GCF_028749965.1. Taxonomy (NCBI): domain Eukaryota; kingdom Metazoa; phylum Chordata; class Mammalia; order Carnivora; family Felidae; genus Puma; species Puma concolor. Next base: position 78,279,512 of record NC_141672.1, read on the forward strand.
TGGAAATACAAATCAAAACCACAATGAGATACCACCTCATACCTGTCAAAATGGCTAAAATGAACAACTCAGGCAACAAGAGATGTTGGTGAGGATGAGGAGAAAGGGGAACCCTTTTGCAGTGTTGGTGGGAATGCAAACTGGTGCAGCCACTCTGCAAAACAGAATGGAGGTTCCTCAAAAAATTAAAAATAGAACTACCCTACCACCAAGCAATTGCACTACTAGGAATTTATCCAAAGGATACAAAAATGCTGATTTGAATGGGCACATGCACCCCAATGGTTATAGCAGTGCTAAGGACAATAGCCAAATTATGGAAAGAGTCCAAATGTCCATCAACTGATGAATGGATAAAGAAGATGTGGTATGTGCAATACTACCTGGCAATGAAAAAGAATGAAATCTTGCCATTTGCAACAATCTGGAACTAGAGGGTATCATGCTAAGTGAGATAAGTTAGTCAGAGAAACATAGATAATCATATGATTTCACTCATATGTGGAATTTGAGAAACTCAACAAATGAACATAGGGGAAGGAAAGGAAAAGTAAAAACAGAGAGGGAGGCAAGCCATAAGGGATGCTTAAATACAGAGAACAAACTGAGCGTTGCTGGAGGGGTGGTGGTGGGGGATGAGTTCAATGGGTGATGGGTATTAAGGAGGGCACTTGTCAGGATGAGCAGTGAGTGTTATATGTAAGAGATGAATCACTGGGTTCTACTTCTGAAGTCAAGACTACACTATATGTTATCTAACTTGAATTTAAATTAAAATAAAAAGCTACTCATAAACAATCTTCATCTTTGAAATATAAAAAATATTTTCCAGAATGAATTAAAGACTGGAATGTGAGTGCCAGTACTTAAAAATACAGAAAGAATATAGAAATGTTTAATAGAATATTGTGCTACCAATTAGAAAACTTCATTAAACCAAGCTAGAAAAAACAGATCTTGAAGGGCTTAACATAATTTTAATGGTATTTTTAAAAAGTTCTGAAAAGCAAAGGATGCCATGAATAATGAAAAAAGAAATGCCAAAATAATTTCAAATAAATAAATAACATCCACTATACAAAGAAATGCTACAAATCAATAAAAGACAAGTAGCATGTTAGAAAAGGGGGTAATGTTAATATTGTCTCTGAATACAAAAGAGTCATTGACAATGTGCCATATTTTCCCAAGAAAATTAAGGAACCAAGTTCCTTAATAATATTGCCCTTCAAATCAATCTAATATTGACCTTTATAACACACTCAGTGCTTGTGTGATATTGTTCTTCATTAAGATTACAGTTGATACCTTAATAGACATTGAAGTCAAATATGTATCATTTATAAACACATGTCAAATGGCTGTGCTCACAAAGGCTGTTTCTCAAATTTTGCAAAGTATGAATAAAATTTCCTCATTTCCTATCCTCTAAAAATAACAGAAATTAACAGGTGATAGGCAATATATCACTTGAAGTTTCACTGAAGAAATACGTATTCACATTCACTTACTGGAATTTTCCCTGACATAGGCCCAGCTCCTACATAGAGCTATGCAAAGGGAGACTGGCAAACTACTTTACAACTTCTAATGCATTTTTGAAGTAACATTTGTTTATAAGCTCTAAAAGAATGCTTGGCTTTGATTCTGGAGAAGGACTATGTTCATAATTCATATATTAAGGGGTATAATATAAAGCTAGAGAATATTGGAGCCATAATGAGCTTTACCTTACCTGAAGACACATGATGGGTATCATAGAAACCCGTATGGATGAACATCATCTTCTATATCAGAGTGAAATCTCTAATCTCAGATCTTAGAAAAGCCAAATATAGCAGTGTTCCATGCATTATTGTGGTGATTCATATGAACTGCTGACCGTTTTAGGAGCAAGAACATTATGAAATCAGTCATGGACCTCTCTGGACTTGCTCTCTTACAGTTCTCTTGGTTATTTATATAAACTAATAAAGCAACAGGAAACCTGACAGTTGAAAAGAGAATCATAGTCTCATGATCTACACAGAACTAAATGAACATCCGAAATATTAATCCTTTTTACTTTCTGCAAAGATCATCTATGGGGAGTGGCTCTCTAGAGAGGGAATTTATAACACAATAGTCCCATTGAACATATTTCCTATTCTCCTCCTTACTTAGCACGCTGGAATTTGTTTCAAATTCTAATACATTTCCTACTTTAATTCAAGGATTTTTATTTGGAATAACAGGAGAAACAGAAACAAAATTATTTGGGCAGGTATAAATTTGCTATTTAACTGTAATCAGAAGCAATATTCTCTCTGACGATAAAGGAAAATTGTGACAGTAAATGAGCCCTGGCTCCAAGCTTAGAGAAAAGTCTGAGGAATATAGGCCAACACAGAGGTTAGGAGCCTAGGTATTTAAACATATTAAAGACTCCATATTAAAGACTCCCTTCTTTTGTTTCAGACTCTTCATCATCTTAACTCTAACTTGTTTGCCCCAGTCCAAGCTCACCACTACATTGAGATATGCATTCTTTAGCTATGAGTAAATTTCTTTAAATAAGAAAGACATTTACAGAAATTCCTCATGCAGTTAACTACTTTGATAATATTCTTTAATGGCTCCATATGATAGCATTAACATTTTATGAATATACAAAAATGTAAATAATGATCCCCAGGTTTTGAGACCCAGGTACAATAACCTGAGCGACACAATTTTTATTTTGTTAATTTTTTAAAATTTTTATTTATTTTTAAGGCAGGAGGAGAGGGCAGAGAAAGAGAGAGAATACCAAGCAGGCTCCACACCATAAGTGCAGAGCCCAATACATGGCTTGAACCCACAAACCAGGAGATAATGACCTGAACTAAAATCAAGGGTCAGATGCTTAACCAAATGAACCACCCAGGCACCCACAAAGATTTTTATTTATTTTCCCCCCAAAGATTTTAAATCTAATATTAAGTCATATCTCAAGCAGAATATTTCCAAATAATAGAATATGATCAAGTAGGGTTTATTTCCTTAAGAGGTATCCAATACTGTATCATATGTGAATACATAACTTTTTATATTCATTAATTGATAGAAAAATACAGGAATATATAACTAAATACAGAAATAATAATAGATAAAATTGAGCGTCCATGCTTGATAAAATTTATAATAAGCCAGAAATAGAAGGAAATTTCTCTACTTGGCAAAGAATCTCCACCAGAAGTAATTGGCTAAAAAATTATACAATAGTAAAATGAAAAGCACTCTAATTAAAATCAAGTACAAACAAGAATGGCCACCATGGTAAACAGAGTTACTGTTCCATGTGATTCAATGGCCTTTCTCTAAAAGATTATATATCCACGTCTTCAGATGTTACACTAGGCAATGTGACTTGATTTGCCCAATGTAGTGTAAGGCAAATTTAAATGTGCCATTTCTAAAGAAAACCTTTAACAATAATTATGAAAATACACCAAAACTCTTTTTCCTGTGCAATGAAGAAAGTTATTTTCTTTTGTCCTAGATCCAAGAATGAAAGTAACATATAGAACCAGTCATGGGTCAACAAGTAATATGATTAAGGAAGAAAAAGGAAGTTGTTATAAATCATTGATATTTACAGGTAATTTTTATGACAACATAATTTGGGAAAAGCAATTGATACAATAATCATAACTTCCAATCCACAAAAATGAAATGAGACAAAAACAATTTATGGTATGAATATTACAAGAGAGAAATTTTAATTGCTGGCTGGATAAATGATGTATACCATGAACAAGAGAATTAACTAAAATATAAGACAATTCAATAAATTGGCTAGTTATAAAATATGTAGAAAATACAGTCTATCTTTTATGGATGCAATAATTTGTAAACTAATGTGGGGAAATTATTTCATTTTCAATAGCAACACAGATTCAAAATAACTTAGAAATAAACTTTGCAAGATAACTGAGAATCACGAAAAAAATAACAAATCTTTACATTAGTATATAAAAGAAAACCTGATTAATAGTAGAGACATACCATGTTCCTCAATGGACTGACTACTTAGTGCTAAGGGTAAATATTTAACTATAAGTCAATATACAAATTCACTGCAATTTAGACAAATCCCAGTCAGACTGTGGGAGGATTGTTATAGGTGTTACAGGTGTTTGAAACTTGACAGATATTTTAAAATCTTGTTTGAAATAAATTCTCAAGATTTGACATGTATTTTGAAAAAGAATAATGAGATAAAATTTGCTCTATCATATACTAAAACTATATTTAAACTAAATTAATTAAAACTGTCATAGGAACTGCTGCAATTAATTGACCAAGTAGACAGCATATAGTACTATCTATAAATACCCAATTTCAGAGAGTTCAGATTCTGATAAAGGTTATATTCAATTAAAATGTGGAGAAAAGATAAATGATTAAATACAAAGTGTTGAAAAATTAAATTCTGACTCCATATCTTACTATATATAGATAAAACCTAGATCAATGAATGTGATTGACTTCAAAAGTAGATCAAAACACCAGAAAACATACATACGTTTATAATGTAGTATATAAGAAAGACATTGTATAGGGGCACCTGGGCAGCTCAGTTGGTTGGTTAAGTGTCTGACTTCAGCTCAGGGCATGATCTCAAGGTATGTGGGTTTGAGGCCCACCTTGTGCTCTGTGCTGACAGCTGGTGCTGACAGCTAGAGCTTGGAGCCTGCTTTGGATTCTGTGTCTCCCTCTCTCTCTGTCCCTCCCCTGCTTGTGAGCTCTTTCTCTCTCAAAAATAAAAAACAAAAACATTAAAAATTTAAAAAAGAGCTTTTGTATAAAAAACATATTTATAATAGAACAAATTAACTTTCATTGACTTCATAAAAGTTAAATGTTTGAATGTAAAACAGTGCCACTAAGTGTTAAGTGGCAAAGATGGAATTTTTGAGTAGTACACATGGAACAGAAACCACTATCAGATTTTCAATGCCACCATAAATTACTATAAAATTTTAACAAGTATATACAAATTTGCTTGAGTTAGATAGTTTTCAAGGAAAGTCTATAATATTTGACAAAAGGGAAGGTTACAAGTTCCAAATTGACTCCCAGCATATTCTTTGAGGGCATTTTCTTAACAAAAGTCACAGGAAAAGAAATCCATGGAAACAGTGAAGGTCTCTGGGCAAGGAGCCAGCTAGAGTTTGAAGTTGTCAAAGTAGCATATTTTGGGGAAAATGGTTCTGAAAAGAAGGAAACTGAAAAACAGAAGCTCAAAAATCTATGGAAAATTTACATCAAGTCCTTGATTGATTTATAAACCATGGATACATAGGGCAATATTCTAGAAGGTCTAGTAGAAAATAAATGCTAGCAAGCTCAAGAATAGGCAGACATATCAAAGGGAGCACCATATTTCCAGCCTGAATGGAGACACACTGTCTTTCATTTCAGTGATCAGAAAGACGATTTTTAAGAATAAGGCCCGAGTGCCTAGGTGGCTAGGTCGGTTAAGCAATTGACTTTGGCTCAGGTAATGATCTCATGGTTTGTGAGTTTGAGCCCGGCTTCAGGCTCTGTGCTGACAGCTCACAGCCTGGAGTGTGCTTTTAGGATTCTGTTTCCCTCCCTCTCTGCGCCAGCCTCTCTCTCTCTCTCTCTCTCTCTCTCTCTCTCTCTCTCTCTCTCTGCTATAGCAACTATTCAATAGAAATAACTGAGTCCAGTAATAGATATTTAAAAAGTGAAGAAAGAAAAGAAAAATTAACCAACCTAAACCTATGTATACAATAAAAGGTCCTCATAAGTGGAGGCAAAAATAAAGATTTTTCAGAAAAAAAAGCTGAAAGAATTTGTTGCCATAATAATTCTCACACTACAAAAAATAATAGTTCTTTATGCTGAAGAAAACGATCCCAGAAGGAAATACAGGACATCAGGAAGAAGTGAAGGGACAAGAAAATATAAATGTTGGGTGAAAGTTGACTGCTCAAAATCCTAAAACAATTGTATGACTTATAATAAATGTAAAACTAAACTATTAGAAAATAAACGCATGTGTGAGTAAATAAAATCAAAATGTTCTTGTTTTTTCCATTGTTTAGGAAGTCTTAAGTAATATTTTAGATGAAGTATAATATATTCAATATATATATTAAGAAATCACTGCTTAACACAAAAGCAAAAAAAAAAGGAATAAAGAACAGATGGAAATATAAAAATCAGCAAAATGATAAACTGAATTACATTGGTAATTACATTAAATATAAAAAGATTAAATAGTCCAATTAAAAGTAAACATTTTGAGACTCCATTTTTTTTCAATTTTTTTTTTTTAACATTTATTTATTTTTGAGACAGAGAGAGACAGAGCATGAATGGGGTAGGGTCAGAGAGAGGGAGACACAGAATCTGAAACAGGCTCCAGGCTCTGAGCTGTCAGCACAGAGCCCGACGCGGGGCTCAAACTCACGGACCGCGAGATCATGACATGAGCTGAAGTCGGCCACTTAACCGACTGAGCCACCCAGGTGCCCCGAGACTCCATTTTTTTAAAAAGACAAGGCAAATGCTGTTTAAGTTACACACTTTAACATAAGGACACATCCTTGAACACAAGAATTTCACCCTTGAAATAAGAGGATGGAAAAGAAATAAAATACAAGACTTAGCAAAAATAAATAGATATTTCTTAATGCTACAAGGGTCAATTAATCAGCAAGAAATAATCCCAAATTTGTATACAGCCTATAATTTCAAAATACATAAAAGTTAGCAGGATAGACAAGTTATAATCACTTCAGATTTTAACACACAACTCTAGGTAACCAAGAAGACAGATAAAAAAAAATATCAGCAAGATTTTAGAGATCTTAGCATGAGTAACTAACTTTAATTGACATACGTAAAAAGTAAAATCATACTTGGGCAATAACCCCAGAATGCACATTCTTTTGCAAGGACACATAGCATATTTACCAAAATAGGCACTGTTCTGGTCCAAAATACAAGTCTTAAGGATTAAAACCATAGATTGTATGTTCTTAGACCACTGTGAAAATAAGTTGGAAATCAATAACATAAAGTTAACCAGAATATATACAAACGTTTGTAGAATATACATTTGGCACTTAAAAATCTTATAGGCTAAGGGAAGAATCCTAATAGAAGAAAATACTGTCATCTGAATGCTAATAAAAAGCATGGTATAGCAAACCTTCTGGAATGCAACTGAAGTGGTGCTTTAAGGTGAATTTTACTGTAAATTCATATAATTAAAAAAGGTTAGGTCGAAAGTCAATCATCTAAACTTTAAAGTCATGGACTATTAAATCCTAAGAAACTAAAGAATAAAAATTAGGATGAAAGCACAAATACACAAATTAGCAGACAGACATGCAAAACAGTTTGGTTCTTTGGGAAAAAAAAATCAAAATGGATAAACTCTAACAGTACTAAAAAAGAAAAGGAAACCCCAGATATTAAGGATAATAGAAAAATTTCAAGTGTATAACTACAAATCCTACACACATTAAATGATTAATAAGAGAATATTATGAACCACTTGATACATTTTAACTTTCGGACAATGAATAAAAAAAATTGAAATGCTGAGTACACCCAAACTACAACCATTAAATACAGTAAATTTTAACAATGTCAAGCATATTAATGCTATTGAATCTTTAACTTAAAGCCATCTCTAAAAAATTCTAGGCCCAAATGTTTCCATTGATGAATACTTTCAAATATCATGGAAAATATTTACAAGATTATTCCACCCAACACTAGCAGAATACAATTTTTCTCAAGCACACACAGAACATTCTCCACAGCACGTTAAATCGCAAAACAAGCCTTTAAACATGTAAGAAAACTGAAATAATAGCATCTTCTCCAACCATAATGACATGAAACTAGAAATGAATAACAGGAAGAAAACTGGAAAATTCATAAATGTCTGGAAATTAAATAACACACTCCTGAAAAACCAATGGGTCAAAGAAAATTCATAAATGTCTGGAAATTAAATAACACACTCCTGAAAAACTAATGGGTCAAACCAAATGGGTCAAAAACCAATGGGAAATAAATATATCCTAAAACATGTGAAAAATGTGAATGCAACATATTAAAACTTATGGGAAGCAGCAAAAGCACTTCTAAGAGGTAAGTTTATAGTGATAAAGGCATTCATTAAGAAGGAAGAAAGGGGCACCTGGGTGGCTTAATTGGTTAAGCGTCTGACTTCAGCTCAGGTCATGATCTTGCGGTTCATGAGTTTGAGGCCTGCGTCAGGCTCTGTGCTGACAGCTCAGAGTCTGGAGCCTGCTTCAGATTCTGTGTCTCCCTCTCTCTCTGCCCCTCCCCTGTTCACACCATGTCTTTCTCTCTCTCTCTTTTAAAAATAAACATTAAAAAATCTTAATAAAAAAAGGAAGATCTCAAATAAACATAATTTTATACTTCAAGGAACTAGAAAAAAGAATAATCTAAGCTCAACAGAAGGAGGAAATAACAACAATCAAAGCAGATACAAGTGAAATAGACAAAAGAACCACAATAGAAATGATCAACAAAACTAAAAGGTGTTTTTTAAAAAGATAAAGAAAATTGATAAAACCTTAGCTAGACTAAGAAAAAGAGAGAGAAGACTCAAATAAGTAAAATCTAAAATAAAAGGGGAGAAATTATAAATGGTACAACAGGAATATAAAAGAATCATAAGAGATTACTATGATTAATTATATGCCAACAAATGGGGTAACTTAGAAGAAATGGATAAATTCCTGGAAAAACTACAACTTATCAACACTGAATCATGAAGAAATGGCAAACCTGAATATACCAATAACAAATGAAGAGACTACATCAGCAACCAAACAAGTTCCAAAAAAGAAAAGCCCAGGATGAGATGGTTTCAATGGTAAATACTGCCAAATATTAAAGAGGAATTGATAGACTTCTAGGGAAGATGGTGGAGTAGAAAGATACTAAGCTCACCTCATCCTATGGATGCAACTAGGTAACACTCACATCAGGGTAAAAATAACCAAGGGTAAAATGACCTGAAGACTGGCAGAATAGACTCTCCACAGCTAAATGTGAAAAAGAGGCCTCACAGAAGAGGGTAGAAAGGGCAGCGGTAAGTCTGGGCACCAAAATGACCCAGGAGGGATCATCTGGCAGGCATGGAGAGTGGGGAAAGGACCAGACTCCCACACTGGGAACCCCAGGCAAAGAGGACCCACACAGGGAAGATGAATCCCCAGAACATCTGACTTTGAAAACCAGAGAGTCCAGGTTTTCTTGGACCCTCTTGCTCTAGGACAGCCAGGAGGATGGGGTCCCATGCTTAAAGAGACAGCACAACAAGCAGACCCACAGAGATACCGCACAGAAGGAGTGGTTTGAAAAACACCTGGGGTATATAGAAATATTTATTTACTAATCTCAGAGCATGAATTGGAGGGGCAAGGATCTTTGCGAGACTTCAAGAACCAAAGAGTGGGCTGGCACCATTTACTTCCCCTACCCCCTAGCCTAGATACATGGACACCTGCAGGAACCAGCACAGTGCCAACACTCTCCACCTAGCTTGCTAACAGCATGCCCCTCCCTGCCCAGCTCTCTTCTGCAGATCTGCCCCCTTCAACCCTGTTGGCCTTGGTAGGAGTTTTCCCAAGCCTGCATGTCTCCTCACACAGCCAATCAGTATGGACCTTGCTGGCATCATGTGTCCCACCTCTGAATTCTCCTGTGGACCTGCCCCTTCCAATATGCCTTTGGCGAGATCCCATTCAAAGCAGTGTCACAAACCCAGCAATTTGCAAGTATCCTTGACAGGCACCAGGACCACTCCAAACTGACTCCTGCCCCATGGACAGGAAGATGGGGGGAGAGGGAGGGAGGGAGGGAGGGAGAGAAAGAGAGAGAGATAACCATACACCAGTCTAACTGTGGCCCCAGCACTGGACTCGAGGCAGATATAGGGTCTGACATTAGGACTCATGCATTAATGAAAGCTTCTTGGGACACAACACAAGGGAAGTGCACTGCAGTTCTAAGTTACTGCATCTCTGGCAAATGCCTAGTCTGACTCAATTGAAGCCCAAGGCAGCCCACTAACAGCACAGGGACCAAACCCTGCCCACAACAGGCAAAATGAATCACAGTAGACAATTGGACTGAAGGCAAAAGTGACACAATCACAATAGCAGGTCACATGCAACTCACATAGGAACACTCCAGAAGCACCAGGTTCTGGTGAATAGGGGACAATGCATCGCAGGCTACAACAGGAACTCTTATTCATAAGGCCACTACTTTCAACAGCAGGAGATGAAACTGTCTTTCCTAACATATAGAAACAGATACAGAGAGTTAGACAAAATGAGGAGGCAGAGGAATATTTCCCAAATGAAAGAACAAGACAAAATCACAGAAAGAGTCCTAAGTGAAATGGATATAAGTAATATGTCTGATAGACAACTTAAAGTAATGGTCATAAAGATACTCACTGCACTTAAGAAAGAGAGAAGGACCTCTGTGAGACTCTCAACAGAGAGAAAACATAAAAAATAAATCAGAGATGGATAACTCAATAAGTGAAATTAAAAATATACTAGGGGGAATAAGTAGTAGACTAGAAAAAGCAGAAGAATGGATCAGTTACCTGGAGGACAGGTAATGGAAAGCAATCAAGCTAAAGAGGAGAGAGAAAAAATAATAATAATAAACGAAAATAGACTAAAGGAATTCAATGACACAATCAAGCATAATAATGTTCACACTGTAGAGATCCTAGAAAAAGAGAGAGAAAGGGGCAGAAAACTTATTTGAAGAAATAGCTGAAAAATTTCCAAATTTGGTGAAGGAAACAGACATCCAGATCCAGCATCCACAGTCCCCAACAAAATCAACCCAAGGAGGTCCATGCCAAGCCACACAGTAATTAACTGGCAAGATATGATGATAAAGAGATAATTTTAAAAGCAACAAGAGAAAACAGCTACATACAGGGAAATTCCATAAGGCTATTAGTTGATTTTGGCAGAAATTTTGCAGGTCAGAAAGGAGTCTCATGGCATTTTCAAAGTTCTGAAAGAAAAAAAAAATGCAACCAAGAATACACTTTGTCCAGCAAAGCTATCATTTAGAATAGAAAGAGAAATAGTTTCCCAGACAAACAAAAATTAAAGGGAATTAATCACAACTGAACCAACCCTACAAGAAATATCAAAGAGGACTCTTTGAGTGCAAAGACCATAAGTAAGAGTAGGAAAAGTAGAAAGTACAAAAGCAGTAAAAATAAGTGTATCTGTAAAAGTAAAGTATAAGTAAAATACTTCAAATGTGGGAGAGAAGGAGTAAAGAAGTGTACAAAGTTAAGCAATTATCAACTTAATACAGACTGCTATACTCATAAGATGTTATATATGAATCTAATAGTAACCACACATCAAAAACCAGTAATAGATACGCAAAAAATAAAGAGAAAGGAATCCAAGTATATCACTAAAGAAAGCCAGTGAAGTGTAAGAGAGCAAGAGAATAAAGGAACAGAGAATAATTGCAAAAACAATCATAAAATGAGTAACAAAATAGCAATAAGTACATATCTATCTATAACCATGTTAAATGTAAACAGACTAACTGATCTAATTAAAAGACATACAGGGGCGCCTGGGTGGCGCAGTCGGTTAAGCGTCCGACTTCAGCCAGGTCACGATCTCGCGGTCCGTGAGTTCGAGCCCCACGTCGGGCTCTGGGCTGATGGCTCAGATCCTGGAGCCTGTTTCCGATTCTGTGTCTCCCTCTCTCTCTGCCCCTCCCCCGTTCATGCTCTGTCTCTCTCTGTCCCAAAAATAAATAAACGTTGAAAAAAAAATTAAAAAAAAATAAAAAATAAAAAAATAAAAGACATAGGGTGGTGGAATGGATAAAAAAACAACCCCATCTATATGCTGCCTAAGAGACTCATTTCAAACCAAAGGATACATGCAGATTGAAAGCAAAGGGATGGAAAACCATTTGTCAAACAAATGGAAGTGATTAGCTGGGATAGCAATGCTTCTACCAGACAAAATAGACTTTAAAACAAAGACTGTAACAAGAGGCATAGAGGGACACTAAATACTCATAAGGGGAACAATCCAACAAGAAGATATAACAATTGTAAATATTCATGCACCCAACATGAAAGCATGCAAATACTTAAGGCTAGGAATACACATAAATGAAGTAGTGGATAGTAACACAATAATAGTAGGGGATTTTAATAGCCCACTTACATCAATGGATAAATCATCCAGGCAGAAAATCAACAAGGAAACATTAGCTTTTAATGACACATTGGACCAAATGGATCTAAGAAATGTATTCAGAGCATCCCAGCCTAAAACAGCAGAGTATATATTCTCTTCAAATGTACATGGAACATTCTCCAGAATAGAATACAAATTAAGCTACAAAACAATTCTTAAAAAATTAAAAAAGACTGAATTTATGCCATGTATCTTTTCTGAACACAACATTATGAAACTAGAAAGAAAAGATCTGGGAAGGAAAACCTATTGAATGGGAGAAGATATTTGCAAATGACATATCTGATAAAGGGTTAGTATCAAAATATATAAAGCACTCCTACTCAGTACCTAAACCCCCACAAATAGCCCAGTTAAAAAAATGGGCACAAGATATGAAAAGACATTTCTGCAAAGAAGACATACAGATGGGCAACAGACAAATGAAAAGATGTTCAAAATCACTCATCATCAGGAAAATGCAAATCAGCATTGCAATGAGATATCCCCTCACTCTTAAGAATGGCTTAAAAAAAAACAAGAACAACAAATGTGGGCAAGGATATGGAGAAAAAACAACCATCTTGCACTACGGGTGGGAATGAAAACTGGTGCAACCACTGTGGAAAACAGTATAAAGGTTCCTCAAAAACTAAAAATAGAACTACAATGCATTTCATTAATTCCACTAATGAGTATTTACACAAAGAATACAAAAACATTAATTCAAAAAGATATATGCACCATTATGGTTATTGCAGCATTATTTATAATATCCAAGATATGGTAGTAATCTGTGTCCATAGTTGGGTGGATAAAGAAGATGTGGTATATATATTTAATGCAATATTACTCAGTCATAAAAAATAATGAAATCTTGCCATTGCAACAACATTAATGGACCTAGAGGGTATAACACTAAGTGAAAAAAGTCAGAGAAATACAAATACCATATGATTCCATTCATATGTGGAATTTAAGAAACAAAACAAATGAACAAAAAAAAGTGAAAAAAAAAAGAAACAGACTCTTAACTATATGGAACAAACTAATGGTTACCAGATGGGAGATGAGTGGGGGGATGGATGAAATAAATGAAGGGAATTAAGAATATACTTATCATGATGAGCACTGAGTAATCAAATGGACAGAACTGTTGAATCACTATACTGTACACCTGAAACTAATATAACATGATATGTTAACTATACTGGAATTCAAATAGATAAAAAAGAATTGACACCAATTCTTCTCAAACTCTTCTAAAAATCTCAAGAGGAAGGTACATTCCAAATCCATTTTACAAAACCAGCATTACCCTGATATCATATAAGTACACCACAAGAACACAAAACAAAACAAAACAAAAAACTACAGGCCAATGTCTCTGATGAATATTGGTACAAATATTCTAACAAAACACTAGCCCACCAAATACAACAGTACAAAAAAGCAATTGTACACCAAGATCAAGGATTTATCACTGAGATGAAAGGGTGATTCAACATACACGTTCAATAAATATGATACACATTAATAAAATGACTGATAAGTCATATGACCATCTCAAAAACCATTTGACAAAAGACAACATCCTTTCAAGCTAAAATCTCAGCAATTTGTCTATAGAAGGAATGAATATACCACAATCTAATAAAGGTCATAAATGACAAACCCACAGCAAACATCATACTCAATGGTGAAAGATTGAAAGCTTCTCTAAGATCAAGAACAAGACAAGAGTGCCTAATATCATCACTACTGTTCAATATAGTACTGGAAATCCTACCCAGAGCAATTAGAAAGGAAAAAGAAATAAAGGCATCCAAATAGGAAAGGACCAAGTATATGTCGTGTGTGTGTGTGTGTGTGTGTGTGTGTGTGTGTGTGTGTGTGTGTGTGTGTAAAGTTTCAGGATACAAGATCAACAAACAAAACTCAGCTGTGTTTCTATACGCTAATAATGAACTCTTTGAAAGAGATAAAAGAAATCTATCCCAATTACAACAACATTGAAAAATAGAAAATAGCAATAAATGTAATAAAGGAGGTGAAAAACCTATATATTTAAAACTAAGACATTGAGTAAAAAGACTGAAGAAGACACATAAATGAAAAGATATAGTGTCATAAGACTGAAAGAATATTGTGAAATACTGTCAATTAATACTGTGAAAACAATACTGAAACTATACACATTAAATGAAATCTATACATTCAATGCAATCTGGATCAAAATTCTAACAACATTTTTCAAAAAAACAGAAAAAAATATCCTAAAATTTGTATGGAATCACAAAAGAGTCTGAATGATCAAAGCATTAGTGAGAAAGAAACCAACATAGAGGTGTCACAGTACTTGATTTCAAGTTATGTCACAAAGCTATACTAATCAAAACAATATGGTACTAACATTAAAACAGACACATAGATCAGTGGAATAGAGTGACATGAATGAATCCAGAGGACATTATGCTAAAAAATAAGCCATAAATGGAAGGACAGATTGTATATGGTATCATTAATACATGGAATTTTATTAAGCTAATTATATAGAATGAGAATAGAATGTTGGTTACCAGGGGATGGTGGGGGGAGTGGATATGAGGTGATTAGATCAAAGGGAACAAATTTCCAGTTATAAGAACAGTAACTTCTAAGGATATAATGTATAGCATGGTGACTACAGTTAATAAATATGTTGAGAGTAGGTCTTAAGCATTCTTCATACATACACAAAAATAGTTACCTTTGTTAACTATGACAAGTAATGGATGTGCTAATTATCTTCATCTTGGTAGTCATTCTGCAATGTGTAAGCGCAACAAAACATTCCACATTGTACACTTCAAACACATAAGACACACACACCCAAAATTTCTTAAGTCCAAGGAATTAGGGGGAGGGGAAATATTATGTTATGTTTAAGCATTTGGTTCCAGGTTGAAATCCTTGCATGTCATCTCTATTCAGCCAGTTAGTATCTGTATTGCCTTGAGGTTACTAGGTATCTCTAACCTCACTAAAACCACAAAGGGGTGTAAAGATTCAAAGAAGTAATGTGAAACAAGCAATTGCATATTGCTTGCTCAGAGTCACAACCTAAAAACATTGGACATACTCTTTTCAATATGCTATGTACACCCAATCCCTTTTTCTTTTTCCTTTAAACAAAACACAGTTTATTGAGGTATGACTGGCAAACAAAAGCTGTGTATATTTAATGTATACAACTTGATGTTTGGAGATAAGTCTACATCCATGAAATCATCACCACAGTCTATTGCCTAATCATATTCATTACCTTTCAAAATTTCCTCCCACTCTATTTTTTTTTTTTTTTTTGGTGCGGTGTGTGTGTGATAAGTTAACATGAGATCTACTCTTAGCAATTTTTAAGTATTCAATACAGTACTATTAAGTACAGACACCATGATGTACAGTAGTTCTCTA
Organism: Puma concolor; assembly: GCF_028749965.1. NCBI lineage: Eukaryota > Metazoa > Chordata > Mammalia > Carnivora > Felidae > Puma > Puma concolor. Next base: position 78,295,261 of record NC_141672.1, read on the forward strand.
GGAAATAGTCACCTTATATAACTGAAACTTTGTGCCCATTAATACCTGTTTCCCCCTTGCTCTAACCCCTGGAAACAGCTGTTATACTGTCTGTTTCTAGGAGTTTGACTATTTTTAAATTCCTCATCTAAGTGGTATCACATAGCATTAGTCCTTCTGTATCTGGATTATTTCATTTAGCATTATTTCTTCCACACACCACACACACATACCATATTTTATACATCCATTCATCCATTGATGGAGATTTAGCTTGCTTCCATGTCTTGGCTTTTACGACTAATGCTGCAATAAACAATGATGTTCAGATAGCTTTTTGAGATCTCTTTGGTATCCTGATTTCAACACTTGGATACATACCCAGAAGCTGGATTGTTGGATTATATGGTATTTCTCTTTTAAATTTTTTGAAGACCCTCAATACTGTTTTCCATAGTGGCTATACCAATGTACATTCCAGTCAGTGGTGTACAAGGGATGACTTTTCCTCACCAATACTTGTTATCTTTTGGTTTTTTGGATAGTAGCCATCCCAGCAGGTATGCAGTAATATCTCACTGTGGCTGTGATGTTCATTTCCCAGATGATTAGTGATGTTGAGCATCTCATCACATACTCACTCACCATTTGTATAACTTTTTGGGGAAATGTCTATTCAATCCCTTGCTCTTTTTAAAAAAATGTTTGCTTATTTATTTATTTATTTATTTATTTATTTGAGAGAGAGAGAGAGAGAGAGAGAGTGAGAGAGAACACGCAAGCATAAGCAGTGTATGGGTAGAAACAGAGGGACAGAGAGAATCCCAACCAGGTTCCACACACCCTGGGAGCTCAAACTCATCAACCATGAGATCATGACCTAAGCTGAAATGAAGAGTTGAACACTTAACCAACTGAGACACCCAGGTGCCCCTAATCCTTTGCTCATTTCTTAAAATGTTTTTGTTTTTTTTTTTTTTTGTTTTTTTTTTTTTTGAGAGAGAGAAAGAGACAGAGAGAGAGCAGGGAAGGGGCAGAGAGATGGGGAGACACAGAATCCAAAACAGGCTCCAGGCTCTGAGCTGTCAGCACAGAGCCTGACAGAGGGCTTGAACCCATGAACCATGAGATCATGACCTGAGCTGAAGTTGGAGGCTTAACTGACTGAGCCACTCAGGCGCCGTTCCTTTGCTCATTTTTTAATGGATTGTTTCATGTTACTGAGTTATAAGAGTTACTTATGTATTTCAGACATTAACCCTTATCACATACATGGTTTGTAAATCTTTTCTTCCATCCTGCAGGTTGATTTTTCATGTTGTTGATTGTTTCCTTTGCTATGTAGAAGCTTTTTAGTTTGATGTAGTCCTTTTCTATTTTTTTCTTTTGTTGCCTGTGCTTTTGGTGTCATATCCAAGACATTACTGCCAAGAACAATCTAAAGAAGATTTTCTCCAATGTTTTCTTCCAGGAGTCCTACAGTTTCGGTTTCAGGTATTATATCCAAGTCATTAATTCATTTTGAGTCGATTTTTCTGTGTGATGTTAGATAAGGGTCCAGTTCCATTCTTTTGCATGTGGATATCCAAATTACCAACAACATTGTTGGAGATACAATATTTTCCCATTGTGTACTCTTGGACCCTTGTCAAAGGTTAGCTGACTATAGCATGTATTTATTTCTATGCTCTCTATTCTGTTCCATTGGTGTTTAAGTCTGTCTTTATTTCAAGAAAAATAGAGGGGTATTGAAATACGATTAAAAATGAGGGTTGGTGTATTTCTCCTTATACTTCCCCAAACTTTGTTTTATGAATTTGAAACTGTACTTTTCAGGATAGGAATGTTTAAGGTTTTTAATCTTCCCTGATTGAATGTATATTTTACTCTAAATGTTAGTATATTGATAATTTTTTAAGACTATGTATTCCATCTCATAATCTGTATCACATCTATCTTGTTGACCAAGTTTTTCTCTTATTTATGAGTCTTATTTTCCTGCCTATACACGTATATAGTAATTTGTATTGGATGCTTCACATTATTATACATAGATTATTAATATTTTGTTGTCTCTGAGTAGTGTTTAAGATGTTTTTCAAAGTTTTTAAGATATTTTAAGTTTTCTTATTCAAATAGCTAAAGTGCAATGAAATTATTTCACGAAAGTCTGCACAGTATTTGGATACTTTCTTAAATGTATCACAGTATTTCCTATTTTACCTCTACTCTTTTTTTTCTAATTTTTTTTTAACATTTATTTATTTTTTGAGATACAGAGTATGAGTGGTAGAGGGGCAGAGAGGGAGTCACAGATTTGGAAGCAAGCTCCAGGCTCTGAGCTGTCAGCACACAGCCTGAAGCAGGGCTCAAACTCACAAATGTGAAATCATGACCTGAGCCGAAGTCGGATGCTTAACCAACTGAGCCACCCAGGAGCCCCAATTTCATCTCTACTCTTAATGTCATTCATTCTTTGTCTTTCATAGTGAGCTAAAATTCAGGATTGTATTGTCAAATCATACTTACATGAATCAGTCATCTTACCCATTATAAATTTTTTTATTAAATAATTATGGGTTATAGATGATTAAGGGGTTCACAAAAAAAACCAGTTAAGTTTCTGGTATATTATGGCCAGTTCCCCAGGTCCTTCATTAGTGGAAAACTAATTCCTCTGGCCCAAACTCAGACAACCTCATCCAGATTGGTACAGATTATATTTCTAAGTGAATTTCACAGAGGTCTTCATACAACTAGAAGCATTTCCATTCTACATTACCATTCTACGTTATGCAACTTACATGACATTTCCTAGAGAGCCATGCCTCATAAATTCTGGATTCTATTTATAATAGACAATCCTTTATCAGCAACATTCTGATAAAGGAATTTAAGAAATAAAGGCTCTTTCTTTTAGTAAATAGCTTTGGTTGATTTTCCTGGAGTCTAGTCAACAAGCAATTCAGTGTGGTTCCCCTGTCTTCTTTCCTTTACCCTAAGGGATTTCTTCATCATGAAGAGAATGAATGGATAGCACATAAACTGCTTTAATTCCATTCTCTCACACACTGATAAGTACGTTACTTGCATCAATGTGCCCATCATCTAAGTTACCTCTATTGTAACATTTTAATTGTACCATTATATCACAAATTTTGATGTGAAAAAATAAAAACAATGGCCAATTAAATCAATTCACTAAAATGGTGTTCACACAGTTATACCTGACAATATAAAAATTTTCCATTATGTAGAAGCAGAAGCAAAGAAAAACTTTGAACATTTTTTTAAGTTTATTTGCTATTTTGAAAGAGAGAGAGAGAATGGGGGAGGAGCAGAGAGAGAGGGAGAGAGAATCCCAAGCAGGCCCCATACTATCAGCACAGAGCCTGACATAAGGCCTGATCCCACAAACCACAAGATCATGACCTGAGCTGAAATCAAGAGTCAGATGCTTAACCAACTGGGCTGCCCAGGCACCCCTGAACATAATTTTTGAAGATACCAATAGCTTAAGTGTACTCAGTCTTTTTCTATAGACCTCTTGTTTTCCTTATAATGTATTTAAAGAAAAATAACTTCATTATGTATTGTTATAATAATTTCATTAATTCCATCATTGCTTTTACTCCATCTATTTACCTATTTCTTGTTTCCTGTAATCAACAATTTATTTCTCATTCTTTACTCCTACCCTGTATCAATGCTTTATTAAAATGACTCTAAGAGATATCATTTGGTCATAAATTATGTCGATAATTTATTTTAAAAAGATTAGATCAAGATTTGACAGTCAAGGACATAAACACATTTCCTCTTAAAAAAATGTGTGATAAGTTGGGTCACCTTAGTGGCTCAGTCGGCTAAGGTCTGACTTCGGCTCAGGTCATGATCTCACAGTTTGTGCGTTCAAGCCCTGCATAGGGCTTTGTGCTGACAGCTTAGAGCCTGGGGCCGTTTCAGATTCTGTGTCTCCCTCTCTCTCTGCCCCTCCCCCGCTCACAGTCTGTCTCTGTCTCTCAACAGTGAATAAACGTTAAAAGAATTTTTTTAAATGTGTTATATGAGATAATATATTCAGGGATATCAAACTATTCAATAGAAAAAAAGATTATGCTTTGACTCATATGACCCTATAAGTTTGTGACACATCTGACTATGCCATCAAATGCTTGAAGAGCTTTTATTTCAAAGTAGTCATTTGGAGCTTGCACTTGATTCCTTTCTTAATGAATTCCTATAAAATAACCAAGTGAATACAAAAGTTGGAAAAATCATTTACAAGAAAACATTAAAATATAAATAAATAGAGCAGTAATTTTTGTGACCATGGATTATGCAACATAGCATCATATGTATGTAACATCAATATCACAAGTAACAAAACCAAAGGGGATAAACTGGACTACATCAAGTGGAAATTCAAAAGGAGACAATTAAGAAAGTAAAAAGACAGCTCATAGATTGAAAGAAATATTTGCAAATTATACATCTGATAAGGGACCTGCATCCAGAATATATAAAGATCTTCTAAAACTGTAAAAACAGAGCCATGCCTCATAGCAACTAAAAAATGATCAAGGATCAGAATATACATATTTTTTTAAGACATACAAATGGCCAATAAGTACATGGAAACATACTCCTATCATTAGAAAAATGCAAATGAAAACCACAGTAAGATACAACTTCATACCTAAAAGGATGGCTAAAATGAAAGAAAGAAAGAAAGAAAGAAAGAAAGAAAGAAAGAAAGAAAGAAAGGAAGAAAAGAAAAGAAACAAAAGAAAGAAAAGAAGAGAAAAAGAAGAAAAAAAGGAAAAGTGTTGTTGAGGATACAGAGAAATTGAAATCCCCATACATTTCATCCTGGGCTCATATGATAGTAAGATAGTGCAACCACTTTGGGAAATAGTCAGCAGTTCCTCAAAATATTAAATACAGAGTCTACATAAGAGCCAGAAATTCGACTTCCAGGGATGTACCCTAGGAAAGTGAAAACATATGTTCACACAAAAACTTGTTAATTCATAACTCATAATAAGCAAAAAATGGAAACAACTCGTATTCAACAACTACTGAATGGATAAATATAAGATGGTATATCCATAAAAGGAATGTTATTCAGCCATAAAAATAAATGAAATACTGATACATATTAAAACATAAATGACCCTTGTACACATTATGCTAAGTGAAAGAAGCCAGTCATAAAAGGCTACATATCCTGTGATTCCATTTATATGAAATGTCCAGAATAGGTCAGTCTGCAGAAACAAAAAGTAGATTAATAGTTTCCAGGGTCTAGAAACTGAGAGGTGACACTGGAGAGTGATGGGTCCAGAATCTCTTTGTGGGACAAAGAGAATTCTGTTTGAAAGTATGAGATACTAGTGTCCTTGAGATAACTGGAAGAAGAAAATCTAACAATTTCTTTAACTGTAACAGTACTGGGGAGTCACTGGTGATTGTCTCCTAAACTGTGTAAGGCACAAGTGGTGTATAAGAAAACACAATGCATGGTTCATTCAAAATAGAGCTATTAAAAATAATTCTTGAAAGTGTATATATAATGGAAAAATTGGCAGCCATCTGGATCTACATATTAGGAGAATTTTAACTGGATCTTGGTGAGAAAGTGGGAAGAAATACATTTATGATAAGTCAACATTCAAAAGTCAGTGCATCTTATGTTTTTTTAATATTGACACAAGAATTAAAAAGTTTTGTAAATGTAGCATGTTACTTCGACTTATAAATGTAAAATATAATACAGATTGATATTTATGTATATGACTATAATATGCACAGAAAAATTTTAGCTAGTGTTAAGTCTAAATGTCAAAAAGATGCATAATAGTTTTTTCTCTGCTTTGAAACATTTTAAGTTCAATGTACATTTTTCTCTAATAATAACAAAATGGATAGATGGCCAGTTAACTTAGTAACATTTAATTATACTTGAATATGTTCTTCTCCCCCCAAAACATACATTCCTAATTTAGTTAATACAACTGAATGCCAATTTTTAATTACTTATTTCTCATACATTATTTCAGTTGTAAACAAAAGTCCTTCAAAGATTTCTTCCATGCCTACGACTAAATCTCACCACTCTAAATAACTTTCTCAGAGCTACCTTCATCTCTTTATTTCGAAGACTATAGATCAAGGGGTTGAAGAGTGGAGTTAACACAGAATAGGACAAAGTCACATATTTCTGAATCCCTGCTGGATTGCCTGCTGTTGGGCTCACATATACAACCATGATAGAGCCATAGAACAGGGACACCACAGCCAAATGGGAGCCACATGTGGAGAAAGCCTTATGCCGACCTTCTGCTGAGGGGACCTTCAGCACAGCTCTGATCACCAAGGTATAGGAGCTGATAATGAAGACTAAGGTGGTGAAAATGAGGACTGAGTTATAGATAGCACAGATGATCTCAGTGGCAGGAGCTGGCACACAGGACAGCTTTATAAGAGGTCCTGGGTCGCACAGGAAATGATCAATTGTATTGGGACAACAAAATGGCAGCTGAGAGATGAGGTAAATAGGCAAGAGGAAGTACAGGAAGCCAGACACCCAACACCCAGCTCCTGTTCTGATGCAGCGTTGAACTGTCATGACAGTGGGGTAATGCAGGGGCCTGCAGATAGCAAGGTACCTGTCAAAGGCCATGGCAGACAAGAAGAAGGTCTCAGTGGTGCCCAGGGAGAAGAAGAAGTAGAACTGGAGGAAGCATCCAGAGACAGAAATGGTGTTGGTCTCAGAGAGAAAGTTGGCTAGCATATTAGGGACAGTGGAGGTGATAAACCAGATCTCCAGGAAGGAAAAATTGGCCAGCAGGATGTACATTGGAGTTTGTAGTTGATGGTCCCACATCACAGCACAGATAATACAGATATTTCCAGTTAGTGTCAGAATATATGTCCCAGAGAAGACTGAAAAGAGGAAAATCTGAATTTCCCAGGTATAAGAAAAGCCTAAAAGGATGAATTTACTCACAGAGCTAGAGCAATTATTTATGTTGGAATATTTATTTGTTTGTAATGCTGCAAAAATAACAGATTTCCAAATTACAAGTATAGAAATTAGGGCAGATCCCTTGCTTAGGGTAAAATCATTCTGTGTGTCAATAAATAACAAAATGCCATAATCCATGCAGTGATAGTTCCATGATTTTCATATATTCATGACTCTATTCTGTAAACAGTATATAAAAGTGAAAACTCTTCTGTCATCCTAAGGTTTACCATCAAAGTTACTTGGTATTATCAAGAGTCAAGTGTGCCCAAGGATCTACAATTTTAGAATAAGCAGTGAATGAGAGGAATGAATAAACACAGCTAAATAATTAAGTGGTTGTAACCTACAAAGATATCGATGACACTGATATTTAATATTCTTTGATCTATTTGGGAGAGAAATAGGTCAAGCTGATGAGGACAATATAAATAGATTTAAAACATTTGAAACTTAACTGATTTTAGTTTTACTGTGTTAGATTATGTGAAATGTTCCTATGTTAATTTTAGAATATATCATAAACTAATGTTAAAATAAAAATCTATCAGAAGTTTTCACATTTCAATTCCTCTCTTTACTAAAATAACACTCAGAAAGACTTACTGGCAATCTTCCTTATTTTACAAAGAAACTTAAGGAACAAAGCTCTGTAATATAGTCCTACATTGGCCTATACATCACAATCAATACTTGATATATATGATGTTTTTCATTAATATTGCAGTTGATATCAGATACTTTAGTAGATATTAAAGTCAAATATGTATCATTTATAAAGATATGCCAAAGTTGGCTGTGCCCACAAAAGCTGTTCCTCAAAGTTTGCAATCTCAAACAGGAATAAAATTTTGTCTTCTATGCTGTAAATATAACAGAAAGTAACAGAAGGTAGTCACTTGAAACTTCCTTGAAGGAAGGTCTATTCCCATTCGCTTACTGGAATTCTCCCTGACCTAGGGCCCTAACTCCCACAGAGAGCAATATAAATGGGAAACTGGCAAACCACTTTAAGAGTTCTAGTAAGTTTTGAAGTAACATTTTTTTATAAGCTCTTAGAAAAAATTTAGCTTTGATTCTGGAGAAGGAATACTTTCATAATTCACATATTAAGTGGTATTTAATACAAAACTAGAGAGGCGTGGAAGGAGAAAATAGAGAAGCTTTGAGTCCTGTGAGCTTTACCTTACCTGAAGATACAAGATGGGTATCATAGAAATCTGTATGGCTTAACACCATCTTCTATATCAGAGTGAAAACTCTAATCTCAGATCTCAGAGAAGCCAAATATAATAGTTCCACGCATTACTGTGGGGATTATATGGAATTCTGACCCTTTTAAGAGCAAGAACATTATGAAATCTGTCATGGACCTCTTTAGGCTTGCCCTCTTACAGTTTTCTTGTTTATATAAACTGACAAAGCAACAGGAAACCTGACAGTTGAAAAGAGAATCATAGTCTCATGATCTACACAGAACCAAATGAACAACTGAATATTAAGCCCTTTTACTTTCTGCAAAGATCATCTTTGGGGAGTGGCTCTCTAGAGAGGGAATTTATAGCACACTAGTCACATTGAACCTGATTTCCTATTCTGTTCCTTACTCAGCATACTGGAATTTGTTTCAAATTCTAACACATTTCCCAATTTAGTTCAAGGAGTTTTATTTGCAATAACAAGAGAAACAGAAACACAAAATGATTTGGGCAGGTTTAAGTTTGCTACTTAACTGTAATCAGAAGTAATTTTCTCTCTGATGATAAAGGAAAAATTGTGACTCTGGCCATTTGCCTTGGCTGTAAGCTTACAGAAAAGTCTAAGGAATATAGGTTAACACAAAGATTAGGAGCCTGTGCATTTAAACATATTAAATATTCCCTCCTTTTGTTTCAGACTATTCATCATCTTAACTCCAACTTGTTTGCCCCAGCTCAAGCTCACCACCACACTGAGATACACATTCTTTAGCTATGAGTAAAATTTTTAAAATAAGAAAGACATGAAAATATCCTATTCAGTTAATTAACACTTTGGTAATATCTTTTAACTGTTCCATACTACAACATTAGCATTAAGTGGCTATACAATATTTTACATAATTAGTCCCTAATTGTTGAACCTTTAGGTATGATAAACAGAGTTACAAAGATTCTTAATACAAATTAAACCATACCCTATAATAAAAAATTCCAAATGATAGAATATGATCAAGTAAAAGTTATTTAAGAGTGGTCCAACATTATGTGTATGTGAAAGCATATATTAAAATAAATATTCACTAATTAATAGAGAAAAATATAGGACATGTTATAAATCCAGTGATGGCAATAGATAAAACTGAACTTCATTCTTCACAAAATTAACCAGAAATAAAAGGAATTCCTTAACTTGGTGAAGAATCTCTTTAACAGATATGATTGGTGAAATCATTGTCTAATAGTAAAACACAAAAAGCATTATAATTAATCAAAGACAAAAAGGAAATGAAAGTCTCTGAGCAAGGAGACACCTAAGAGTTTGATGCTAAGTGGAAGCTATTTGAGGAGAATGGTACTAAATGAGAGGAAACTGAAAAGAAAAAGCCCAAAATCTATGTAAAAGTTTAAAAAAACACAGGAAACAAAAATAATGGATACAAAATTTTCAAAAGCAAAATAAATCATAGGACTTATAATAACAAATATTAAAATATTTGATAAAGTTAGTGCAAGGTGGAAATAGAATCAAAAGATCTTTTTTTTCAATTGTTTAGGAAGATTTAAAAAATTTTTAAGTAATCTGAATAAATTAAATATGTGGAATGCATTAAAATAAAATTCAGAAAAACCAAACATAGGGAAAATTACATTTAAACTGATAAAGGAGCCCCAATGAGAAAAATGCCAGTTTTGAAATAATCAAAACCAGAAGCAAGTGGCACAGTAAAGGTGCAGTTCCACATACCAATACCAGGGGATGGAAGATAACAGAAAAGGTTTGAGAAGACCTAGAACCCCTCGTCATGTTGATTGGTGGAGATCTCCTTTTGAAAAAAGAATCAACCTCAAAACTTAGAACACTAAAAAAAGGCATATCTATGAAATGCCTGACAGAGAATTTTTAAATAACTGTTATAAAGATGCCCAATGAACTAAAAGACAGATACACAATTAAATAAAATCAGGAAAATGATGAACAAAATGAGAATATCAACAAAGAGAAAGAATTTTTTTTTAAATTTTTTTTCAACGTTTTTTATTTATTTTGGGGACAGAGAGAGACAGAGCATGAACGGGGGAGGGGCAGAGAGAGAGGGAGACACAGAATCGGAAGCAGGCTCCAGGCTCTGAGCCATCAGCCCAGAGCCCGACGCGGGGCTCGAACTCACGGACCGCGAGATCGTGACCTGGCTGAAGTCGGACGCCTAACCGACTGCGCCACCCAGGCGCCCCGAGAAAGAATTTTTAAAAAACAAAAATTCCAGGGGCGCCTGGGTGGCGCAGTCGGTTAGGCGTCCGACTTCAGCCAGGTCACGATCTCGCGGTCCGTGAGTTCGAGCCCCGCGTCGGGCTCTGGGCTGATGGCTCAGAGCCTGGAGCCTGCTTCCGATTCTGTGTCTCCCTCTCTCTCTGCCCCTCCCCCGTTCATGCTCTGTCTCTCTCTGTCCCCAAAATAAATAAAAAACGTTGAAAAAAAAAACAAAAATTCTGGAGTTGAAAACTGTAAAAACTAAAGTGAAAAATTTCATTAGAGGGGTTGAACATCAGATTTGACAGGTAGGAGAAAGAGTCTGGAACTGGAAGATGGGTCATCTGAAATCATGGAACCAAAGGTACAAAAGGCCTTATAAAACACCAGCAAGAGGATGAATATATGTCTATGGGGTCATGGAAGAAGAAGAGAGAGACAAAGGGGCTTAGCTTATTTGATGAAATAATGGCCAAATTTTTCCAAAACTCTGAGGAGAGTGATGGACATACAGAAGTTTAAATAGCTTGAACTGAAGTAAATCTGAACAGAACCACATTGAGACACATTATAACCAAACTGTCTAAAGTCAAAAATAAAGAAAGAAATCTTCAAAGAAGAAAGAGAAAAGCAATTCATCACATACATGGGAGCTTCCATAAGAATATCAGCAGACTTCTCATCATTTACTTTTCAGAACCCAGAAAAGTGATGGGATATATTCAAAGTGCTTAAAAAAAAAGAAGCAATAAAACCCCCACTAACAAATTATCAACCACGAATACTGTATCAGTCAAAACTTTCATTCAAAACTGAAGGAGAGAGAGAGAAAGGTATTAAAAATGGTGGAATAGCAAGATCCTTTATACACCTCATCCCACAGGCACAACAAATTTACAACTACACACAGAGAATAATTTTCCTTTGAAAAAGCCCTGAGAATTAGATGAATAGTGCCTTCACAACAAAAGACAAAAGAGAGGCATCCAGAAGAGTAGGAGAGGAGAGTCACAGCCTTTCCAGGACTACACCCCAGATACAGTAATCCCACAATTAAGAAAAATAAAAAAATTAGGAAACTCTCCCTCAAGGAGTAAAGGGATTGTGCCCCATATCAGGCATTCCAGTGGATGGGTCCAACAGTGGAAATGTAAGATGACTAAATGTCCAGTTTTGGAAATCTATGGTGATGAAAACCAGGAGAATTATAGAACCATAAAGAATGGATACCCAGTATTAAAGAGCTTGCATGCAAACCCATCCACTCTCCAATCCAGTTCAAAAGCACCAAAGTGAAAAGCACCTAGTCCATAAGCAAGGGAGACCCACTTTCTAACTTTAAACAGCTACTGGAGAGGCAAGAACCTGAAGGGATTTATCCAGGATGCAAGCCCTGGTTGACATCATTTTTGCAACCTCATTGTAACTCACTACGGTAGAAGCACCCAACAGGTGGCAGTTTTGGTGCCTTCTCTCTAGCCTACTAGTTAGCAATGGATATCCTTTGTCCACCCTACACAGAGAGCTAGCTGTAACCAGTATAGGTAAGCATTTGGTATGTTCAATCCTTGTTCAGCATTTGATATGATATGTAAAGCAAGGCAGGGAGAGTGCCCTGAGCCCTGCCCATTATATTCAGCAGCCAGGCTGCAATTGGGAAAAGCAAATGACATAAATTCTACTTCCCATCTGCAGTGGCACTTTTGAAAATTGCCAGGTGGGTGCCCCAAGCCCTGACTTCCCTGTGCAGTATTGTGTCTCAATGTGGTCCTATCATAGCTGGCAGGAACACATAGCCCACACAGAGTACCTGGCTCTGGTGATCAAGGGAGACTGCACTTCTGGCACATGTGGCTCATGCATAAGTTAAGTCCCTAAAGGGGTTCTTGGGTGGCTCAGTCAGTTAAGCATCTGACTCGGTTTCAGCTCAGGTCATGATCTCATGGTTTTGTGGGTTTGAGCCATGCATCAGGTTCTGTGCTGGTAGCACAAAGCCTAGTTGGGATTCTTTCCCTCTCCTTCTCTCACTCTGTCCCTCCCCCATTTGTGCTGCCTCTGTCTCTCTCAAAACAAATAAATAAACTTTAAAAAAGATAATTCTTTCAAGACTAAGAGAGGTAGCCACTTCACCTAATACATATAGACCAGCAGAGTGACAAGCAAAATGAGGAGACAGAGGAATATGTTCCAAAATAAAAAAACAAGGCAAATCCCAGAAAAATACCTTAAGAAAACAGAGTTAACCTACTTGATAATGAGTTCAAAGTAATGGCTATAAAGATGTTCACCAATCTCAGAAGAATTAAAGAACACAGGGAGAACTTCAATAAGAGAGAAGATACAATAAAGTACCAAATGGAAGTTATAACTGAACTGAAAAATACACTAGAAGGTTTCAACAGCAGAATGGATGAAAGAGAAGCAAAAATCAGTGAGCTGGAAGACAAAGCAATGGAAAACACCTAGACAGCATCCAAAAAAAAAAAAAAAGAGAATTCAAAGAAATGAGAATAACTTAATGGACCTCTGGAATAACATCAAGCAGAATAACATTAACGTCATAGTGGTCCCAGTGGGAGAAGGGAAATAATGGATTAAAATTTCCCTAATCTGAAGAAAACAGACATCTAATTCCAGGAAGCCCAGAGAGTTCAACACAAGATCAACCCAAAGAGAAAAACATTGAGCCACATTATAATTAAAATGATAAAAGTTAAGGGTAAAGAAAGAATCTTGAAAGCAGCAAGACAAAAGCAACATACTACATACAAGGAAAACTACATAAGGCCATGAGCAGATTTTTCAGCAGAAGCTTTACATGCCCGAGGGGAAACCCATGACACATTCAAAGTGCTGAAAGGAAAAAATTGCTGACCAAGAATTCTCTAACCATCAAGATTATCATTTAGAATTAAAGGAGAGATTAACAGTTTTCCAGATATCCAAAAGCTAAAGGAGTCCATTACCAATAAACCAGCCTCACAAGAAATGTTAAAGAGACTTCTCTAAGCTAAAAATATAAAACACTAATTAATAATGAGAAAACATGAAAGTAAAAATCTGACTGGAAAAGGTAAATAACAAATGTGTGGATCAACCACTTACAAAGCTAGTATGAAGGGTAAAAACAGAAGTAGGAGAATTTATTAAAAACACAATTAGTTAAAATACATATAAAACAAAGTGATAAATGCATCATCAACAAAATAAAATGTGCGAAGGGAGTAAAATATAAACCTTTGAGATGTGTTGAAAATTAATTTACAAGAGACTTATATACATAAGATATCATATATGAACCTTACAGCAACTACAAAGAAAAACATATAGTTAATACAGAAAATAAAAAGGATTAAATACTAAAAACAATAATCAAAATACAAGGGAAGAGAGAAAGAGAAGAAAAAAGGACCAGAGAAGAACTACAAAAACAGCGAGTACACAATTAACAAAATGGCAATAAATAGATACCTATCAATAATTACATGGAAATGTACTAAATTCTCCAATCAAAAGACATGGATGACTAAATGGATACAAAAACAAGACCCCTGTATATGCTGCCTACAAGAGACTTACTTTAAGCCTTAAGGTCATTCATAGATGGAAAGTGAAGAGATAGAAAAAGATTACCATGCAAATGGGAATAAGAAGAAAGTAGGATAGCAAAACTTATATCAGATAAAACAGACTTTAAAACAAAGAGTATAAAAAGATACAAAGAAAGACATTGCATAATGACAAAAGAATCTTTCTAACAAGAGGATGTAACAGCTAGCTGTAAACCAACACAGTAGGACCTAAATATATAAAGCAAATATCAACAGCCATAACAGGAGAAATAGATAGCAAACAACTATAGAGGCTTTACTCTACTCATGTAAGTGATTATCCAGACATAATATCAATAAGAAACAATAGCCTTAAAGGACACATTAGGCTAGATGGACCTAATAGATACATATACAGATCATTCCACCCCAAAACAGAAGAATGCAGGTTCTTTTCAAATGCACATGAGACATTCTAAAGAACTGATCATACATTAGACCACAAAATAAGTCTCAATTTAAGAAAACTGAAATTCTATCAAGCCTCTTTTCTGACCACAAAAGTATGCAAATAAAAATTAATTACAAGAAAACTGGAAAACAAAACAAAACATGGAGATTAAACATGTTACATAACAACCAATAGAACAATGAGAAATCAAAAAGGAAATTAAATAAAAATGGAAATACAACAATCCAAAATGTTTGGGACACAGCAAAAGCTGTTTTAAGAGGGAAGTTCATAGTGATACAGACCTACTTCAAGAAATAAGAAAAATCTGGGGCGCCTGGGTGGCTCAGTCTGTTAAGTGTCTGACTTCAGCTCAGGTCATGATCTCGCAGTCTGTGGGTTCAGGCCTCGCGTTGGGCTCTGTGCTGTCAGCTCAGAGCTTGGAGCGGGCTTCAGATTCTGTATCTCCCTCTCTCTCTGCTCTTACCCTGCTCATGCTCGCTCTCTCTCTCTCTCTCTCTCAAAAATAAATAATAAAACATTTTTTAAAAAAAGAAATGAGAAAAATCTCAGATAAACAATATAACTGTTTTTTTTTTTTTTTTTTTTTTTTTTTTTTGAGAGAGAGAGAACACGAGGAGAGGGGCAGAGATAGAGGAAGACACAGAATATGAAGCAGGCTCCAGGCTCTGAGCTATGAGCACAGAGCCCAATGCAGGGCTCAAACTCACCACCCATGATATCATGACCCGAGCCAAAGACAGTTGCTTAACCAACCAAGCCCCCCAGGCACCCAACAATCTAGCTCTACAATTAAAAAAAAAAAAAAACTAGGAAAAGAACAGACAATGCCCGAAATCAATAAAAGGAAGAAAATAATAAATATCAGAGCAGAAATAAATGGAGATTTAAAAACAATAAAAAGATCAGTGAAACTGTAAGCTGGATTTTTGGAAAAAAAAAAAAACCAAATCAATAAAATTTTAGCCAGGCTCATCAAGAAAAAACAATCAGAAATGAAAGATAAAAAGTTATAAATGATTCCACAAAAATATATTCCACAAATATAAATTGTATTTCTTAATCATCAGAGAATATTCTAAACAACTATACAGCAACAAATTAGAGAATCTGTAAGTGAATACATTCTTAGAAACACATAATCTTTCAAGAGTTAATTATGAAGAAATAGAAAATCTGGATAGTCTAATTACTAGTAGTGAAATTGAATCAATAATCAAAAAACTCCCAACAGACAAAAGTTCAGGTTGATATGGCTTCACAAGTGAATTCTACCAAACATTTAAAGAAGAGTTACTATTTATCCTCCTCACATTATTCCTAAAAACCAAAGAGGAATGAACACTTCCAAACCCATTTTACAAAGCCAACATTTACAAGCGATCATTTACAGCTGATACCAAAAATAAACAAACACACTTCAAAAAAGAAAAGAAAAATACAGGCCATTATCACTGATGAACATAGATGCAAAAATTCTCAACAAAATACCAGCAAATCACATTCAACAATACATTAAAAGCATCATATAACAGGACAAACCATCCTTCATTCCAAGGATACAAAGATGGCTTAATATCGGCAAATCAGTCATTGTGATACATCACATTAACAAAATGAAGGATAAAAATCATATGATCATCTCAATGGATGCAGAAAAGCATCTGACAAAATTGGATATCCATTTATGATAAAAACTCACAACAAGTGGGTACAGTGGGAGCATACCTTAACATATAAAGGCCACATATGACAAACCTACAGCTAACATCATACACAATAGTTCAGCTTTTCCTATAAGATCAGGAATAAGATAAAGAGAGCCACTCTCGCCACTCCATTCAACAGAGTACTGAAAATCCTAGACACAGAAATTAGACAAGAAAAAGAAATAAAGGACATCCAAATTGGAAAGGAAGTAAAACTGTCACTGTTTGTAAATGGCATAATACTATATAGAGAGAATCCTAACGACTGCACCAAAAATTTATCACAATAAATGAATGCAGTAGGGCTGCAGGATACAAGATTAATATACAGAAGTCTGTTGTGTTTATGTACACTAATAACAACCTATCAGAAAAAAAGAAAAATACTACCGCATTTACTACTTCATCAATAATAATAAAATATTTAGGAATAATTTTATTAAAGGAAGTTAAAGACCTGTATTCTGAAAACTATAAGACACTGATGAAACAAATAAATGACACAAATAGATGACACAAATAATGGAAAGCTATGTTGTGCTAACAATAAGAATAATACTGTTAAAATGTCCATACTTTCCAATGCAGTCTACACATTTAAAGCAATCCCTATCAAAATACCAGTGGAATTTTTCATAGAACTAGAACAAACAATAATAAAATTTGTAAGGCGTCAAGAAAGACTCTGAAAAGTCAAACAATCTTGATAAAGAACCAAGCTGGAGGTATCAGAATCCCAAATTTCAAGATATACTCCCAAAGATGCCATAATTAAATAGTATGGCACTGGCACAAAAATAGATACATAGATCAAGGGAACAGAATAGAGAGCCCCAAAATAAACCCATGCTTATCTGGTCAATCAATCTATGACAAAGGAGGCAAGAACATACAATAAGGAAAAGATAGTCTTCAATAAATCATGTTAAGAAAATTAGATGGAATGAAATTGAACCACTTATAGCATATATACAAATAAATTCAAATACATTAAAGATTTAAATGAAAGCCTTAAAACCATAAAACTGAACAAAACATAGGCAGTAAGCTCTTTGACATTAGTCTTAGCAAAATTTGTTTAGATCTGTCTCTTCAAGCAAGAGCAACAAAAGCAAAAATAAATGGGACTACATCAAATTAAAAAGATTTTGTACAGTGAAGGAAACCGCCAAAAAAATGACCAAGCAAGCTCCAGAATAGAAGAAGATATTTATAAACAATATATCTAATAAAGGGTTGATATCAAAAATATATAAAGAACACATAACACTCCACAGCAAACAACAACAACAAAATAATACAGGAGAAGATTTGAAAAAGCAGGTCTCCAGAAAAGACATACAGATGTCCAAAAGACACAGGAAGAGATGCTCAACATCACTAATCATCAGGGAAATGCAAATCAAAACCACAATGAGATACCACTACATACTCGCTAGAATGGCTAGCATCAAAAAGACAAGAATAGTAAGTGTTGGAGAGGATATGGAGAAAAGGGAATCCTCATGCACTGTTGCTGGGAATGTAAATTGGTGCAGCCACTATGGAAAACAGCATGGCGTTTCCTCACAAAATTAAACATAGAACTATCACATGATCTAGCAATTTCACTTCTGGGTATTTATCCAAAGAAAACAAAACACTAACTTGAAAAGATACAGGTATCCCTATATTCACTTCAGTATTCTTTACAATAGCCAAGACATGGAAGCAACCCAAGTGTCTATCAATAGATGAGCGTGTGTGTGTGTGTGTGTGTGTGTGTGTGTGTGTGTGTGTAAGTGTGTGTTTGTATTGGCCATAAAAATGAAATGATTCATAAAAATGAAAGATTGCCATTTGTGACAACATGGATGGACCCAGGGGGTACCGTGCTAAGTAAAATAAGTTAGACAAGGACAAATACCATATGATTCCACTTATATGTGAAAACTTAAAAACCACAGAAATAGACAAAAAAACAGACTCTTAAATACTCAGAACTAGTGGCTGCCAGGAGAGAAGTGGGTGGTGGATAGATAAAACAGATGAAGGAAATTAAGAAGTAGAAACTTCCAGTTATAAAATAATTGTGATGCGGATGAAAGGTATAGCTTAAGGAATATAATCAATAATATTATCATAATTGTGACAGATGGTGACTACACTTATTCTGGTAAACAGTGAGTAATGTACAGAATTGTTGAATCAAGATGTTGAAATCTCGCAGTAATACAATAGTGTATGTCAATTATACATCAATAATAAAAATACATAAAAATTAAAAACAAAAACAAGGAATAGGAATAGAAGAAGTACCTCAATACAACATTTATGAAAAGCCACAGCTAACATTACAATAGTGAAACACTAAAAGCTTTTTCTCTAGATCAGAAATAAGCAAGAATGCCCATTCCCATCACTTCTATTCAACATAATGTTGGAAGTACTACCCAGAGCAATTATGCAAGAAGGAGAGATAAAAGGTATCCATACATAAAGGAAGAAATAAAATTATCTGCTTGTAGACTACATGATCTTATATGCAGAAAATCATAAAGATTTCATCAAAACAAATGTTAGAACTAACAAATTAAGCACAGTTGCATGACACAAAATCAACACAAAAAAATGTGTTGCACTTGAGGTGAGCACAGAATGGTGAGTGTTGAATCACTAAATTGTAGACCTGAAACCAATATTACACTGTATAACTAACTGAAATTTAAATACAAACTAAGACATCAGTTGCATTTCTATATACTAACAATAAAGAGTCCAAAAAGGAAATTTTAAAATTAATTTCATTTACAATAGCATCAAAAAATACTTTGGAATAAATATAACCAAGGAGATAAATGACTTGTACACTTAAAAATACAAAAATTGATTAAAGAAATTATAGACACAAATAAATGTAAATATATCCTACATTAATGGATTGGAAGACAATATTGTTAAGATGTCCACACTACTCACAGTGATCTACAGATTTAATGTAATATCTATGCTATGTGAATTTAGTGAAGTTGCTACAACCAATCTATAAAAGAAAAAATTGACAGTAGTTCAAAAATGTCATAAAGATGAAAAAAATCTAACAAAAAATGATACAAGACCTTTACGCTGAATACTGAAACACTCAACTGAGAGAAATTAAATGAAGAGATTTATCATGTTCATGTATCACAACACTCAATGCTGTTATATGGCAATTGTTATGAAACTGGTGTATGGATATATTAAAACCCCAATCAATATCCTTATCAGTATGTTTTAAAATATTGAGATGTTGATTCTCAAATGTAGGTGAAAATGCATAGGACCTAGAATACACTAAGACACATTATAGAAGAAAGGGGTATGATTTATACTATCAGTTATCAAGATTTAATATAAAGCCTAGCATGATTAGGACAGGACTCTATTACCAAAGAGCAGAAATATAATGCAGCAGATTAAAATGGAGGCCCGTACATACATAGTCATGTTATTTATCACATAGCCTCCATTGCAATCCAATGGGATATTAATGGTCTTTTTAATAAATGTTTTAGGTCAACTCAACAACTACATGGAAGAAAAGAAAACTTGATGCCCTACCTCATACCACCCACAAAAAACTAATTTAAAATAGATCATATTCCTAAATGTGAAAGCTAAAATATTTAAGCATCTAGTTTATAAAAAAGAGAATATTTTGGGGCGCCTGGGTGGCGCAGTTGGTTAAGCGTCTGACTTCAGCCAGGTCACGATCTCGCGGTCCGTGAGTTCGAGCCCCGCGTCAGCCTCTGGGCTGATGGCTCGGAGCCTGGAGCCTGTTTCCGATTCTGTGTCTCCCTCTCTCTCTGCCCCTCCCCCATTCATGCTCTGTCTCTCTCTGTCCCAAAAATAAATAAAAACGTTGAAAAAAAAATTTAAAAAAAAATAAAAAAAAAAAAGAGAATATTTTTATGACTTTAAGAGAGACAATTTCTTAAAACAGAAATGTCTTTAACCATATATAAAAAAACTTAAAATCATTAAAGAACTTTTGCTTACTAAAATACACCAAGAAATGATTATGTCACTGAAAAACATATATCCAACAAAGGATTTGATTATACATTATACAAAAAATTTGTGTAAGCCAATAAAATAATGCACATGATCCATTAACAACTGAGCAAAAAAACTTTAATGGAGACTTCATGAAAAAGATTTCCAAACAAAAGGCAGAAACAGACTCCTAAATACAGACAGCAAACTGTTGTCAGAGGGTAGAAGGATGGGATGATAGGAAAAATGGGTGAATGAAGAATGGGAGGCACACACTTCCAGTTATGGAATGAACAAGTCATGAGGATGGAAGGTACAGCATAGGGAATACAGTCAATGGTATTGTAATAGCCTTGTATGGTGATAGTAGCTACACTTGTGAGCATAGCATACCATACTGACTAGCTGAATCACTATGCTATACACCTGAAACTAATGTAACATTGTATGTAAATTATACTCAAAATAATTTTATTTTTTTAATTTTTTAAATGTTTATTTATTTTGAGAGACAGAGCATAAGCGGGGAAGAACAGAGAGAGAAGGAGACACAGAATCGGAGACAGGATCCAGGCTCTGAGCTGTCAGCATAGAGCCTGACGCAGGGCTTAAACTCACAAACTGCGAGATCATGAACTGAGCAGAAGTCGGACACTTAACTGACTGAGCTACCCAGGTGCTCCTCAAAACAATTTTAGATAAAAATTTTGAGCAAAAAATTTTTCCACATGAAAAATGTGTTCCCTATCATTACTTATCGAGAATGTGCAAGTTAAGCTACAATTAGATACCACCCCACACCCAGCAGAATGGCTACAATATATATTTTTTAAAGATGGATAATAACAAGTGTTGAAGAGGCTGTGGAGCTACAGAAACTCACGTACAATGCTGGTGAGATTATACATCAGAACAATCACATATGAAGAATGTTTCACAGTTTCTTATATTAAACCAGTATCTACTCTAAGATTAAAAAGTTCTACTTAATATAACATCCAACAGAAATGAGTGTTATGTCCTTTAAAAAACATGTACAGGAATGGTCATAACAATTGTATTTTTATCTTACAAAAATGAGAAACCATCCAAATGTCCAACAACAGAGTCATGTGTAAATAAATTACGGGTATGTTCATGCAATGGAAGCAATAATGCAACTCATTGACAACAAAAATGTACAAATGCTGATAAACGTAATAGTTTGGATAAATTTCACATAGTATAAGTAATCAAATACACAGAGATCATGTATCATATAATCCCATTTAGGTGAAGTGCAAAATTTAAGGTGATAGAAGTTAAAACAAAACAAAAAAAAAAGCTAACTGCAGGGGTTACCGCTTGAGAAGGTAGAATAAGGATGTATATTTGAAGAACTGTTAACATTCTATTTTTCCATTTGGTTGTAAGTTTACATAAGTATAAATTTGATTAATTGTAAATTTATACAAAAAGTAAATATTTCAAGCATTTGCATCATGTAATATCTTTGAAATCTAGAGAACCTCTGTATATTAGTAATGAAAACATAATAAACAGTAAGCAAAGTGACAACACGAACATGGAATCTTCAGAAGAAAAATATGTAACTGAAAAAATCCTTAAAAAATGATCATTCACACTGCTGTTAAGGCAAATACAAATTAAGATAACAAGGTATCATTTTTACCCATCACATTTGCAAAATTAAAGTTAAATAACAGTAATGGCTGATATTATCCAGGGTTGAATAGTGTGAAATTAACACCATGTATGTTCTTCAGGGGAGTATATAGTAGTACAGAAATGTGGGGAGAAAAAAAATTCTGTCAATAACTGCCTCAGAAACTTCACTTTCAGGCCTCTGTCCCTTACAAATAATAAATGTCTATGGATCAACATTGTTTATTGCAGCACTATTTGTAATAGTAATAAAATAATTCATGATCTACATGCTATCAAGAGTATTTTATCATTGCATACACTTTTAAAAAATATCATGTATCAGTTAAAAAAGGAGTTAGAGCTACATATATTACATGTAAGCATATCCAAGAATTTCTTCTCTCTTCTGTCTCTTGCTCTCTCTCTTTCCCACCCCACACAGTGGTAGAGAAGTGGAAGTGAAAGAAAGGGGGATGTTTCTTACTTGACATATTTCTGTAATTTAGAAAAATAAGATAAAATCTAAAGTCAAAAATTCTGATTAGAGAATATTCTCTAATTTCTCTGATTTCTCCATATGGAGGAAGTCATGAAAGCAAAGGTGTACTGTTTTTGGCAAGGCACCTGCAGCCGAACTTGCTTAATGTTCCATTATCCTTCCCATCAACTGGAATATTCAGGGCTGGGAACACTTACTTCCCAACATAACCCAGCTGACAGTATTCCAACTATCATATCTTTGTTTTAAATTCTCTTTCCTATCCATTGGCTTTTCCCTTCACACCCTATTATCATCCCCCAACAACATATTTCTGAGTTACATAATTTCTGGCAGAAGGTTGTGATTCAAATTTTTTAATGATTCCCTTTGTGCTTTAACTGCAAGTATCCGAATCCCTAAATCCCTAAACATCAAAATTTCCTAATGATGGTCCGTGAAACCAGGGAGTTCCATCTAATTTATTTATCATCTTGGTTCTATCATGTCTAGGATGGCTCTGTAGTGTTAGCATGCCAGATGTGTGCGACTGCAGGACCTAAGAATCTACACGTTACAGAGGTGTGTAACAATAAAGTCCATTATACTGAAAGCTTTTTTCATGCTCCTGTCATCTGTAGCACTTGCAAAACCAGTATTTAATAATAATTATGTTATTTTAAAGTAACACATCACATTGAATATATAGTAATACATCAATTATATAAATTAAGTAATGCATTTAAAAAAGGTTTTAAGAATATATGACTAGTTAAAGTTAATAGTGCTTCCCTTTTGGTGTTGAATGATTGTTTTCTTCATGTTGTTCATGTTTCTAAATTTCAGCAATAAGCATGATTTTTGTAATCAGAAAAAATTTTTAAACATGAAAAATTAAATAGTAAAACACTTCTTGCAAACCAACTCCATTATTGAAAACCTATTTTTCATAAATCTGAGGTTGTACATGTAAGCAACAACTATTACTCTCAAAAAAAGTTACATGAATTATAATCAAGAGGAATTTTTATCTGAAATTTAGTAATTATAAATAATAACTAAGTTGTAGAAAAAGAACAAACTCCAAACATCAGAGTTTTCATATAAAAATAAAATAGTAAGTCCTAAGACCTGTGGATATGCACAACCACACAAATTCACAGAAAGTTTATGTATTTATCATAATACATAATAAACTAGTATTTATACATAAATATTATAGCAAATTTGAAACTACTAATAAGTAAAAAGAAAAGCCCAGCTATAAAAGTCAACATTTATGAAGATTTTGTTGCCTTTACCTTTAATCTAGTTGCTTATAGCTTTACTTTTCTGTATATATAGATTTTGTCATATTTTGAATGTACTTTGGTGTCTTTTTCCTTTTTTAATGTAATCATTTTCTCAGGTTAATGTATCTTTTTGCAAACATCATTTTAACAAAATAATATTTACATTTCTGGATTTTTCTTCATATTATTTTTTGATATTTATAATTGTTAGAGAGTACATTTCTACTGACATGTAAATTTTGTTTAAACTAAACTTTATATAGTTTGAAATTAATTTTTCAAAACTATTCTTATTGAATTGCCTATATATATTTAGTTTATAGAGGATAAACTATGATGAGATAAAGAAAATTCACCAATATCCAAACTTTAAATTATTATGTCCCTTATTTGATAAAAATAGTTCTCTGTGTTGTAGAACTGTAGAATTTGAGTGAACAGCAGCTATCATGAGCCCCCACATTCCTCATAGGACTATCACCTATTTCATCTCATGCGGTAGCACCTTACAGCCATTGCTCACATAAATGCATAAAAAACACAAACACATATATACTCCCTGAAATGCTAATTCTTTTATTGCAGGGAAGTAATTTCCTTGTACTCAATTTGATAGGACAAAAGAGGGAGTCACCTGAACGTATAAATTACCCTTTTATCATTCTATTTATATAATGAAGGGCATAACTTGTGCCCACAGCTATGACTTAATATGAGAAATGAATTATACACAATAATAAGCTGAACAGAAATGTATTACATACAGGCAGATATCCAGGAAACTTAGGCAACGGTCAATGAACTAGCAATAAGCCCAAACTGGAACCTGATCCTTCCTACACTCGTTTGCACAGGGTAGAGCCCCATAAGAGTTATGCTGACAGAAAAGGGTACAGGGTTATTATAGTAGCCTAACCATCTACATAGTCAACTTCCCATCCTAAATTAAAACCTCTACAAATCCTAATGCCTGTTCACCAGAATCTTAAATTCTACCTTCAAGGTTTTTTCCTGAAGATTTTTATTAAAAATTAATATTTCAGGGGCGCCTGGGTGGCGCAGTCGGTTAAGCGTCCGACTTTAGCCAGGTCACGATCTCGCGGTCCGTGAGTTCGAGCCCCGCGTCGGGCTCTGGGCTGATGGCTCAGAGCCTGGAGCCTGTTTCCGATTCTGTGTCTCCCTCTCTCTCCGCCCCTCCCCCGTTCATGCTCTGTCTCTCTCTGTCCCAAAAATAAAAAAAAATAAACGTTGAAAAAAAAATTTAAAAAAAATTAATATTTCAGGGAAATGTTAACTTACATGTTGTGACTGAATGTAAAAATGAAAAGAGAAGGAAAATACTGATTAATGGGAGACTGAGATGCATCAAGTTAAAGTTAAAGGCTATAGACCTTCATGCTCCAAGATATCTTGGACACTTCATCATTGTCTTAAAGTTGGAACTATTCGAGAATATATATTCAATATCAGCTCAGGAGAAACAAATTTCTTCTAATCAACCAGGATATATCCTAGAGAAAAATATCTCCTTTGAAATGAGAAGATTCTTGTATTTTGTGTGAAATATCTCACCCACTTTCAATGTTACTAATGCGTCTTGTTTAATTTATTTGATCAGGGAGCCAGGTCAAATGGATGAAAATCAAACAGAGGTGGTGACAGACTTTGTCCTGGCAGGCTTCTCGCAGACACCATCTACTGAGGCAGGACTATTTGTACTATTTCTTTTCTTCTATGTGTCCACTTGGGTAGGCAATGTCCTCATCATGGTCACAGTGGCCTCTGATAACTATTTGAATTCATCACCTATGTATTTCCTTCTTGGCAACCTCTCTTTCCTGGACTTATGTTATTCAACAGTAACTACTCCGAAGCTTCTGGCTGACTTTCTTGATAATGACAAGCTCATTCACTATGACCAATGCATTGCACAGCTCTTCTTTCTGCATTTTGTAGGGGCAGCTGAGATGTTCCTGCTCACAGTGATGGCCTATGATCGCTATGTTGCAATTTGTCGCCCCCTGCATTATACCACTATCATGAGTCGAGGATTATGCTGTGTGTTGGTAGCTGCCTCCTGGATGGGAGGATTTGTGCACTCTACTGTCCAGACGATTCTCACTATCCGTCTGTCCTTTTGTGGACCAAACCATGTGGACAACTTCTTTTGTGATGTTCCCCCTGTCATCAAACTTGCCTGTACAGACACCTTTGTCATTGAATTGCTAATGGTATCTAACAGTGGGTTGATCTCTACCAGCTCCTTTGTGGTACTGGTTTCTTCCTACTCCACTATCCTGGTCAAGATTCGCTCCAAGGAGGGAAGGCGAAAGGCACTCTCCACCTGTGGCTCCCACCTCATGGTGGTAACACTCTTCTTTGGACCCTGTATTTTCATCTATGCCCGTCCCTTCTCCACTTTTTCTGTGGACAAGATGGTGTCTGTACTCTACAATGTTATTACCCCCATGATGAATCCCCTCATCTATACACTTCGGAACAAAGAGGTCAAGTCAGCCATGCAGAAACTGTGGGACAGGAGTGGACTTACTTGGAAAAAGTAGGAGACATAAGCAGTTACAGTGAGTTTTTGAGAGCAAAAAACCTGAAATTAAAATACTTTTGCACTAACGAATTAAGAGTAGGTAGCCTAGTTGTTTGGTTTTCTTCCATTAAACCATAATACTAGATAGGGCACTATAATTAAACTCAGAAAAACTCCTTTCATGTTGAATTGTTCTGTCTTCTGCTTCCTTTTTCTTCCCTGAAGCATCCATTTTCTGTTTTTCTGTCAACTGTGTTCTTCTATTCTATCCATTCATCTGATCAAACCTTATTCCATTCATTCTTTCCATTTAGTTTGCTGCCACACACTGGTACAAACTACCCTTTCCAAACTCTCACCACTTTCTTCACCTTGTCTTTGATTTTCTTCTCAATTTTCACATTCTAGCCAGATGTCTGAACTGGATAAGGAATATATATGTGGTTCTCACTCTCATAAAATATTTATATGGTTATCAGTTAGATGAAGTAGAGTAAATGTGATTTATACGACTGTCTAACAACACACTAATGGGATATATCAGTTGGTTTCATCACATTACCACACCACTAACTACCACCTCGTAGTGCAATTAAGAAAGCAATCGCCTAGGGGCTCCTGGGTGGTTCAGTCAGTTAAGCATCCAACTTCAGCTCAGATCATGATCTCAAGGATCTTGAGGCTCAGGTCATGATCTTATTGTCCTTGAGTTCAAGCCCTGTGTCAGGATCTGTGCTGACAGTTCAGAGCCTGGAGTCTGCTTTGGATTCTGTCTCCCTCTCTCTCTGCCCTTCCCCTGCCCATACTCTTTCTTTCAAAAATAAATAAACATAAAAAAATCAATTGTCTAATAGTGTGAGTGCAACTAAATTTCTTTGAATTACAAGCCAAGTGAATCTAGACAAGTCATTTAATTAACTGAAACTAATTTCCTCAACTGTAACATGCACAGAATGATGCCTACTTCTCATTGTCCTTGTGAGGGCTAAAAATGTTAATAGATGTGAATGTATGTAGTTTGGTGCTTGGTTCATAACAGGAGTTCACCGTTATTTATTCATTAAATTTGATTTTTCAATGACAGCAAAATACAGATGGTAAAAATTTAAACTGGCTGATATGCCTTATGGAAACAATATAACTGGTTTAGGGAGGATGCTAGAAAGTATACAGAAATGAGCCACGACATTTTCATTATTGATGTGAGGCACAATTTATATTACTAACACCATTATCATAAAAAAAACCCTTATTGGCATTGGTTATCCTCAGAATTATATTAAGACTAATTCATAGGCTTATGTACTCCTTACTAAAATTTTATAATCAAAGATGGGAAAATTGATTGACATTCAAGTTAAAAACAAACTAGACACAAAATACAAATCTAAAATACAAATGTACTATAAAGCAGTTTTTATTTCTACAGCCTTTTAAAGCAAGCAAATTATAGCAGCATTTTCAGCAACTTATTTGTGCAACAGAAACAGAAGCCAGGAATGTTAGGTAAATTCATTGGGGACTGAAGTTTGTCTTTATTATCTTTATATCCCTGAAGCTTACTTTCTAAAATATCTAAAATAAAAGATATTCAATAAAAACATGTTCAATAAATGAAGGAGGTTTTTATATGCTCTCTGATCAATGTGGTAAGGATTAAGGAAGAGATATTTCAGAGTTGTTTTCTTTTCCCATACTTGGAAAGATAATTTATAAATTTTCATTGAGAAGTAGGAAACACTGAGAGATATTACAGAAGGAGGACTTAATGAAAAAAAAAATGTATAACATTATTATTGTTAGAGAAGTCAGATATCTAAATATTAATTAATCAAATTCACAATACAAACAACTTTATTTTATTTTTTTTTTTAAATTTTTTTTTTCAACGTTTATTTATTTTTGGGACAGAGAGAGACAGAGCATGAACGGGGGAGGGGCAGAGAGAGAGGGAGACACAGAATCGGAAACAGGCTCCAGGCTCTGAGCCATCAGCCCAGAGCCTGACGCGGGGCTCGAACTCACGGACCGCGAGATCGTGACCTGGCTGAAGTCGGACGCTTAACCGACTGCGCCACCCAGGCGCCCCCAAACAACTTTAAATCATGTGATTTTCATCTATGAAATTAGAGAAGTGTGTATTTGAATTCTTAGTACTTTACTAACAGTATTACAAAAGGAGGAGATATTTGAGGGTCAAAATTCAGCAAAACTGAGGCAATCATGATACAATCCAGTTTAGTTTTCACTACAAATTAATACTGCACTCTAGTGCTGTAGGATTTTCCCACTAAACAATGATATATGGAAAAAAGTGAAATGGGAATTTAAAAAACTGTTCAATATTTTGGAGAAGGAAAAGATAAAAAATGAGGTAAAATCAATGTTCTGAGGAAATATAAAGAAACATATAATGGAAAATCCTATAGGATAAATGTATCTAAATATAAATATAGGACACCTGGGTGGCTTAGTAGGTTGAGCATCCTACTTCAGCTCAGGTCATGATCTTGTGGGTTGTGAGTTCTAGCCCCACATCGGATTCTCTGCGATCAGCACAGAGCCCACTTTGGATCCTCTGTCCCCCTCTCTCTCTGCCCCCCCCCCCCCCCGCTCATGTTCTCTCTCTCTCTGAAAATGAATAAACATTAAAATAATAATAATAAATACAAATAAAGATCTCTAGAAATTCTCAAAAAAAGACAAAAAAAGGGATTGCTTCTTTATATTTAAATACTCAGAAATTGTTCATCATACAATTAATTTTAAAATTGCTTTTTTTCTTATCCTTTTCAAAGGTTGCTTTCATTTCAACATAAAATTCTATAAGAAAGGTTTATTATAATAAGATACTGAGACACAAAGTTAAAGTTGATTGGTGCATTTAAATCTCAACTTCAGTATGTAATGCTTTTATTCAAATAATATGAAACCTCAGATTCTAAACAAAAATTCTTACCTAGTAGTGGAAATTCTGGATAATATGGTATTTTTATTTATTTGTTTTTTTTAGGAACCTCCATACTGTTTTCCACAGTGGATGCACCAATTTGCATTCACATCAACAATGCATCCTTATCAATACTTGTTATTTCTTAACTCTTGATTTTAGCCATTCTGACAGGTGTGAAGTGACATTTCATTGTGGTTTTGATTTTCATTTCCCTGATTATGAGTGATGTTGAGCATCTTTTCATGTGTCTCCTGGCTATCTGTGTATGTTCTTTGGAAAAATGGTCCTTTGCCCATTTTAATTGGATTATTTGGGGAATTTTTGGTGTTGGATTGTGTAAGTTCTTTATATATTTTGGATGTTAATCCCTGATCAGATATATCATTCACAAATATCTTCTCCAATTGAGTAGGTTGCCTTTTTGTTTTGTTGACGGTCTCCTTCATGGTACAAAAACTTTATTTTGGTAAAGTCCCAATAGGTTAATTTTGCTTTTGTTTTCCTTTGTTTGGAGACATACACAGAAAAATATTGCTATATACAATGTCAAAGAAATTACTGCCTGTGCTCTCTTCTGGGAATTTTATGGTTTCATGTCTCACGTTTATGTCTTTAATCCATTCTGAGGTGTTTTTGTGTGTGTGTGTGTGTGTGTGTAGTGTGAGAAAGTGGTCCAGTTTCATTCTTTGGCATGTAGCTGTTCAGTTTTCTCAGTACCATTTTTTGAAAGAGACTGTCTTTTTCCCATTGTATATTCTTGTTTCCTGTCATAGATTAATTGACCATAAATGTGTAGGTTTATTTCTCGATTCTTTATTCTGTTGCATTGATGCATGTGTCTATTTTTGTGCCACTACCATACTGTTCTGATTACTACAGCTTTGTAGTATTTCTTGAAATCTGGGATTATAATACCTCCAGCTTTGCTCTTCTCTTTCAAAATTGCTTTGTCTAAAGCAGGAAAGAATATCCAATGGAAAAAAGACAGTCTCTTTAACAAATAGTGCTGGGAGAACTGGACAGCAACATGCAGAAGAATGAAACTAGACCACTTTCTCACACCATTCACAAAAAGAAACTCAAAATGGATAAAGGACCTGAATGTGAGACAGGAAACCATCAAAACCCTAGAGGAGAAAGCAGGAAAAGACCTCTCTGACTTCAGCCGCAGCAATTTCTTACTTGACAAATCCCAAAGGCAAGGGAATTAAAAGCAAAAATGAACTACTGGGACCTCATGAAGATAAAAAGCTTCTGCACAGCAAAGGAAACAATCAACAAAACTAAAAGGCAACCAAAGGAATGGGAAAAGATATTTGCAAATGACATATCAGACAAAGGGCTAGTATCCAAAATCTATAAAGAGCCCACCAAACTCCACACCCAAAAAACAAATAATCCAGTGAAGAAATGGGCAGAAAACATGAATAGACACTTCTGTAAAGAAGACATCCAGATGGCCAACAGGCACATGAAAACATGCTCAACGTCGCTCCTCATCAGGGAAATACAAATCAAAACCACACTCAGATATCACCTCACGCCAGTCAGAGTGGCCAAAATGAACAAATCAGGAGACTATAGATGCTGGAGAGCATGTGGAGAAACAGGAACCCTCTTGCACTGTTGGTGGGAATGCAAACTGGTGCAGCCGCTCTGGAAAGCAGTGTGGAAGTTGCTCAAAAAGTTAAAAATAGACCTACCCTATGACCCAGCAGTAGCACTGCTAAGAATTTACCCAGGAGTACTGATGCATAGGGCTGCTTGTACCCCAGTGTTTATAGCAGCACTTTCAACAATAGCCAAATTGTGGAAAAAGCCTAAATGTCCATCAACTGATGAATGGATAAAGAAATTGTGGTTTATAGACACAATGGAGTACTACATGGCAATGAGAAAGAATGAAATATGGCCCTTTGTAGCAACGTGGATGGAACTGGAGAGTGTGATGCTAAGTGAAATAAGCCATACAGAGAAAGACAGATACCATATGGTTTCACTCTTATGTGGATCCTGAGACACTTAACAGAAACCCATGGGGGAGGGGAAGGAAAAAAAAGAGGTTAGAGTGAGAAAGAGAGTCAAAGCATAAGAGACTGTTAAAAACTGAGAACAAACTGAGGGTTGATGGGGGTGGGAGGGAGGGGAGGGTAGGTGATGGGCATTGAAGAGGGCATCTTTTGGGATGAGCACTGGGTGTTGTATGGAAACTAATTTGACAATAAATTTCATATAATAAAAAACAAAAAAACAAAAAAAAAACAAAATTGCTTTGTCTAGTCAGGGTCTTTTCAGGTTACTCAAAGAAAACAAAAACACAAATTTGAAAAGATACATGCACCCCTATGTTTATTGCAGCATTATTTACAAGAGCGAAGATACTGAAGCAACCTAAATATGTCCATCCACAAATGAATGGATAAAGATGTGGGGTGTGTGTGTGTATGTGCCCACGTGTGTGTGTGTGTGTGTATACACGAAATGGAATATTACTCAGCCATAAAAAGTAATGAGATTTTGCCTTTTACAACAACATGGATAGACCTAGAGGGTATAATGCTAAGTGAAATAAGTGAGTCACAGAAAGACAAATACAACACTTCACTCATATGTGGAATTTAAAAAATAGATCATAGAAAAACATAGACAAAAAACCAGACTCTTAAACACAGAGAATAAACAGGTGGTTGCCAGAGGAGAGATGGGTGGGGATGGGGGGGGGGGTGGATGAAATAGATGAAGTGGATTAAGAGTATATTTACTGTGATGAGCATTGAGTAATGCATAGAATTGTTGAATTATTATATTTAAAACTGAAACCAACTTTTAACACTGTATGTTAATTATACGTCAATAAAAATAATTCTAACCAATGCTGCCAGTATGGTTCAGTTTATGATTAAATCACAAATGATCCCTAAAATTTCATTCTCTTAACACAACTAGTATTTATTCTTCATTCCTACCACATTACTAATATAGGGTGCAGAATAACAGTTGGTCTCTGCTCCACCTCTACTTGGGATTCTATTATCATTAAAGCAGGGGAAAAGGCATGTGGTGAATCTCACACTACCTCTTGAATATCCTCCACCCATTGCAATGGCCAAGTGAATTATACCAAGAAGTTCAATAATTTGAATAAAATTTCCTGAACACTACAACTATTCGAGGCAGTAAGCTGAGATATATTAAAAATATTAAATCTATTCTTAAAATCATTCCCACAAAGAAAATCCACTAGTGAATTCTTCAAACATATAAGGAGGTAACTCTTCCTGTGAAAAATGGAAAACAAATTTTAAATCTTTTTATGCTACCAGCTTATCTTTAATTCTAAAACATGACTTGAGGTTTAAAAGAAAATTTAATTTCACCTTTGAACATGAATGTAATAATCCTTAGTAAAATGTTAGCAAAATGAATCTGACATAAAAAAAGATAATATAACTTGTATTATTTCAGGTATGTAAGGCTGATTTAACATTCAAAAATTAATTTATGTAATTAACCATGTTTACATACTGATAGATATAGTAAAACATTTGAAAAAGTTCACATCAATTTATTAAAAAACTTATAAACTTAGAACATAGAATCTTATACCAGAAAACATTTAATCTGATAAAGAGTATTTATACAAATACCTAAAATAAATATTGTGTTCACTATTGAACATTAAATACTTTCACCTTGACAATGGAAAACAGGTAAGAACACTGGGAATTATAACTTTAATTCAGCACTGTTTTCAAGGGTCTAATGGTGTAATGAGGCAGGAAAAAGAAAACGGAAGAAGAATTGGAAAAGAAAAAAACTACTCACTATTCACAAACGACACAATATATGTATATGGGAAATTGAAAGGAACCTACAAAAAGTCAAATCTATAAAAGAGTTCAGCACAATCACTGGAAACAGAGTCAGTATTTTATTTTAATCAACTGTGGACTCCTAGATCTGAGACAAGATGGAATAAATGTGCTTTTCTGTGTTCCTTCTACTAAGAGCTGGTTTTTTTTTTTTTTAAACATAACAAAACTGATAACCTTTCAGCTAGACTAAGAAAGATTCAAAATAAGAAACGAAAGCACAGACATTACAACAGATGCCACAAAAATACAAAGAATCATGAAAGATTATTAACAATTATACACCAACAAACTGGATAACTGAGAAGAAATGGATAAATTCCTAGGACATACAGCCTACCAAGATTGAGTCATGAAGTTTGGCACTAGGTGGTGTTACTGGCAAATTCTACCAAACACTAAAAAATAAGTGACATCAATTCTTAAAATTGTCAAAAGGATAAAAAATGCACATGAAGGAAAAATTCCACCTTACTTTACAATGCCAGAATTACCTTGGTACCATAGCTAAATAAGTACACTATAATATGAATATAGGCAAATATCCCTGAGAAACATATATGCAAAAATTATCAGCAAAATATTAACAATCCAATTCAATTCCATATTAAAAGTATCATATACTGTGGACAAGCAGGATTTATCCCCGGGATGTAATGTTTCAACATATGCAAATCAACAAATATGATACACCATTTATACAAAATGATGGATAAAAATCATATGATCATCTCCATAGATGCAGAAATAGCATTTGACAAAATACCTTACCATGATTAAAAAAAAAAACAAACTCAATTTGGTATAGAAGGAACAAATCTCAACATAATAAAGGCT
Source organism: Puma concolor (assembly GCF_028749965.1). NCBI lineage: Eukaryota > Metazoa > Chordata > Mammalia > Carnivora > Felidae > Puma > Puma concolor. Next base: position 78,329,093 of record NC_141672.1, read on the forward strand.
ATATATGACAAGCCCACAATTAACATCACACTCAAAAATGAAAGGTTGAAAGCTTATTATCTAAGATCAGGAACAAGGCAAGAGTGCCCTATCTCACCACTCCTATTCAACATAGTACTGGAAGACCTAGCCAGAGCAATCAGCAAGAACAAGAAATAAAAGTCATCTAAATCAGAAAAGAAAAAGTAAAATTATTTTTGTTTGCACGTGATATCATCCTAGATACAAATCAACAAATACAGAAATGTTTCAGGGTACAAAATCAACACAGATACATCAGTTACATTTCTATACACTAACAACCAAACATCTAAAAAAGAAATAAAATAATCCCATTCACAACAGAGTAAAAAGCAATACATTACTTAAGAATAAATTTGATCAAGGAGGTGAAAGATCTGTACACTGAAAACTACAAGACTTTGATGAAAGAAATTGAAAAAAGACATAAATAGGAAGACATCTTGTGTTCATAGAATGGAAAAAATAATATTGTTAAAATGTCCATACTATCCAAAGACTTCTATATAGTTGATGTAATTCCTATCAATATTACAATAGTAATTTTTCAAAGAATTAAAAAAAATCATGAAATTTGTATGAAACCACAAAAGATTCTGAATACCCACAAAAAATCCTGAGAAAGGAAACCAACACTGGAGTAATTATACTTCTTGACTACAAAGCTATAATATAATCAAAACAGAATGGTCATTGGCATAAAAACAGACATACAGACCACTGGAATAGAGTTGAGAGGCAAGTCACATACAGTCAACTAGTATTTGACAAGGGAGTAAAGAATAGTCAATGAGGAAAGGGTAGTCCCTTCAATAAATAGTGCTGGAAAACAGGATAACCCAGACAGAAAAATGACATTAGACCCCTGTCTTACAAAACTCACAAAAAAATTAACTTGAAATGGATTAAAGACAAAAATAATACCTGAATCCATAAAACTGCTAGAAGAATACATAGGGAAAATCCCTTGACATTAGTCTCAGCAATGAATTTTTGGATCTGATACCAAAAGCAATAAGCAACAAAAGCAAAAATCAAACTGTGGGACATCAAACAGCTTTTTCATAACAAAAGAAACAACAAAATGAAAAGGCATCCTACAGTATAGGACAAAATACTTGCAAATCATATATATGTTAAGAAGTTGATATCCAAAATATATAAGAAAATTCTACAACTGAAGAGCAACCAATTAATCAATAAACAATCTGACTTAAAAATAGGCAGAGAGAGAGGCACGTGGGTGGCTCAGTTGGTTAAGTGTCTGACTTAATTTTGGTTCAGGTCATGATCCCACAGTTGTGAGATAGAGACCCATGTTGGACTCTGCACTGCTTAAGATTCTCCTTCTCTGCCTCTCCCCCAGTTCATGCTCTTGTTCTCTCTCAAAACAAACAAGCAAAAAATAGGGAGACAAACTGAACAGAATTTTTCCAAAGATGACACTCAACTAGCCAACAGGTACATGAAAAGGTACCCTAGGTCACTAATCATCAGGGAAATGTAAATTAAAATCACAATGAGATATCACCTCATACATGTTAGAATGACTGTCATCAAAAAAGACAAGAGGTAAGTATTGGTGAGGATGTGGAGAAAAGGAATCTGTGCACTGTTGGTGTGAATATGAACTTGTGCAGCCACTACAGAAAAGAATTTAAATATTAAAAATGGAACTACCATATGATCCAGCAATCCCACTTCTTGGTATATATCTAAAGAAAATGAAAAAAGGATCTCAAAAGCACTCCATGTTCATTGCAGCATTGTCCACAATTGCCAAGATATGGAAACAACCTACATATCTGTCAACAGGTAAGTCAGTAAAGAATATTTGAGATATAGACACACACACACACACATGAATATTATTCAGCCATGAGAATAAATGAAATCTTGCTATTTGTGACAATATGGATGGACCCTGAAGGCACTATGCTAAGTAAAACAAGTCAGAGAAAGACAAATACTGTATGATATCACTTATACACGGAATCTAAAAACATAAGCTTAAAGCAGGTGAAAATATAATGTCATTTACCAGAGGCATGGGTTTGAGAGAACTCAGAAAAGTTAGCAAAGTGTACAACTTCCAGTTATAAGACAAGTTTCGGGGACCTAATGTGCAGTGTGAGATTATACTGAATAATAATGTATTATATATTTTAAGATTGCTGAGAATGTATATATTAAATTTCTAACCACAAAAAGAAAGGTAATTGGAAATCCTGGGAAGATGGCGGCATAGAAGGATGCTGGGCTCACAGCGCGTCCTGCTGATCACTTAGATTCCACCTACACCTGCCTACATAACCCAGAAAACCACCAGAAGACTAGCAGAATGGAGTCTCCGGAGCCAAGTGCAGACGAGAGGCCCACGGAAGAGGGTAGGAAGGGCAGCGAGGCTGTGCGCACTCCACGGACGGGCAGGAGGGAGCTGGGGTGGAGGGGCAGCCTGCCAAGCAGAGCCCTGAGTCTGGTTTGCAAAAGCCGAGGGGCCAGACAGAGTGTGTTCCCAACAGCAAGCAGGACTTGACATCTGGAAGGTTATTAGCTAACAGCTCTGCTCGGAGAACTGGAGGGCTGGAGGACAACGGGAGGGAGAGTTGTTGAGCCCCGGACGGACAACAGAGCACAGCTTGGCGGAGAACAAAGGCGCTCACGAGCGCCATCTCTCTCGCCCATCCCCCAGCCAAAATCCCAAAGGGAACCAGTTCCTGCCAGGGAACTTGCTTGCACCGGGCAAACACCCAACGCTGTGCTTCTGCGGATCCAACCCTCCAGCGGGTCTGACTCTCTCCCAGTGATGCAGGGCCCCTCCTGAAGCAGATCTGCGAAGGAAAAGCGAGCTGAGCCTGCCCCTCCAACCCCCTGCACGTTGCCGAAATACCCTAGCTAATACGCCAGATCCCCTGCACCACAAGCCTGGCAGTGTGCAACTAGCCCAGACGGCCTGCCACCCCACAGTGAATCCTGCCCCTAGGAGAGGGGAAGAGAAGGCACACACCAGTCTGACTGTGGCCCCAGCAGTGGGCTGGGGGAAGACATCAGGTCTGACTGTGGCCCTGTACACCAGGCTGGGGGGCAGACATCAGGTCTGACTATGGCCCTGTACACCAACCCAAGTTATTCAAGACAGCACACGGGAAGCGCCCTGCAGTCCCGCACCACTCCAGGGACTATCCAAAATGACAAAATGGAAGAATTCCTCACAGAAAAACGTCCAGGAAATAACAAAAGCTAATGAACTGATCAAAAAGGATTTAAACACTATAACAGAAAGTGAGTTTAGAATAATACTCATAAAATTAATCGCTGGGTTTGAAAACAGTATAAAGGACAGCAGAGAATCTCTTGCTACATAGATCAAGGGACTAGGGAACAGCCAGGAGGAGCTAAAAAATGCTATCAATGAACTGCAAAATAAAATGGAGACAACTACGGCTGGGATTGAAGAGGCAGAGGAGAGAATAGGTGAACTAGAAGATAAAATTATGGAAAAAGAAGAAGCTGAGAAAAAGAGAGATAAAAAAAATCCAGAAATATGAGAGGAAAATGAGAGAACTAGGTGATGCACTAAAGAGAAATAATATACACATAATTGGTATTCCAGAGGAGGAAGAGAGAGGGAAAGGTGCTGAAGGTGTACTTGAAGAAATAATAGTTGAGAACTTAATGGATCTGGGGAAGGAAAAAGGCATTAAAATCCAAGAGGCACAGAGAAGTCCCTTCAGACGTAACTTGAATCTATCTTCTGCACCACATATCATAGGGAAACTGGCAAACTACAAGGATAAAGACAAAATTCTGAAAGCAGCTAGGGATAAACGTGCTCTAACATATAAAGGGAGACCTATAAGACTCGTGACTGATCTCTCTACTGAAACTTGGCAGGCCAGAAAGGCAGGAAAATCTTCAATTTGATGAACAGAAAAAAATATGAAGCGAAGAATCCTTTATCCAGCAAGTCTGTCATTTAAAATAGGAGAGATAAAGGTCTTCCCAAACAAACAAAAACTGAAGGAATTCGTCACCACTAAACCAGCCCTACAAGAGATCCTAAGGGGGATCCTGTGAGACAAAGTACCAGAGTCATCGCTACAAGCATGATACCTACAGACATCACAATGACTCTAAACCCATATCTTTCTATAATAACACTGAATGTAAATGGACTAAATGCGCCAAACAAAAGACGTAGGGTATCAGAATGTATAAAAAAACAAGACCCATCTATTTGCTGTCTACAAGAGACTCATTTTAGACCTGAGGACACCTTCAGATTGAGAGTGAGGGGATGGAGAACTATTTATCATGCTACTGGAAGTCGAAAGAAATCTGGAGTAGCCATACTTATATCAGACAAATTAGACTTTAAATTAAAGGCTGTAACAAGAGATGAAGAAGGACATTATATAATAGTGACAGGGTCTATCCATCAAGAAGAACTAACAGTTATAAATGTCTATGCGCCGAATACAGGAGCCCCCAAATATATAAAACAATTACTCACAAACACAAGCAACCTTATTGATAAGAATGTGGTCATTGCAGGGGACTTTAACACTCCACTTACAGAAATGGATAGATCATCTAGACACATGGTCAATAAAGAAACAAGGGCCCTGAATGATACATTGGATCAGATGGACTTGACAGATATATTTAGAACTCTCCATCCCGAAGCAACAGAATATACTTTCTTCTCGAGTGAACATGGAACATTCTCCAAGATAGATCACATACTGGGTCACAAAACAGCCCTTCATAAGTATACAAGAATTGAGATCATACCATGCACACTTTCAGACCACAATGCTATGACGCTTGAGATCAACCACAGGAAAAAGTCTGGAAAACCTCCAAAAGCATGGAGGTTAAAGAACACTCTACTAAAGAATGAGTGGTTCAACCAGGCAATTAGAGAAGAAATTAAAAAATATATGGAAACAAACGAAAATGAAAATACGACAATCCAAATGCTTTGGGATGCAGCAAAGGCAGTTCTGAGAGGAAAATACATTGCAATCCAGGCCTATCTCAAGAAACAAGAAAAATCCCAAATACACAATCTAACAGCACACCTAAAGGAAATAGAAGTAGAACAGAAAAGGCAACCTAAACCCAGCAGAAGAAGAGAAATAATAAATATCAGAGCAGAAATAAACAATATAGAATCTAAAAAAACTGTAGAGCAGATCAGAAAAACCAAGAGTTGGTTTTTTGAAAAAATAAACAAAATTGATACACCTCTGGACAGGCTTCTCAAAAAGAAAATGGAGATGACCCAAATAGATAAAATCATGAATGGAAATGGAATTATTACAACCAATCCCTCAGAGATACAAGCAATTATCAGGGAATACTATGAAAAATTATATGCCAACACATTGGACAACCTCGAAGAAATGGACAAATTCCTAAACACCCACACTCTTCCCAAACTCAATCAGAAGGAAATAGAAAGCTTGAACAGACCCATAACCAGAGAAGAAATTGAACCAGTTATCAAAACTCTCCCAACAAGTAAGAGTCCAGGACCAGATGGCTTCCCAGGGGAGTTCTACCAGATGTTTAAAGCAGAGGTAATACCTATCCTTCTCAAGCTATTCCAAGAAATAGAAAGGGAAGGAAAACTTCCAGACTCATTCTATGAAGCCAGTATTACTTTGATTCCTAAACCAGACAGAGACCCAGTAAAAAATGAGAACTACGGGCCAATATCCCTGATAAATATGGATGTAAAAATTCTCAATAAGATACTAGCAAATCGAATTCAACAGCATATAAAAAGAAGTATTCACCATGATCAAGTGGGATTCATTCCTGGGATGCAGGGCTGGTTCAACATTCACAAATCAATCAACGTGATACATCACATTAATAAAAGAAAAGCTAAGAACCATATGATCCTGTCAATCAATGCAGAAAAGGCCTTTGATAAAATTCAGCAACTTTCTTAAAAAAACCCCTCGAGAAAGTCGGGATAGAAGGAACATACTTAAGCATCATAAAAGCCATTTATGAAAAGCCCACAGCTAACATCATCCTCAACGGGGAAAAACTGAGAGCTTTTTCCCTGAGATCAGGAAAACGACAGGGATGCCCACTCTCACCGCTGTGGTTTAACATAGTGTTGGAAGTTCTAGCATCAGCAATCAGACAACAAAAGGAAATCAAAGGCATCAAAATAGGCAAAGATGAAATCAAGCTTTCACTTTTTGCAGATGACATGATATTATACATGGAAAATCCGATAGACTCCACCAGAAGTCTGCTAGAACTGATACATGAAATTAGCAAAGTTGCAGGATACAAAATCAATGTACAGAAATCAGTTGCATTCTTATACACTAATAATGAAGCAACAGAAAGACAAATAAAGAAACTGATCCCATTCACAATTGCACCAAGAAGCATAAAATACCTAGGAATAAATCTAACCAAAGATGTACAAGATCTGTATGCTGAAAACTATAGAAAGCTTATGAAGGAAATTGAAGAAGATATAAAGAAATGGAAAAACATTCCGTGCTTATGGGTTGGAAGAATAAATATTGTCAAAATGTCAATACTACCCAAAGCTATCTACACATTCAGTGCAATCCCAATCAAAATTGCACCAGCATTCTTCTCGAAGCTAGAACAAGCAATCCTAAAATTCATATGGAACCACAAAAGGCCCCGAATAGCCACAGTAATTTTGAAGAAGAAGACCAAAGCAGGAGGCATCACAATCCCAGACTTTAGCCTCTACTACAAAGCTGTCATCATCAAGACAGCATGGTATTGGCACAAACACAGACACGTAGACCAATGGAATAGAATAGAAACCCCAGAACTAAACCCACAAACGTATGGCCAACTAATCTTTGACAAAGCAGGAAAGAACATCCAATGGAAACAAGACAGTCTCTTTAACAAATGGTGCTGGGAGAACTGGACAGCAACATGCAGAAGGTTGAAACTAGACCACTTTCTCACACCATTCACAAAAAGAAACTCAAAATGGATAAAGGACCTGAATGTGAGACAGGAAACCATCAAAACCCTAGAGGAGAAAGCCGGAAAAGACCTCTCTGACCGCAGCCGCAGCAATTTCTTACTTGACAAATCCCAAAGGCAAGGGAATTAAAAGCAAAAATGAACTACTGGGACCTCATGAAGATAAAAAGCTTCTGCACAGCAAAGGAAACAATCAACAAAACTAAAAGGCAACCAAAGGAATGGGAAAAGATATTTGCAAATGACATATCGGACAAAGGGCTAGTATCCAAAATCTGTAAAGAGCTCACCAAACTCCATACCCAAAAAACAAATAATCCAGTGAAGAAATGGGCAGAAAACATGAATAGACACTTCTGTAAAGAAGACATCCAGATGGCCAACAGGCACATGAAAACATGCTCAACGTCGCTCCTCATCAGGGAAATACAAATCAAAACCACACTCAGATATCACCTCACGCCAGTCAGAGTGGCCAAAATGAACAAATCAGGAGACTATAGATGCTGGAGAGCATGTGGAGAAACAGGAACCCTCTTGCACTGTTGGTGGGAATGCAAACTGGTGCAGCCGCTCTGGAAAACAGTGTGGAGTTTCCTCAAAAAGTTAAAAATAGACCTACCGTATGACCCAGCAGTAGCACTGCTAGGAATTTACCCAAGGGATACAGGAGTACTGATGCATAGGGCCACTTGTACCCCAATGTTTATAGCAGCACTCTCAACAATAGCCAAATTGTGGAAAAAGCCTAACTGTCCATCAACTGATGAATGGATAAAGAAATTGTGGTTTATAGACACAATGGAGTACTACGTGGCAATGAGAAAGAATGAAATATGGAACTTTGTAGCAACGTGGATGGAACTGGAGAGTGTGATGCTAAGTGAAAAAAGCCATACAGAGAAAGACAGATACCTAATGGTTTCACTCTTATGTGGATCCTGAGAAACTTAACAGAAACTCATGGGGGAGGGGAAGGGGAAAAAAAAGAGGTTAGAGTGGAAGAGAGCCAAAGCATAAGAGACTCTTAAAAACTGAGAACAAACTGAGAGTTGATGGGGGGTGGGAGGGAGGGGAGGGTGGGTGATGGGTATTGAGGAGGGCACCTTTTGGGATGAGCACTGGGTATTGTGTGGAAACCAATTTGACAATAAACTTAATATACTGAAAAAAATGAAAATAAAAAAATAAAATTAATTTAAAAAAACAAAAAATAAAAAAAAGAAAGGTAATTATGTAATGTGAAGAATGTGTTGACTAACACTATAGTGGTAATCATTTTGGAAAACATGTGTATGAATCAATACATTTTATACCTAAAGCTTACATAACATACACAACATTTTGTGTCAATTATGTCTCCACAAAGCTAGAACAAAAGAGATACATTTAAGACTCTATAGGTAGATCAAAATAAAACTGTAAATTTTTAAGTAAACCCCAGGACAGAAGAAAAAAAGAAGAGAGAGAAAGGAAAAATGAGGGAGCATAAAATTAAAAAATAACTTGGGAGACTCAGACCTACATCAACATTTCATCAAATATAAATAGTTTAAATTCACCAATTTAAGGACAGAAGTTGGCAAAGTGGGAAAAAAGACACTTTAGTGCCATGTATAAGAAACTTAATTCAAATATAATGATACAGCAGTTGAAAATTAATAAGTTAGACCATGTAAACACCTGTAGAATCTGGAATAACTATTAATATCAGATACATTCAGAACAAAGAAAATTATCAGAGGCATTAAAGGACATTACACAAGGACAAAAGGGACAGTCCAACAAGAACGAAATAGCAATTCTAAATGTGTATATACACCAAACAAGAGAACTGCAAAATATGTGAAGGAAAACCTGATAAGGCTGAAAGGCAAAATAGGCAAATTCACAGTAATAGATACTTCAGCACCCCTCTCTCAGCAACTGATAGAACTAGATGGAAATTCATTAAGTATATAGAATGTGACTATACCATCAACTGACAGAACTTTATCAAACTTTATTAGAATACTCCATCCAGCTACAGCGGAATATACATTCTTTTCAAATACAAAACAATTAGCACAAGAGACCATATCTTGGGCCATTAAAATAACCTCAAAAAATTTAAGACAATTAAAATTATAGAAAGGTTGTTCTATAACTATGGTTCACTCAAATTGGAAAGAATAGAAAGATAATTGGATAATTTTCAAATACCTAGAAACTAAAGAAAACACTTTTAAATAATTCATGAGTCATAGCAGAAATTTCAAGTACAATAAAAAATATATTGGACTGAACAAAGATGAAAATACAAATTATCAGAATCCATGGGTCAAAGTTAAATGAACACTGAAAGGGAAATTTATACCATGAAGTGCTTATATTAGAGAAAAGGAAAAGTCTCAAATCCGTTATATCAGTTCCCACATCAAGAACCTGGAAAAACAAGAGCAAAATAAATCCAAAGCAAGCAAAAAGTACATAATAAAGAGAAGAGCAGGAATCAATGAAGTTGAAAGCAGAAAAATAATAAAGTCATGAAATAAAAACCTGGTTCTTTGAAGAGAACAATAAAATAAACCTGTAGCAATACTGAAGAAAAGAGATAAGACATAAATCACCAATGTCAGGAATAAAACAGGGAATGACACCACACAGCTTGCAGGTATCAATAAAATGAGAATATGACACAGGTAAATTTGACAACTTAGACAAAATGGTCCTCATTTTCAAAAACTAGCCCAACTCACCCAACATAAAACAGGTAATTTATATAGTTCCATATTCTTAAGGAAACTCCAAGCCACATATCTGAAAAATCACCTATCATTGGAATATGCAAAGAATTCTCACAGCTCCACAGGAAAAAAAATCCAATTAGAAACTGGATAGAAATATCTCACTAAAGTATATATGTGTGTAGCAAATACTTGAAAAGATGTTCAGATCTCTAGTTTTGAGGAAAGTTCATACTAAGACCACGACGGTATATGACTACATGCCTATTAAATCAGTTGAAATTTAAAAAATAGTGAGAATACTAAATACTGGTGAGGATGTGCATGAACCGGATCTCTACATGAACTGATCCAGCTCCTCTACAAAATAATTTAACAGTTTAACAAAAGACTATGCACACAGTTGTTATATGTCCTAGCAATAGCACCCCTGGATGTATATCACAGAGAAATGATGATTTATATCCACAAATGAGACACAAATTTTCAGCACCTTTATTTGCAATAATCAAAAACTGCAAACAACCAAAACATCCCTCAATAAGTGTGTGAATAAACAAATTATACAATATTCAAACCAGGGAGTATTACTCAGCAATAAAAAGGAATGGGCCAATGACACTTCAACAACTTGATTATATCTCAACATTATTCTAAGTGAGAAAATCTCAATCTCAAACACACCATACTGTTTGACTTCCTTTACATAACATTTTACAAATGACAAAACTACAGAGTTGGAAAACAGATGAGTTGTTGCCAGGGGTTTAAAGATGATGGGGAGAATGGGCACAAGGGAGAGAGTTTTGGTGATGGAATAATTCTGTATCTTAACCGGCTTGGTGGTTACATGAATCTAACAAGTGACATATGTCTATGATAAAATGACATAGAATAATGCATATTGTTCCAATGTCAATTTCCTGGATTTGATCCTCTATGACAGTTATATAAAATACAAGCATTGAGAGAAATTAGATAAAAAGCACAAAGGAACTTTCCACACTATTATTGCAATACCCATAAATCTATATTTTAAAATATGAAGTTTTAAAAGTCCATTATATTTCTATACACCAGCAATACAAAAATTGAAAGTGTTATTAAAAGCATAGCACTAAAACTATGATGCATGGAATAGCACCAAAAACAAAAGAATAATAAAATATAAAAATTGTTTACTTAATTCAATAAATGTTGAAAATTGGATGAAATTCATCACCCACTCATGATAAAACTCCCTAAAAATAAAAATAGCAGGGAATTACTTAATCTTACAGAGGATATCAACAAAGATCTACTGGAAAAATCCTACTTCATGCGAATTTTTAAAAGCTTTTCCCATGATATAGGAAATGAGCCCACGATTCCCAATATGATAGCTTTTGTGTAACATTTTGCTAGAGATCCTATCTAGGAACAAGGAAAAGAAACCAAAAGTCGTACATTTTGAAAACAAAAAGACAAAACAGTCATTTATAGATGTTTGTGGCACAAGTACACATATGATATAATTTGATTTCTGTAAGTTCAAGAAAAAAAATGCATGCATGAAAAGTTGTAACTGTGCCCTCGGTGGTAAAGAATGGAAGGGGGAGTGAAGGAATTTTGGGTGTACTGGCAATGTTTCTCCATGTGGGTGGTTACAGAAGTGTGTTCACTTTTTGAAAGTTTGGGTTATAAAATTATTATTTGTGTACTCCTCTGCATGTATGTAATTCTTCAGTAAAAATCCTTACATATAAATGGTAGAAAGATAAAGTGTTATTTATTTATTTTTTATTAAATGAAATTTATTGTCAAATTAGTCTCCATATAACACCCAGTGCTCATCCCAAAAGATGTCCTCTTCAATGCCCATCACCTACCCTCCACTCTCTCCCACCCCCCATCAACGCTCAATTTGTTCTGTTATTTTTATTTTTATTTTTTTAATTTTTTTGATGTTTTTATTTATATTTGAGACAGAGAGAGACGAACCATGAGCAGGGGAGGGGCAGAGAGAGAGGGAGACACAGAATCTGAAGCAGGCTCCAGGCTCTGAGTTGTTGGCACAGAGCCCAATGCAGGGTTTGAACTCAAGAGCTGTGAGATCATGACCTGAGCTGAAGTCGGATGCCCAACCAACTGAGCTAACCAGTTGCCCCTGTTCTCAGTTTTTAAGAGTCTCTTATGCTTTGGCTCTCTCTCCCACTCTAACCTCTTTTTTTTTTTTTTCTTCTTCCCCTCCCCCATGAGTTTCTGTTAAGTGTCTCAGGATCCACATAAGAGTGAAACCATTTGGTATCTGTCTTTCTCTGTATGGCTTATTTCACTTAGCATCACACTCTCCAGTTCCATCCACATTGCTACAAAGTTCCATATTTCATTATTTCTCATTGCCACGTAGTACTACTCCATTGCGTCTATAAACCACAATTTCTTTATCCATTCATCAGTTGATGGACAGTTAGGCTTTTTTCCACAATTTGGCTATTGTTGAGAGTGCTGCTATAAACATTGGGGTACAAGTGGCCCTATGCATCAGTACTCCTGTATCCCTTGGGTAAATTCCTAGCAGTGCTACTGCTGGGTCATAGGGTAGGTCTATTTTTAACTTTTTGAGGAAACTCCACACTGTTTTCCAGAGCGGCTGCACCAGTTTGCATTCCCACCAACAGTGCAAGAGGGTTCCCGTTTCTCCACATCCTCTCCAGCATCTATAGTCACCTGATTTGTTCATTTTGGCCACTCTGACTGGCGTGAGGTGATATCTGAGTGTGGTTTTGATTTGTGTTTCCCTGATGAGGAGCGAGGTTGAGCATCTTTTCATGTGCCTGTTGGCCATCTGGATGTCTTCTTTAGAGAAGTGTCTATTCATGTTTTCTGCCCATTTCTTCACTGGATTATTTGTTTTTTCGGGTATGGAGTTTGGTGAGCTCTTTATAGATTTTGGATACTAGCCCTTTGTCTGATATGTCATTTGCAAATATCTTTTCCCATTCCTTTGGTTGCCTTTTAGTTTTGTTGGTTGTTTCCTTTGCTGTGCAGAAGCTTTTTACCTTCATGAGGTCCCACTAGTTCATTTTTGCTTTGAATTCCCTTGCCTTTGGGATGTGTCAAGTAAGAAATTGCTGCGGCTGCGGTCAGAGAGGTCTTTTCCGGCTTTCTCCTCTAGGGTTTTGATGGTTTCCTGTCTCACATTCAGGTCCTTTATCCATTTTGAGTTTCTTTTTGTGAATGGTGTGAGAAAGTGGTCTAGTTTCAACCTTCTGCATGTTGCTGTCCAGTTCTCCCAGCACTATTTGTTAAAGAGACTGTCTTGTTTCCATTGGATGTTCTTTCCTGCTTTGTCAAAGATTAGTTGACCATACGTTTGTGGGTCTAGTTCTGGGGTTTCTATTCTCTTCCATTGGTCTATGTGTCTGTTTTTGTGCCAATACCATGCTGTCTTGATGATGACAGCTTTGTAGTAGAGGCTAAAGTCTGGGATTGTGATGCCTCCTGCTTTGGTCTTCTTCTTCTTCAAAATTACTTTGGCTATTTGAGGCCTTTTGTGGTTCCATATGAATTTTAGGATTGCTTGTTCTAGCTTCGAGAAGAATGCTGGTGCATTTTAATTGGGATTGCATTGAATGTGTAGATAGCTTTGGGCAGTATTGACATTTTGACAATATTTATTCTTCCAATCCATGAGCACGGAATATTTTTCCATTTCTTTATATCTTCCTCAATTTCCTTCATAAGCTTTCTATAGTTTTCAGCATACAGATCTTGCACATCTTTGGTTAAATTTATTCCTAGGTATTTTATGCTTCTTGCTGCAATTGTGAATGGGATCAGTTTGTCTTTCTGTTGCTTCAGTATTAATGTATAAGAATGCAACTCATTTCTGTACATTGATTTTGTATCCTGCAACTTTGCTGAATTCATGTATCAGTTCTAGCAGACTTTTGGTGGAGTCTATCAGATTTTCCATGTATAATATCATGTCATCTGCAAAAAGCGAAAGCTTGACTTCATCTTTGCCAATTTTGATGCCTTTGATTTCCCTTTGCTAATTGCTGATGCTAGCACTTCCAACACTATGTTAAACAATAGCAGTGAGAGTGGACATCCCTGTCATGTTCCTGATCCAGGGAGAAAGCTCTCAGTTTTTCCCCATTGAGGTTGATGTTAGCTGTGGGCTTTTCATAAATGGCTTTTATGTTGTTTAAGTATGTTCCTTCTATTCCGAATTTCTAAAGGGTTTTTATTAAGAAACGTTGCTGAATTTTGTCAAATGCTTTTTCTGCATTGATTGACAGGATCATATGGTTCTTATCTTTTCTTTTATTAATGTGATGTATCATGTTGATTGATCTGCGAATGTTGAACCAGCCCTGCATCCCAGGAATGAATCCCACTTGCTCATGGTGAATAACTCTTTTTATATGGTGTTGAATTCGATTTGCTAGTATCTTATTGAGAATTTTTGCATCCATATTCATCAGGGATATTGGCCTGTAGTTCTCTTTTTTTTGCTGGGTCTCTGTCTGGTTTAGGAATCAAAGTAATGCTGGCTTCACAGAATGAGTCTGGAAGTTTCCTTCCCTTTCTATTTTTTGGAACAGCTTGAGAAGGATAGGTATTATCTCTGCTTCAAATGTCTGGTAGAATTCCCCAGGGAAACCATCTGGTCCTGGACTCTTACTTGTTGGGAGAGTTTTGATAACTGATTCAATTTCTTTGCTGGTTATGGTTCTGTTCAAGCTTTCTATTTCCTCCTGATTGAGTTTTGGAAGTGTGTGGGTGTTTAGGAATTTGTCCATTTCTTACAGGTTGTCCAATGTGTTGGCATATAATTTTTCATAGTATTCCCTGATAATTGCTTGTATTTCTGATGGATTCATTGTAAGAATTCCATTATCATTCATGATTTTATCTATTTGGGTCCTCTCCCTTTTCTTTTTGAGAAGCCTGGCTAGAGGTTTATCAAATTTGTTTATTTTTTCAAAAAAAAAACAACTCTTGGTTTCGTTGATCTGCTCTACTGTTGTTTTAGATTCTATATTGTTTATTTCTGCTCTGATCTTTAGTGTTTCTCTTCTTCTGCTGGTTTTGGGGTGTCTTTGCTGCTCTGTTTCTATTTCCTTTAGGTGTGCTGTTAGATTGTGTATTTGGGATTTTTCTTGTTTCTTGAGATAGGCCTGGATTGCAATGTCTTTTCCTCTCAGAACTGCCTTTGCTGCATCCAAAGCGTTTGGATTGTTGTATTTTCATTTTCATTTGTTTCCGTATATTTTTAAATTTCTTCTCTAATTGCCGGTTGACCCATTCATTCTTTTGTAAGGTGTTCTTTAACCTCCATGCTTTTGAGGTTTTCCAGACTTTTTCCTGTGGTTGATTTCAAGCTTCATAGCATTGTGGTCTGAAAGTGTGCATGGTATGATTTCAATTCTTGTATACTTATGAAGGGCTGTTTTGTGACCCAGTATGTGATCTATCTTGGAAAATGTTCCATGTTCACTCGAGAAGAAAGTATATTCTGTTGCTTTGGGATGGAGAGTTCTAAATGTATCTGTCAAGTCCATCTTATCCAATGTGTCATTCAGGGCCCTTGTTTCTTTATTGACCATGTGTCTAGATGATCTTCCATTGTTGTGAGTGGGGTGTTAACGTCCCCTGCAATGACCACATTCTTATCAATAAGGTTGCTTATGTTTGTGAGTAATTATTTTATGTATTTGGGGGCTCCCGTATTTGGCACATAGACATTTATAATTGTTAGTCCTTCTTGATGGATAGACCCTGTAATTATTATATAATGCCCTTCTTCATCTCTTGTTACAACCTTTAATTTAAAGTCTAGTTTCTAGTCTGATATAAGTATGGCTACTCCAGCTTTGTTTTGACTTCCAGTAGCATGATAAATAGTTCTCCATACCCTCACTTTCAATCTGAAGGTGTCCTCAGGTCTAAAATGAGCCTCTGGTAGACTGCAAATAGATGGGTCTTGTTTTTTTTTTATCCATTTTGATACCCTATGGCTTTTGGTTGGTGCATTTAGTACATTTACATTCAGTGTTATTATAGAAAGATATGGGTTTAGAGTCATTGTGATGTCTGTAGGTTTCATGCTTGTAGCAATGTCTCTGGTACTTTATCTCACAGGATCCCCCCCCTTAGGATGGATCTCTTGTAGGGCTGGTTTATTGGTGACGAATTCCTTCAGTTTTTGTTTGTTTGGTAAGACCTTTATCTCTCCTTCTATTGTAAATGACAGACTTGCTAGATAAAGGATTCTCAGCTGCATATTTTTTTCTGTTCATCACATTGAAGATTTCCTGCCATTCCTTTCTGCCCTGCCAAGTTTCAGTAGAGAGATCAGTCACGAGTCCTATAGGTCTCCCTTTATATGTTAGAGCCTGTTTATCCCTAGCTGCTTTCAGAATTTTCTCTTTATCCTTTTATTTTGCCAGTTTCACTATAATGTACCATGCAGAAGATTGATTCGGGTTACAACTGAATGGAGTTCTCTGTGCCTCTTATATTTCAATGCCTTTTTCCGTCCCCAGATCCGGGAAGTTCTTAGCTATTATTTCTTCAAGTACACCTTCAGCACTTTTCCCTCTCTCTTCCTCCTCTGGAATACCAATTATGTGTATATTATTTCTCTTTAGTGCATCACTTAGTTCTCTAATTTTCCCCTCATACTCCTGGATTTCTTTCTCTTTTTTTCAGCTTCTTTTTCCATAATTTTATCTTCCAGTTCACCTATTCTCTCCTCTGCCTCTTCAATCCAAGCTGTGGTTGTCTCCATTTATTTTGCAGCTCATTAATTGCATTTTTTAGCTCCTCCTGGCTGTTCCTTAGTCCCTTGATCTCTGTAGCAATAGACTCTCTGCTGTCCTCTATACTGTTTTCAAGCCCAGCAATTAACTTTATGACTATTATTCTAAATTCACTTTCTGTTATATTGTTTAAATCCTTTTTGATCAGTTCATTAGTTGTTGTTATGTCCTGGACGTTTTTCTGAGGGGAATTCTTCCGTTTCATCTTTTTGGATAGTCCCTGGAGTGGTGTGGGACTGCGGGGCACTTCCCCTGTGCTGTGTTGAATAACTTGCGTTCGTGGGTGGGGCCACAGTCAGACCTGATGTCTGCCCCCAGCCCACCACTGGGGCCACAGTCAGACTGGTTTGTGCCTTCTCTTCCCCTCTCCTCGTGCCGGGATTCACTGTGGGGTGGCCTCGCCGTCTGGGCTACTTGCACACTGCCAGGATTGTGGTGCTGGGGATCTAGTGTATTAGCTGGGGTGGATCGGCAAGGTGCACTGGGCGGGAGGGGCAGGCTCAGCTCGCTTTTCCTTCCGTGATCCGCTTCGGGAGGGGCCCTGCGGCACCAGGAGGGAGTCAGACTCGCTGGAGGGACGGATCCGCAGAAGCAGAGCGTTAGGTGTTTGCATGGTGCAAGCAAGTTCCCTGGCAGGAACTGGTTCCCTTTGGGATTTTGGCTGGGGGATGGGCGAGGGAGATGGCGCTGGCGAGCGCCTTTATTCTCCAACAAGCTGCACTCTGTTGTCCAGGGCTCAACAACTCTCCCTCCCATTTTCCTCCAGCCCTCCCACTCTCTGAGCAGAGCTGTTAGCTTATAACCTTCCAGATGTTAAGTCCTGCTTGCTGTCCGAAGCCACTCCGTCTGCACCTCCACTTTTGCAAGCCAGACTCAGGGGCTCTACTTTGCTGGCAGGCTGCCCCTCCGCCCCGGCTCCCTCCTGCCAGTCTCTGTGGTGCGCACAGCCACTCCGCCCTTCCTACCCTCTTCCGTGGACCTCTCTTCTATGCTTGGCTCCGGAGAATCCGTTCTGCTAGTCTTGTGGTGATTTTCTGGGTTTAGGCAGCTGTGGGTGGAATCTAAGTGATCTCAGGATGCGGTGAGCTCACTGTCCTCCTACACCGCCATCTTCCCAGAATCCCAACTGAAGTGTTATTTAAATAGCAATAAAATAGACTTCTGACGGGATCAAAATAAAATAAAGCCAAAAAGAAATTGAGTTTTGTTAGCAATGCTTTCCCTGTTTAATTCTTCTTCCAACATACCAGGCAGTAAAAGGTTTATAATTGATTTTGCTAAATTTTTTGGGAAATAAATGTCTTCCCCTACATGAGTGTTTCAGAAAAAATAAGTTGTCAAACTTATTTTATAAGGCTAGTATAAATTTGATGCCAAAGGAAGAAAAGAACAGCAAAATAAAATTATAAACAAACCTTACTAATTATTATAACAAATACAAAAAAATGAATACTTTTACAAACTCAAACCAATATTTTATTTAAGTGTTATTTAACCAAGTGGGTTTTATCCTGGGATGATTTATCAAAGATGGTCCAATTTTACAAAACTTCTCAGTGTAATACTAAGTTAACAAAGAAAAATTATATTATTATTTTAATACATGCAGGAAAAAAATCATTTGACAGAATGTAAAGAAATTATTCTGTTGATATGTCTCAGAGTTTGGCAATGGAGCTACTCTCCACTATTCAGAGTCACTGTTTTCAATTTCTAATTGAGCAAAATTGTGCATTTGACAGTGTAACCTTTGGGTTTTCTTCTTCTTTAAGCCTTTTCATGTTGAGCCTCTAATTTTCACCCAGTACCTCCAATGGCAATGCTATAATCTTATACTCCATTTATCTCACTCGTATCAAGGCTTATTTTCAGGAAAAATTTTATGTTAGTCACACAGACCATGTCTTCCGCTTCTAAGATGGAGTAGCAGGGACTGGATTTGCTCTCCCTTCTGAAACAACTTAGAAACATGAAATAACAGTTCTCAGAATCGTGGACACCAGGCAGTGAAGGACAGGACAGTCCCTAAGGGACAGGAAACAAATTAAGTGAATCCTGCAATTGCCCAGTTCTTTGCTGTGAGAGTTTGCAGGCGGCATCACAGAGAAGAGAAACCCAGATGGAGTCTGATGAACTCCCTGAGTTGAGATAAAGCTGAGAAATTGGTGAGCCCAAGGAAGCTAGCCTTCACATGACTGAGTATCAAAGGAGAGAGAGTTGCATACAGAGAGAATTGTTATGGTCTTTAAATTAATTTTCAAATTACCTGTATTTGAAGAATCTAAATGGAAATAAAAATGGACTGAATTTAATAAAGACAGCCTGAAAACTTCAGATTTAATGGTTCATTAAAAACAGATGTAGTATCAAAATTATATAACACAAGCACTTTTCTCGTAGAGAGAAAGTCTGGTTCTAGATATGTCAACACAAAATCAACAAACCTTTCAGAATCTCTAAAAAAGAGGAAGAGAGTTTTATTGGAGCCCAAGTTAGGACAGCTGACTAGAATACACAATCTTTACAAATAAGAGAGTGCTCAGGGGAAGGAATGTTTAATGCAGGGTTATACATATTTTTTTGTTACATCAATAGTTACAAATCATCATGAGGAAAGACACTGCAGAAAACTATAAACTTCATGTTATGCTTTTAGTATGTGCAAGGCTGCAGGCTTTGGAGGTATGGGAATGGAACTTAGGGAGGTTTTTACTCTTACCTTTAGTTTGAAATGTTTCTTGTATGTTACTTGCTAAAGAAGCAGATGTAAAATGTATGCTGGGGCAGAAACTGAGCCCATGTTTTGAAGTCTGGCTAAGCCATTCTTATCTTGGTAAACGTTAAAGTATAGCTTTCCTGGGAGCCCCAGAGCAGGACGCAAGAGCATTAAAAGTCAAAGATTTCCTTTATCAGAAAAACTGGAGAGGAGTGTTTCTTAAACAGAACCATACAATTGCAAAAGTGTCACTTCCTAGGGCAAGATCCTCAGGGCCCTCCTAGTGGAGGAAGGAGGCAATACCAGGAAACCCAATGTTTGGACATACATTTTTATGAAAGTCTACTGAATCTTTTCTTCAAACTGCATCTAAGATCAAGGAGGAAGAGTTAGGAATGAAAAAAATTGTTCCCCATGTATAGGAATGGAATTTTACTTCAAATGGAAATCCTTTTTCATTTTTATTTTTATTTTTTAAAGACAGAGAGACAGGGAGGGGTGGAGAGAGGGAGAGAGGGAGAGAAAGAAAATCTCTCAGTGCAGGCTCTGCACTGACAGCACAGATCCCAATGTGGGGCTTTAACTCATGAACTGTGAGGTCATGTCCTGAGCCAAAACCAAGAGTTGGATGCTTAACTGAGCCACCCAGGTGCCCTCAAATGGAAATCCTCAACTTTGGGGCCCCCCATGTGAGAATTTAGAAATTACTCACATTAGAAGACATTGGGGTTTGAATCCCATCTGAGTACCTGGGAGGTGCAGGAGACTGTGGAGCTGGACAAACCGCCCTGCTCGCGCCCTCATGGTACTGTGAGGAGCCCGAAGCCCTTTGTTGGCTGGCTGGGCAGAGTGGCACTACCCTGAAACTGGGGTGCATGGAGTGGGATCCTTTAAGACATGGGGATTTGAATCCCAGTCCAGTGCCTGGGAGGCGCAGGAGACAGTGGGGTGGAAAAAACTGGCCCACTCTTGCCCACACAACAATGTGAAGATGGCCTGAACAGAGTGGCTTGGGACACCTGGTCCGGGGAGGAGAGACTCAGTGCCCCCATTTTTCTCCCCATCACCAACAAGGTGGGGCTTCAGGAAACCCACAAGGGGCTGACAGTGGAGGCAGGACCGACCTACACCAAACCACACCACTCGGTGCCTGGTAACTCTGTATCTACCAGAGCAAGATTGGCATTGACCAGACCAGACGGTCCCTCCTCCAGATCAGCACAGCCACCAGTTCCAAGGCACCCAGAAGTTTTGCATTTTCTGTTTTAATTCTTGGTCAATTCTCATTATGTGTGTGTGTGTGTGTATGTATTTTCTTCCTTTATTTTTTTTTCTTTTCCTTTTCTTCCTCTTATTTCTTCCCTTCTCTAGTCTGGTTATTCTGGTTGTTAGTTTGCTTAAGAAGACATATTTAATCTATTCTTTTTACACCTCTTCTGTATTTCATTCTTTATTTTCTCTCTCTGGATTAAGCTGTATAGTTTCCCTGGCTGGTCAATTTTCTTTCTTTATTCTTTTCCCCATCGCTGTCATTTCTCTTCATATGGGATAAGGCTTCTTCCACCACCAACCCCATTCTTAAAAATTTTGTTCCAGGGTTAATGGATTAAATGGATTAAAAAATAAGATCCATCTATATACTGTCTACAAAAGACCCGTTTTAGACCTGAGGACACCTTCCGATTGAAAGTGAAGGGATGAAGAATCATCTATCATGCTATGGAAGTCAAAAGAAAGCTGGAGTAGCCATACATATATAGACAAACTAGATTTTAAACTAAAGTCTGTAACAAGAGATGAAGAATGGTATCATGACACAATTACAGGGTCTATCCATCAAAAGAGCTAACAATTATAAATGTTTATGTCCCCAATTTGAGAGCACCCAAATATATAAATCAATTCATCCGAACATAAGCAATCTTATTGATAAGAATACGGTAATTGCAGGTGACTTTAACACTCCACTTACAACAATGGACAGATCATCTAGGCAGAAAAATCAATAAAGAAACAATGGCCTTGAATGATACACTGGACCAGATGGACTTGACAGATATATTCAGAACTTCCCTTTCAAAAGCAAGAGAATACACATTCTTCTCAAGTGCACATGAAACATTCTACAAGATATATCACATACTGGTCAAAAAACAGCCCTCAATAAATATAAAAGAAGTGAGATCGTACCATGCATATTTTCAGATCACAATGCTATGAAACTTGAAATCAACCATAAGAAAAAATTTGGAAGGCCTCCAAATGCATGGAGGTTAAAGAACATCCTACTAAAGAATGAATGGGTCAACCAGGCAATTAAAGATGAAATTAAAAAATACATAGAAGCAAATGAAAATGGAAACATGACAGTGCAAACCATTTGGGATGCAGCAAAGGCAGTCCTAAGAGGAAAACACACTGCAATCCAGACCTATCTCAAGAAACAAGAAAAGTCCCAAATACAAAATCTAACAACCCACCTAAAGGAACTAGAAGCAGAACAGCAAAGAAACCCCAAGGCTAGAAGAAGAAATAATCAATATTAGAGCGAAATAAATAATATAGAATCTAAACAAAACAAAACAAAAACAAAAACAGTAGAATAGATAAATGAATCTAAGAGCTGGCTTTTCAAAAAAATAAGCAAAATTGATAGGACCCTAGCCAGACTTCTCAAAAATAAAACAGAAGACCCAAATAGATAAAACCATAAATGAAAAAGGACAGATCAAACCAACACCATAGAAATACAAACAATTATTAGAGACTACTATGAACAATCATATGCCAACGAACTGGACAACCTGGAGGAAGTGGACAAATTCCTAGACACCCACATACTACCAAAACTCAAATGGGAAGAAACAGAAAATCTGAATAGACCTATAACCAGTGAAGAAATTGAACCAGTTATGAAAAATCTCCCAACAAATAAGAGTCCTGGGCCAGATGGCTTCCTAGGGGAATTCTACAGACATTTAAAGCAGAGTTCATAACTATTCTTCCCAAACTGTTACAAACAACAGAAAGAGAAGGAAAACTTTCAAACTCATTCTATGAAGCCAACATTACCTTTATTCCCAAACCAGACAGAGACACCACAAAAAAGGAGAATTACAGGCCAATATCCCTGATGAACATGGATGCAAAAATTCTCAACAAGATCCTACTGAATTGAATTCAACAGTATATGAAAAGAATTATTCACCATGATCAAGTGGGATTTATTCTTGGGCTGCAGGGCCTGTTCTGTATTCACAAATCAATGTGACACATTGCATTAATAGAAAAAGGATAAGAGCCATGTGATCCTCTCAACAGGTGCAGAAAGGGCATTTTACAAAATACAGCATCCTGTCTTAATAAAAACCCTCAAGAAAGTCGGGATAGAAGGAACATACCTTAACACCATAAAAGCCATATATGAAAAGCCCACAGCTAATATCATCCTCAGTAGGGCAAAACTGAGAGCCCCACTGAAATCAGGAACACGAACTGCTGTTGTTTAACACAGTGTTGGAAGTCCTGGACTCAGCAATCAGACAACAAAATGAAATAAAAGGCATCCAAGATGACAATGAAGTAGTCAAACTTTCACTTTTGGCAGACATCATGATACTCTACATGGAAAACCTGAAAGACTGCTAGAACTGATACATGAATTCAGCAAAGTCACAGGACACAAAATCACTATACAGAAATCGGTTGCATTTCTACACACCAGTAATGAAGCAACAGAGAGAGAAATCAAAGAATCTGTCCCATTTACAATTGCATCAAGAACCATAAAATACCTAGGAATAAACCTAACCAAAAGATGTAAAAGATCTGTATGCTGAAAACTATAGAAAACTTACAAAAGAAATTGAAGAAGACACAAAGAGATGGAAAAACAATCCATGCTTATGGAATGGAAGAACAAATATTGTTAAAATGTCAATAGTACCCAGAGCAATCTACACATTCAATTCAATCCCAATCAAAATTGCACTGGCATCCTTCTCAAAGCTAAACCAGATGATCCTAAAACCTGTATGAACCACAAAAGACCCCGAGTAGCCAAAGTAATGTTGAAAAGGACAACCAAAGCAGGAGGCATAAAAATCTGACTTTAGCCTCTACTACAAAGCTGTAATCATCAAGACATGGTATTGGCACAAAAACAGACACATAGACCAATGGAATAGAATAGAGAACCCAGAATTGGACCCACAAATGTATGGCCAACTAATCTTTGACAAAGCAGGAAAAGAGTATCCAATGGAAAAAAAGACAGCCACTTCAGCAAATGGTGCTGGGAGAATTTAACAGCAACATGCAGAAGAATGAAACTGGACCATTTTCGTATATCATACACAAAAATAAACTTAAATGCATGAAAGACCTAAATATGAGACAGGAAACCATCAAAACCCTAGAGGAGAAAACAGGTAAAAACCTCTTTGACCTCAGCTGCAGCAACCTCTTGCTCGACAAGTCTCCAAAGGCAAGGGAAACAAAAGCAAAAATGAACTATTGGCACCTCATCAAGATAAAAGCTTCTGCACTGCAAAGAAACAATCAACAAAACTAAAAGGCAACTGACATAATGGGAGAAGATATATGCAAATGACAGAGTGGATAAAGGGTTAGTATCCAAAATCTATTAAGAACTCACCAAATTCAACACTCGAAAAACAAATAAGCTAGGGAGAAACAGGCAGAAGACATGAATAGACACTTTTCCAAAGAAGACATCCAGATGGCAAACAGACACATGAAAAGATGCTCAACGTCATTCATCATCAGAGAAATACAAATCAAAACCACACTGAGATACCACCTCACAGAGATACCACCCCACACTGGTCAGAGTGGCTAAAATGAACAACTCAGAAAACAAAAGATGTTGGCCAGGATGTGGAGAAATAGGAACCCCCTTGCCCTATTGGTGGGAATGCAAACTGGTGCAGCTGTTCTGGAAAACAGTGTGGAGGTTCCCCACAAAATTAAAAATAGAACTACCCTATGTATGACCCAGCAATAGCGCTACTATGAATTTATCTAAAGGATACAAGAGTGCTGATTCACAAGGGCACCTGTAGCGAATGTTAATAGCAGCACTTTCAATCATAGCCAAATTACGGAAAGATGTCCAATGTCCATCAACTGATGAATGTATAAAGAAGATGTGGTTTATATATAAGATGGAATACTAGTTGGCAACAACTACATTTGCAACAATGTGGATGGAACGGGGGGGGGGGGGTATTAAGTGAAGTAAGTCAGTCAGAGAAAGATAATTTCACTCATATGGGGAACTTGAAACACTTAACAGAAGACCATGGGATACAGGAAGGGGAAAAATAGTTTAAAACAGAGAGGGAGGCAAACCATAAGATACATAAAGAACATAAAGAACTGAGGGTTTGTTAAGAACAAAAGAACAAACTGAGGGTTGACTGGGGGTAGGGAAGAAGGGAGGGGAAAATGGGTGACAGGCATTGAGGAGGGCACTTATTGGGATAAGCACCAGATGTTGTATAAGCGATGAAACATGGGAATCTACCCCAAAACCAAGAGCACACTGTATACACTGTATGTTAGCTAACTTGACAATAAGTGATATTTTAAAACAAATAAGTTACTTATATTAAAAGCTTCATTACACAAAATAATTTGATTTAAAAGCTATTTAATTATTTTAAAGAAAAACATTGATATTGCACAGAAAATCAGAAGAGAACGCATCTGATTTCTGAATGACTGCAGGTAAAGAAAAAATATTTAAGATGCCTTGAACTTCACAGCAACTTCTCAGTGACCAACTCTTTTGTCCATAAACAACATATTTTATGAGGTCACAGTTTTAGAATTAATATATCCTAGTGATGTATTTCTGAGAATACATCATGGCCCATTAACAGAGACTTCTCACATAAGCAAATCCTTCTAACCATCCTTTATTGCAAAACTCTTATAGATGAATAATGTCAACACTTATTTAGTGATTCTCGGTCATGACTGTGAATTAGAATTACCTGAAGCAGTTTATAGTAAAAATCATGTTTCTGGGATTCATTCCCAGATTTCTAATTCAGCAAAGCAAGGATGCATCTGGATTATTTGCATTTTTAAAAGCATCCCAGGTGATTTCAATGTAGGCAGTCTTCACATTACTTTTGAAAAATACTGTATTCTGTGGTTTACATATCTTATTTCAAAATAGGAAAGTGAGTTTCATAAAGACTTGCTCAAAATTGAAAGAAGTTCCTTTATTAAAATCTATGGTATAATTTAAGAAACAAACGAAGGGAAGAGAGAGAGACACCAAGAACCAGACTCTTAACTAGAGAGAACTGTTACCAGAGGGAGGGTGGGTGGGGCTATGGGTAAAATAGGTGATGGGGATTAAGGAGTGCACTTGTGATGAGCACCCAGTGTTGTAGGAAAGTGTTGAGTCACTATATTGCACACCTGAAAGTAATATTACACTGTACATTAACTAAGTGGAATTTAAATAAAAATGTGTAAAAAATAAATGTATGGGTCTCTGTGCACTGACAATAAGTTCCCTGAAAAACTCCACAGTTTGGGGAAAACTGGTGACTTTACTCACTCAAGTTTCACTAACATGGCAAGCAGCCATCCTTACCCAGTCCAGACACCTCAACTCCAGGGATTTCTGTGCCCAAAGCGAGGGTGCAGGGTCCATATCCATCTTCATGGATCTGACCAAAGCAAGGAGGAGAGCTGAGCAGACATTGGGGATGAGACAAGAGCCACGGATACCTCTAAAAAGTCATAAACACCTGTGGGATCTAGCATCTATTTCAGCATTTACTCTAGGACTGGTTCTGTGCTAAACATGCTGTGCGTGTGTGTGTATGTGTGCATAGTAACAGGACAAAATACAGGGTCCTCAGGAAGCAGAGAAAAATTGAGGTAATAAGGGAAGCCTTTGCTAATCATCAGGACTGGATTAAGTTTCCCTCTCCTATACTCTCAGACACCATGTTTATCTCTATCATAGCTCTCACCTGATAGAATATTTTGTGACTATATACTTGCTTTAATTCCACTCAACTGGGAATGTGTGTTCCTAAATACTCTATATCCACCCCTAGCTCCATTCATGGAATCTGAAACACAGCAGATGCTTGACAAACATTTAATTGCATAAATAAATATGTCAATAGTATTAAATATACCTTGATGGTAAAAAAAAAAAAATAGCTATCTGTAATGTATACAAAGTCAATAATCAGTATTACACCATTAAAAAACAAGGAAATTAATCCTAAGGCAGATTTCCTTTTAAGTTCTTTTCCCTCCCCCCCCCCCCCACCGTTACAGGCATTATAGAAGCAATGCAGAAGCTGAAATGTCTGTGATGTGATTCTTGTCCCAAAAGAACACTGTCTCAATTCAAGTGGAAGACAGTCCAAGACTAGTCCCTTCTCTGCGTCTCATTCTCATGAACTCTCTGGAAAGCCCTCAATTTTGGCATTTTAACCAGGACTACGTGTAAAAGAGTACTAATCACCCCCTCACTGGGACAACCCCAACAACTTATTTTCCCCTCATTTTTGGGACCAGACTGACCACAGCTGCTGTGAGCCCCACACAACTAAGAAATCACTGCCATGTCCCTGACAGAAAGCTGCTTGAGGTTGGGTCAAAGTTGAGGTGTACAATGTAATAATTCCGTGTGTATATACTGTGAAATCATCATCACAATACAGGCCCCAACTACATGACCAGGAGGAAGGAGGGCTGCACCAGAGGCTGACCCAGAGAACAATCCTGACGGGGAGCCGTTATGTGGGACCCATCAAGAACGTGCCCGGCAGGAACATCACACAAAGAGGGGACACTGCATGAGGACAACACGCGGGGCACGCTCTTCCACAGCAAGAACCCGCCCGTGGACGCCACCCGCTTCTTCTCCACGGCCCGGCACCGCCTCTACACCTGCGTGCTGACGGTCCACCTACCTGGCCGAGATCCAGGGTCCCCAAAAAGTGGCTGCTGACATCTAAGGATCCTCAACAGGAAGCAGGCCATGCCTCGGAGGAGTCCCCGCTGGCCAGCACCCCCACGTTGTCAGGAAGGCCCATCTGCCCTCAAGGCGTCCACGCCCACCTGAGGTCTCACGGAGGCAGCCAGGCTTCCCCCCAGTGTGTGTTCGACCAGCGGCCAATCCTGCCCGGAGACCCCCTGGACATCACCGGCCGCCCAGCCAGGTGGTGCCATAGACGTGCAAGCACAGAGGTCCGAAAGAAGGCAAACCAGGGGGCACCACGTCCTGACCGCATTGTCTGCAGCCCTCCTGACGGCACCCGGGGCCCTGGCCCAACTTCCCACTGCGCCTGCGCGCCGCCCACCTGAGGCTCCACCAAGGCCTGGAGCCCTAGCATTCTCAGCACACCTGGGAATGCCCCGCCTCACAGGTTTCTGGGTCCTACTCCGCGCGGTAACTCTTGCTTGCTGCTGTTTCTTTTGATTTTAGAGGCAACAGAAATGCCCAAACAGCTGAAACTTATTTGGCTGGAGGGCGGGGAGAGGAGTCAGGGCAACCATCACTTTTTGTCCCATTTATTCAAAGGGAAACTCAAGTGTCCCTGCAAAATTTTGCAATAAAGCCATTAAGAGGAAAAAATGAAATAGAGTCCCATAGAAATGGTGTTTACTTATAAAAAGATTTAACCTAGAAGACACGACATATTTTTCCTCCTTTTTTATTTCAATGTATTCTAGCAGGTTTATAAATATAACTTTATCCTTCAGATTTTAGGCCTTCTTTTGCTCTCTTCAACAATTTAAGAGAGGAGTAAGGTGTCATCTTCCTGAAAGCTATTTTTGTATCCACTCTTTATTTTCATTGAAATCTAATTGGTATACAATATCCTATTAGTTTCAAGTGTACATCACTGTGATTCAATATTTGTATACATTATGAAAGGATCCCTACAGGAAGTCTAGTTGCTGTCAACATACAAAGTTATTGTGATATTACTGACTATAATCCCTATGCTGTACATCACATACCTGAGACTTATTTATAACTGGAAGTTTGTATCTCTTAACTCCCTTCACCTATTTTGTCCATCCTCCACTTTGTATCTATTAAGTCTGTTTCTCTTTTGTTTATTTTGTTTTTTGATTCTACATACATATAAGTGAAATCATATGGCGTTTGTCTTTCTCTGAATTATTTCACTTATTATAACACCCTCTAGGTCCATCCATTTTGTTCTAATGTAACATTTTGTTATTTTTAATGGCTGAAAATATTCCATTATATATAAACACACACACACACCACTTCTTCAACTTTATCCATTCATCTATCCTTGGACACTTAGGTGGCTTTCATATCTTGGCTATTGTAAATAATGTTGCAGTAAACACAGGAATGCATATATCTCTTTGGAACTTTTAAGCTCTTTAAAATGTTCATACATACAATGTTCATATATATGGAGTAATTGATCATAAAATCTGACTATGTCCAAAGTCTATAAAATCAAAACACAGTATTTTTGCAGTAGCAAGCAAGGACACTGTCTGTTGAGAAATTTTTCCTAAGGCAGTTGTTTTTAGTCTGCTCTTTAACATTTATGTAAATATGTGAGACTATAGTCATGAGAAAAGACATAAGTACCCAGGAGCATGCTTCTTCTGACTGAAAACATTGTCTAAAATTAATGGAAGATTCATCCAGTTACTCAAATAATTCTATCATTATCCAATTCTCTCCTTTGATGTTTCAGAATCAACATACAAGAGAATTGCTTTCTGACCATTAATTTAGTTAATATAAAATTTACCTCTTGCTTATGATTCTCTTTTCAGGATTCAAAAACATTTGAAAACTCAGCATGAGATCTGAATCTGGGGCATTCAAACACATAAATGACTCCCCAAAGGATAGAATCAACTCAGTAAGATATAGTGTAGATGTCGTGTTTATTTAAAATCTGTGGGTAAAAAGTTATTAATTTTCTAATCCAATGCATATTAAATAGTAACACAATACCTTAATTTACACCATGAAATACTGAGCCATAAAATGCTGATTTTCCCATGTGAAAATTAACTTCTGTTATCGAATTTCACTGGCATACATTCACTTTTTCAATAAAAAGATTAAGCGTAATACACATTCACAAGAAGAATTATACTTTTTAAATCAATAGGATATCGAAATAGTGCTCTTTCCTCCCCTCAGGCTTTCAAAAACAGGAGAAAGATTCATAGGGCTATTTATACTCAGGCTAACTTGCTTGTGCTAAATGTCTCATGTCCTGAATGCCTCTGAACTGACAGCTCTTACTCTATTGGACTATGAGTGAGAAATTAAAATTCACTTTATATAAATATTTTAGACAAAACGAACTATAATAGAAATATGGTTTAAAAAAAAGAAAATTACTAAGTGCATTCCAAAGCGCATTTGTGGGGTTGAATGTGTATTTATGTGTATGTGTGTATAAATAGAGTTCGTTATTGTTATATTACATGTTTATGCTAATATTATATTATAGTGCAGTTATAAGTTATATATAATATAAAATTAATTATGTAATGAAATTATAATAATTCATATATAAATCCTACATTGTAAAGTAGTAATATTATAAAGTTATATTAGAATATAAAATTTTATTTAAATATGAAATTACATAGAATATGAAATATATGATTTTTGTTGAAATCAACAACCATTTCTCTGCAATATAATACAAATCATATCAATAAACCATAAGAATGTACGATTCATAGAGCATTTTATTCTTGGGTTAGTTTCCTTATGCTGAATGTCTCGTGTCTTGAATGCCTCTGAACTGAAAGCTCTTGCTGTATTGGACTACAATTAGGAAAATAAAATTCATTTTTATATAAATATTTTAGACAAAGTAAACTAGTAAGATAAATCTGATTTAACAAAGAGAGAAAGAAAATAGCCAAGTGTTTTACAAAACAGATGTGTGGGGTTGAATGTGTATGTACATGTATGTGTGTGTATATAGATTTATATTATATTATATAGTTATATTATGATCATACTAATGTTATAATATAATTACATTATAGTTATATATTATGTTTATAATATAAAGTTATATAATAAAATTATATAATCAATGTACTATATAAATCTTATAAATATGTGATATTTGAAAGTGATATTATAAAATCTTATTAGCAATATACAATTATATAGAATAAAATTATACATATGATTTTTGTTGAATTCAACAACTATTTCTCTGTAATATAATTCAATACAAATTCTATCAATTAACCATCAGATTGAAATATTTGAGTGGAATCACATTAAAGAAATGCTTTTCCCTGAATGAGTAAGAACATGTAGCTCTATGGAAAGCTGGAATTCAGTGAGAAGTCACATGTTGGTTCACAGCTTCTTCATAGCTATTTTCATCTCTTTATTTCTCAATGTGTAGATAAGGGGGTTCAAGAGTGGAGTAAAAATGGTGTAAAACACAGACAGGAGCTTGTCCACAAAGAACCAACTGAAAGGCCACACACAAATGAAAATGCAGGGCCCAAAGAATAGAGAGCATGATTACCATGATATATGCAGAGCAAGTAGAGAGTGCTTTGGATACCCCACCAGCAGCATGCTGTTGGACAGTGATGATGATAACAGTGTAGGAGACCAAGAGGAGCACAAAACAGCTCATAGAGAGCAACCCCACTGTCTGAGATCATGAGTATATCCAAGACATAAGTGTCCATGCAGGCAAGCTTGATCACAAGAGGAAGGTCACAAAAGAAGCTGTCCACCTCACTGGGGCCACAGTAAGGTAAACTCACAGTAAAGGCTACTTGGCTGATGGAGTGCACAAATCCAATGATCCATGAAATGAACACCAGATCCATGTAGGTCTGCCAGCTCATCATAGTCATGTAATACAAAGGAATGCATATAGCCACATATCTGTCATAGGCCATGGAAACCAGAAGTACCATCTCAGCCCCACCAATAAAGTGCGAGAAGAAGATCTGAGCCATACATACTCCAAAGGAGTTGAGCTTTCGATCACTAAGAAAGTCCCTGATCATCTTGGGGGTGGCAAATGAGGCTAGCCATATGTCCAAGAAGGATAGATTTCCCAGCAGGAAGTACATAGGGGAAGAGTGCAAGTGGGGGTCAGAAATTACAGTGACCACAATAATGAGGTTACCCAGCACAGTGACCACATAGATCCCAGAGAAAAATATAAAGAAAAAATGTTGGAGATGCTGTGAAGTGCAGAGTCCATACAACACAAATTCTGACATCAAGGAATAATTCTGTAGTTCCATTATCTCAAGTTTCAGATTTTGTTCTGAATCTATATAAAGAAAAGAGATGGATATGAAAGGACCTGTCAACTATCAGGCACATGAAAGTGATCAACTAAATTTTATCAGAATATAATTTTAATTTGTAAGACATAATATAAAATAGAATACAGAGAAGATTAAAACCAAGCCCAACAGCAGAGTTTGCTTTTCTCCCATGTTAAGCCTACTTGGAATCTTCCTTTTTTTTTTTTTTTTTTAAGCCACTTTGTTAACATAAAAATGTACCTACCTACCAAAATTCACCCATTTTAAGTATAAAACAATGACTTTTAAACAAATTATGGAGTTATGCAGCTATTCCCACAATGCTTGTTTTGAAATCTTGACAATCCAGATTCTTACTAGGACTTCTGGCAGTAGTTGGACTATCTTCTCCTTTGTATTTGTTTGCTCATTCACAAGCTCACACATTCAGACCATATCTATGTAACACTGACAGTTTCCCATTCTCACTTAATTCAGTTATTAAAACAATCAGTATAAAGGGAAATAAATCAATTAACCTAAGGTTCATACAGTTCCCCTGATCCCACATTTTATTACTGTCCTTGTCATCTCTTTTAATCCATTGGGTTTGGGATTAAAAAGCCAATGATCCAATTCATTTGTGGATTTATTATGTATAAACTGACTACTTATGACAGGATTTTAGAATGACTTCAATGAAACATATTTTTCAAGACTTTTCAACAAGGATCAGAGCATAAAACTTATACAATAATTTTTTTTGTGGGTAGCTTTCACAAGCTACACAATATACATGAATGACTGATAAGTTCAGCATTTGATTAAGAATAATGGTAGAATGTAGCAGGGACAATGAGTACATAAAAAAGGAGGCTGTCAATTATAACCCAGGAGTCAACTTTGGGCAAAACCTTACTTGAGGACAAATAATACCTTCTCCACTACTTTGTAGTACTTTGTATGAAATATTTAACATTAAGTATAGATTAGATTAGTGTGAGCTTGTTGGGGAATTGAGACAATGAAGGATTTTTACACAGAGGAACTTTCATTGAGATAACACATCACTCAAATAATATTATTTAAGTAATTTTCTCTCAACATTATATGGTTCCAATATTTAATTTAGGGGTTTTGCTAAGAATAAATGTAACATTTGCATTCATCACATAATGAGATATTTTATTTATTAAATCATTTGTTCAGAAAACATTTAATCCCTACTGTGTGACAAATTTTTCTAGGCATTGTGATTGGTGTTTTAGTTTTGGGTAATCTCAAACAATTTTAAGATTTTAGTTTGGGATAATTTCTATTGGACACCTTTTCTCTACCACATTGTATATCTGTGCCAACTTTTCTCTGAAGGCACATATTCAGGGAGTAAATCCAATTTTTTAATAATTAAAATGAACTTTAAAGCCCAAGGGAAATGGCAAGTGGACTGCCTTAGTGGATGCTGAGCTCCCATTGCAATAGTGAATTCCTTTTTTATAGTATCTCAGGGTTGGAATGCCCCCCAGATTTTACCTCGAGCAACACCACAGCCTTCCCATTACCCTTTGTTTGAAGGCACCAAGAACAGGGTTTTAAATGTGAGATTTGTAGAACACCTCTGCTACTGATTTTCTGTGTGGTCTTTGGAAATTGTTCAACCTCTTTGTCTCATCTTCAGTGTGCCAGATGGTAGTTTAGGCACTGGGGACACAGGTGAGGTCCTGGGGACCAGTACCTGGTCGATGATCAGTGTTGTAACTACTTGGGGGCACCTTCTGGCATAGTTGAGAGCACAGAAGGGTTGAGAAGATGACCAGCGGAGACTGAGCACTCAGAGGAGATGACAGTTTGCAGGGCTCACTGCAGCTACTGGGGTGGATGGTCAGAGAGGCATCCTCCTCTGGGGAAGTGGAAGCAGTTGCCAGAGGAGGCCTCCAGCCTTGGTGCTTCTCTCTGTTCTGGACCTCCTTCACATGCCACCATTGCCCTCCTCTAGGCAGAACCATGAGACTTCCCATGAAGGGCTTATCCAAAAGGGTATCCCCCAGGATCCCCAAGGAGATATCTTAAAAATCTCTTCAGGGGCTGGCTGGTGGCTGAAATGGCACTGGGACCTGTGTTGCATGGAGCAGTGGAGGAGTGTTGAGCTTCAGTGTCAGGTCCATCCACACAGGCTTCACTTTCCACCACTGTCCCTCACAGGGACTCTCTAGGCACCACTGTGTGGGTGAGAGAAATGGTTTAGTAGCTGTGAATGTGTATATTTAATTTCACTAAATAATGCCAAATTTCTCTGCAACTTGATTTACCCTCTTACTATACTGCACAAGAAGCCCTCTAAGTCCACGTTCTTGTCACCAATTTGCATCATCCAACATTCTATTTTTATATTAACTTGATGGTGTAAATTTGTATTTTACCTTTAATTTTTTCTCATACAAAATGACAGTGTTGTTTGTTGTATTAATTTCACAGGGCTACCATGCCAATTACCACAAACATTATGGTTTAAAACAACAGAAATTTATTCTTTCACATTTTTCAAGAAATGTTTCTTGGTTTTGGCTGCATAACTCTAATCTCTGTCTACCTGCATCTTCGTGTGGCTTTTTCTCTGTGTATCTGTATGTCCTTTTCTGTCTCTTATGGGCACTCTCACTGAATTTAGGGACCACCCTCATCCAGTCTGATCTCATGAAGATCCTTATCTTAATTTCATCTGCAAATACCCTCTTTACAAGTAAGGTCACATTCTGAAGTTCCAGGTGGACATTAATTTAGGAGGACATTATTCTACACACAACGAGGCTGGACACTTGGTTCCAGGGCCTGTTTTGAAACAGAGCTATCATTTTATTAATTGCACTATTAATTTAGCTCCATGTTCTGTTTTGTTCCCTACTTAATTATGGTTTATGAACCTCTTAACCTCATGCATGTTCAATCATTAAGTTTGCCTTTTTTTTATCCCTATTCTCTGTTTATTCACTGATTGTAGAAACCAAATGAGGACCAGTCAGTAACATTTGTCTTAACATATCTGATCATACCAGGTCCCAAATAGTGCCTCGTTGTCCAGAAGCATGCTTACTTCCAGATTCTTTCAAGCACCTCTCTCCCCAAGTTCCTTGTCCCCGTCAAGGTTTTGAGAAAACTGTTACCCTTCTCCCATGTATAAAAGCTGTCCCTAGGCTCAACAGGGAAGGGCAGCTTTAAGAATAATCTCTTGCCTTTTCATTGGGCTGCCCTTCTGAAAATAAAGCTCTCTTTGCTTCAAAACCAGTATCTCAGACATTGGTTCACTGCTCATCAGGTACACAAACAAGTTTGGGTTTCTAACAAATTTAAGGAGCCAGCCAGGAAGCTCTTGCCTGAGGAAGGCCAGCCCTGGCCAGAGCGGTGATATCATGGGAATTTCCTGCAGCTGCCTGGATCACCACTGAATCCAGGAAAATTCCCCTGGCTGCCCTCCAGACCTGCACTGACCTCTTCTCAAGGCCAAGCCTCAGCTAAAGCAAAGACACCTTCCATGGGCTCTGGGTAACGTGGTTGTTGAAGGGTGGGTTTATGTGTGTGCAATCAGCAACTGCATTTCCTCTCATTTAGTTTTGGTTCTTTTTAGGAATATTTCCAAAGAATACCTTTCAAGAGAGGCCCTCACATTTTGCAACATGAAACATCCTTATAAACATCCTTAATTTCTTTTGTTGATGGATCATTTGCTTTTGTTTTTCTCCCACAGAACTCGTATTAGTCCTGTCTTGTCTGTATTATCAGAAACACCAATTCAATCTTGAATATAGCACTTAGGGTTGCACTATGCAAAATTGGTTTTCTTTTACTTAAGCTTCTATAAACCAAAAGAAAATGGTATTCTTTTGCAACGCAGCTTGGCCACAATACAGGTGGAAATGTTCTTTTATATAAGTATAAATACTGCCCCTGAAACAATTAAAAGTCTTTTAACCTCTCTGGGAATGACTGATCTAAATCATTCCCCATTCTTGAGACTGAAGGGAAAAAAAGTGGGGAAGGAAGAAAAAAAAGACCTTTTAAAAGTACAAACAGCTAGTAAAACACCCTTGCTCAAAATCTAGTCCACAATTTCCATAAGATTATTTATAAAGGATAAATACAATCTTTACTGTAAAGTTTCTTGCTTGTGTCTGTCTTTTATGGCATTATCTCCCTCTGGATGCTATTAGTAAAACTATAAAAGAGCTCTGTTTAGTTGAAGATAAGAATGGGGCATCCTCACACGCAAAGATAGAAACTAATTCAAAGGTTTCTCAGGTTCAAAGGATCTGGGATAATCTCTGATAAATTAAAGTTTGGATTTGTTGGTTAAAATAGACATGCCTTTTGGAGTTATAGTTTTTATGAGAGCTCAAAGCCTGCTTGGAATTCTCTCTCATTTTCTGCCCCTCCTCTGCTCATGCTCTCTCTCTCTCAAAATAAATGAACTTAAAAAAAAAAAGAAATTCCTTATGAAAAGATGTAACAAAGCAGATTTAAAAGAACCTATATGGTCTATCACTATTCTTGCTGTGCTTATGTAAATAATTAAGCCAAGTTTGTTAAAACTGGACTCATTAGTTTTAAGCAAATAAGTCTTCATTTGGCTGCAAATTAGTCTTCAATAAAAAGAAGGGTAAATTTAGAGAGAAAAATTATATATCAATAACACACCTTTGTTAATGTTAAATTCTAATTATGATTCAGTGTTGTTGTATGTTTGCTGTTTGCCTATTCAACTGGGCTGGATCCTAGATTCTTCTGCTTTCTTCAAATATCTGTCTATGACTCTCCCAACTAAGGTTTCCTATTTTCACCCACTCTTTTAATTTGAAACAACTGAGAAATGAAGAATACCTTTTTCCCGAGGCCTATAAACTGAAGCTGGACAACTTGAAATAAGCTTCAGAGAAAATGCCACAATAGTCCATGCTGAGACAATCTTCACGCCTGTTGCTGTGTGGGCCACTCAGAAATCACCAGAAGCACTCAAACTGTAGGCCAGGAAAATCCGTCAGATAGACACTGCCTACCCCCACTCCACTGAGGATGCTTCAAGCCCAACAGCTAGAAATCCTCCCACTGGTGGCACTCAGGAGTCAGACACTGGGTTTACATACTGCTGTAACCATTAGCATGTGTTTTTCTTTTGTTTCCATAAAAATGCCTTACTTACAGCAGAAAAAAGCCAAGCAGTTTTAGATAAAGTACAGAAGTAGCCCATCATCTTCATCTACTAGATTCAAACAATCCTGCCAGGCCAGAAGCATCAGAGGCACCAGAGAAGGTGCTAATCTGCGACCCTGATCAAGATATAAATGCAGGAGGACATCACAGACTTCAAAATTACCCAGAAGGTATGCTAGTAGGATTAAAAAATAGGGGTACCCAAACATAAGAATCTAAATAAGGTTCAACAAGTTAATCAGATGCCTCAAGAAGCCCCCTCATTTTTTCTTGAATGACTTTATCAAGCATATTGTCAGTATGCTGACATCTACCCTGAAGCACCTGAAAACTTAAAAGTGATACATATGACTTTTATTAGCCAAAGTGCCCCAGATAGTCAAAGGAAATTACAAAAAACAGTGGTAGCTTTAGAGAGGGCTATTTGGGCATCGGTAGGGATTGCTTTTGAGGTTTCTAATAACTGGGATCAAGTCCAGAAAACAGAGAAGCAAACAAAGAGTAATGAGACAGCATGCTACTTTGCTAGCTGTGGCCACCTGAGGAAAGTCTCCCGAGAAACAGTCACAGTGAAAACCGAGGTCCAAGCCCTGTGCCCAGACACTGGAGAACGTCTTCGAAGACAGGTTTCCCATTTCCACTCCGTTGGCTATTGCTCTTTGCCCCTCAGCAGCAGGAAGCAGCCAGAGCGGTCATTGTCCCTATTCTCCAAGATGGAAGAACTATAAAATAAGAGTGGGGATTTGAGGCAGGTGCTTGGTTCCTGGACCCTTTTTGAAGGCCTAAGGGGAACTAGAGTTCTATTAGTTGCATTATTAACTTAGGTCCACGTTCTGTTTGTTCTCTGCTTAATTATGGTTTTGAACCTCTTAACCTCATGCATGATCAATCGTTAAGTTTTCCCCTTTTACCACTACTCCCTGTTTACCAAGTGATTGTAGAAACCTAATTGGGGCCTCGACAGTAACATTTGTCTTGATGTATCTGATCATACCACGTCCCAAATAGCACCTCATTCTCCAGAAGAATGCTTTCCTCCAGATTCTTTCAAGCCCCTCCCTCCATACCCTTTAGCCACAAGAATGTTTCAAGAAACTCATTACCCTCCTCTCATGCATATAAGCTGTCCCTAGGGTCAACGGGGCAAGGCAGCTTTGGGAATGATCTTCTGCCTTCTCTTTGGGCTGCCTTCTCATAACAAAGCTTTCCTTGCTTCAAAACGAGTGTCTCAGAATTTGGCTTACTGGACATTGGGTGCATGGACAAGTTTGACTTTCTAAGGGCAGAAAGGTAAATCATTTCACTTTTTTCAATCAACACTAATAGTAAATTTTATCCTCTTTATTATATGTAGTCATTTTCAAAACTCAATACCTGTGAGCAATGGAGTCTTACAGTTGAAAGTTTCTACATTACTTTTCTTAGACTTGAGTGTATGAGAGCAGCAAATTAGCTGTTGTATTATTTGTTCATGGAGTTAGCTTCCCAGACCTCTGTTATATTTTAAACAACTTCTAGATTTGGGGAAGGAGGTAATTTACAAAAGTGTTTCCAGAAAATGATTAACGCTATTAGAGGTATCAGAGAATTGTAAAGAGGTACACAGCTTCTAAAAACAGACTTGAGTCAGAATCTTTTCCTTTCCCTTCTAGCTGTGAAAATTTAGGTAACTTATAAAGCCTTCTATCCCAGTTCCCTCATATATAAAATGGGGATGAAAACAGCACCTAGTTCATAAGACTGATACTCAAAGACTTCACTCTACAGCCTAATCATTTACTGAATTTCTAATCAGATTCTCTTAATTTTTCAAATTCTCTTATTTTTAATTTCTTTAACATTTATTTATTTTTGAGAGACACAGACATAGACAAAGTGCTAACAGGGGAGGGCAGAGAGAGAGAGAGAGAGACAGACAGACAGACAGACAGAATCTAAAGCAGGCTCCAGGCTTTGAGCTGTCAGCACAGAGCCTGACGCGGGGCTCGAACTCACAAACTGCAAGACCGTGACCTGAGCTGAAGTCGGATGCTCAACTGACTGAACCACCAAGGCACCCCTCAAATTCTATATTTTAGATACAGACTGAAGAATTGCTTTTGTAGTCTCTCTTTAAATCTGAATTAGTTCACATATAGTGTAATAATGGTTTCAAGAGAATGTAGTGATTCATCACTTACATATAATATCCAGTGCTCATGCCAACAATTGCCTTCCTTAATGCCCTCCATCACCCATTTATCCAATCTCCTCACCCAACACCTCTCCAAAAACCCTCAGTCTGTTCTCTGTATTTAAGAGTCTCTTATGGTTTGCCTCCCTCACTGTTTTCATCTTATTTTTCCTTCCCTTTCCCTATGTTCTTTTGTTTTGTTACATTCCACATATGAGTGCAATCATATGATATTTGTCTTTCTCTGACTGACTTATTTTGCTTAGCATAACACACTTTAGTTCCATCCACATTGTTGCAAATGGCAATATTTCATTCTTTTGATCACGAAGTAATATTCCATTGTATATATACCACATCTTTTTTTTTATATTTTTTTAAATGTTTACTTATTTTTGAGAGAGAGAGAGAGAGAGAGAGAGCACAAGCAGATAAGGGGCAGAGAGAGAGAGGGAGACACAGAATCCGAAGCAGACTCCAGGCTCCAAGCTGTCAGCACAGAGCCCGAAGTGGGGATCAAACTCACAAGCTGTGAGATCATGACCTGAGCTGCAGTCAGACGCTCTACTGACAGAGCCACTTAGGTACCCCTATATACCACATCTTCCATATCCATTCATCAGTCAATGGACATTTGGGCTCTTTCCATAATTTGGCTGTTGATAGTGCTGCTATAAACACTGGGGTGCATGTGCCCCTTTCAATCAGCATTTTTGCAATGTTTGCATAAATACCTAGTAGTGCAATTGCTGGGTCATAGGGTAGCTCCATTTTTAATTTTTTTTTTTAATTTTTTTTCCAATGTTTATTTATTTTTGGGACAGAGAGAGACAGAGCATGAACGGGGGAGGGGCAGAGAGAGAGGGAGACACAGAATCGGAAACAGGCTCCAGGCTCTGAGCCATCAGCCCAGAGCCCGACGCGGGGCTCGAACTCACGGACCGCGAGATCGTGACCTGGCTGAAGTCGGACGCTCAACCGACTGCGCCACCCAGGCGCCCCTCCATTTTTAATTTTTTAAGGAAACTCCATCTTCCAGAGTGGCTGCACCAGTTTGCATTCCTACCAGCAGTGCAAAAGAGTTCCCCTTTTTCCACATCCTCACCAACATCTGTTGTTTCCTGAGTTGTTAACTGTAGCCATTCTGACAGTTGTGAGATGGTATCTCATTGTGGTTTTGATTTGTATTTCCCAGGTGATGAGTGATGTTGAACATCCTTTCATGTATCAGCCATTTGGATGTCTTCTTTAGAAAAGTGTTTCTTATGTCTTTTGCCCATTTCTTCACAGAATTATTTTTTCTGGGTGTTGAGTTTGATAAGTTCTTTAAGATTATGGATACTAACTTTTCCAATATGTCTCCCATTCTGTCGGTTGTCTTTTAATTTTGATGATTGTTTCCTTCATTGTGCAAAGCTTTTTATAATGATGAGGTCCCAATAGTTCATTTTTGCTTTTGTTTTCCTTGCCTCAGGAGACATGTCTAGTAAGAAGTTGCTGCGGCTGAGGTCAAAGAGGTTGTTGCCTGTTCTCTCCTCTAGGATTTTGATGGTTCCTTGTCTCACATTTAGGTCTTTCACTTATTTTGAAATTATTTTTGTGTATGGTATAAAATAGTGG
Source organism: Puma concolor (assembly GCF_028749965.1). Lineage (NCBI taxonomy): Eukaryota > Metazoa > Chordata > Mammalia > Carnivora > Felidae > Puma > Puma concolor. The sequence goes on from NC_141672.1 coordinate 78,369,692, forward strand.
TCCAGTTGCATTTTTCATGTTGCTGTCCGGTTTTCCCAACACCATTTGCTGAGTGTCACTGTCTTTTTTTCCATTGGATATTCTTTCTGCTTTGTCGAAGATTAGTTGGCCATACATTTGTGGGTCCATTTCTTGGTTCTCTATTCTGTTCCACTGATCTATGTGTCTGTTTTGTGGCAGTACCATACAGTCCTGATGATTATGCTTTGTAATACAGCTTGAAGCCCGGAATTGTGATATCTCTGGCTTTGGTTTTCTTTTTCAATAATACTTTCATTATTTAGGGTATATCCTGTTGCCATACAAATTTTAGAATTGTTTACTGTGGCTCTGTGAAGAATGCTGGTGTTATTTTGATAAGGATTGCATTGAATGCATAGATTTCCTTGGGTAGTATCAACATTTTAACAATATTTGTTCTTCCTATCCAGGAGCATAGGATGTTTTTCCATTTTTTTGTGTGTCTTCTTCAATTCCATTCATAAGCTTTCTATAGTTTCCAGCATACAGATATTTTACCTCTTTGTTTAGGTTTATTTATCTTATGGTTTTCAGTGCAATTGTCAATGGGAATGTTTTCTTAATTCTCTTTCTGATGCTTCATTATTGGTATATAGAAATGCATCCAATTTCTGTACGTTGATTTTATATCCTGCGACTTTGCTGAATTCATGTATCAGTTCCAGCAGTTTTTTGGTGCAATCTTTCACTTTTTCCATGTAGTGTATCATGTTGTCTGTGAAGAGTGAAACTTTGACTTCTTCCTTGCCGATGTGGATACATTTTCTTTTCTTTCTTTCTTTTTCTTCTTTTTTTTTTTTTTTGTCTGACTGCTGAAGGTAAGACTTCAACACTATGTTGAACAACAGTGGTGAAAGTGGCTGATCTCTCTTTAGTAGCTTCAAACAAGTCCTACTTTCCATAGAGACATCAACCTATCTGACCAATTATGCTCAAAGTAAAATCATTTGTGAGAGTAACTCTGAGCAAAGGGTTCCAATCTTGAAAATTGAAATGATGATTGGTAGTATATATTTTTAGTTCCTCCTGAAATTTGGAACCATCCATACTCTTAGGGAAGTTAAAGATTTAGCTTTATAAATTTATGGTAAGCAATAGATTTAAAGATCATGAACAATGATTTTGACATATAGATAATTTCTTGGTACTAGTCTGCCTTGCCATTTTCAGAATTCTCTAATTCCTCATAGTGACTTAATGTGTTGTGATATCTCCTGGAATTCTGGACTTAGCTGAAGGGTACTAGCAGATAGGAAGCCTTTAAAGTAACATTACAATCTGTCTGTGAAAATGGCTATTTTTGGTAATGATGAGATGGTAATCAGCCTGACTGCCTCTTTGAAAGTTATAGGCTGCATATAGATTGCCTACTGGGGGACTGGAAAGACTCCAGACCAAACTTATAAATCCTCCTTCCCAATTCTTGGTTTTTGTTAAAGCTAAGAGGAAAAAGACAGGTGATGGAGCCACTAGGTGGCAGGCAAGCTTCTTGCAAACTTTATTGATCAGAGTTGTTTAATCCCCTACTTTAGATTCATTTCCTTAAATTTCTTCTACAACTAAAAACTATTTACCTCTACCCATTCGAAATGTTGACAAGAGCTCCACTGAAATCAGTAAATTTTTCCATGTCAAATAAGCCAAGTTCAATTGGTAGTCTTTATTATCCCAAATATGAGTCATTTTTATAAAAATATGCAACATATTCACAATATTGTGTAAGACACTAAAATTCATAATTCTCCTCACTAGAGTAGAGATGTATCAGAAATTTTATGGCATCTATATATTTTGTTCTGGCATTCAGGAAAAATTTCAGAAAAAGTATTAAGTCCTAGACATGTCATAAGCTAAAATATGAAATAAGATGTTGAAAAAATAGGAAAACATAAGATTATCATGGTTGAAACATTTCATACTAAGCCCAAGAAAATCGACTCAAGTTTCAATGATTTAGTGTTCAGGTTAGTGGCTAATTTCAAGTAAACATACATACAATTATAACTTTCCTTCATTATAGAAATAGCAAGAAAAAATACAATTAAAAATGACCTCATAAAATATAAATAAAAGGAAATAATTCATAAATTTAATAGTTTCAGTATATACTAAGGAAAGCTATATAATGTTACTGGGGGACACAAATGAAGGTCTTAATAGGTGCAGAAATAAACTCTGTTCTAGGATTAAAAAGACCAATATTGCCAAAAAAAAAAAAAAAAAAAAAACAAGAATCCAGGGCCAGATGGTTTCCCAGGGGAATTCTACCAAACATTTAAGGAAGAGTTAACACCTATTCTCTTGAAACTGTTCCAAAAAAATAGAAATGGAAGGAAAACCTGCAAACTCTTTCTATGAAGCCAACATTACCTTGATTCCAAAACCAGACAGAGACCCCACTAAAAAGGAGAACTATAGACCAATTTCCCTGACGAACATGGATGCAAAAATCCTCAACAAGATATTAGCCAACCAGATCCAACAATACATTAAAAAAATTATTCACCATGACCAAGTGGGATTTATACCTGGGATGCAGGGCTTGTTCAATATCCACAAAGCAATTAATGTGATTCATCACATCAATAAAAGAAAGGACAAGAACCATATGATCCTGTCAATAGATGCAGAGAAAGCATTTGACAAAATACAGCGTCCTCTCTTGATAAAAACCCTCAAGAAAGCAGGGATAGAAGGAGCATACCTCAAGATCATAAAAGCCATATATGAACGACCCAACACTAATGTCATCCTTAATGGGGAAAAACTGAGAGTTTTCTCCCTAAGGTCAGGAACAAGACAGGGATGTCCACTCTTGCCACTGTTACTCAACATAGTGTTGGAAGTCTTAGCCTCTGCAATCAGACAACACAAAGAAATAAAAGGCATCCAAATCTGCCAGGAGGAGGTCAAACTTTCACTCTTCACAGATGACATGACACTCTATATGGAAAACCCAAAAGATTCCACCAAAAAACTGCTAGAACTGATGTATGAATTCAGCAAAGTTTCAGGATATAAAATCAATGCATAGAAATCGGTTGCATTCCTATACACCAACAATGAAGCGACAGAAAGAGAAATCAAGGAATCGATCCCATTTAAAATTCCACCAAACACCATAAAATACCTAGGAATAAATCTAACCAAAGAGGTGAAAAATACATACACTGAAAACTACAGAAAGCTATGAAAGAAATTGAAGAAGACACAAAAAATGGAAAAAGATTCCATGCTCCTGGATAGGAAGAACAAATATTGTTAAAATGTAGATACTATCCAAAGCAATCTACATATTCAATGCAATCCCTATCAAAATAACACCAGAATTCTTCACAGAGCTAGAACAAATAATCTTCAAATTTGTATGGAAACAGAAAAGACCCCCTAATAAACAAAGCGATCTTGAAAAAGAAAACCAAAGCAGGAGGCATCACAATCCCAGACTTCAAGCTATACTACAAAGCTGTTATCATCAAGACAGTATGGTACTGGCACAAAAACAGACACTCAGATCAATGGAACAGAATAGAAAACCCAGAAATGGACCCACAAATGTATGGCCAACTAATCTTTGACAAAGCAGGAAAGAATATCCAATGGAATAAACACAGTCTCTGCAGCAAGTGGTGCTGGGAAAACTGGATAGCGACATGCAGAAGAATGAACCTGGACCACTTTCTTACACCATACACAAAAATAAACTCAAAATGGATGAAAGACCTCAATGTAAGACAGGAAGCCATCGAAATCCTTGAGGAGAAAGCAGGCAAAAATCTCTTTGATCTTGGCCACAGCAACTTCTTACTCAACACGTCTCTGGAGTCAAGGGAAACAAAAGCAAAAATGAACAACTGGGACCTCATCAAAATAAAAAGCTTCTGCACAGCGAAGGAAACAATCAGCAAAACTAAAAGGCAACCGACAGAATGGGAGAAGATATTTGCAAATCACATACCAGATAAAGGGTTAGTATCCAAAATCTACAAAGAACTTATCAAACTCAACACCCAAAAAACAAATAAACCAGTGAAGAAATAGACAAAAGACATGAATAGACACTTCCCCAAAGAAGACATCCAGATGGTCAACTGACACATGGAAAAATGCTCAACATCACTTATCATCAGGGAAATACAAATCAAAACCACAATGAGATACCACCTTACACCTGTCAGAATGGCTAACATTAACAACTCAGGCAACAACAGATGTTGGCAAGGATGCGGAGAAAGAGGATCTGTTTTGCATTGTTGGTGGGAATGCAAGCTGCTGCAGCCACTCTGGGAAAACAGTATGGAGGTTCCTCAAAAAACTAAAAATAGAACTACCCTATGACCCAGAAATTGCACTACTAGGCATTTATCCAAGGGATACAGGTGTGCTGTTTCGAAGGGACACATGCACCCCCATGTTTATAGCAGCACTATCAACATCCAAAGTATGGAAAGAGCCCAAATGTCCATCCATGGATGAATGGATAAAGAAAATGTGGTGTGTGTATACACACACACACACACACACACACACACATACATACACAATGGAGTATTACTTGGCAATCAAAAAGAATGAAATCTTGCCATTTGCAACTACATGTATGGAAATGGAGGGTATTATGCTAAGTGAAATTAGTCAGAGAAAGACAAAAATCATATGACTTCACTCATATGAGGACTTTAAGAGACAAAACAGATGAACATAAAGGAAGGGAAACAAGAATAATATAAAAACAGGGAGGGGGACAAAACAGAAGAGATGCATAAATATGGAGAACAAACTGAGGGTTGCTGGGGGGGTTGTAGGAGGGGGATGGGCTAAATGGGTAGGGGCATTAAGGAATCTACTCCTGAAATCATTGCTTCACTATAGGCTAATTTGGATGTAAATTTTAAAAAATAAAATATGAAGTTAAAAAAAAAGAAGATGTGGTATACACACACACACACACACACACACACACACACACACACACACAATGGAATATTACTCGGCAATCAAAAAGAATGAAATCTTGCCATTTGCAACTACATGGATGGAACTAGAGGATATTATGCTAAGAGAAATTAGTCAGAGAAAGACAAATATCATATGACTTCACTCATATGAGGACATTAAGACACAGAACAGATGAACACAAGGGAAGGGAAGCAAAAAGAATATAAAAATAGGGAGGGGGACAAAACAGAAGAGACTCTTAAATATGGAGAATAAACACAGTGTTACTGGAGGGGTTGTGGGAGGGGAATGGACCAAATGGGTAAGAGGCATTAAGGAATCTACTCCTAAAATTATTGTTGCACTATAGGCTAACAATTTGGATATAAATTTAAAAAATAAAATTAGGGGCGCCTGGGTGGCGCAGTCGGTTAAGCGTCCGACTTCAGCCAGGTCACGATCTCCCGGTCCGTGAGTTCGAGCCCCGCATCGGGCTCTGGGCTGATGGCTCAGGGCCTGGAGCCTGCTTCCGATTCTGTGTCTCCTTCTCTCTCTGCCCCTCCCCCGTTCATGCTCTGTCTCTCTGTCTCAAAAATAAATAAAAAAACGTTAAAAAAAAATTAAAAAAAATAAAATAAAATAAAAAATAAAATTAAAATTATGAAAAGAAAAAGAAAAAGAAAAAAATTTAATTTAAAAAATAATAAAAAGAAATAAATAAATTAATTAATTAACAAAGACCAATATTGGGAATATATTTCCACTTAAATGAGTGTATGAGATTAATTAAATTATAATATTTAGCATTCATGTCGTTTAATAAAATCATTCTACTTAATAATAAATAACTGAACTGGTTTCCAGATGATTTGAGGAAGAATAGCAATGAGAGTACTTATATAATAGACATTAAAATGTAATATAGATTTTTGGTGCCTGGGTGACTCAATCGGTTGGGCAACTGGCTTTTGGTTTCAGTTCAGGTCATGATCTCAGTTTATGAATTGGAGCCATGTGTCAGTCTCTGTGCTGATAGCGGGGAGCCTGCGTGGGATTCCCTATCTCCCTCTCTCTAAATAAACAAACAAACAAACAAACAAACAATTTTAAAAAATGTAATATATATTTACAATGATTAAAACAACTTGCTAACAAATGAATCTCAAAGCCATTATGCTGACTGAAAGAAGCCATTCCCAAAGGCTACTTACTATACGAATTCACTTACATGACAGTCTAGAAAAGGAAAACGAGGCACAAAAAAATAGATCACTATTATCACAGCCAGAAGATAGGAGAGAGGGATAGACCACAAAGGGACACAGGGGAATTTGAGGGTTGAAGAAATTCTCTTGTTTTCTCATTGTGATGGTTACATGGCTATGCATTTGTGAAGACTCACAGAATTGTACACTAATGACAGTGATTTTTTTTTCTATTTGTAAATTGTATTTTAAAAGTGGAAAAAAAAAAAGCTTGATACTGGTACTAAGAATTGATTGTAGACTTTTCAGGAGTATCACCCCTTTCCCCCTGTAAGTTCTGAATCAATTTATCAGTGGACTCAGAAAACAAGGAAGAGATAAATATTAGTGTTATTACTGATAAAATTGTATTGGACTTACAACCACGTAACATAGTACTTTACATGCCACAACATGACTGAATATTTAGTTCACTCTCTCCATCCATAGACTCTAAGCTTCCTGAAACCCTGGGTCAATCTTCTGGCACATTGTGGGCTCACAAAATATGTGAAGAATGGTTAGAGTCACCATGTCTGGGGCAACCGAGTAACTAAAAGTTAATACATATTAACTAGGGATTACCTACTAAACGTACTTAACTAGCACCAAACAGTAGTGACTCAGACACTCAGCTAACAGCTATGTGAGGGATCATCTGTGTACATTTTCTACATACAGATTCCCAGTAATAACTACAACTATAATATCAGCAGTAATAATTACAAGTCATAGCAGTAGTAAAAATAACAATTGTAAAGATTAAAAACATGCCAAAATAATAAAAGAAACATATAAAGAAGTTTTTGCAGATAAAGAAGTAGAGAAAGAGAATTTATTCATTTTTCTTTTCAAATTTGCATGAGAAGAAGTAGTGAAGAGAGGATTTAAATGCATGTCTTCCAGATTGTAGATGTCATGCTTTTAACCAGTGATAGAGACAAACAAGGGGTTTGCTCTTTGACAATTAAAGACCTACGGTTTCTTTATACAGAACTTCAAATACAGTAAGAGTTCATTCCTTAAAATGTCCATTCCTTAAATTGTCATTAACAATTTAAACACCTACTGTTTCCTAATACAGAACTTCAAATACATTAAAAGTTCATTCCTTAAAATGTCCAAATAAGAGATTATCTCTTTGGAGGCATCATCTACAAAGTGGGTTTTGAATTTATATGTTGAGTTCTATGGTGTAATGGTTAGCACTCTGGACTCTGAATTTATGTGCTGAGTTCTTATCTTCTTAATGGCTGCTTTTACTTCTTGATTCCTTAATGTATAAATAATAGGATTTAAGAGAGGTGTGAAAATTGTATAAAACACAGAAAGAATTTTATCTACAGAGTATCTGCTGAAGGGCCATACATAGATAAAGACACATGGGGCAAACGATAAAGTCACAACCGTGATGTGTGCCGAAAGAGTGGAGAAAGCCTTGGTGGAACCACTAGCAGCACGGTGCCTGACCGAGTGTATGATGACCGTGTAGGAGACAAGCAAGAGGAGGAAGCAGACCAGGGACAGGAGGCCACTGTCAGCAATGACCAGCAGTTGTAGCATGTAGGTATCCTTGCAGGCGAGTTTGATCACAAGGGGAAGGTCACAGAAGAAGCTGTCCACCACGTTGGGACCGCAGAAGGGCAAATTCAACATGAAAGCCATTTGACTAGATGAGTGCACAAATCCAACTGTGTAGGAGGATAGCAGCAGCCCACCAAGCACTCGGGGGGTTCATGATGGACATGTAATGGAGGGGTTTGCATATGGCAACATACCTGTCTATTGCCATGGCTACAAGCAACATCATCTCACTCCCACCTAGGAGGTGGATGAAGAACATCTGAGAATAACATCCCCACCAAGAGATGGTCTTCCGCTTTCGGAGGAAATCCACAATCATCTTAGGGGTAGCAGAAGAAGCCAAGATCATATCCATACAGGAGAGATTGATAAGCAGAAAATACATTGGTGTGTGAAGGCGTGAGTCAAAGGTCACGGTGACCAGGATGAGAAGGTTTCCTAACACAATCCCAGCATAGACCATAGAGAATCCTAGGAAGAATAAAATCTGAAGATTCTGAGATTTGGAAAGTCCCAGCAAAATGAACTCAGACACCACTGAATGGTTCACTCTTTCCATGTTATCAACTTTATGTCATCATAATCAAAATGAGTAAGAATTGTGGGCAGAAAAGTTGTGTTTATACAAAGGATGGTTCATGTTGGTGTCTAATTTTGATACTCAGGTGAACTTAAAGCACCTCCCACTTTTGGGAAATTTTGTTGGTCAGTGATATCGTAAATGGCCCAAAGCAGTGTACCAAATAGCAAGGAAAATTCAGAATATACATTTCTGAAAGACAAAAATAAAAACAGCACATGAAATCACAATCATATAGACTGTGAACTTGGATTCAAAAGACCTCAATACAACATCTAGCTGAGTTACTCATTGGGCAGCATATGACAACGACCTCCTTCTGAGGGTTACATTTCCTCCTCAGTAAAATAAAAAAAAAAAATCAAATTCCATGATATTGAATGCCTCTTTGTGCTATAAAGAGTCCATAAATAAGACAAGGGTAAATAAATCTCCTAAATAAGATAAGATCATGGTGGGTTCTACATTTACAGAATAATACTGAATTTCTTAACCTGGAAATGATGTATGCAGAAAATATAGAAAGGATTCTAAAGACTCATATTTTGAAAGAGATTCTGGTAAACAAATACTAATTAATACCTTAAATTAAGTCTTACTTCTAAGCTTCTATCTCCTGAAAAATATACCTCTTCTCCCTGCTCCATTTTTGAATGAATCCCTCACAGCTCAAGCTAGTGCCAGTGATGGTCATTGTACACTAGCAGAGTCAAACCATGTAATTTATATGTGTGTGCGCATATATAGAGATATATGTTTATATTTATCAGTCATGCATAATTCATTCACTCAATATTTAACATTATTCACATCAAATGCCTCTTCCAGGAATTTAAGCAAGATATACCAAGAATATAGAAAGTTCACAGCCAAATGGAACTGAGTTTATTTCCTTTTCAGTGTGTCTTCATCCATTCACTTGTGTATTGCTATACAGAGGACCACTGGTTAGCTTGTGCATGTTTATTTATCACAGCTTCAAAACGATAAAATGAGGTAATTGAGGTAACTGACTGATGTCGGTAATAGAAATACCATTATTTCAGTACAGTCATCTAAATTCATACCATAGCTTTCCCATCAGCCCATCCTTATAACAACACTGGTTTTATTGGCTTTGTTCTAAAAAAAATATTTTCAACCGTAATAGTTCCTCAATTATCTAGGTTCTTAAAAAGCTCCTGCAGTAATTAAAGCCTTCCTTTTGTGCCATTGTTTTGTTTTGTTTTTTTTTTTTTACCAGAGAGGGGAAAATACTTTCATGGGAAAGTGCCTCATGTGAATCCCAGGAATAGCCTTGCATCTCCTTTTCCCATATTGCCATCAATTTCCTGCAATTTATGCTCCCAATCATCAGAAACAGAAGGAAGAAGCATCATAATGTTGTACAATCTGTTTCTCTGAGGCAATCTCATGGGTACATTTATCCAACTGGGGATGTATTTTTTTCTACATAAACTTGTTCTCTGGCCAGTTTCCTACTCTGAGAAACTTGGACTGATGCAAAGTACAAAGTTACATTAAGTACTTAAAGTTACTTCCATGTTAAGAAAACTTGTATCTCCTTTCAGTTTCATGGCTAATATTAAAAAGATCCATACTAACGCTTGAAATCCCATTTTTGAAACTGCACTTGAAGAGAACAAGATAGACTTCAAATATACATGAAATAGTTTATATACATTCTTGCATCTGACTAATGTCTATTGAAGGAGTGAATGAATGAAAAAATATATAATGAATATTCAGGATCTAGATTAAAATCAGTGTTAAAGCAAAATCTATGTAAATTAGGAATTTTAAGCATATATATTTTAAAATGTCAAATTGGATGTTAAAGCACTTTTAAACAGAAACAGAATAACCATTCCAATAAAACTGTTAGAAATATTTATTTTTCCCTAATTTATTTTTAAAAAGGATCAAAGTAGCTTATGTGAATGGAAAAGAAAACATGGCACACAGAGCAGCAGGATAACTGTTAACAGTCTGTTTCCTGGATACCCTCTGAGAACAGTAATATACACATGAGTACATTGTGTGTGTTCTTTGCGTGAGTGTGTTGTTGTGGGTACTAGTATATGTTTACATTTATATGCTTTTTATTAAGACCATAGTATTCACTACTATTTATTGAGAGAATAGTGTTCATATGCATAGTTATTTTCTTTGGGTTGTCAATACATTAAAAATATATTTCTATGAGCACATGAAAATCCAAAACATTTTATGGCTATATCGAATTGCATTTTGTTGATGATACATAATGTAATTCCCCCACAAATACAGTTTATCTTTAGGAACTGAACATTCTCATAAGAATTCTGTTTTCATCCTGTTATTGTCTTAAGAAACCTGCAGTTTCATAACTCCCTTATCCCAAGTTCACCAAGGCCTTCACAATAAGCCTCTCATCCACCCTAAACATACAATACTGTTTTATAATAGTGCAAAAATTCAACTTCTGTTTCAGCAAAAACAAATTCATGGTTTTCTGAATTCCTCATTCATTTTTTTCTATCCTTACATGTTTTCATGTCCACAAATTCCTCTGTCCATTTAACCATATCCTTTAGGACACCTCAAGGTCTCATCTATATAATAAAATTTTCCTTAGTGTAAAACCTGTAACAATTTCCAGTGTATTTATGGTCCGTTTCATGTGATCTACCATTTACTTATTCTCCAGGTATACTATGTGCATTAGGTACCAATATTCTGAAATTGAAGGAACACAAGAAAATGAGCTATGTAAATCTCTTCTAATCTGAGGTCTCTCATTTCTAGTGTTGTGATTCTTTCCCCAGATCAATTTTAAGCTCTTTGAAAATAGACAAATTACTCTTATATTCTCCATAATACATGTTATTAAGGCCACCAATACAGATGCTAATGAAATGAATGAAAGCAGACAGGAATTTTAAAAATACTTGGAAAAATGCATCAGTGATATGTAACTGTGCCATAGATAGGTTTATTGAAAGTCAAAGAATTTTCCTACTTTTTATGGTTTTTATTTTGTTTTCATAGTATAACTTGCACTAATCTATAATTTTCCTTTAAACCACATTCACATATAAGTTTCTAACTCTAAACCACCTATACCCCCCCCCAACACACACAATCTTGTGTGGAGGGGGCAAGGGGTGACAGAAAAAGAGAAAAAGTTCATGTTTTGAAAGGAATCATTTTGATTACCTGCCTAGGATCCCCTTTCCCACAGAAATTTCCTTAGCTTTCTTCTTTCTATAAGGAACTTTCTAACTATATAAAATGGCTGAGGAGAAAAATATATAAACTTTGAAATCAACATTTTAATTCTAATGCATAGACTCATGTGCAGAAAATACAGTTGAACTGAGTACTAGAAGTAGAAACTTACTTGCAGGATATCACAGGCATCAAATTATGAAACCACAAATTATGACTGATCTATGAGTTGCTAGATCTACAGAACACAATGTGTCCAATTACCTGAGAATATATGAGTGATTTACTCTATTGAAATGTATTTTTAAAAGTGCTTGTAATCTTAATACAAAAGAATATGAAATAAAAGCAATTATGGGTTAGGTCAGGTTTGCCAAAAATCATGTTCTTGTCCACATGATATTTGTTAATTGAGCTGATGATGTTTGTTTGTTTGTTTGTTTGTTTGTTTAACAGAACAGGATAAACTGAAGTGTTAGGTTGGGTAGGTTTATCAGCCTGACAGGGAATAGCACATTTCTTTGAAAACAAAAGCAAAGAATTCATTCGGCCACTTACTTCTTGAGGAGTCACTGTTTGACATGGATTGACAATGCTTTCAAATGTTTATTGGTGATGATATGGACATTATGAAGTTTGAAATGGAAACTCTTTAACAAAAGGAAAATAACATCACTTGAAGTATATCAAAGCGTACTCAATTATTTAATTTGCCCCATGCTATCACACTTATAATGTGAATATGCTGTACTTTTATGACAACTAGAGTGACAATGCCTTCTAGAATTCTCTAATGTTATCAGTGTTCAGCTTCTAAAGGACTTTTCACATCTGATTCTGCATATTAACAATGGGATTAAAAGCCAATATCTAGAAATGGTTCTATATTTTTTTAATGCATGTTAAAACTTCCTCTATGACTTACCAGTTTTACAGTGTTTTAGAACATTACTTGAGTCAGACACACTGAAACCTGGAGTGCTTCTCTTTCCAAAAATAATAGTATTTCCCGAAAAGAATGACAAAAATATTTTCTCCTAAAATAGTCATATATATTGAGAGAGTGGTCATAAATAAGTGACGTATTTTGAGACCTAACAATACTCAACTGATGATCAAATACCAATGGGAATTATTAAAGATGCCATGTTGTTTTCCCTGAATTACAAGAGAAAACTTTTTCTGGCATTGCATACTTACCAAAACTAGTATGTTTACTTATTATGGACAACAGTTAGGAAGAGGAATATAAAACCCACTACCAGGTCTAGAGTGTTCTAATATAAGACTTATTTAAGAATATTAAAAAGGATCAATCACAGGGGTGCCTGGGTGGCTCAGTTGGTTAAGGGTCTGACTTCAGCTCAGGTCATGACCTCCTGGTTTGTGGGTTCAAGCCCTGCATCGGACTCTGTGCTGATAGCTCAGACCCTGGAGCCTGCTTCGGATTCTGTGTCTCCCTCTCTGCCACTCCCCTGTTTGTGCTCTGTCTGTCTCTTTCTGTCTTAAAAATAAACATTTTTAAAAATGATCAATCACAAACATATAGTTACCATTTACATAATTATTATATTAAGCTTAGGCCTGGCATTATTGTAAGCATTACTGGGTCTGTCAAAACTGAAGATATAAAGATATAAAGCTGGAGAATTGCAGTCTCCACATTTCCTTATTCCCACCTCCAGTTCTAAGAAATGTTTCCTGTGGAGTATCCCCTAGGCTGTCTTTCACATCTACCTGAAACATATATTTACCCAATAATATTAGCCAGACATTCATGCCTCTCTTCACTTGTATTTGAAGTAATTTTGACCCGCCTATTTCCATTTTCCATAGGACCACTGCTCCAAGTGTGATAAGAAATGTGACATAGCCAGGTAATTCCATGTTTCTTTGGGCCTTTTTGTAGATTAGTAACAGTAAAGTGTCTTTTCTGATCAAAGAGTTGTTCCACATGAAATACACTCATAGATCTCCACTATTATAAACCTTTAACTGTTTTCTTGGTGGCTGCTTCTGTAAGACCAATAAGGAACCATGCACCCAGCCACTAACTCAGGAAATCAGTGGGTGAGCCCTGATGAGCTGCTAGAGTCAACTGATCCATCCCAGAGAACCTTGAGTGGACTGGACAAGTTGAAAGCATAAATCCTGGCTGGGTTTGCCAATACTATTGCCAAACAAACTTGGATATACTCATCGCAAGAGAATACAATAACCCAAGAGACGAGGGTTTGGAAAAATGAAAAATTAGTTCAGGTGCCTGCAGCTGTGTGAGCTGGCAGGCTCAAACCTTAACTTACTTGTCTGCCTGCAAGGTAGACACCTAGAGTTTTCTAGGAGAGGTTTAAGGGGGTACATGCAAGACAGCAGGAAGGGAGCATATAATCACAGGTGGGATCAGTATGTGTTTAGCTCCTGATCATGGGCAAGGAAGGGGCCATGGGGGGGATGTCTTCTAGGCATTCTGTTGTTATCAGGGCTTTTCTGGTCTGGGGGCTGGAATGTTTCAGTCATTGTCAATGCCTCAAGAAAGTGCTGTTGGGGTCTATAGTTGAGCAAGAAGGATTGCTTACAAAAGGATAAGCAAATCCTAGAACTGAATAGGCATCAGTTCCATTAAATTCCCATTTTTACAACACTGAGGCTTCTGGAAGGAGTCCAGTATAATCCTTTGCTGGCTCTGTGCAGAGTCTTCTTTTCAGGGAAATCTGTCTAAAATCATCATCAGATGGACGCTAAGTCCACAGTGTTTAGACTAATGGCCTCAGTGGGTATGAGAGAAGTATGCCTACGTTTTTGCTGTTTGGATATTTCCATGCCATTTTATTTAATTATTTCCAGTAGCTGGTTCAGGAAATGCTTTAGGGAAAGCATCTGACAAAAACCTTAGCATTCCAACCTCTTGGCTCAGCACGAGGTCTTTTTTGGGTGGTTTCTACATTGCTTGTCTTAATTTTCCTCCATGTTCCCATAAATGTTTGTGTAACTGAAAGCTGGAAATGAGAGTGGTTTTATTTTCCAATTACCTACAGCCAATTTATTTGCCCACGTAGCAAGACCCCTAGTTTAAGAGACTATTAACATCTAAAGGTGTCAATGACCGATAAGCCTAATTCCTCCTACAATGCTAAGTAAGGGTACTTGATAGCATCTATCATGCAAATTTTCCCTTACCCTCTTCCTCAGAGTTTTGCTGCCTTTAGGGCTTATTGTGGCTGATTTGCAAAGAGCAACAGGCTTCATTTTGGAAACTATATCAATAACCAAGGATTGCTTGGTTTGATCTAACCAGGAAAGAATCAAATGGTTTAAACCTAGGCTGTCCAAGCTTGGGTGGCTCAGTCAGTTGAGCATCCAACTTGATTTTGGCTCAGGTCATGATCTCACAGTTTGTGAGATCCAGACCCAAGCTCCACGTCAGACTCTGTGCTGATAGAGCAGAGCCTGCTTGGGATTCTCTCCCTCTCTCTCTGCTCCTTCCTCACTTGTGCACATGCACTCTGTCTCTGTCTATGTCTCTTTCAAAAACTAAATAAATACATTTAAACCTAGGCTGTCCAAGCTAGTAGCTACTAGACATATAAGGTTATTTTAGCTAACTGCTCTTTCTTTGTTTTCTTTTCTTTCTTTCCCCTTCCCTTTCCTTTTCCTTCCTTCCTTCTTTCCTTCCTTCCTTCCTTCCTTCCTTCCATTATGTTGTTCTCTCATCCAGGCCCACTTCCTCTTTTTCATGGTTTCTCTGCAGTTTATATGATGCAGTTTTGAATTATCACATTAGAATACCTTCAAACAATATCTTATCAATTCACATATACTGAACTTCTCTATCCTCTCTCTCCTTCGTACTATATTATTATGTCATCCTTTTATTTGTACATATTATAAATGTAATAAATTGTCATTACAGCTTCATTTAACATTTCTGGTGGCCATGAAATATTTAATCTTCTACCTGCTCAAAAATGTTTCTATTTCACTCTTAATTTTGGTATAGAATTCTAGTTTGAGAGGGTTTTTTTTCTTTTCCTATTTTAAGTAGAGTTTGCATAGTTTAAAAAAAGTGTAGAGTTGTTCATTTTTTGTTCTTCTGTATATAATGTATCTTTTTGCCTCTGACGGATTTTGAAATTTTATAAATTGCTCATTTTCAGCAATTATTATACGTCTTGAAGTGATTTCTTTGTTTTTCTTGAGGAATTCAAACCTAATTTTGTTTTGTGAATTGATACTTGATTCATTAGAGTTTTTAAACATTATTTCTTCAAATTTTTGTTTCCTGTCATCTCTGAATCCAATACCACAAGTCTTGGGTCACTTGATATTTCTTATAGGTCACTCAGGTTCTGTTAAATTTTTCCACAATTTTTTTGGCTTTTGCTTTAGTTTCAATGATTTCTATTTTCTATCCAGAGTGATTTTTGTTGTTGATGTTCCTTTGTCTTTCAAATGGAATTTCTCATTTTCTATCCTGTATTTTACAGCCTGAAAAACTCCATACCATCCTTTTTTTATAGCTTTCATTTTTTCTCTGATTCTGTCTTCTTATAAGTTCCTGATTTAAAAATATCTATTCCAGAAACTTTAATTTAAAATTTCATCATCTCAATATTTCTGAATATGGTTTTCTTGACGATTTTTTTCTCTTGGCTATAGGTCACATCTTAACTCTTCTTCCAATTATTAATAATTTTTATATATTTAAATTTTCATATTTAGTATTTAAATATTTATATTTGTATTAATTATTGATAGGATAATACAATAGGATATTGTATTAGGATATATACAATAGGATATATAAGTGGTTCTCAACCAAGGGACATTTGGCAATATGTGTGGACCTTTTTGGGTGTCACACACAGGGGGATACTACTGGCATGTAAGAGACAGAGGCCGGGAATGCAGCTAAATATACAGTGCCCAAGGCAATCTCTCACAAAAGAAAATTATCCAGCTTATTCAACCACATGGATGTGTTCCCTATAGACACCCCTCTTTGCTTATCAGAGCTCTACAATTATACTATCCTTATTTTATTTTATTTTTTTTTAAATTTTTTTTTCAACGTTTTTATTTATTTTTGGGACAGAGAGAGACAGAGCATGAACGGGGGAGGGGCAGAGAGAGAGGGAGACACAGAATCGGAAACAGGCTCCAGGCTCTGAGCCATCAGCCCAGAGCCCGACGCGGGGCTCGAACTCACGGACCGCGAGATCGTGACCTGGCTGAAGTCGGACGCTTAACCGACTGCGCCACCCAGGCGCCCCTATACTATCCTTATAAATGATATGGATGTTATACTAAATTTGTTAGAACATTCAGCCACTTGACAGAAAAAGTAAATTAAGTGAGACAGTGAAAAGCCAGCAGCAAGCATCCATTTGTGCCAAGTCTGAGTACTGTACCTTCCAATCTACTCAATTCATAGGCAGGGAGGTAAAGTCAGAGCCCATATATTGAAGCCTTTATTCTACCTTATGTAAATGAAGGTAAGAAGCCATCTCCATGTGGCCAACCATAGATTCAAGTGTCTAAAATTCAGAGTGTTTATTATTGCTACTCTCCTGACTTTCAGCAGCACTTGCAGGACTGACTCCTAGATTCTCAATGTTCTATATTCCATCTACTAAATTTTGTTTTTCTTGGTCCCGCTTTTCAGTTAGAAAACCAGTTGGCCTCTCCTTAACTGATATGCCCCTTACTATTATGCATTTTAAAAACAGATTTCAAGAGGAAAGTGTCCTCCTCTTTGCCCATGGAGGGCCAAAAAATCTATTCCTTATCCTCTAAAAAGGGGTCAAGGAACTTGTAAATTTCTTTACCAACTCAGATACCACTTTACTCAAGATTAGTGCAGATATGAGTTACGTATTGCTGGCTTCAATTTTCTTCAGGCATCTTGGTCTATGACAGAAGTTCCTCATAACCTTTGGTAAGAAATTATGTCCATTCTTTTTAAAAAATTTTTTGGTTCATGCTCTCTCTCTGTCTCAAAAATAAATAAACGTTAAAAAAATTTTTAAAAAGGGCACCTGGGTGGCTCAGTCAGTTGAGCGTCTGACTTCAGCTCAGGTCATGATCTCGCGGTCCGTGAGTTCAAGCCCTGCATCGGGCTCTGTGCTGACTGCTCAGAGCCTGGAGCCTGTTTAGGATTCTGTGTCTCCCTCTCTCTCTGACCCTCCCCCATTCATGCTCTGTCTCTCTCTGTCTCAAAAATAAATAAACGTTCAAAATTTTTTTGGATTCAATGTTGTTCAGTACTTTTGATTTTTTTTTTTGCACCTTTTCGTAGATTTTAGTAAGCAACGTTAAGTGAATATTAACTTTAACTCATAGACTTGAATCTATTTTTTTTTAGGTTTCATATACTAACAATCAAACAAATGGAGAAAAAAAAAACATTCCATGGTGTCTGAGGTTATTTTGCTGGGCCTCACAGAATTTCATGAGTGACAGCTTTGCTTATTTTTTTTCCATTATCTATACAGTCACTGTATTAGGTAACCTCATTATCTTTGTAGTAAAACTGGACCCTCAGTTATACTCTCCCAAGTACTTCCTGCTGGAGAACCTCTCCTTTATTGATAAGTCCCTGATCTCCTTGGCTACTCCTAAAATGATCTATGACCTAATTAGTGAATATAAGGCTATCTCCTACAAAACTGCATGGCCCTGATGTTCTTCCTTCACCTATTACACGGAAGTGAGATGGTGTTGCTTGTAGCCATGACGATAGATTCACTGCAATCTGCAAACCCTTTCATTACAAAAATATCATGATCCATTGTATTCACATCGGACTTGCAATTCTGTCCTGGACCACTGGTTTTGTTCACCCTGTGAGCCAAATGGTGTTCACTGTGCCTTTACCATTATGTGGTCCCAATGTTGTGAATAGTTTTTCTGTGATCTGCCTCAGGTCATCAGACTTGCCTGCACTGACACATCTTGGAGCTATAGGTCATTGCATTCAGTGGACTACTCACTTTGTTCTGTTTCACCTTTCTGTTCGTCTCCTATAGCATCATTCTAATTACTGTCCGGCGTCGCTCCTCCACCAGGTCTTCCAAGGCTTTGTCCACTCTCTCAGCCCACATTACAGTGGTGGTGCTGTTCTTTGGACCTTGCAGCTTTATCTACATATGGCCATTCAGCAAGATCTCCATAGATAAGATCCTCTCTGTGTTTTATGCAATTTTCACTCCCCTTTTAAATGCAATCATCTACACGTTCAGGAATAAAAACATGAGGAAAGCAATAAGAAAGATAAAGAACAAGCATGTGAGTCCCAGATCAACCTTTTTTTTTTTTTTTTTTCTCAACGTTTTTATTTATTTATGGGACAGACAGAGACAGAGCATGAATGGGGGAGGGGCAGAGAGAGAGGGAGACACAGAATCGGAAACAGGCTCCAGGCTCTGAGCCATCAGCCCAGAGCCTGACGCGGGGCTCGAACTCCCGGACCGCGAGATCGTGACCTGGCTGAAGTCGGACGCTTAACCGACTGCGCCACCCAGGCGCCCCCCAGATCAACCTTTTAACTGAAACATTACAATCATGAAAGACATCATCATCATTGTTGCCACCACCATCATCCAAAGACACTGAGGCATATGATTTTGTATGAAATATAAGTCACATCTTGAGAACTGGTAATCCTTCCCTACACAACATATATATGCAATAAAACATCCTGAATTATGTATCCAAACACAAACCCTTCCAATATAATCCCATTCATGTATGTTGTAATTTTCAGGTTTTTGTTGTTTTCAGATATTTACTGAGATTAACCATGGATGAGGCACTTTGCAAGTGTTTTCTCTCAACATTATAATGGTGAAAATAGAGCATATTATTAACATATTCTCAGTAGAAAACTCAGCATTACAAAATTTAATGAACTTGCCACAGAAATAACAAGCACTAAACAGAGAATCTAATCCAAACTCTAACTTCAACATCTATGCCTTTATAACAGATTTTCTATCTAAATTTTAATAACATTCATAAATTTATTCTTGTTCCTGCCACATGTTCCCAATAAATAACTCCCAACAAGAGCAAACAAAAAATTCCCATTGACCTGAAAGTAAAAAAGTCCCAGCCATTTCAGTCTCCTCATACCTCTGATTTAATAGAAGAGTTTATTAAGTCAACTGAAAAGATTGATCCCAATAATCAAGGTGTACTAGGCTTAGTGTTCCTCAATAGAGCAGGAAAGATCATATATGAGATTCAAACGATTCTCTGTGGTGTTTCATAATATTTGCATACCAAGTAATAAAAGTAAATAAAAATGTTTTTCACAGGGGCTGCATCAATTTACATTTCCACCAACAGTGCACAAAGATAACATTGTACGGTAACAAACAGTGACTACAATTATTCTAGGGAAAACTGAGTAATGTACAGTAATGTATAGAACTGCTGAATCAACATATTGTACACCAGAAACTAATATAATATTTTACATTTATTATATGTAAAGTAAATGAGAATATTTCAGTTAAGTAAATGAGAATGATATAACCCAATAAAATTTTACATCAGGTTCACCCCACCAAATAAAGAATCATTATCATCAGATTTATTAGCTGACCAGAAAAAAGAAAGCAATTGGCAGTAAAAGAAGACAACCATGGACAACTGAGTTTCCCAACCCATTAGTAACATGCTGATGGTAGAAACCAAGAACATTTTCTTTCCGAATATGTACTAGGATAACTGTGCATTTATGGTATTTATAAAGAAATTTCAAATTCTTTTTTTCTTTTATTTTTCCTCACCAAGAAGATGCTGGTGATTAACTTTACCATTTAGTCTCTAGGCTATGGAATGATCCTGTGGGATTATGATTAAGCTACAGGAGATCCCAACACAGCACTGAGATGGATATAGGAAGCTATGAAAACGTCTAGCTTTCCATTTGGAGAAAAGATAAGAATGTCTTAATTTGTATGCAGGATAAATGAATGTTTTAGCTGAAGCAATTATCTTTGATTGGAAATTTAAATAAAGGTGGAGTGGTGTGTATGGAATCTAAGCAACAAATGGGAAGATGATTCAGAATATTTCTGGTGACTCACTGCCCCATATTAGCTTTTCTCTTTACTAGATAGCTACAAGCCTGAAAATTACTTTTCATGAATTCCTTGTAAACTTAAAACTTACTAGCATCAGGTTCTATCAGTGGAAGACATTGACATGATATTGGAAGGCAGGAAAAAGGGGGAAACTTTACATTCCTCTGCCTTGAGCTGTGGCTGCAGAGTATCCAGCCACCAGGCCACCGGGCAACCATGGACTCCAGAAATACTTTGGAGGGCTCAGCAGCATCAGTAAGGTGGAAGGGTCCAAGGCTCCTAAAGCTTCATCAAGTGCATGATCTCTTACATTCTTACTCAGTAATAGGCTAGAAGTCCCAACACAGTAATGGTGACACTGTCCCAGCAGCATTTATGTATTATGGGTAATTTCTCTTCCTCTTTTGCTATTCCAGCCTTCAAGGTGGTATCTAATTTTGTGGACCTAGATTTTTCATTTGCTAAATAAGATGTAAGAAGTACATGACTACAAGGACCTCCCAGCTCTAACATATAATTATTATACCTTCAATTATAATAAAATATATAAAATATGCAATTGATTTGAGGAAGACAATTCTCCTGTAATAGAATTTCTGTCTAAACTATATAATTCCTTTCCTTTCTATTATATTGTCTTTGTACACTCCTAACAACACACATATTAAATGCAGAACTAAAGAAACCATTTTAGAAACTTGCATGGGATGAGAAGGAGAGGAATAAGAGAAACAAATACTGGGAAAGCTATCAACATAAATGAATGCCACCTTTCCCTCTCAAACAAAATGAAAGGGCAAATTAAAGCTGTAATGTAGGCTTTATTCCTATTAATTACAATATACTTAACTGTATTAATTTCATATCCAAGTTTTTCTGTTGTCAGTGTATCATGGGGCATGAAATTCCATGTAGCAAAGGTATTCATCCCCAATTGTAGCTGCTATATTCATCAAATAATCATTTCTTCAAAGTGCGTCTACTAAAATTACTGTCATAAAGGTCTCCAAAGCAAAATTCCTGCTCACTCACCTGATAATCACATAACACAGACCTTCAAAGAGGGCATGGTGCGTGGCTGTCCTCTGTGTGCTCCTCCAGACCATCATCATCATTTAGCATACACTCTGTGTCCTCCTGGGGGTTGACCTACAAGAACACCATTTTCATCTTTATTTTCCCTAATTTGTATGATTATCCAGTTTTTAAAAATATCTAAGGTAGGAAAGCAATGAATTAAGGTTGGATAATGGTGATAGGATATTTTGACAAGGGCCTGAGTAGAAACGAAAACAAGGAGAACATTACAGGTCATTGGAGAAAAGAGAACAGACACTTCCTGTTCATCTTTACATCTGAATTCAGTCCCTTTTCTAAACGTACCACTCCTCCTACTCACTGTTCTTTCTTCTCTTCTTCCTACAAATCCTCACATATTCTCTGAGTCTTGTCATTTTTGTTCACTGATCATAAGGAATGTGTTCACTTTGTAAGTGTTTTGAAGATAATAGCAACCAAGCCTAAAGCTGTATGTGAAAGTGTCACTTGGAATTGGTCACCAAAATTTTAAAATTGTTACAATATGTTATATACACCATGTACTAAATTAAATATTTTTACTTGGTTTATTGCCAGTTTGACTTGATAATTATGTATCTTTATATTGTCTCTAAACATGCACTGATTCATTCTATATAAGAAAATACAGTGTAATTAACTGTAACACAGAAAGATTCCAACATACTTGTTGAATCATATCTCCTAAGGAATTCTACTGGAACACACGAATTCAATCAATATTTGACAACTAGACCATAAATATACATTCCTTTAACTTTGGAGGCAATATGCATCTTAATACGGCCCCAGATTTAGGATTAGATTGACAGGCTTGAATACCAGCTTTGACCCTTGGTAGCTGTGTAACAGCATAAATCATTAAATACTTCGATGCCATAATTTCTTTATATGCAAAATGAGGATAATAATACTATTCACCTCATGGGATTCTTATGAGCATTAAATGTGTTAATGTATATGAAACATTTAGAGTTTAGCACACAGTAATCACTTAATAGCTATTGATCATTTTTGATCACTCTAGATGCTATGAATAATGTCTAAAAAGCCAAGTAAAGACAATTTAGTATGACATGTCATAACCAGAGCAAACTCTATATGTTAGGGTTGAATCATTTCATTATTTACTCTTACCCACCACTTACATTTACACAGAAGACACACACTTTGCACTGTGAACAACAGTAATACAAGGTATTAGGAAAAGAAGTTCATAAAGATCTGAGGATGAGTACATGTTTCATAAAATTCTCAGTATACTACCCAACAGAAACTAAAAAGCAAAATTATTTTAATGAATCGGAAGGCTTTCTTTCATGTATAAATTAGCTTCTAGGTGTGTGTTTATTTCAGAAACATAGAATAACCTTAAAAAAATAACTTCCGTGATACAGGATAACACAATCTCATCTTCCAAATTATATATTCCTTATATATTTTTGTAACATAATCTCACAAGGAGACAGATAATTGTGATAATAAAAGGCAAAATAAATACTAATATAGCTACTTATCCAATTTGTCCAAGGGAGCAAATTAGTGACGGTCAATATCAATTGACAAAAGAGTATCATTTGAATGAATAAGATAATAGAAAATAAAACTTCCACTCTCTTAATACTTTTTAATTGCTGCATAACTATGAGAATATTGTTTCAGAATGTGACCCATAAAATAATTTCAAATTATAGATAGTGATGCCGACATATTTAAGATTATGTATTCTCATAACACCAACTATTATCATCAATTAGAAATAGTAAAACATCAGTGCTAATTGTGGCTTTATTTTTTTTTTATTCTCTTTGTATAAATGAACTTCCGGATCCTCTATGAATCAAGTAAATGGATCTTAAAAATGGATCTGTAGTGACTGAATTTATTTTACTAGGATTTTCTGGACAATAGGAACCTTGAATTTTCTTCTTTGTAACATTCTCCCTAATCTACAGTGCTACTGTGTGGGGGAACATTCTCATTATGGTCACAGTGACATTAGTTCCATACTTCATTCTCCCATGTACTTCCTCCTTGGAAATGTGTTTTGGATGTGTGTCTCTCCACTGTCACCACGCCAAAGATAATCACAGACTTGCTCAGTGAACACAGGATCTTCTCCATATTAGGCTGCACGACCCATATGTTCTTTATGCACTTCTTTAAGGGTACAGAGATGACTCTTTTAAATTGTTTTTTGTTTGCTTGTTCTTGTTGTTTTTTTGTTTTTTGTTTTTGTTTGTTTTTGTGGTTGTTGTTGTTTTTTTGTTTTGTTTTGTTTTTGTGTTTAGAGAAAAAGAGAGCACACCCATGTGCAATCAGGGGAGGGACAGAGAAAGAGTGGGAGAAAGAATTTCAAGCAGGCACCACACTGATCAATGAGTCCTATGCTGGATCCATCTCAGGACTATGAGACCATGACCTGAGCCAAAATCAAGATTTGGACATTTAACTGACTGAGCCACCCAGGTGCCCCCAAAATATCAGGCATATTAATTTAGGACTATTTATAGGCTGTTTCCCTCACCTAGGATGATCTTCCATCATTTCTCCATCCAGCTAAATTCCTCCTAAAATATACAACCCAGACATAATATTAGATTTTAGAACCCCTTTCCTATATGTCCTTGGCCAATTTAGATTTCTTTTTTTTTTAATTCTTTTACATGTTTATTTGAGAGAGGGACAGAGCACAAGTTGGGAGGGTGGGGTGATGCCAAGAGAGAGGGAGACACAGAATCCAAAGTAGGTTACAGGCACAGAGCCTGATCCAGGGCTCAAACCCACAAGCTGTGAGATCATGACCTGAGCTAAAGTCAGACACTTAAAGATTGAGCCACCAGCTACCCCTAGATTTCTTTTTTTAAAATCATTTATAGCATGCTGTGATTTCCATCCTTTGCACAAGTTATGGCAGTAATACTTGTATAATTATAGTGGACAAAGGTCCACTTTGTCTTTAGGCTGTAAGCTCCATGTATTTCCAGTATCTAACATACATATTGGCACCCAGTAGTTCATGTATATTTATTGAGTGAATAAAGAAAATATGAATTATTTTATTATAGTAGAATATTATTCAATTTCACCTTCACTTAAGCAATACATAGACTTCTTCTATCTTCTTCTAAGACAGAAACTGTTAAAAACACTAAGAGTACACAAGGGCTTATGGTGTTCATGTATTTTAATAAATTACAAGCATTAGAGCCTTGTAATTAAAGCAAAGGAGAATGGAATACATGAAAAATTTCAGTTAAATGGAAGAGGAGAAATAAAGCAAGTTCAGAATATTTGCTATATGCAATTACATTCAACTCTTCATACATGGTAAACATAAAATCTCAGTCTTACATTGTAGCACACCCTATATTAAACAAACCATAACCATTTATAAGGTAAAGTATACATCCAGTGGTAGATGGGATTATTCTCCAACTGATAAAATATTACATGAGAGTTTTGTGTCTATAGTATAGCACACTCAAAATCCTGAGCCCCTCTGTTTACAAAACATCTAAGACTGCTAGAAACATCTAAAATAACCATTAAAATCCATTCAAAATGTTAAAAGAAAGTAAACAAATTACATTTGAGGCCCAATATGAAGCTTGAGCTCCGTTCCAGGAGGATAAACCTGCACTGAACCATTTACTACTCTGAAAACATCTACAGAATGCTATTGCCCAGAGATCCTACAAATTTAGGAGAGTACTATGGATTGGGAATTGGGCCTGAACAGGGATAGAGACCAACTGGAGGCCATGCTGAGTGCTCAGATTTTGAAAAGAAAAAAAGAGAGTATTAGAAGAAAGCCTGCCTAGCAGAACAGACAGCAAGAAAAAAATGTTACCAAAACTTGATTCTTGGTATAGATGAAATTAAATGCTTCCTTAACAAGGATTCACTTGTCACTTAATTCTTTGTATTTTCCCACACCTCAAAATGAGAATTTTATTTTAACTTGCTATTTAAGGATACATGTTTAGGTGTTTGGCACAAGTAAACACAAATATTCACTGAAAAGAAATGTTCCTTGAAAATGGGCTACAGTGAACTCTCACAGAAAGGTTTTGCAGATAAAAACTCACAATCAAAAATCACAAGACAAACAAATCTCAACACAAATGGGAGGAGAAAATGAAAGACAATGCATGGTATGGGAGAAAAAAATATTTACAAATCATGGATTTGATAAGGGACATGGGTATAACTAAAAAAAAGTCTTCAAAGAAGATACACAAATGGCCAATAAGTATATGAAAAGATGCTCAATATCATTAGTCACTAGAGACACACAAATGAAAATCACAGTAAGATACCACTGTACTCCCACTAGGATGGCTGTAGTCAAAAAGACAGACAATAACACAGAACAGTCAGAATCCTTATACATGGCCTTATACAATGTACAATGGACAACCATTTTGGAGAAAATTTAGCAGTTCCTCAAAATTTTAAACACAGAGTTACTGTGTGACCTATCAATTTCATGCCAAATATGAATATACAAAAGAAATGAAAACACATGCCCCTATGAAAGCCTGAATATGAATGGTTATAGCACCTTCTTTATTCATAATAGTAAAGATATTTAAAAACCCAAATGTTCATCACTGATGAATGGATGAACAAATGTGGTATATCTACACTATGGAATATTATCTGGCAATAAAAGAATCCAGTACTGACACAAGCTACAACATGCACAAATCTTGAAAACATAAGGCAATGTGAAAGAAATGAGTCACAAAAGACCACATATAGCACAAGTCCATTTGAATGAAGTGTCCACAATAAGCAAATTTTTATGGGTACAAAGTAGACTGGTTATCTAGATGTGTGGGGAGGGGCAAAGGATGGGGTCTTTTGTGACTGCTTTCTCTTGTTTAGCCTAATTTTTTCAAGGTTCATCCACATGGCAGCATGCATCAATACTTAATGCTAGGGGTCACATCAGAAACATGGCAGAGTAGGAAATCCACAAATACACCAATCATCGACAATTCATGGAAAAATTCTTTTTGAGAAAAATCAAAAACTAATTCAAAGTCTCTTGCACCCCAGGAAAATGCAAAACCAGGCTCACTGAAGCTTTTAAGGAGATTCAGGATACCCTTTTACCAGAAATCTTGCCCCTGTCACAATGTCACAGGATCAGGAAGATACCCCCAATGTCCCAACTTCATCAATTGGAGGGAAGGAGTGGGTTTGCATTTATACTATCCCAGATTTTCAGAGGCAGCTTCCTGAAGACAAGATTCTGTTTTGCCAGTGTTGGAGCTCTGACAGGCCTGGCACAGTTTAGCTGCCTGGGGGAGAACAGAGGCAGTAGCTTGGGGCAGTACATGCTGTTGATCTTGCCCACTGCTCAGCACAGAGTGAGTATATTAAAAAATCCCAGCTGTCAGCTTCTGCCAGGAGAGTCAGACTTAATTCATGCATCCAGCACCCTAACTTTTCTGGGGCTTCCCCAAGAATTAGCATCTGTCTCACCAATCCCGAAGCTCTGATGGTTCTAGCATAGTCTAACCAGCTGGGGGAGAACAGAGATGCAGCTTGGGCTGATAGATACCAGCGCTTTCCCCACACCCTACCCCAAGCTCAGCACAGAGTGAGAAAACAAAAATCACTACCAAGAAGCTGCCTGTTTCTTCTTGGGGACAGAAAATATTGTAGAGCTCCCCAGATACCCTGGCTAGGCTTACTGGTGGGGATCTCTTCCTATATAAGACCAATCTGTGGAGATTGGGAGAGCTGCCTACATTGTCCAATATGCATACACCAACACAAAGAATTGAAAATGGAGAACCAGACCAAATGTCCCAAAGAAAGGTAAAAGATAAATCTTCAGAAACTAACCCTAATAAAATGGACTTACATGATTTACCTGACAAAGAATTAAAAACAACCATCATAAAGATGCTCATCGAGGTCAAGAGAACAATGTGTAAAGGAGACTCAATATTCCCTTTCAATAATAGTCCCATGATTCCTGCTTATACATGAAAGCTCATTCTTGAAATTGGTTTTGTGTCAGTTTGTTTCCTTTTTTTATGAGGCCCAGTGTGTCCCAAGAGTCATCCTGGGACTGTAGTTATCTCACTGGAGAGGAAATTAGGCCAGGCCTAAAAGATCACCTGTTGCCTTACAGGAGAAAAGGCTCTGAAACTTCCTTGAACAGGAGGAAGTTCTAGCTCTTACTAAAATGAAGGGGTCTGCAGAGCCAAAGCCTTCAGGAGCATTTATCCAGATATACTCATGCCCAATGTCAGGGTCCTAATTTTTTCCTTCTAGTGCCTTGACCTTACCATAATACAGATGCCTTGCCTGAGTGTTTATATTGTGTTGGAGCTGTGTAAGTCTGTTAGATCTTCAATCTAGTCCTTGTCTAAGGTATTTCTACTACAGGACATAAGGACTTCTTTGTAAATGACCAAAGAGTTCCTAAGGTCCCTACACTTAACTGATAGCTGCTTGTTATGGTCTTCTGTTTCTAATTATTCCAAGGCATCAATACAACTTAGCAATAAGCAAATAACTCCACTATTTGTAGTTATTTTGATCCCTTTGACTTCCAAATGACTGGATCACTTACCTCAAATAGCATTCCTTTCCACAAGATGTTTCCCCAGGTCACCACCACTGAAATCTTGAGCGATCAAGCATTTATATTATGCCAGGACTTGCCTGTGTCTTATCTACCACTTGTAACAGAGTCTTATTTGCACATAAGTCTTATTTGCACAACCACAAAGCCCATTTATCACCTGTTTTCTCAGACCACTCCCAATACCAATTATGCCAGTTTAGGTCACCTGAAAAGTAGATGCCAGTGGGATCAGAGTATATCCATAGTGAAATATGACTCAGTAATAAAATTAAAAAAACATTTTTAAATATATGAAACAACAAAAATATAGATCTAAAACATCCCTAGCCAGAAGACAGTCAAAAGAATACATATTATGAGGTTTTATTTGAATGATTAAAAAATAGACAAAACTGATATTTAGTGACAGAAATGAGAATAGTCCTTAGCTCTGATGGCGAATATTTACTGCAAAGTGGTATAAGGGAAAATTTTGTTTGATAAGTGTTTTATAATTTGATTAGTGTGAGAGTTTCATAGATGAATGCATAGGAAAAAATTACAATCTATACATTTAATATTTGTTCATCTAAACACACTTATTTCTAATATCATAAAGGGAATTAAAACATAGAAGTAAAAAAAAAAAAGAGCAACAAAACAATAAAGAAAGTGGTTCAAAGTAGGATTTGGGATGGTATCCTTTCAACAATACTGGCAATAAAAAAAAAAAAAAAAAAACAACATTGTGGTAGATTGTGAAAGTGATGTTAATCACCATAGAGCAATATACTGCTTTGTTTCTTACCAGAAACCACTTTTTTTTTCCTTCCTTGTGGAGTCTCTAGCCAGCTGTAAGTTCTTACAGCCAATGTCTAATTACATTCTCCAAGGTAAAATTATGCCTGGGGGAAAAGAATTCTAGATTGGCTGGGCTTAACAGATAACTTGCTATTTGATTTTTTTAAATTTGTTTGTCTTTTGAATTTTTGTGACCTTATTTGTCTCTAACTCTACCTCTTATGTTAAAATTAAACTAGCAGTGCACTATAATTAATAGTATCTTCCAATTTGCATGTTCTTTGCAGCAAAATATTCTGATTTATAGTAAATTATTATTGCCCAATATCTCTTTCCCTGGCACTAAGACCTGAATGGAGAGCCATGTTGTACAAATTAAAATGTACTTTACAACATATGACTTTTAATTTACATGTTTCTGTAAGTGTACACATCTTCTCAGTTCAAACAGAGGAACACAGTCATCAAAGTCATAGGTCATTTCATACAACTCAACAGAGTTTTAGTCTTATTTGACAAGGTAATTTGTCAAGCCATTGAGGGAAATAAATTTCTGTCATGATTTCATTAAAAATAAAAACAAATGACTAATAAGAAGAATCCCAGAGGTTCTGTTCATCTAAAAATATTCCAATTTTTAATAGAGAACTTAGTTTGCATCTCAAGGTGCAATATGGAATGATGTAGATAGGGTTCTTTTTTTATATACTGAATTATCTCCTATGATGATCTGCTTCCTTCCTCAAAAATAATGTGACTTTTGTTTTAAGAACTTGAAGGCTGATTTTGCATTATAATTTCTGAATTTTGAATTGACTCCTCTTTGCCTAGAAATGATAAAACAATTGACTTTTCTATAGGATCAAACATCCATTCAATAAAAAGGGAAGGGAAGGGAAGGGGAGAAATAATAAACTGAGAGTATCTATTTTTGTCCTGTTACATTAACATCAAATCTCTGTATCTAAGCAAGCTTGACTTCTATTTATTTTGTCATCCTATGTTTCATATAACGAGTAAAGTTAGTTACTAGAAAGAGATCATTGCCTGATATGATCTTCAAAACCAGTGCACTGCTATTACAGACATATTTTCTTAAAATTTTTCACCATGTACTAAACAAGAACAAACATAATTGCGAGTAATGAAACATTACTAAGTTCAAAATAGCATATGGAGTCAGAAACTAAAATAGAAGAAACAAAAGAAAACTTCTGGCATGCCAGAAAGCAGTGAGTAAACTGAATCATGGAGGACATGGCTGGAGTAGAAGCTTTGATAAGGCAGGGTTGCATAGGGAAAATAGGTATCTGACAACAACCACAGCTATTCACAGCTATTAATTTGTTCTACTGCCTCCATCCCAGCCACTAAACCTGCCAGTTGAAACATAAACTTACCAACCAACTTGACTGTCTCCTTTGTCATGTCCTTAAATCTTTTTGGGTTTTCTCTCTCCCTCTTGCTTTCTCTCTCTTTTTTCCAAGCTAATGATTTCTCTTGCTTTCAATATCAGAAATTTATGATTAAATAAAAAATATTTTAAGTTACAGATTGTGTTATAATATCAATAACTCTATGACTTGCCTAAAATATTAAGTCTTGTTGTTACCTAGTCATTCCTTCTTTGCTAACTTGAATATAAAAGATCTATTCTTTGCTATTACATCTTGTAAAAATAGTTTACTTTTCAAAACCAAGATGCTGGTTTTTTTTTTTGTTTCAAACTAAACTAGCTCATTTTACTCAAGTTGAAAATGTGAAAAAGATAAATAAGAAATAACACTTTCCTAGAGAAAGGGTTTTCATGACTAGAATGTGGACAGGTGTCACCTATACTGTTCCCACTGGGTACCAACCTAAGTGGTCACTCATGCACTGTTCCAGAAATAAACCACCAACTATTAAACAAGTGGAAGTGGCAGTGGGGCAACATCAAAAAAATCCATTAGATAAGAAAACAACCCAAAAAATTCATATCTGGGGAAAGTGTCACTCAAATGAAAATACTTCAGATGAATTATTTAAAGTGGAATAACTTGGTAAGTAATCTAAGTAATATTTTATTTTATTTTTTTTATTTTTTTATTTTTAAAAAAAATTTTTTTTTTTCAACGTTTATTTATTTTTGGGACAGAGAGAGACAGAGCATGAACGGGGGAGGGGCAGAGAGAGAGGGAGAGACACAGAATCGGAAACAGGCTCCAGGCTCCGAGCCATCAGCCCAGAGCCTGACGCGGGGCTCGAACTCACGGACCGCGAGATCGTGACCTGGCTGAAGTCGGACACTTAACCGACTGCGCCACCCAGGCGCCCCAGTAATCTAACTAATATTTTAGAAGAAATCAAGAATAAGCTGAATTTAACTTCAGTTGGTCGAAAAAAATGGCCACATTTCTTTGAAGTGATTCCCATAAAGGTAGAGTCCATTTCCCCTACCTTTGCATCTGGTCTGGTTTTATGATTTCATTAGAAGAATCAATGCAACAGAGTGTTTTATACTACAAATTTCCATCTTCTCTATATGAATGCTTCTTTGCAATGTGGCATTGTTACCCCTATATTCAAAAGTTGCATATTATTTCTCCATTCCCTTGAAGTTTGGCTGTCTTTGGGACTGCTTTAATTAATAGAATGTGGCGGAACCACCTTTCTGGAATTCCCAAGCTTCACTGAAGATCACTGAAACTAGTTCTTTATGACCTTAGGCATCTGAAAAGACCATGCTGTACAGAAGCCTATGTCACTCTTCCTAAAAATGAAAGGCCACGTGATATAAGAAAGTGGTCCAGTTAAATTCTTTTGCGGGTTGCTGTCCAGTTTTCCCAACACCGTTCATCGAAAAGACTGTCTTTTTCCAATTAGATATTCTTTCCTGCTTTGTCAAAGATTAATTGACCATATAGTTGTGGGTCCATTTCTGGGTTTTCTATTCTATTGATCTATGTGTTTGTTTTTGTGCCAGTACCATAATGTCTTGATCACTACATATTTGTAATATAACTGCAAGTCCAGAATTGGGAGGCCTCCAGTTTTGCTCTTCTTTTTCAA
The DNA here is from genome assembly GCF_028749965.1 of Puma concolor. Taxonomy (NCBI): domain Eukaryota; kingdom Metazoa; phylum Chordata; class Mammalia; order Carnivora; family Felidae; genus Puma; species Puma concolor. The sequence continues at coordinate 78,401,879 of NC_141672.1, forward strand.
GACTGCTTTGGCTATTTGGGGTTTTTTGTGTTTACAAAGAAATTTTAGGATTGTCTGTTCTGACTCTGAAAATTTCTACTGGTATTTTGGCAGGGATTGCATTAAATGTGTAGATTGCTTTGGATAGTATAGACATCTTAACATGAAACTGAACAGACCACTTTCTTATACCATACACATAAATAAATTCAAAATGGATGAAAGACATAAATGTGAGTCTTCAAACCATTAAAATTCTAGAAAAAAACACAAGCAGTAACTTCTTTGACATTGGCCATAGCAACTTCTTTCTACATATGTCCCAGAGACAAGGGAAACAAAAGCAAAAATAGATAATTAGGACTATATCAAAATAAAAAGCTTCCACACACTAAAGAAAACAATAAACAAACTAAAAGGCAACCTATGGAGTTGGAGGAGGTATTTGCAAATGACATATATGATAAAGGGTTAGTATCCAAAATATATAAAGAACATATACAATTCAACACCAAAAAATAAATAAATAATCCAATTACAAAATGGTAGAAGACATGAATAGACATTTTTCCAAAGAAGACATAGAGAAGGCCAACAGACACATGAAATGGTGCTCAACATCATTCATCATCAGGGAAATCCAAATCACAACTACAATGAAATATCATGTCATATCTGTCAAAATGGATGAAATCAACAACATAAGAAACAACAGGTGTTGACAATGATGTGGAGAAAGGGAAACCATTCTGCACCATTGGAGGGAATGCAAACTAGTGTGGTCACTCTGGAAAACTTTATGAATGTTCCTCAAAAAGTTAAAAATAGAACTACCCTATGATCCAGCAACCACACTTCTAGATTCAAAGAGCTACATGCACCCCAATGTTTATAGCAGCATTATCTACAATAGCCAAGATATGGAAACAGCCCAAGTATCTATCAAATGATGAATGGATAAAAAAGGTGTGGTATATACATATATACAGTGGAATATTACTCAATAATCAAAAACAATGAAATCTTGCCATTTGCAACAACAAGGTGGATTATGGAGAGTATTATGCTAAGTGAAATAAGTCAGAGAATGACAAATATCATATGATTTCACTCATATGTGTAATTTAACAAACAACACAAATGAGCAATGGAGAATAAAAAGAGAGAGAGGAAAACCAAGAAACAGACTCTTAAGTACAGAGAACAAATTGATGTTTACAACAATGGGGTAGGTGGGGGATGGGTTAAATAGATGATGGGGATTAAGGAGTGCATTGCTGTGATGAGAACCAGGTGATGTTTGGAAACACTGATTCATTATGTTGTAAACCTGAAACTAATATTAGCTGTATGTTAACTAACTGAAATTTAAATAAAAAGTTTTAAATAAGTGAAACGTGAGGCCACATGAAAAGAGGCACTGAAGGATGAAAGAGCACATAGAAGAAGAAGCCCAGCCATACACCTGCTGTTGTATGAGACACAACTGAGGCATCTTAGATCATTTGCACCCAGTTGACCAATTCGGTCAATACCACATGAAGACTTGGCTATCACTCCTGAAACAGTGCCTGAATTCCAGAGTCATAAATACAGAACAAATTTTTGTTTTAAACTACTAAGTTGTGGGGTAGTCTTTCTGCAGTTATAACAAATAGAGATAGGTACCAGTAGTGGGGTTCAGCCATAGCAAAAAACCAAAATCATGTTTCAGGCCATGGTTTGGGATCAACAAAGGCAGAGTCTGGAATATTATCAAGGAGATGATTAGAGGGGCTAGAGGAGTAATGAAGAAATTGAGATTAGATTTCAATCATAGTGACATGTTTGGTGACACTGTCTTCAGAATAAACATGGAATACAGAAAATGTATACATTTCCTTAAGGATATGGTTCAAGAGTATTCTAGGCAGAATACTGACAGCACCAGATGGTTATTTCAACCAGCATGTGACAAAGTACAGAAATAGAGACCCTAAGAAGAAATACTTAGGATCAGTTTTCAAATGATTTTAGAGAAAATATAGAAGGCCCATGACGGTCTCCAAATGGAAAAAAAAAAATTCCATGTAAGAAATAGCTTCAGAATAAAGAATAAATCAATGACGTGGCTCTGAGCCCCTTCGTTAAGTCTTCTGAAATATTAGGGACAGTGCCCAGTAGAATCTTGGCTGGAAAATAAGATTTCCAAGAATCCTACAGGTTTTGTCCACATTAGCCAAGTACACTTAAAGTAGACAAATATGTCTCAGACACAATTATGGATGTGGCTTTTGAAGCATAAAGTATACACAAAAAAGTTTCCTAAGATATGTACAAAGTTTATAGAGAATTATTCTGGTAACACAATAGCTAAATTGGACTGAAAAGGACAGAGTGGAAAATACAGAGTCCTATTGGCAAAAAGCTTGAAAGGACACTACACAGAAGATGATATCCAAATAGCAAACACTTGAAAAGTTGCTCACTACCATTCCTCAACTGGATGTGTAGGTCAAAACTACAAGATGCCACTACACACTAGCTTCAATGAACTGCTACATTTAGAAGACTAAAAATTGTTGTGAAGATATACAACATTTATTTCTCTCCTATATTGATGGTAGGGGTGTAAAATGTCACAGCCACTATGGAAAAGCAAGGCCATTTCTCAAGCATGAAAAATATCCTGACCCTATGTTCCAGCAACCCAACTCGTAAGCGTGTACACAAGATAAATGAGAGCAAATGTCCATGGAAAGATTTATACAAGAATGCTCTTGTCAGCTTTATTTATTTCTCCCTCCAAATTTAGGGGGAAAACATTGTTCATATTCAGAAAATGGAATGTTTATTAACAAGAAACATGGATAAATCTCAAAAGAAATATATTGAATTTAAAACCCCAGACACAAAACAACACATATTTTATGGTCCCATTTATGTTACTTTCAAAAACATACAAAACTAAACCATGTTGATAAAAATAAGAATAGTGGTTATTTCCAGGGATGTAATTGGCTGAAAATGATTTAAAGGGAAATTCCTCATGTCTTCGAAATACTCTGTATCTTGTCCTTTGTCATGGTCAGAAGGTATATACTTGCTCAAAAATTCATTTACTTGTATATGGAAGGTTTGATCATTTTATTTTACATAAATTACCACTCAGTAAACTTTAGAAAAAAATACCATGTACATGCAGGCACACACTAACATTGACCCTCTACTTAATTTCTGAGGATGTGTCCTTCATACATTCAAAAAGTGACACATTTAGGTTTAATTATTGAAGAACACATTGTGATAACCAAAAAATTGTAAATGCCTTATATTTTCCTCATTAGGAGAAAAAAATAAAGTTATATATTAACAAACTGAATAATAAACAGCCATACATATAAAGAGTTAGGAAACACTTTAAGTATTAACACAAAAAATTTCCCAAAATACACTGTAAGTGAAAAATAAGGTACAAGATATTGTATGATATGTTTCAAATATAAACCAATGTACATAAATACTATTTACATAGTCACAATTTTGAAAATTTACACAAGAAATTGATTATTTTCTCTCTGGTTGGATGGGTTATAGGTTATGGATGGGGGAATGCGATGGGAAGATCTCTCGGGCAACTTTTTTTTTACCTTAAAAATGTTTAACTATGCATACATATTACCTATGCAAAAATTAAATGTATGCTTAAAATAGCAAGTTTTTTCCTATTACTAAACTCATCTTGTCTGAGTCACTTCCATGTTTTTAAATTGCAATGCTATTATTTATGGTTAATCCCTCCAAATTCTTGAGATATCCTTATTCCTCTTTTCAGACATCATGTCTATCACCAAGTCCAAATGACTGTACCATAAAAATACATGTTGAGTTCTCTTTATTCTTTCTGCTACCCACTTCCTTCCTCCATTCTCCAGCAGGCTAAGTCCCCAAATTCACCTGTGCATAGTACTGCAAAATCTTCAAACTGTTCTTGCTTTTACACTTGTCTCCTTCAAATCCCTCTTCCCCACAGTGGCCAGAGTGGCCTTCAGATTACAAAAGCCCTACTGTAATTGTGAGTACACAGGTAGAAGAATGACTACATGCCGTATCCTGTGCAACTGCTGCCTACCTCTCTGACATGGCCTCATACTTTTCCTCCATGTGCCCATGACTTAATCACCACGTGGGTTCTTTTCTGTTCCTCCATGCACCAGCTCTTTCACCTCCATGGTCTTTGTTCTTGCTCTTCCCATTGCCTGTTCTGCCCTCTCTCAGACCTCCCAAAGCTAGATTTATCTAGTTATTCAGCTTAAATGTCACCCCCTCAAAAAGGGCTTTTCTAATACCCAGCCTAAAAGAACACACTACTTGTCCCCACTTGTTCTCCAACATATCACTCTGTTATATTCTTCATTTTTGACAGTTTTAAACCTATCTTCTTTGCTCTTTGACTGCCTCCCTCCACTGGAATATAAACTCCCTGAGAGCAAGGACTTCATGTACCATAACTAGTGCTGAATTGCTGACCCATCCATACACTAAGACTTCCAAATGATAGATACTTACAACATTTTGTAAAAGAAAGAAATTCCTTTCCACGGTTTCTGATTGGGAAATATCTGAGGAATCTGCAACAGTTTCCCAAAGAAACAACCATCGTGGGTGGAGCCAGGACTACAATCTTGTCCTCTGAATTCCAGTCTCATATTTTCATCACTACTGGATGCCTTGTGTAGTAAACTAGTTCAGGTCATCCTAAGATACACCTCTTAAAACACGCACACACACACACACACACACACACACACACACACACACACATTTCTTTTTAATATTATAAAATTGCCTGAGATTAAAATGCTTTCTAGGCTGAGACGAGAGGCCCACTGTAGACTAGTTAAATTCTCTATATTATCCTGGGTATTTTGTAATTAAAAAACAAACAAAAAAGACTTTGTATTTCCAAAGATCTCTCCTCTCTCCTCTGATCCTCTGCTCCCTCTCTTCCCTCCCTCTTCCCCCAACCTTTTTGTATTTGTACATGTGGCTTTGTGGTACAGTTATCTCTGTGATCATGGTTTCTCTGTCCCATTATCTTTTCTCCTATTTTTTCCATTTGTGTCCTGTCATGTTTTTCCTTCTGTTCTCTCTCTTCCATTGATGTTATATTTCTAGCTATCTGTATTCATGGAAATTGATCCTACAGATAACCTTTCAAGAAGCAAAATGACATATATTCAAAGTTATTTATTTGCACCACAAAATTAATAGAAAAAATGGTCAACAATATTATCTCCATCCCTTTACCTCCTCTATTTTTCATGATCTCCCACTCCACCTCTGACAGAACACACACTACACACACACACACACACACACACACACACCTTTCTTTTTAATATTATAAAATTGCCTGAGATTAGAAAGCTTCCTCAGCTGAGATGAGAGGCCTCCGGGAGACTAGTTGATGTCTCCACATGACTTTCAATTAATTCTTTTTTTTAATGAAATTTATTGTCAAATTGGTTACTGTAAAACACCCAGTGCTCATCCCAAAAAATGCCCTCTTCAGTACCCATCACCCACCCTCCCCTCCCTCCCACCCCCCATCAACCCTCAGTTTGTTCTCAGTTTTTAAGAGTCTCTTATGCTTTGGCTGTCTCCCATTCTAACCTTTTTTTTTCTTCCCCTCCCCCATGGGTTTCTGTTAAGTTTCTCAGGATCCACCTAAGAGTGTAACCATATGGTATCTGTCTTTCTCTGTATGGCTTATTTCACTTAGCGTAACACCCTCCAGTTCCATCCACGTTGCTACAAAGGTCCATATTTCATTCTTTCTCATTGCCACGTAGTAATCCATTGCGTCTATAAACCACAATTTCTTTATCCATTCATCAGTTGATGAACATTGAGGCTCTTTCCATAATTTGGCGATGGTTGAGAGTGCTGCTATAAACATTGGGGTATAAGTGCCCCCATCCATCAGTATTCCTGTATCCCTTGGGTAAATTCCTAGCAGTGCTACTGCTGGGTCATAGGGTAGGTCTATTTTTAACTTTTTGAGGAAACTACACACTGTTTTCCAGAACGGCTGCACCAGTTTGTATTCCCACCAACAGTGAGAGAGGGTTCCTATTTCTCCACATCCTCTCCAGCATCTATAGTCTCCTGATTTGTTCATTTTGGCCACTCTGACTGGAGTCAGGTGATATCTGAGTGTGGTTTTGAATTGTATTTCCCTGATGAGGAGCGACGTTGAGCATCTTTTCATGTGTTGTTTGGCCATCCGGATGTCTTCTTTAGAGAAGTGTCTATTCATGTTTTCTGCCCATTTCTTCACTGGATTATTTGTTTTTCGGGTGTGGAGTTTGGTGAGCTGTTTATACATTTTGGATACTAGCCCTTTGTCCGATATATCATTTGCAAGTATCTTTTCCCATTGTGTTGGTTGCCTTTTAGTTTTGTTGATTATTTCCTTTGCTGTGCAAAGCTATTTATATCTTCATGAGGTCCCAATAGTTCATTTTTGCTTTTAATTCCCTTGCCTTTGGGGATGTGTCAAGTAAGAAATTGCTACGGCTGAGGTCAGGGAAGTCTTTTCCTGCTTTCTCCTCTAGGGTTTTGATGGTTTCCTGTCTCACATTCAGGTCCTTTATCCATTTTGAGTTTCTTTTTGTGAATGGTGTCAGAAAGTGGTCTAGTTTCAACCTTCTGCATGTTGCTGTCCAGTTCTCCCAGCACCATTTGTTAAAGAGACTGTCTTTTTTCCATTGGATGTTCTTTCCTGCTTTGTCAAAGATGAGTTGGCCATACATTTGTGGGTCTAGTTCTTGGGTTTCTATTCTTTTCCATTGGTCTACGTGTCTGGTTTTGTGCCAATACCATGCTGTCTTGATGATGACAGCTTTGTAGTAGAGGCTAAAGTCTGGGATTGTGATGCCTCCTGCTTTGGTCTTCTTCAAAATTACTTTGGCTATTCGAGGCCTTTTGTGGTTCCATATGAATTTTAGGATTGCTTGTTCTAGTTTCGAGAAGAATGCTGGTGCAATTTTTATTGGGATTGCATTGTATGTGTAGATAGCTTTGGGTAGTATTGACATTTTGACAATATTTATTCTTCCAATCCATTAGCATGGAATGTTTTTCCATTTCTTTATATCTTCTTCAATTTCCTCCATAAGCTTTCTATAGTTTTCAGCATACAGATCTTGTACATCTTTGGTTAGATTTATTCCTAGGTATTTTATGCTTGTGGTGCAATTGTGAATGGGATCAGTTTCTTTGTCTTTCTGTTGCTTCATTATTAGTGTATAAGAATGAAACTGATTTCTGTATATTGATTTTGTATCCTGCAACTTTGCTAAATTCATGTATCAGTTCTAGCAGACTTCTGGTGGAGTCTATCAGATTTTCCATGTATAATATCATGTCATCTGCAAAAGTGAAAGCTTAACTTCATCTTTGCCAGCTTTGATGGCTTTGATTTCCTTTTGTTGTCTGATTGCTGATACTAGGACTTCCAACACTATGTTAAACAACAGCGGTGAGAGTGGGCATCCCTTTCGTGTTCCTGATCTCAGGGAAAAAGCTCTCAGTTTTTCCCCATTGAGGATGATGTTAGCTGTGGGCTTTTCATAAATGGGTTTTATGATCTTTAAGTATGTTCCTTCTATCCCGACTTTCTCGAGGGTTTTTATTAAGAAAGGTTGCTGAATTTTGTCAAAGGCCTTTTCTGCATCTATTGACAGGATCATATGGTTCTTATCCTTTTTTATTAATGTGATGTATCACGTTGATTGATTTGCGACTGTTGAACCAGTCATGCAGCCCAGGAATGAATCCCACTTGATCATGGTGAATAATTCTTTTTATATGCTGTTGAATTCGATTTGCTAGTATCTTATTGAGAATTTTTGCATCCATATTCATCAGGGATATTGGCCTGTAGTTCTCTTTTTTTACTGGGTCTTTGTCTGGTTTAGGAATCAGAGTAATACTAGGTCATAGAATGAGTATGGAAGTTTTCCTTCCCTTTCTGTTTTTTGGAATAGCTTGAGAAGGATAGGTATTACCTCCGCTTTAAACGTCTGGTAGAACTCCCCTGGGAAGCCATCTGGTCCTGGACTCTTATTTGTTGGGAGATTTTTGATAACTGATTCAATTTCCTCACTGGTTATGGGTCTGTTCAAGCTTTCTATTTCCTCCTGATTGAGTTTTGGAAGTGTGTGGGTGTTTAGGAATTTGTCCATTTCTTACAGGTTGTCCAGTGTGTTGGCATATAACTTTTCATAGTATTCCCTGATAATTGCTTGTATCTCTGAGGGATTGGTTGTAATAATTCCATTTTCATTCATGATTTTATCCATTTGGGTCCTCTCCCTTATCTTTTTCAGAAGCCTGGCTAGAGGTTTATCAATTTTGTTTATTTTTTCAAAAAGCCAACTCTTGGTTTCATTGATGTGTTCTACAGTTTTTTTAAATTCTATATTGTTTATTTCTGCTCTGATCTTTATTATTTCTCGTCTTCTGCTGTGTTTGGGTGTCTTTGCTGTTCTGCTTCTATTTCCTTTAGGTGTGCTGTTAGATTTTTATTTGGGATTTTTCTTGTTTCTGTAGATAGGCCTGGATAGCAATGTATTTTCCTCTCAGGACTGTCTTTGAACCATCCCAAAGCGTTTGGATTATTGTTTTTTTCATTTTTGTTTGTTTCCATATATTTTTTAATTTCTTCTCTAAATGCCTGGTTGACCCATTCACTCTTTAGTAGGGTGTTCTTTAACCTCCATGCTTTTGAGGTTTTCCAGACTTTTTCCTGTGGTTGATTTCAAGCTTCATAGCATTGTGGTCTGAAAGTGTGCATGGTATGATCTCAATTCTTGTATACTTATGAAGGGCTGTTTTGTGACCCAGTATGTGATCTATCTTGGAGAATGTTCCATGTGCACTCGAGAAGAAAGTATATTCTGTTGCTTTGGGATGGAGAGTTCTAAATATATCTGTCAAGTCCATCTGGTCCAATGTATCATTCAGGCCCTTGTTTCTTTATTGATCCTGTGTCTAGATGATCTATCCATTGTTGTGAGTGGGGTGTTAAAGTCCCCTGCAATGACCACATTCTTATCAATAAGGTTGCTTATGTTTGTGAGTAATTGTTTTATGTATTTGGGGGCTCCCGTATTTGGCACATAGACATTTATAATTGTTAGTCCTTCTTGATGGATAGACCTTGTAACTATTATATAATGCCCTTCTTCATCTCTTGTTACAGCCTTTAATTTAAAGTCTAGTTTGTCTAAGTATGGCTACTCCAGCTTTGTTTTGACTTCCAGGCATGATATATAGTTCTCCATCCCCTCACTGTCAACCTGAAGGTGTCCTCAGGTCTAAAATGAGTCTCTTGTAGACAGCAAATAGATGGGTCTTGTTTTTTATCCATTCTGACACCCTATGTCTTTTGGTTGGCGCATTTAGTGCATTTACATTCAGTGTTATTATAGAAAGATATGGGTTTAGAGTCATTGTGATGTCTGTAGGTTTTATGCTTGCAGCGATGTCTCTGGTACTTTGTCTCACAGGATCCCCCCCTTAGGATGGATCTCTTGTAGGGCTGGTTTATTGGTGACGAATTCCTTCAGTTTTTGTTTGTTTGGGAAGACCTTTATCTCTCCTTCTATTCGAAATGACAGATTTGCTGGATAAGGATTCTCAGCTGCATATTTTTTTCAGATCATCACGTTGAAGATCTCCTGCCGTTCCTTTCTGGCCTGCCAAGTTTCAGTAGATAGATTGGTCACGAGTCTTATAGGTCTCACTTTATATGTTAGAGCACGTTTATCCCTAGCTGCTTTCAGAATTTTCTCTTTATCGTGTATTTTGCCAGTTTCACTATGATATGTTGTGCATAAGAAAGATTCGGGTTACATCTGAAGGGAGTTCTCTTTGCCTCCTTGATTGCAATGCCTTTTTCCTTCCCCAGATCAGGGAAGTTCTCAGCTATTATTTCTTCAAGTACACCTTCAGCACCTTTCCCTCTCTCTCCCTCCTCTGGAATACCAATTATGCGTAGATTATTTCTCTTTAGTGCATCACTTAGTTCTCTAATTTTCTCCTCATAATCCAGAAGTTTTTTATCTCACTTTTTCTCAACTTCTTCTCTTTCCATAATTTTATCCTCTAGTTCATCTATTCTCTCCTCTGCCTCTTCAATCCGAGCTGTGGTCCTCTCCATTTTATTTTGCAGCTCATTAATAGCATATTTTACTCCTCCTGGCTTTTCCTTAGTCCCTTGATCTCTGTAGCAATAGTCTCTGCTGTGCTTTATACTGTTTTCAAGTCCAGCGACTAATTTTATGACTATTATTTAAATTCACTTTCTGTTATATTGTTTAAATCGTTTTTGATCAGTTCGTTAGCTGTTGCTATTTCCTGGAGATTCTTTTGAGGGGAATTCTTCCGTTTCATCATTTTGGATAGTCCCTGGAGTGTTGTGGAACTGCAGGGCACTTCCCCTGTGCTGTCTTGAATAACTTGTGTTGGTGGGCGGGGCCGCAGTCAGACCTGATGTCTGCTCCAGCCCACTGCTGGGGCCACAGTCAGACTGGTGTGTGCCTTCTCTTCCCCTCTCCTAGGGGCGGGATTCAATGTGGGGTGGCATGGCCCATCTGGGCTACTTGCACACTGCCAGGCTTGTAGTGCTGGGGATCTGGCGTATTAGCTTGGGTGGATCGACTAGGTGCACAGGGGCGGGTGGGGAAGGCTCAGCTCGCTTTTTTTGGGAGATCCGCTTCAGGAGGGGCTCTGTGGCACCTGGAGGGAGTCAGGCCTGCCACCAGAGGGATGGATCCACAGAAGCACAGCGTTGGGTGTTTGCGTGGTACAAGCAAGTTCCCTGATAGGAACTGGTTCCCTTTGGGATTTTGGCTGGGGGGTGGGCGAGGGAGATGGCACTGGTGAGTGCCTTTGTTCCCCGCCAAGCTGAGCTCTGTCGTCAGGGGCTCAACAACTCTCCCTTCCATTGTCGTTGTCCTCTAGCCCTCCTGCTCTCTGAGCAGAGCTGTTAACTTATAACATTCCAGATGTTAAGTCCCACTGGCTGTCAGAACACACTCCGTCTGACCTCTCCGCTTTTGAAAGCCAGACTCGGGGGCTCTGCTTTGCAGGGCAGGCTGTCCCTCCACTGCCCCAGCTCCCTCCCTCCAGTCCGTGTAGCACGCACTGCCTCTCCGCCTCTCTGCCCTTCCTACCCTCTTCTGTGGGCCTCTCGTCTAAGCTTGACTCCGGAGAATCCCTTCTGCTAGTCTTCTCCTGGTTTTCTGGGTTATTTAGGCAGGTGTGGGTAGAATCTAAGTGATCATCAGGACACAGTGAGCCCAGCATCCTCCTATGCTGCCATCTTTCTCTCTCTGACTTTCAATTAATTCTAAAACATTGTGATACATTCTGAGAAGTGAGAGCCTGGGAGTTTTATAATTAACAAACAAACAAACAAACAAACAAAAACAAAATACTTTGTATTTCCAAAGATGACTCATCTCTCCTCTGCCCTCATGTTCCCTTTCTTCTCTCCCCCAACTCTTTTTGTATCTGCACATGTGGCTTTGTGGTGCAGGTATCTCTGTGATTATGGTTTCTCTGTCCCTTTATCTTTTCTCCTATTTTTTTTCATAGGTGTCTTCTCATTTTTTTCCTTCTGTTCTTGTGTATTTTCCATTTATCTTATATTTCTAGCTTTCTGTCTTTCTGGAATTTCAGCTTACAGATAACCTTTCAAGAAGCAAAATGACAGATATTCAAAGTTATTTGAAGTTATTTTCCTATTATTCAAAGTTATTTTCCTATTTCCACAATAGGAAAAAACTTGCAAACAGCATTATCTCTAACTCTTTATTTCCTTTCTCTACCTTTCATCATGTCCCACTGCACCTCTGGCTGAACTGGATATAAATTTTAGCTAAAGTGTATTCGACTGTATATTGTATTTTTGTAAAATTTAACTTTGTTGTCTTAATTTTAATATAACTCAGATTTATCCCATCTTCACTTTTTTTTTTAAACTTTTTTTTTTTAACGTTTATTTATTTTTGGGACAGAGAGAGACAGAGCATGAACGGGGGAGGGGCAGAGAGACAGGGAGACACAGAATCGGAAATAGGCTCCAGGCTCTGAGCCATCAGCCCAGAGCCTAACGCGGGGCTCGAACTCACGGACTGCGAGATCGTGACCTGGCTGAAGTCGGACGCTTAACCGACTGCGCCACCCAGGCGCCCCTCCCATCTTCACTTTTAATGTATAACAAAGAGAGTAATTAACGGGAGCTTTGTATGATTAAATATTTTTTTCTGTATGTAATATTCCTAAGTTGACAAACAGACCTTCCTTTTTCCAATGCAAAACACATGAACTAAATACACAAAAAAGTGAATAACTATAAATCCTATCACAAGAGAGAAATTCTTCTTGAGAGAACACATCCTTAGAAGAATTAGTGCATAAGACACCACAAAGATCTCTTATTTAAGGAGAATTATTCCTAAAAAAAAAGTTTTTTCAGCATAACATACTCTCCCTCTACCGAATTCTTTTGCTCCCAAAATATGCACATACTAACATACTTAACATTGACTTAGTCTCACTACTAACCTCTTATTAAACACCAATGCTTTCTCATCACTTACAGGAATTATATGAAAAGATCTAGAATAACCTTTCCAGACTTACTACTTTAATGATGCTTAATAAACATGTGTGACAGTCCATTAACACTGTCGCTGTTAAAACGTCAAATTTAAAATGATGACATAATCCAGTGGGGTCTCAGCTGGCACATGTGTTGAATATTTTTAATCCTTAAAATGTTCTGTAATTCTGCTTGACATTCTAATTATTCCCACTGGAAGCACTCTGTATGCTTAAGATAGCTGTAAAACCCCCAAGCATACTCCCTGTTGCATCACAAATTAGAAAGCAGATTTCACAACTTACAATGTCTCACTGTAAGGACATACATTTAAGGAAACATTCAGGAATGATCACTTAATCTCCTTTTCATCACAAGGAAGAGGATGGCCCCTTGTTTGAGAGTAGCACTGGAGGCCGAAGGAGGTAAAAATTTTGGTCATTCTTCATATTAAAAAAATTGAGAGGAAGAATAGAAAAGAAGAGTCATACTAATTGTCTGGAACATCTGCTGCCTTAAAATGCTTAAGAATAGAATAATCCTGTGAAAGAGAGAAAGGGTGAGATCTAAATTGTGACATATAGCACTTTCTACCTTGTCCCTCAAATATGCCTCCCCAAAGTTCTCCTGATGCTTAATATTATATTAAAGGGGCTGACATCTTTCACTGCATGATTATAAAGAAGTGAAAATGCCAGTATCTTAGGGAGATTCACCATCTGGATTTACATTTGAGTATCACACAAATGACTAGGTTTTCCCATGCTACTGCAGAGATAAGGGGGAGAAGAAAATTGGGAATCACAAGTCAATGTGGGTAAATGAAAGAAAGGAAGAAGATGACAAAAATAGAGCAATGAGGAAGGAAAAGCAGAAGCTCTATGGAGAGAAATTGCAAGGAAAATAAAGGAATAAAAGATATGGCAAATGTAAAAAGAATAATTGAGAAAGTGAGTGTATAAAATAGAATTAGTAGGAAGAAAATGGGCAAATCTGAAAAATGTAAAGAAGAGCAAAAGGATATGAAAGGGGAGAGATAGAGGAGATGCTAGGAAGATGATCAGTCCCCAAACGCTTGGCTTTGAGAGCTGGTCTAATAGCATTTGGAATCTAGGCATGCTTCATGTGGTCTGTCAACGCAGTGTTTCTGCACTCTGAGAAAGCAGGGGGCATGAGCACCCTCTCTACCTGTGCATCTTTAATGCCAGATGCATTTTTGTGTCAGTTGAAATAGCAAGGAAATTTAGACATAATGAAAACATTCAGGTCTGTATCTTAGCCTATACTGACAATATTTCTTTGCCAATCTGACAGGAGCAAAAAGCCTGTCTCTGTGAGAGTCTTTGTTTTGGGCTTTTCCCCCCTAGGATTTCATGTTATGCAGAGTAATGTTCAGCTGATGCACATCTGTCCTCAATCTGTGTGATGAGCACAATCTAAGAATCAGAGGAACAGAAACTATATAAATGAGAATGGGAGAAGAATGTGGATTAAAGATGCGAAGTGGGACGCAATTCTGTTAGTAACAGAGAGTAGAGGCGGATAATGGAAAAATAAAAGCAGAGGAAGAGTAGGAGACTGCAACTCTCAGAGTGCTCCCTGTGTCTTAGAATTGTCAAGCTAAAGAAGCATGAAATAACTGTAAATGAGCACTTGGAGTGCACAAAACCCAAGAAGAGCAGAAGGAGCTACTGACTTACTTTCCTAAGGGTAGGTTTCCATAAGCAGAGTAAGAAATGAATATGGAGGCCAATAGGCATCTAAGTGGGTAAAAGACAGAAGGAAGGTCCTAAGCAGTAATTTGAAGGCACCAAAGATGTTTTTTTCCTATTTCCATTTGCTTATACTTAATATGTGTGAGTTTATACATATGTGAATAAGTATCTCTTTGCACAAATATGTGCCCATGTGTTATAAATTCCTTTTGCATAATATTTGGCTGCTAGTTACAAATGTTACCAATCACATAGTACGTATGTTCTCATGTTTCCTAATAGGTGTGCCCTAAAACACCAGCTTACTGCCTAAATTTCCCATGAGTTTATGGACTTTTTAAGGTTGATTTTTCTTTAATTTTTCTCCTTTTTTCCCTCTTCCTACCTTCTTTTCCTAGGGATGCTAGCAATAATTTCTGTCAAATTTCTATTGGGAAGTTTTACTTCTCCAGTTTTCCACTTTTATTGGCACATTAAAAAAAGATTTATTGAGATATAATCAACATAAAAAATTTACCATTTTAAATGTATAACTCAACAGTTTTAAGTGCATTTACAGAGTTGTGCAAAAGCTTCATCGTTAAACTTTTGGTTCCTTTCTCATAGCATAGTGTTTTTGAGTTCACTCATATTGTAGCATGTCCCAATATGCCATTTGTTTTTCTTGCTAAACTGTATTCCATTATATCTACAGTACTTTTGAAAACTATTGCATGTAATTCAAAATCAAGGGAAATATCATTATATGTGACATTATAGTATTTTGTTAAAATTAGCAATCTTTCATTTTTTTTTTAAATTTTTTTTCAACGTTTTTATTTTATTTTTGGGACAGAGAGAGACAGAGCATGAACAGGGGAGGGGCAGAGAGAGAGGGAGACACAGAATCGGAAACAGGCTCCAGGCCCCGAGCCATCAGCCCAGAGCCCGACGCGGGGCTCGAACTCATGGACCGCGAGATCGTGACCTGGCTGAAGTCGGACGCTTTAACCGACTGTGCCACCCAGGCGCCCCCAATCTTTCATTTTTTAAATCATTCATGCCAACAGTAAATAATGTACACATATCACAACATGAGTATTTATTAATAAAATATGGTTATACAATTATAGTAACATAAATTATGTTTCAATAAACAGAAAATAACTACAAATATAATTCTAAATACAATTGTTATTTAGACAAGATTGCAGCCTGAAAAGGGGAAATACTCATGCAAGCAATATAATGACGATTTATCTGCCTAAATAAAGTAATACCCACTGATGGATGCTGATTAATAATATCCTCATCAGTTTAAACTGAGGAATACACACCTCTTATATTTCTTACCACTTGTGAGGAAAAAAAAAACATTGCAAAAAATAAAAATCTTAACTGCAATTCCTTTATTTTTCTCATCTGTCAAATGAGTATATCATTCTCTATGTTCTATATTACTAATCCCAGATCTAGCATGCTTTGATTTTATTAGCTTAGATATTCAAAACGTTTTATATATTCTGATGTTTTATATGGAAATATTTGTGGAAGGGATGTCATCTGGCTATCATTCTGAGATTGGAGGAAAAAAGAGGTTATGGATATATGGTGATCAAATATAACTGGGTTAGTATTAATTAGGATTTAAGAACAAGGTGTGCAGCTGATTCAGGATGGGGACCCAACCAAAAGTGTAACTAGGGCAATAACTCTAAGTTAGGAGAATGTAGGGATCTTGTTTGAGACCCTAAACCATTTTGGAATAAAGGTGCACAAGGACACCAAAGAAGAATAAGTAAGAAACACATTTAGAAAAGAAGGCATAGAACTAGGGAGTCTATAGGAACCAAAGGAAAGAAGAACTTGCAAAAGTACTTTGGTCTGTGGGAATGAGAAGAAGTGACCAAAACCCAGCAACTAATGTAAACATTACAGAAAGTGCACCACCACTAACAACCAAACAAACAAAAAACCAACAAACCTGAAAAATTTAATAATGATTAAGTTTTGCTGTAATCAGGAAATTTCAGCTATACCTCAAGCAAAGTAGCTCAGAGTCCTAGAGGAGCACAATTACACAGAAGCAGCATGTGGTTAAATGGGAATGAGAGTGTGGTTATAAAAACAATTTCTTTTGGGGGAAATCAAGAAATGAAGGGTAGAAAGATCAGCCCAAAACACAAGACAGTTATGACCATGCATTGCTTTCATCTGGGCAAGTCCTGGAAGTGGTGAATGATTTTATCTGAGAAGAGCTATGGAGTAGATGAAAAGGTAGTTATAACAGATGATTCTTTGTTCTTTGTTATTATGCAGAGGAGAGATGGAGAGGGAGAACAACACAGTGGTGACAGAATTTATCCTCCTTGGTCTCACCCAGTCTCAACAGGCTCAACTTCTGGTCTTTGTGCTAGTCTTAGTTTTCTACCTCATCATCCTCCCTGGAAATCTACTCATCATCCTCACCATCAGATCAGACCCTGGCCTCACAGCCCCCCTCTACTTCTTTCTGGGCAATTTGGCTTTCCTGGATGCATCCTACTCCTTCATTGTGGCTCCCAGGATGCTGGTGGACTTCCTCTCTGAGAAGAAAATAATCTCCTACAGGGGATGTATCACTCAGCTTTTTTTCTTGCACTTTCTTGGAGTAGGGGAGATGTTCCTTCTTGTTGTGATGGCCTTTGACCGCTACATGGCCATCTGTCATCCATTACGCTATTCCACTGTCATGAGCCCTAGAGTGTGCTATGCCTTGCTGTTGGCTCTGTGGCTTGGGGGCTTTACTCATTCCATTGTGCAAGTAGCCCTTATTCTCCACTTGCCCTTCTGTGGCCCAAACCAGCTGGATAACTTCTTCTGTGATGTGCCACAGGTCATCAAGCTGGCCTGCACAGACACCTTTGTGGTGGAGCTCCTGATGGTCTCCAACAGTGGCCTGCTTACCTTGCTGTGCTTCCTGGGGCTTCTGGCCTCTTATGCTGTCATCCTCTATCGTGTGAAGGGACACACCTCTGAAGGCAAACACAAGGCTCTTTCCACATGTACCACACACATTATCATTGTGTTTCTCATGTTTGGACCAGCCATCTTCATCTATACTCGCCCCTTCAGAGCCTTCCCAGCTGACAAAGTGGTTTCCCTCTTTCACACAGTGATCTTTCCTTTGATGAACCCTGTGATTTATACTTTTCGCAACCAGGAAGTGAAAGCTTCCATGAAGAGGTTACTGAGTCATCACATGATTTGCTGAATAGAAGAATGAAATAAGCTACAAAGAAGAAAATCTAGTTGGAATTAATTAAATCACTTATTTATTAATGCACAAGGACACCATTGCATTTTAGCAAATATTACATTTATTAAGCACTTGCAATTTTCAGGCACTATTCTAGGTATGTGAATAAGGCAGTTGAGAGTCTAGGTCTCTTGGGGTTATATTCAAGTAGATAAAAACAGATTGAGCTATTAAATTGAAAATGACCTCTAGGAACTTGTTGGATTGAGCACTGGGTGTTGTATGTAAGTGATGAACAATGGAAATCCACCTCCCAAACCAAGAGCATACTGTACACACTGTATGTGTATATGTGTAATTCATTATACATATAATTGTAAACTAAATAAAAAAAAAGAAAATGACCTCTAATATCCAAAAGAGATAGTTATCTGAAACAAATAAAAAATACTGTTATGATAGAGTTTGACTAGAGATGGGAGTTTTTGCCTATGGTAGTTAAGCAAGGTCTTGTTGAATTGTGGTTAGCTGATATCCAGATGAAACATCCATGCAATTTTCTGGGGACACAAAATTCTAGGAAAAGAGGCACAAAGATCTTATAAATTTATGCATTTGAAGACCACAAAGATGAATATAGTAGCTTGTCAAATAAGTTGATATATGTAAATAAGAATGTACTAAACACTGTACAGAAAATAGTATGATATATTCTTGGTTTTATATATATATGTGTATATATACATAAATATATATATATACATTGACAATAATGAAAAATGAAAGACACGTAATAGGACTATTATGGATATAATTGGTATAAATTTGCTTTATTGTCTTTATATTTATTTATATTTTTTCACATTTTCTGCTTCTTTTTGTTTAACTGAAAAAGACAAGTAAACAGATTCCCTCATAGAGTCTCTCATTCATCTTTTTCTGCTTTCATTCACTTAGTATAATATATTATAGTTCCATCCACATTGTTGAAAATGGCAAGATTTCTTTTTTTGATCACCAAGTAGTATTCCATTGTGTGTATGTGCGTGTGTGCGTGTGTGTGTGTGTGTGTGTGAGTGTGTGTGTGTATTACCTCTTCTTTTTTTTTTTTTTTTTTTTTTTTCAACGTTTATTTATTTTTGGGACAGAGAGACAGAGCATGAATGGGGGAGGGGCAGAGAGAGAGGGAGACACAGAATCGGAAACAGGCTCCAGGCTCTGAGCCATCAGCCCAGAGCCCGACGCGGGGCTCGAACTCACGGACCGCGAGATCGTGACCTGGCTGAAGTCGGACGCTTAACCGACTGCGCCACCCAGGCGCCCCTGTATTACCTCTTCTTTATCTATTTGTAAGTTGATGGATATGTGGGATCTTTCCATAATTTGGCTATTGTTGATAGTGCTCTATAAACATTGGGTATGATGCGCCCCTTCAAATCAGCAGTTTTGTATCCTTTGGATAAATACATAGCAGTGCAATTGCTGAGTCATAGGGGGGTTTATATTTTTTATTTTTTTGAGAAACCTCCATACTGTTTCCCAGAGTGGTTGCACCAGTTTGCAGTCCTGCCAACAGTGCAAAAGGGTTCCCCTTTCTCCATATCCTCACCACATGTTGTTTCCTGAGTTAATTTTAGTTATGACAAGTAATTCATTTAGTTGTCATATGTCAACTAGTTTGACATATGTCAAATGACAATGTCATTTAGTTTATGACAAGTGTGAGGTGTTATCTCATTGTGGTTTTGATCTGTATTTCCCTGGTGATGAGTGATGTTGAGCATCTTTTCATGTGTCTGTTAGCCATCTGCATATCTTCTTTGGAAAAGTGTCTATTCATGTCTTCTGCCCATTTCGTCATTGGAGTATTTGGTTTTTTTGGTGTTCAGTTTGGTAACTTCTTCATACATTTCAGTTACTAACCCTTATCTGATATGTCATTTGTAAATATCTTCTCCCATTCTGTCGATTGCCTTTTTAGTTTTGTTGATTGATTCCGTCAACATACAGAAGCTTTTCATCTTGATGAGGTCCCAATAGTTCATTTGCTTTTGTTTCCCTTGCCTCAGGAGACATATCTAGTAAGAAGTTACTGTGGCTGAGGTCAGAGAGGTTGCTGCCTGTTTTCTCCTGTAGGATTTTGATTGTTTCTTATTTCACATTTAGGTATTTCATACATTTTGATTTTTTTGTGTGTATGGTGTAAGAAAGTGGTCCAATTTCATTCTTCTGCAAATCACTGTCCAGTTTTCCCAGCACCATTTTCTGAAGTGACTGTCTTTTTTGCATTGGATACTCTTTCTTGCTTTGTTGAAGATTAGCTGGCCATACATTTATGGGTCCATTTCTGTATTCTCTATTCTGGTCCATTAATATATGTGTTTATTTTTGTGGCAGTACCATGCTGTCTTGATGATTACAGCTTTGTAAAACAGCTTAAAGTCTGGAAATGTGATGCCTCCAGTTTTCCTTTGATTTTTCAACATTACTTCGGCTATTTGGGGTCTTTTCTAGTTCCCTAAAATTTTAGGATTGTTTGTTCTAGCTCTGTGAAGAATGCTGGTGTTATTTTGATAGGAATTACATTTAATGTGTAGATTGCTTTGCGTAGTATCGACATTTTAACAATGCCTCAGCATCCTTGCCCTAGATAAACTCTCCAAAATTTCACTAATGTGGCAAGACCCTGCCATCTTAAATGATAATGTTTTTTGTCCTCACACTTGATTCGTCACAGTGGCTTAATCTGGGAAGAAAAAAAGTGTTGTTTTTCTTATGCCCTATCTTAAGAATATTGAAAATTTCACTTAACTTCCCTTTAAATGTACATCACATGTCCTTGACCTAAATTTTTGGTCTGCCTTTAATCAGCCATGATTACAGTGTTATAATTAAATTAGAGCTTTTGTTTTCTAGTGTAAAACAATTATAGCATCTTAGTCCAATGTATGTGTAGCAGTGCCACACTATCAACGGAGACTCCAAAACCCTATATGTATGTTCACTTTTAAATAATTTCTCCCAAAATGTCTGTAAAAATTCCTCACACATTTATACTCCAGAAAGACTAAATAATAAAAGGATGTGTGCCATTATAGTCCCATTTTCCTTCCAATCCATCCTTTTTCCATTCTATAAATTTTCTCTTATTACAGGAAGCCCTGATTCATGAAGACTGCATTTCCAGCACCCTAGCATTTCTTGACCAGATGGTTACAAATGGATATCACTGTTAGATTAATATAGGGTGGGAGGAAAAGAAAACGAAGAATACACACACACACACACACACACACACACACACTCTGCCTTAGCCCAAATATCTGCCGTAGTTCTCTGGCTCATTCTAGAACTCAGCAACACTTCTATGGCTCTAGCTCTCCTCGTGAAATTGGCCACTACATTTCCCACCTTTGTATATAAGCCGTTATACTCAGAATAATCATCTCCCAAAGAGGTCCACACCCTAATATTGGAACTTGTGAATATGTCACCTTACATGGTAAATTGAACTTTGACAATATGATTATTTATAAACCTTGAAATAGGGAGGTTATCCTAGTGAATGTGGGCGGCCTCAATGAAATGCATGAGTGTTTAAAAGCATTGAACTCTTCATGGATCTAGAGAAAGAAAAAAGAAATCCAGAAAGGATGGATCTTGAGGAGGATTTGATTCAATATTTCTGGCTTTGAAGAGGAAGAAGATACGACCAAAGAATATAGGCAATGTATAGAAAGTGAGAATAATGTCTGACAAAGATCAGCAAGGAAGTGGAAATGTTATTCTACAAACACCTGGAACTAAAGTTGGCCCTCAGCCAGGCTGAGTCTGGGAGTAGTTTCTTCCCCCAAAGCCAATAAGGAATATTGTCCTGCCAACAACTTCATTGTATCCCAGAGAGAAAAAAGTTGGATTTCAGACTTATCCAACTACAAGGTAAGAAATTTGGGTTGGATGAAGCTTCTAGTTTTGGGGAAATTTTTTGAGGGAGAAGAAGAAAATGAATACATGTCATTACCCTGGGGCTGTGGTAAGACTGTGTCTTCTCTTGCCCCTCCAGATTGGATTTGGTGGTAGATTCCATTTGATGTTCATCTTTAATTTCCCCGAACATTTCCTATTAGCATCTCAGCCTTCATGTCACTAGTTTAATTAATTAAACCCCTCCTGCTTTATATATGTTTAACTGATAGCACTGAACTGTAAATATTTATGGTACTTAATATTAGTATAACAACACTATTGCAATTAGACCTAAGGAAATATGGAGTTGAGGATAGGCAAAGTACTTGACTCTATCAGAAGTCAGCTCCTCTAAAGAATTTTCACCAGTAGCTGCCTGTTAATACTGTTTACTTTCATGTTATTTGCCACTTCTGTCACATGGCAGGCTTCACAATGCCACTTAATGAATTCAGACATCTGTTTTGAATGAGGAATGGGGTAAGACTACTCAGTGGAGTCTCTTACACTGTCTGTATTAACTGCTAAACTGGTGAGGAAAATTAAACAGTGATTGCCACAGTATAGTGAGATGCAGCTTTGTGGACAGGGTTGGATACTCCATGGAAGTTTATAGACACCCCATCTCACAAAATGAGCTTTGGGGGCACCTGGGTGGCTCAGACAGGCCACTGACTCCTGATTTTGGCTCATGTTATTATCTCACAGTTGTAAGATCAAGTCCCACATTGGAGTCTGTGCTAAGCATGCAACCTACTTGGGATTCTCTCTATCCCTCTCTCTCTGCACCTCACCTGCTCCTGCTTTCTCTCTCAAAATAAATAAATAAACTATAAAAAAAATAAGAAAATGATCTTTCATTTTCAAGAAAGAAGGAAGGGTCATGTTTGGGAAACTAACAAATTCTGCTATATCCAGTTTCCATCACTGTTATTCAACATTACTGTCACCTTTTAGTTAATGGAATAAGGCACAGGAAATGTATAAGAAGAAAAAAAAAGTTATTAATGCCTGTAAATCATTTTACCAGTACCTTCAAGAAAATAGGACACTGAACTGGCAAAAAAAAAAAAAAAAATGACAAAGAGATTTCCACAATGATACCATGTACCACATAAATATATAATAAATGGAAAAAATAGCAATAAAACCAATTATGTTAAAGAAAAAGATCATAGAATAGGAAAGTAGGAAATATGCAAAATTACATTGAACAAAAAATATGTTACCAAGATTAGAAGATTAGAATGTATTGTATCATAAAAGTAGGCAGACATTTAGAACGACATAAAATCCTTCTGGATGAAAGACTCAATTTTGTAATTCTGTTCATTTTTTTCTACTTTTATTATAGGTTTAATACTGTGATATTAAAACACCAATGGAATTTGTTTTAACTTTAGAAAATATATTTATTTAATTCAGAATAAAAATATATAAGAATAAGCAAGAACACTCTGAATAAAGCAATGACAACAGATTTGCCCTTCCATACATTAAATATACTGTAAACTAATGGCTAGTAAAGTAAGTAGTAACACCACAAAAATTATCCAGGAAAACAAAACAGGAAATGAGTACTCCCAAAGAAGAGCCTGATTTATGAGCAAATTTGAAAGGTAATAAACAAAGCATAACAAATTCTTAGTGGAATGAATTATTATTTAATTGGAATGATGAAATTTATTTCACGTTATTTCTGAAAGGTTCAGAAAGATTGGAGTTTATGTGAAAATCTCAGCTTTAATACAATGTAGAATAAAAATAATATAGATCATTTATATTTTTCCTAAATATCACATTTATGAATGCTTTTTGTAGAAAATAAACTACTACAAAAGAAAGAACATCATATAAAATTCTCATTATTCAACTCTAGTCCTATCTCTCCACTGCCTGAGTATGGATTATTGCCTTTAAAGTATTATCAATTTTATAGATGAAAAATGGTATCTTCTTTCTGCAATGTCAAAAGTCTTTTTTAACAATCCCAATTACTTTCTTACTACTGGTCTCTGAGGAATCTAAAACAATCAAATGAGTTCTCTCCTTTGTGCCTCCTACCAAGAGATACACTTATATACTGCTGTCTTTTGAAGTCCAGAGAAGAAAATAAGTCACTGGATGATGAAGATTAAGCATCCATTTCATATTGATGTTACCTCTGAAGTCCAAGTGCAAACTGGTAGGTTACATAATCTTGACATGCTACTCTATCTACATACCACATCGATCACATTATTCTCATTAATAACATTAAATGTATCCATAAGTGTTAAAAACAGTGCCAAAATGAAACTGAGAGGAAGGCTCAATGGATTTCAAAAATTAATCTGGAACAAACATAATCTTGCTACGATTGGAAAAAAATACAAAAATCAGAAAACACTATACCAATGATTATTGGAAATTAGATTATAATAGCAGTCCAAGCCAATAAATTATTCTTAGACTAAAGAAATCTGGGTATATTCAAATTCTTCAGTTATACTTATCAGTTTGAATGATTTTACTCTTTAAATTATAGCAGAAATATTGAGAAAGTGCCTTTGTTGTTTCAGAAATGCAATTATTTTTAAAAGAGACAAATGATAGAAATGTGAGGATAAAACGCCTGATTCAGAGCTTTGAAAATCATAGAATGTCACCACTCATAAAATATTGATGCCATCATTATACTTGTTAGGGATTGCTAGAAAAGCTTATGAGAAAATTCAACTTTGCTACGGTAACAGTCTGAAAATGGCCAAATAGTTAAAACACTGAGATAGCATCTTGTCTAGGACTCTGTCTTTGCCACACCCATGTGCACCTGCAAGTAAACCTATTATGTGCTTCAAGGAAACACAGAAAGTCCAGGGGCTATAGTGCAGATGAGATCATTGTTCTGCAGTTAAGAGTACAAGGCACAAAGAAGAAATACAGATTCACATCTGTGAATGAGAACTATCAAAGATGTGCACTTCCTGTTTTATTACCTTCTGAAAGAAGGACGTTTTTATGCTACTTTGGATGATAGTGTCAAACATAATGGAAAATTATGGGCCGTTACAAGAACTGTGTGTCTTAGTGATAGTAACCATGCAGAGAAAAGAGCATATGATTAAGTATTCACTATGGTTACCCAGATATACAATTTTAAAATTTTGAACTATGTAACTAAAAGATTACATGTATCCCCAAATCACGTATATTCTTTTTTTTTTTTTTTTTTTTTTTGGTGACAATCTGTATTAGCCTTTGGTCTAGGTTCTCATAAAAGCAAGGAAAAGACTGAAGATGAACAACTTGCCTGAAATAAGACTTGAAAAAAAGAGCTAAAATCACCCAAACAAGGAGGGTCTTAACCAGGTGAATTTATATAGAATGAGCACTGACCTATTCCCTTTATTTGTGTGTCTTTTTTAAAAGTTCATTTAGCTTGCCTGATTCCACCTCAGTCAGCAACATATCTCTGACTTTTTTTCCATCTTTGACAAAGTCAGAGATTGAAAGAACTTTAAGGGAAATAATTGTGAGGAAGGATAGATCCAAGGAGGCTAAGTAACCCAATATAGTACTCTTATCAGAGAATATATCACATTTAAAGTCTTGTTAAATCATATTTACAAAGGCAAATGATTCACCTTACTCTTTACCCCTCACTAATGGAGGAAAGTGGAACAAGATTTAGGTGTTTCTATATACTTATATCTGTGAAATCATATGACCTAGAAAGAATATCAGATAAAAATAGATTTTTGTTCATGTTTGCAACAACTGGAGAAGAATGCACAGATGGGACACACTTTACATCTGATCACATGAACTGAAGAGTCCGGCACATGTAGATGAGTATCTGTGGTTTTGAGAGTCTAGTCTAAATAACTTAATCTTTCCTCAGTAATTGGGTTTGATCTCAGTTAATGAGATAACTGTCTCCACATGCAACTTTCTATCAACAATATGCTCAAGGTCTATAATCAATTCTTTTCAAGAATCATAATACACTTCATATAATTTCAGCAATATTAATGGCAAATTTTTACTGTCTTTTGAGAATTTCATAAAAATGTGTCAGTAAATGCACCTCCTGCAAGTGATAAAAATCACTTTTGCTGATGGCTTCCAAAGTCTTCTCTATTATTCTAGTAACTTATGAATTCACACAGTCTGCTCTATAGCTGAACAAGGGAGAGGTTTTCTCAAATACCTAACTGACCTTGCCCCTATTAATCAACACACACATTTCATTTAGTAGGCTCAATTCCTTCCACTATCAACTGTCATGTGGTCCTATGAAATATCTCCTGCTAAATATCTATGAAGTAGTCATCGTGTCATACATTTGTTTGCTTGTGTAAGAGACAGGATGGAAATAAAGACAAGGTTTACAGACTTGCCAGTCCCTATGACATCCTGTGTGTTTTTCCCTCTTCTAGGCAACTTCTGAAATTCATTACAGGGATGAATGGATCTCCTGAACAACAGATCAAGTGTGTCTGAGTTCATCTTGCTGGGACTTTCCACTTCTCAAGAAATTCAAATATTCTTTTTTGCAGTCTTCTTCCTTGTCTATGTAGCCATCATAGTAGGAAACCTCCTCATTGTGATCTCTGTGATAGTTGATACGCATCTTCACTCCCCCATGTATTTCTTTCTGGCAAATTTATCATTTTTTGATTTATGTCTTTCTTCTGTTACAACTCCCAAAGTGATTGCAGACCTCCTTAGAAAACGCAAGACCATCTCCCTGTGTGGCTGCATGGCTCAGATGTTTTTTGTGCACTTCTTTGGGGGTGGAGAGATGTCTCTTCTGATAGCTATGGCCATAGACAGGTATGTTGCCATATGCAAGCCCTTGCAGTATCAGACCATCATGAATCACAGGGTGCTCATTGGGTTTCTGCTGCTCTCATGGGCAATTGGGTCCATACATACCACAAGCCAGATGGTTTTCACGGTAGGTTTACCTTTCTGTGGTCCCAATGTTGTGGACAGCATTTTCTGTGACCTTCCCCTGGTCATCAAGCTTGCCTGCACTGAGACCTATATCCTAGAGCTCTTGGTGATTGCAAATAGTGGACTCCTGTCCCTGATCTGCTTCATTCTCCTGCTCATATCCTACATTGTCATGCTGGTCACCATCTGGCAGCACTCCTCCAGTGCATCCTCTAAGGCAGTGTCCACACTGTCTGCTCACATCACTGTGGTCACTCTCTTCTTTGGCCCCACTATCTTCATCTATGTTTTCCCGTTCAAGAGTTACTCTGCAGATAAGTTTCTTTCTGTTTTTTACTCTATAATCACCCCTCTCCTTAATCCAATTATTTATACTCTGAGGAATCAAGAAATGAAAGCAGCCATTAAGAGACTCACAAGCTATCATATTGGTTCCTGGCTCACTTTCTAAATAAGTCTGTAACAGCTGATTGTTTTGTGTTGTCTGCTATTTGGGGTTTTGAATCTTAAATACTTAGCAGAAAAATTGAAATAAAATATTAAATAGTATCAACTATCTTCCCTCAGAATTAATGGAATATTTAAGATCAGTTTTATTAAAAATCTAATGGAAAATATTCATAGAACAGATTCAATACATAAATAAGTGTGCACTCATTATTTCCTTTTACTTCCTTGTACTAGAATTCAGGGAAACAACCCTGATCAATGTTTAAAGTATCTAATCATATGTCTTTTTTCAAAAGCTTTATAAATTTGCAATGGCTTAGTATATAAAAATATTTTTAGTTTCAATTTTTATTTATAAAGTTGTATTTTGGGAGTTGAGAAGATGGTGGCGTAGGACGACGCTGGGCTCACCGTGTCCTTCTGATCACTTAGATTCCACCCACACCTGCCTAAATAACCAAGAAAACCACCAGAAGACTAGCAGAATGGACTCTCTGGAGCCAAGCATAGACAAGAGGCCCATGGAAAAGGGTAGGAAGGGTGCAGAGGCGGGTGCACTACACGGACAGGTGGGAGGGAGCCAGGGTGGTAGAGTGGCAACCCCCCGGCAAGGCAGAGCCCCCGAGTCTGACTTGCAAAAACAGAGGGGCCGGACTGCGTGAGTTCTGCCAGCCAGCGGGACTTAACATCTGGAATGCTAAAAGTCAACAGCTCTGCTTGGAGAGCGGGAGGGCGAGAAGACACCGGGAGGGAGAGGTGTTGGGCCCCGGAAGACAGAGCTCAGCTTAGCGGGGAACAAAGGGGCTGGAAACACCATCTCCCTCTCCCAGCCCCCAGCCGAAATCCCAAAGGGAACCAGTTCCCATCACTGAACTTGCTTGCACTGCGCAAACACCCAACGCTGTGCTACTGTGGATCCATCCCTCCAACAGCTCTGCCTCCCTCCTGGTGCTGCAGGGCCCCTCCCACAGGGGAACACTGAAGGCAAAGCAAGCTGAGCCTGCCCCTCCCGCCCCTGTGCACCTTGCAGATCCACCCTGGCTAATACGCCAGATCCCATAGAAGTAGTACCACAAGCCTGGCAGTGTACAAGTAGCCCAGACAGAGGCCACACCACTCCAAAGTGAGTCCTGCCCCTGGGAGAGGGGAAGATAAGGTACACACCAGTCTGACTGTGGCCCCAGTGGTGGGCTGGGGGCAGACATCGGGTCTGACTGCGGCCCCACCAACCAGCACAAGTTACTCTAGACAGCACAGGGGAAGAGCCCTGCAGTTCCATGCCACTCCAGGGATTATCCAAAATGACGAAACGGAAGAATTCTCCTCCAAAGAAACTCCAGGAAGTAGTGACAGCTAACGAATTGATCAAAAACTATTTAAGCAATATAACAGAACGAGAATTTGGAACAATAGTCATAAAATTAATTGCTGGGCTTGAAAACAGTATAGAGGAGCAGACAATCTACTGTAGAGATCAAGGGACTAAGAAATAGTCATAAGGAGCTAAAAAATGCTATAAATGAGGTGCAAAATAAAATGGAGGTGACCGCAGCTCAGATTGAAGAGGCAGAGGAGAGAATAGGTGATTTAGAAGATAAAATTATGGAAAAAGAGGAAGCTGAGAAAAAGATAGATAAAAAAATCCAGGAGTATGAGGGGAGAATTAGAGAACTAAGTGATGCAATCAAGCACAACAATATGTGTATAATAGGGATTCCAGAAGAGAAAGAGAGAGAGAAAGGGGCTGAAGGTGTACTTGAACAAATCATAGCTGAGAACTTCCCTGATCTGGGGAAGGAAAAAGGCATTGAAATCCAAGAGGCATAGAGAACTCCCTTCAGACATAACTTGAATCGGTCTTCTGCACAACATATCATGGTGAAACTGGCAAAATACAAGGATAAAGAGAAAATTCTGAAAGCAGCTAGGGATAAACACGCTCTAACATATAAAGGAAGACCAGTAAGACTAGTGACAGATCTATGTACTGAAACTTGGCAGGCCAGAAAGAAATGGCAGGAAATCTTCAATGTGATGAACAGAAAAATATGCAGTCAAGAATCCTTTATCCAGCAAGTCTGTCATTCAGAATAGAAGGAGAGCTAAAGGTCTTCCCAAGCAAACAAAAACTGAAGGAATTTATCACCACTAAACTAGCCCTACAAGAGATCCTAAGGGGGATCCTGCAAGACAAAGTACCAGAGACATTGCTAAAAGCATGAAACCTACAGACATCACAATGATTCTAAACCCATATCTTTCTATAATAAATAAATAAATAAATAAATAAATAAATAAATAAATATAAATAAATAAATAAATAAATAAATAAATAAATAAATGTCTATGTGTCGAATATGGGAGCCCCCAA
Organism: Puma concolor; assembly: GCF_028749965.1. NCBI lineage: Eukaryota > Metazoa > Chordata > Mammalia > Carnivora > Felidae > Puma > Puma concolor. The sequence continues at coordinate 78,431,176 of NC_141672.1, forward strand.
ATATATAAAAGAAATTAATCACAAACATAAGCAACCTTATTGTTAAGAATGTGGTAATTGAAGGGGACTTTAATACTCCACTTAAAACAATGGATAGACCATCTAGACACAGGATCAATAAAGAAACAAGGGCCTGAATGAGACATTGGACCAGATGGACTTGACAGATATATTTAGAACTCTGCATCCCAATGCAACAGAATATACTTTCTTCTCGAGTGCACATGGAACATTCTCCAAGATAGATCACATACTAGGTCACAAAACAGCCCTTCATACGTATAAAAAAATTGAGATCATACCATGCACACTTTCAGACCACAGTGCTATGAAGCTTGAAATCAACCACAGGAAAAAGTCTGGAAAACCTCCAAAAGCATGGAGGTTAAAGAACACCCTACTAAAGAATGAATGGGGCAACCAGGCAATTAGAGAAGAAATTTTAAAATACAGGGAAAAAAATAAAAATGAAAATAAAATAATCTAAATGCTTCGGGATGCAGCAAAGGCAGTTCTGAGAGGAAAATACATTGCAATCCAGGCCTATCTCAAGAAACAAGAAAAATATACAATACAAAATACAAAAATCTAGCTCTCTCCCCGGTATCTCACCGCTGCGTCAATGCAGGCATCAGCAAATTAATGAGAGGAGAGAGGAGGCCCCTGCTCTTGGGCACCTGCAGGAACTTACTCCAGCTCCAGACGCACCGTAAACACTTTCATCTAACGGAAGATAAGCTGTGAAATCGGATTTCTGAACAACAAAACACTTGTGTAAAAACTGCATTCCATGCCAGGCCTGAAATGTTCCAAAGCTCAGTTCGTATTTTCTTTTAGAAATTATTTTGGCGATGAGAGAGGGAAGATGGCGGCGTAGTAGGACACTGGGCTCACCGCGCAACCTGCTGATCACTTAGATTCCACCTAAACCTGCCTAAATAACCCAGAAAACCGCCAGAGGATTAGCAGAACAGAGTCTCCGGAGCCAAGCACAGACGAGAGACCCACGGAGGAGGGTAGGAAGGACGGCGAGAAGGTGCGCGCTCCACGGACTGGCGGGAGGGAGCCGGGGCGGAGGGGCGGCTCTCCGGCCAAGCAGAGCCCCCGAGTCTGGCTGGCAAAAGCAGAGGGGCCTGATGGACTGTGTTCCGACAGCAAGCGCGACTTAGCATCTGGGAGGTCATAAGTTAACAGCTCTGCTCACAAAGCGGGAAGGCTGGAGGACAAAGGGAGGGAGAGCTGCTGAGCCCCCGGACGACAGAGCTCAGTTTGGTGGGGAACAAAGGCGCTCGCCAGCGCCATCTCCCCCGCCCATCCCCCAGCCAAAATGCCTAAGAGCACCAGTTCCTGCCAGGGAACTTGCTCGCTCCGCGCAAACACCCAACTCTGCGCTTCTGCGGAGCCAAACCTCCGGCAGCAGATCTGACTCCCTCCTGCTGCCACAGGGCCCCTCCTGAAGTGGAACACCTAAGGAGAAGCAAGCTAAGCCTGCCCCTCCTGCCCCCGTGCACCTTGCCTACCCACCCCAGCTAATACGCCAGATCCCCAGCACCACAAGCCTGGCAGTGTGCAAGTAGCCCGGACTGGCCACGCCACCCCACAGTGAATCCCGCCCCTAGGAGAGGGGAAGAGAAGGCGCACACCAGTCTGACTGTGGCCCCAGCGGGGGGCTGGGGGCAGACATCAGCTCAGACTGCGGCCCCACCCACCAACTCCAGTTACACACCACAGCACAGGGGAAGTGCCCTGCAGGTCCTCACCACACCAGGGACTATCCAAAATGACCAAGCAGAAGAATTCCCCTCAGAAGAATCTCCAGGACATAACAACAGCTAATGAACTGATCAAAAAGGATTTAAATAATATAACAGAAAGTGAATTTAGAATAAAAGTCATAAAATTAATCGCTGGGCTTCAAAACAGTATAGAGGACAGCAGAGAATCTCTTGCTACAGAAATCAAGGGACTAAGGAACAGTCACGAGGAGCTGAAAAGCGCTTTATACGAAATGTAAAACAAAATGGAAACGACGACAGCTCGGATTGAAGAGGCAGAGGAGAGAATAGGTGAACTAGAAGATAAAGTTATGGAAAAAGAGGAAGCTGAGAGAAAGAGAGATAAAAAAAATCCAGGAGTATGAGGGGAAAATTAGAGAACTAAGTGATACACTAAAAAGAAATAATATACTCATAATTGGTATCCCAGAGGAGGAAGAGAGAGGGAAAGGTGCTGAAGGGGTACTTGAAGAAATTATAGCTGAGAACTTCCCTGAACTGGGGAAGGAAAAAGGCATTGAAATCCAAGAGGCACAGAGAACTCCCTTCAGACGTAACTTGAATCAATCTTCTGCACGACATATCATAGTGAAACTGGCAAAATACAAGGATAAAGAGAAAATTCTGAAAGCAGCAAGGGATAAACGTGCCCTCACATATAAAGGGAGACCTATAAGACTCGTGACTGATCTCTCTTTTGAAACTTGGCAGGCCAGAAAGAATTGGCACGAGATTTTCAGTGTGCTAGACAGAAAAAATATGCAGCCGAGAATCCTGTATCCAGCAAATCTGTCATTTAGAATAGAAGGAGAGATAAAGGTCTTCCCAAACAAACAAAAACTGAAGGAATTTGTCACCACTAAACCAGCCCTACAAGAGATCCTAAGGGGGACCCTGTGAGACAAAGTACCAGAGACATGACTACAAGCATAAAACATACAGACATCACAATGACTCTAAACCCGTATCTTTCTATAATAACACTGAATGTAAATGGATTAAATGCACCAACCAAAAGACATAGGGTATCAGAATAGAAAAAAAAAAAACAAGACCCATCTATTTGCTGTCTACAAGAGACTCATTTTAGACCTGAGGACACCTTTAGATTGAGAGTGAGGGGATGGAGAACTATTTATCATGCTACTGGAAGCCAAAAGAAACTGGAGTAGCCATACTTACATCAGACAAACTAGACTTTAAATTAAAGGCTGTAACAAGAGATGAAGAAGGGCATTATATAATAATTACAGGGTCTATCCATCAGGAAGAGCTAACAATTATAAATGTCTATGCGCCAAATACAGGAGCACCCAAATATATAAAACAATTACTCATAAACATAAGCAACCTTATTGAGAAGAATGTGGTAATGGCAGGGGAGTTTACCACCCCACTTACAGAAATGGATAGATCATCTAGACACACGGTCAATAAAGAAACAAGGGCCCTGAATGAGACATTGGATCAGATGGACTTGACACATATATTTAGAACTCTGCATCCCAAAGCAACAGAATATACTTTCTTCTCGAGTGCACATGGAACATTCTCCAAGATAGATCATATACTGGGTCACAAAACAGCCCTTCATAAGTTTACAAGAAATGAAATCATACCATGCATACTTTCAGACCACAATGCTATGAAGCTTGAAATCAACCACAGGAAAAAGTCTGGAAAACCTCCAAAAGCATGGAGGTTAAAGAACACCCTACTAACGAATGAGTGGGTCAACCAGGCAATTAGAGAAGATATTAAAAAATATATGGAAAAAATGAAAATGAAAATACAACAATCCAAAAGCTTTGGGATGCAGCGAAGGCAGTCCTGAGAGGAAAAGACATTGCAATCCAGGCCTATCTCAAGAAACAAGAAAAATCCCAAATACAAAATCTAACAGCACACCTAAAGGAAAAAGAAGCAGAACAGCAAAGGCAGCCTAAACCCAGCAGAAGAAGAGAAATAATAAAGATCAGAGCAGGAATAAACAATATAGAATCTAAAAAAACTGTAGAGCAGATCAACGAAACCAAGAGTTGGTTTTTTGAAAAAATAAACAAAATTGACAAACCTCTAGCCAGGCTTCTCAAAAAGAAAAGGGAGAGGACCCAAATAGATAAAATCATGAATGAAAATGGAATTATTACAACCAATCCCTCAGAGATACAAACAATTATCAGGGAATACTATGAAAAATTATATGCCAACAAATTGGACAACCTGGAACAAATGGACAAATTCCTAAACACCCACACTCTTCCAAAACTCAATCAGGAGGAAATAGAAAGCTTGAACAGACCCATAACCAGCGAAGAAATTGAATCGGTTATCAAAAATCTCCCAACAAATAAGAGTCCAGGACCAGATGGCTTCCCAGGGGAGTTCTACCAGCTGTTTAAAGCAGAGATAATACCTGTCCTTCTCAAGCTATTCCAAGAAATAGAAGGGGACGGAAAACCTCCAGACTCATTCTATGAAGCCAGTATTACTCTGATTCCTAAACCAGACAGAGACCCAGTAAAAAAAGAGAACTACAGGCCAATATCCCTGATGAATATGGATGCAAAAATTCTCAATAAGATACTAGCAAATTGAATTCAACAGCATATAAAAAGAATTATTCACCATGACCAAGTGGGATTCATTGCTGGGATGCAGGGCTGATTCAACATTCGCAAATCAATCAACGTGATACATCACATTAACAAAAAAAAAGAGAAGAACCATATGATCCTGTCAATCAATGCAGAAAAGGCCTTTGACAAAATCCAGCACCCTTTCTTAATAAAAACCCTTGAGAAAGTCGGGATAGAAGGAACATACTTAAAGATCATAAAAGCCATTTATGAAAAGCCCACAGCTAACATCATCCTCAACGGGGAAAAACTGAGAGCTTTTTCCCTGAGATCAGGAACACGACAGGGATGCCCACTCTCACCGCTGTTGTTTAACATAGTGCTGGAAGTTCTAGCATCAGCAATCAGACAACAAAAGGAAATCAAAGGCATCAAAATTGGCAAAGATGAAGTCAAGCTTTCGCTTTTTGCAGATGACATGATATTATACATGGAAAATCCGATAGACTCCACCAAAGTCTGCTAGAACTGATATATGAATTCAGCAAAGTTGCAGGACACAAAATCAATGTACAGAAATCAGTTGCACTCTTATACACTAACAATGAAGCAAGAGAAAGACAAATAAAGAAACTGATCCCATTCACAATTGCACCAAGAAGCATAAAATACCTAGGAATAAATCTAACCAAAGATGTACAAGATCTGTATGCTGAAAACTGTAGAAAACTTATGAAGGTAATTGAAGAAGATTTAAAGAAATGGAAAGACATTCCCTGCTCATGGATTGGAAGAATAAATATTGTCAAAATGTCAATACTACCCAAAGCTATCTACACATTCAATGCCATCCCAATCAAAATTGCACCAGCATTCTTCTCGAAACTAGAACAAGCAATCCTAAAATTCATATGGAACCACAAAAGGCCCCGAATAGCCAAAGTAATTTTGAAGAAGAAGACCAAAGCAGGAGGCATCACAATCCTAGACTTTAGCCTCTACTAGAAAGCTGTCATCATCAAGACAGCATGGTATTGGCACAAAAACAGACACATAGACCAATGGAAGAGAATAGAAACCCCAGAACTAGACCCACAAACGTATGGCCAACTCATCTTTGACAAAACAGGAAAGAACATCCAATGGAAAAAAAACAGTCTCTTTAACAAATAGTGCTGGGAGAACTGGACAGCAACATGCAGAAGGTTGAAACTAGACCACTTTCTCACACCATTCACAAAAATAAACTCAAAATGGATCAAGGACCTGAATGTGAGACAGGAAACCATCAAAACCTTAGAGGAGAAAGCAGGAAAAGACCTCTCTGACCTCAGCCGTAGCAATCTCTTACTCGACACATCCCCAAAGGCAAGGGAATTAAAAGCAAAAGTGAATTCCTGGGACCTTATGAAGATAAAATCTTCTGCACAGCAAAGGAAACAACCAACAAAACTAAAAGGCAACCAACGGAATGGGAAAAGATATTTGCAAATGACATATCGGACAAAGGGCTAGTATCCAAAATCTATCAAGAGCTCACCAAACTCCACACCCAAAAAACAAATAACCCAGTGAAGAAATGGGCAGAAAACATGAATAGACACTTCTCTAAAGAAGACATCCGGATGGCCAACAGGCACATGAAAAGATGTTCAGCGTCGCTCCTTATCAGGGAAATACAAATCAAAACCACACTCAGGTATCACCTCACGCCAGTCAGAGTGGCCAAAATGAACAAATCAGGAGACTATAGATGCTGGAGAGGATGTGGAGAAACAGGAACCCTCTTGCACTGTTGGTGGGAATGCAAATTGGTGCAGCCGCTCTGGAAAGCAGTGTGGAGGTTCCTCAGAAAATTAAAAATAGACCTACCCTATGACCCAGCAATAGCACTGCTAGGAATTTATCCAAGGGATACAGGAGTACTGATGCATAGGGGCACTTGTACCCCAATGTTTATAGCAGTACTCTCAACAATAGCCAAATTATGGAAAGAGCCTAAATGTCCATCGACTGATGAATGGATAAAGAAAATGTGGTTTATATATACAATGGAATACTACGTGGCAATGAGAAAAAATGAAATATGGCCTTTTGTAGCAACGTGGAACTGGAGAGTGTGATGCTAAGTGAAATAAGCCATACAAGAGAAAGACAGATACCATATGGTTTCACTCTTATGTGGATCCTGAGAAACTTAACAGAAACCATGGGGGAGGGGAAGGAAAAAAAAAAGAGGTTAGAGTGGGAGAGAGCCAAAGCATAAGAGACTGTTAAAAACTGAGTACAAACTGAGGGTTGATGGGGGGTGGGAGGGAGGGGAGGGTGGGTGATGGGTATTGAGGAGGGCACCTTTTGGGATGAGCACTGGGTGTTGTATGGAAACCAATTTGACAATAAATTTCATATATTAAAAAAAATACAAACATCTAACAGCACACCTAAAGGAAATAGAAGCAGAACAGCAAAGACACCCCAAACCCAGCAGAACTAGAGAAATTATAAAGATCAGAGAGGAAATAAGCAATACAGAATGTAAAAAAAAAAACTGTAGAGCATATCAATGAAAGCAAGAGTTGGTTTTTTGAAAAAATAAACAAAACTGATAAATCTCTGGCCAGGCTTCTGAAAAAGAAAAGGGAGATGACCCAAATAGATAAAATCATGAATTAAAATGGAATTCTTACAACCAATCCCTCAGAAATACAAGGAATTATCAGGGGATACTATGGAAATATGTATGAAATATTGAAAATATGAAAATATGAAAAATTATATGCCAAGACACTGGACAACCTGGAAGAAATGGACAAATTCCTAAGCACCCACGCACTTCCAAAACTCAAACAGGAAGAAATAGAAAACTTGAACAGACCCATAACCAGTGAAGAAATTGAATCAGTTATTAAAAATCTCCCAACAAATAAGAGTCCAGGACCAGATGGCTTCCCAGGGGAATTCTACCAGACCTTTAAAGCAGAGATAATATCTATCCTTCTCAAGCTGCCCCAAAGATAGAAAGGGAAGGAAAACTTCCAGACTCATTCTATGAAGCCAGCATTACTTTGATTCCTAAACCAGATAGAGACCCAGCAAAAAAAAAAGAACTATAGGCCAATATCCCTGATGAATATGGATGCAAAAACTCTCAATAAGATACTAGGAAATCGAATTCAACAGCATATAAAAAGAATTATAAAGTTGTATTTTTTAAGTTTATTTTGAGAAAGACAGACAACATGATTGGGGAGGGGCAGAGAGAGAGGGAGATAGAGAATCCCATGCAGTCTCTGCACTGTCATTGCAAAGCCCGATGCAGGGCTTGAACTTATCTAAAGTTGCATTTATAACTTATTGTTGTTAAAATATCTATTACTATTTGTCAACCATATGGAGTCTGCACAGAGGTATTGTGATTTGAATGAGGATAAGAATACTTTCTCACTATATACCCTCAATACGCTAATCATCTTTAGAATTTAAAAAATATGCTGAAAAATATATTTTCCAACATCTTTAGTATTCAAATAATTTTTGAAGAATCAGTATCAACTAAAATGCTAAAAACTAAAACCATGAACTGCTTAACATAGCTTGCTCTACCAGATAACACATCAATGTTTTTTCAACTGGAATAAGTCATTCATGAAACATCTAGAAAAATATTTACTATGTACCAAGCACTGCCCAAAGCAATACAGATATGTGGTTATAGACAGAGACCTGATGCCTGTTCCGGAGAGAATATCAAAGGGGAGGGGATCTGTGTTAGGTGTGGTGGTTTCAGAAGATCACTTTAAGAGGAGACATTTATACCAACACATTAAGCAAGCTCTAGAGTTAGACATCTGAGCAGGGGAAAGAGTACATCAGTAAAAGGGCCAGTGTAAATAGACATTGTGATGTGACAAAGAGTTTTAGGTTTTAAAGGTAGACCTTGTGAAGGAGACTGATGAATAAATGAGAGAAGACATATGCTGAGATATTATAGAAAGGAAGAGACCAGAGTTTTCAGGCACAGTGGATTCCTTTTTATCGTCAAGGTAAAGCCAATGAAGTGTTTTGAGAAAGGGAGGGATGGGATCCAGCAAACATTATAGTTTGCCATACATCCGTACTCTTAAGTAGAAAATACAATGCAGCAAAAGTGAGAGCACAGGAAGAGTTAGTAGTCTGCTTCAGATAGTAAGCCTGTATTTATTAAATAATACAGTGAATCTGTGGAAACTGTAAAGATTTCCAAAGGAAAATAGAAAACCTAAAATTATTCAAACATCTTGGGGGCCACCTCTTTTGACGTCTTTTAAAATTTTTATATGTTTCCCTTTTAAAAATATTTAATTTTTTTATTTTTATATGAATTTTTAAATTTGCATAGAGTTGACACACATATTACATTAGTTTCAGGTATACAACATAGTGATTAGACAAATTTATACAGTATGCTCCTATGCTCACCAGAATTGTAGCTCCATCTGTTACCATAAATATTATAACATCATTGACTATATTTCTTATGCTATTTCTTTAATTCTTGTGACTTGTTTTTTCCATATCTGGAAGCCTGTATCTCCACTCACCTTCACCTATTTTGCCCATCCCCCCCCACCTGCCTCACTTATGGCAGCCATCAGTTTGTTCTCTGTATTTATATCTCTAATTCTGCTCTTTGTTGTTGTTCTTTATTCATTTGGGTTTGTGTGTGTGTGTGTGTGTGTGTGTGTATGTTGATTACACATGAGTGAAATCTTACAGTGTTTGTCTTTCTCTGTCTGACTTATTTCACTTAACATGACACCTTCTAAGTCCATCCATGCTGTTGCAAATGGCAAGACTCCATTCTTTTTTATGGCTATAATATTCCAGTGTGTATATACTATATCTTCCTTATCCATTCATCTAGTGATAGACACTTTGGTTGCTTCCATATGTTGGCTATTATATATAATACTGCAATAAATTTAGAAGTACATAAATCTTTTCAAATTAGTTTTTTGAATTTTCTTTGTTTAAACACCAAACAGTGGAATTACTGGCTAATATGTTAATCCTATTTTTAATTTTCTGAGGTATCTCCATACTGTTTCCACAGTGGCTGGCTGCACCAGTTTGCATTCCCATCAACAGTGCAGAAGTGTTCCTCTTTCTCCGTATCCTAGCCAACATCAGTTGATTCCTGAGTTGTTTATATTAGCCATTCCGACAGGTATGAGGTGTTATCTCATTGTGGTTTTGATTTGTATTTCACTGGTGATGAGTGATTTTGAGCATCTTTTCATGTGTCTGTTAGCCATCTGGATATCTTCCTTAGAAAAGTGTCTATTAATGTCTTCTGCCCATTTATTCACTGGATTATTTGGGTTTTTTGGTGTTCAGTTTGGTAAGTTCTTTATAGATTTTGGATTCTAACCTTTTATCCAATATGATATTTGCAATTATCTTCTCCCATTCCACAATGTGCCTTTAGTTTCTTTTTTTTTTTAATTCCTTAGTTGTGCTGAAGCTTTTTATCTTGATGAGGTCTCAATAGTTCATTTTTGCTTTTGTTTCCCTTGCCTTGGGAGACATGTCTAGTAAGAAGTTGCTGTGGCCGAGGTCAAAGAGGCTGCTGCTTGTTTGCTCCTGTAGGATTTTTATGCTTTCCGGTCTCACATTTAGGTCTTTCATCCATTTTGAATTAATTTTTGGGTATGGTGTAAGAAAGTGGTCCAGTTTCATTCTTATTCATGTCATTGTCCAGTTTTCTCAGTACCGTTTGCTGAAGTTACTGTCTTTTTTGTATTGCATACTCTTTCTTGCTTTGTCAAAGATTAGTTGGCCATATATTTGTGGGGCCATTTCTGGGTTCTCTATTCTGGTTCATTAATCTATGTGTCTGTTTTTGTGGCAGTACTATAATGTCTTGATTATTACATCTCTGTAATACAGCTTTAAGTCTGCAATTGTGATGCCTCAAGCTTTGCTTTTCTTTTTCAACATGACTTTGGCTATTCAGGGTCTTTTCTAGTTTCACAAAATTTTAGGATTGTTTGCTCTAGCTCCGTGAAGAATGCTGGTGTTATTTTGATGGGGAGTGCATTGAACGCACAGATTGCTTTGAGTAATATAAACATTTTAACAATGTTTGTTCTTCTGATCCATGAACATGGAATGTTTTAACATTTCTTTGTGTCCTCTTCAATTTCCTTCATGAGCTTTCTGTAATTTTCAGCGTACAGATCTTTTACCTCTTTGGGTAGGCTTATTCCTGGGTATCTTATTGTTTTTGGTGCAATTGTAAATGTGATAAATTCCTTGATTTCTCTTTCTTCTGCTTCATTACTGGTGTATAGAGACACATTCAATTTCTGTATGTTGATATTATACACTGCGACTTTGATGAGTTCACACATCAGTTCTAGCAGTTTTGGGTGGAGTCTTTTGGGCTTTCCATGTAGAGTACCATGTCATCTGCAAAGAGTGAAAGTTTGACTTCTTTTTGCCAATTTGCATGCGTTTTATTTCTTTGTGTTGTCTGATTGCTGAGGCAAGGACTTCCCATACTATATTGAACAACAGTGGTGAGAGGAGACATCCCAGGCAAGTCCCAGACCTTACGGGGAAAGCTCTTTGTTTTCCCCAATGAGGATGATATGAGCTGTTGGCCTTTCATATAGGGCTTTTATGATGTTAAGGTATTTTCCTTCTACCCCTTCTTTTCTTAAGAGTTTTTATCAAGAAAGAATGCTGTATTTTGCCAAATGCTTTTTCTGCATCTTTTGAAAGGAGCATATGGTTCTTATCCTTCCTTTCATTAATGTGGTGTATTATGTTGATTGATTTGCACATAATGAACCAGCCCTGCTTCCCAAGATGAAATCCCACTTGATTATGGTGAATAATTCTTTTAATGTGCTGTTGAATTCAATTTGCTAGTATCTTGTTCAGAATTTTTGCATACAGATTCATCAGGAATATTGGCCTATAATTCACCTTTTTAGTGGGATCTTTTTCTGGTTTTGGAATCAAGGTAATGCTGGCTTCATAGAATGAGTTTTGAAGCTTTCCTTCCATTTCTGTTTTCTGAAACAGATTGAAAAGAATAGGTATTAAGTCTTCTTTAAAATTTTTTTTTTTTTGGGGCGCCTGGGTGGCGCAGTCGGTTAAGCGTCCGACTTCAGCCAGGTCACGATCTCGCGGTCCGGGAGTTCGAGCCCCGCGTCGGGCTCTGGGCTGATGGCTCGGAGCCTGGAGCCTGTTTCCGATTCTGAGTCTCCCTCTCTCTCTGCCCCTCCCCCGTTCATGCTCTCTCTCTGTCCCAAAAATAAAATAAATACGGGGGAGGGGCAGAGAGAGAGGGAGACTCAGAATCGGAAACAGGCTCCAGGCTCCGAGCCATCAGCCCAGAGCCCGACGCGGGGCTCGAACTCCCGGACCGCGAGATCGTGACCTGGCTGAAGTCGGACGCTTAACCGACTGCGCCACCCAGGCGCCCCAAGTCTTCTTTAAATCATTGGTAGAATTCCCTTAGGAAGCCATCTGGACCTGGACTATTATTGTTGACAGATTTTTGATAACGGATTCAATTTCTTAGCCGATTATTGACAGAGGGAGGACTTAACTAAGTGGGGAAGTAGGGGGCTCTGGACTTCCTACGTCCCTCAAAGAAAGCTGTTGAGGTCAGATTACTTGGAATACTCAGGAAATGTACGTGCAGAGTGGTAGAAAGATCTCCACCATTGGAGGAGCCAGCTTGACACATGTGAGGTACATGGATGGGAGTTGGGGAATGTAAAACAGTGGAGCCATGAAGGGGAGCAGCCTATTTCATAGATACAAAAAAAAGTAGAGGTGTTGCGATAGTGCAGCATTGAGTTAGCACAAGAGGAAAACCTCTCTGGACCACAGACTGGGAGTGAGAAGCACTGTGTCCCAGGTTTGTTTTTTTTTTTTTTCAAACAGCATGTGGAGCTGAAACTCTGAGATTTTGGAAGTGTGTGACTTTCTCTGGAGTGGAGCTGTGGTGTGTGCTCCTGGAAAGGAGGGAGCTGGCCGGGAGTGCCTACCCTGTTATAACAAATTCCAGGATGCACTGGGAAAGAACAGTCCCCTTCCTGGAGTACTTTGGAAGAAGCTTTATTGACTCCTCAAGGACAAAAGACCCTGCAGGTGCCAGCCAAAGGCCTTTCATCAGCAGTGTGAGGGGCTCTTCTGGAGTAGAGGGGCCAGTCCACCTTGTGCTGGGTCCTTTAAGACTTTGGGTTTTGAATCCCATCCATGCACCAATAAGAAGGCAGAGGATAGTTGTGGTGCAGGGCATGCTGACTGCCTTTGCAATTCTGTAAGGCTGCCTGAATACCAGGGTTTGATCCCAGGTTCACTGAGAGATTGGGGTAGCATCATTTTCCCTCCAATACCAACACAGTGGGACTTTAGAGAGCAACACAGTGGCCCCCACTGTTCGTGGGACCTGCTTACACCGAACCCTGCCACTGGGTGCCTGGCAACTGCTTATATACTGTAGAAAGACTGACTCCAAGTCAATACAGCTGGCCTCTTCTTCAGACCAGCAAAGCCACCATCCCCCGGGGACCAACAGGCAACACTTTTTCTTTTTGTTTTTTTTCCACTTAGTTTTTTTTTTCTTTTGGAATCAGGTTCATAGTTTCTGATTTGTTTTTGTTTTTGTTTTTGTCATTTCTTTTTATCTTTTCCTTTCTTTCTTTCTTTTTTTGTATCAGGCCTTTTTATTCTTTTCCTTTACCTTCTTTTTCTTCTGTATTTATTTCCCTTTCTTTTTCCTTGGAATCAGCTTTATAGTTTTTTATTCTGTTTGGTTTTATTTTTTTTCCCTTCCTTTTCTTTTTTATGGGATCAGGCTTCCTCCAGGCTTTTTCGCCCCAAGGTTACTTCACAAACAAATCGAAGCACATCTAGTCACAGGTCCAAACACTCCACCACAGCAAGCAAGGAGGAGATCGCAGAGGGCTAACTGGTGGGAAAGAACAGCCAAAACACAATAGCAGAGCACACACATCATACACCAGAAACACTTCCTGGACTGCCAGGCCTGGACAGGGTATTAAGCCTCTTTAATCAGCAGTACTATCAGGTGCAGCAAACATAACAAGCTCTTAAAACATGCAAAAGAAAGGAACTTAGTCAAAATGACAAGATGGAGGAATATTCCCTAAAAGAGAAACCCTTCCTGCAGAGATCAAAGACCTAAGAACTAGTCAAGATGAATTAAAAAATGCTATAACTGAGATGCAAACTGACGATATAATTACAATAAGGATGAGGAATCTGGGTTCAGAATAGGTGATATAGAAGATAAAATCATGGAAATAAGAAGATGGAAAGAAAACTATTAGATCAAAATGACAGTCTTGGAGAACCCAGCAATTCCATAAAGTGAAATAATATCTATATCATAGGAGTCCCAGAAGAGCAGGGAAAGGGGGAAGAACGATTAAACAAGTTCTAGCAGAGAAGTTCCTTAATCTCGGGAAGGAAAAAGGCATCCAAGTCAAACAAGCACAGAGAATTCCCTTCAAAATCAACAAAAACAGGTGAACACCATGACATATAATAGTGAAACTTGCAAAAATATAAAAAGAGAATTCTGAAAGTAGTTGGGAACAAAAGGTCCTTAACTTAGAAGGGTAAACACATAAGGTTAGTATCAGACCTCTTCAGTGAAATGTGGCAGGACAGAAGGGAGTGGCAGGAAATATTCAATTGCTTAATTGGAAAGTATGCCACCAAGAATCCTTTTAACCAGTGAGGCTGTGATTCAGAAGAAGGAGAGAGAAAGACTTTCCAAGTCAAACAAAAACCAAAGGAGTTCATGACAACTAAACCAGCCCTGCAAGAAATTTTAGGGGGACTCTCTGAGTGGAGAAAAAAAAAAGACCAAAGCAGGAAAGACAACAAAGACCAGAGAATACCACCGGATGTACCAACTCTATAGGTAACACAATGGCACTAAATTCATATGTTTCAATAATCACTCTGAATGTAAATAGTCTAAATGCTCCAAAAAAAGAAATAGGGTATCAGAATGGACAAAAACAAAAACAAAACAAAACAAAATAAGATCCATCTATATGCTGGCTACAAGAGACTCATTTTATACTAAGACAACTGCAGGTTGAAAGTAAGGGGATAGAGAACCATGTATCATGCTAATGGACTTCAAAAGAAGGTCAAAGTAGCCATACTCATATCAGGCAGCCTAGATTTTAAAACAACTGCTGTAACAAGTGAAGAAGGGCATTATATCATAATTAAGTGATCTATCCATCAAGAAGATCTAACAATTGTAAATATTTATGGCCCTAACTTAGAGAACCCAAATATATAAATAAATTATTCACAAACATAAAGAAATTTATTGATAATAATACCATAGTAGTAGGAGACTTTAATAACCAACTTGAAGCAATGGATATACCATCTAAGCAGAAAATCAACAAGGAAACAATGGCTTTGAGTAACACACTGGACCAGATGGACTTAGCAATACATAGCAACAAGAAATACATATTCTTGTTGAATACACATGGAACATTCTCCAAGAGAGATCACATACTAGGTCACAAATCAGTCTTCAATGGGTACAAAATGATTGACATCATACCAGGCATATTTTCAAGTCATAATGCTAAGAAACTTGAAATCACCACAAGAAAAAATGTGCAAAGCCCTCAATACATGGAGGTTAAGGAAGATCCTACTGAAGAATGAATGTATTAACCAGGAAATTAAAGAATAAATTTAAAAAATACATGGAAGTAAATGAAAATGAAAACACGACACTCTAAATCCTTGGGATGCAGCAAAGGCAGTCACAGAGGAAAATACACTTCAAATCATATCTAGCTCAAGAAGAAAGCAAGTTCCCAAATGCACAACCTAACCTTATACCTAAAGGAACTAGAAAAGGAGCAGCAAATAAATCCCAAAGCCATCAGAAGAAAGGAAAAAATAAAGTTTAAAGCAGAAACAAACAATAAAGATGAAAAAAAAAAAAGCAGAACAGATCAATGAAACTAAACTCTGGTTTTTGAAAAAGTAAACAAAATTGAGAAACACCATGCCAGACTTATCAAAAATAGAGGACCCATATAAAATCATGAATAAATGAGGAGAGATCACAACCAACACCACAAAAAATCAAACAATCAAAAGAGAATATGATGAAAAATTATATGCTGACAAACTGGACAAGATGAAGAAATGGACAAATTCCTAGATACTCACACACTACCAAAACTCAAACAGGAAGAACAGAAAAATTTGTTGTGGCTTTAATGTTAATTTTAGGACCACAAATACATACTGAACATTGTGATGTACCACAGTCCAACTGCAATACATGGGTGACACTCATGGACCACAGTTAGTGATACAAATATCACATTAGTGAAACTTCCATTTCCTTCCATTTACCTTCTCCCCACTCTGGTGTTGGTGCTGTTTTAGATTTACGTCTGCTGTTATCTACTGAGATAACACATTCAACAGGTATTGTTATTACTTTCACTGTGTATGGTCATTTACCTTGTAGAGACATTTATGGAATGGAAATTGTTTTTAATCTCTTCCTGTTTCATTTTGTATAGCTATCGCTCCATGTTCACTAATGTTTTCTTCTTCACTGACATCTCTGCAAGTAATACCATCCAGTGCATTTTTTCAGCCGAGAAGTAGAATAGTTCAATTCCATATTTCAATTTAGATTTAAAAAATTCTACTGTGGCCCTACTTAACCATTGTAGTGCAGCAGTACTACCTCTTCTGATGACCAAGGTAAATTACTTACAAGATAGTGACACCTTTCATTGCCATGATGTCTCTGGAAAAGAAAAACATAAAGTGATTGAGTGGCAGTGAAGCTTGAGGTTAATAGAAATCTTACTGCATCACTGGTGAAAGCATATCCCAGAACTTCTGGAACTAGAGAGCCTGAAGCTGTGGGAAAAGAAAGCATAAATTCTACAAGTGTTTTATAGGGTTTGAAGACATACAGAGAATATCCGTGCTCTTAACCCTACAGATTCTGTTTACTGGGAACAAAATTGCATCTAATGTCATTAAATAAGAGTATACACTACATCCTAGAGGATGCATCTCAAGATACCAGGATACAATCTAAACACCGTGGTGCTCAAAGTCAGTCTTAATATAAAATGATGCAGGGCATGATGGACACCTACATCTCCATAGTCAATTGAACCTCCATGGTCAGATGGTCCATACCTATGGGGTTTAGTAGAATGTCAGTGGCTAATTTCCAACTCATGCATACTTCTCTGCTGCACATGGCATACACATGTTATGATCCTGTGAAACTATATTGTGACTCTGCTATTAGAATATGGGAAAAAAAAACTAATGAATGGTTTATTTCTCAGGAGAGATAACTTTAATACTGTATGATTAACCTGGATAAATGGCCCTAGGGGTAAGGCTACTTTTACTTTGTTCTAAATCTGATAAGATGCCTCCCATGAACTAAGTTTACAAAACTGGAAACCTCATGTCAATCAATAAATATTATATACAAATTGGAATACACTGTCTCTAAAACTTGGAGAGGACTACCAGACATTATGCTTTCTTCTTAGTGACACAGCGATGGTACAAGATGCAATACTTTAACTTTTAAGGAGATGCCTCAGCATCCTTGCTCTAGATAAACTCTCCAAAATTTCACAAATGTGGCAAGACCCTGCCATCTTAAATGATAATGGTTTTTGTCCTCACACTTGATTCGTCACAGTGGCTTAATCTGGGAAGAAAAAAGTGTTGATTTTCTTATGCCCTATCTTAGGAATATTGAAAATTTCACTTAACTTCCCTTTAAGTAAGTGCACATCACATGTCCTTGACCTAAATTTTTGGTCTGCCTTTAATCAGCCATGATTGCAGTGTTATAATTAGATAGAGCTTTTATTTTCTAGTGTAAAACAATTATAGCATCTTAGTCCAATGTATGTGTAGCAGTACCACACTATCAACAGAGACTCCAAACCCTATGTATGTATGTTCATTTTTAAATAATTTCTCCCAAAATGTCTGTAAAAATTCCTCACACATTTGTACTCCAGAAAGACTAAATAATAAAAGGATGTGTGCCATTATAGTCCCATATTCCTTCCAATCCATTCTTTTCATTTCTATAAATTTGCTCTTAGTACAGGAAGCCCTAATGCATGAAGACTTCATTTCTAGCACCCTAACATTTCCTGACCTTCAGATAGTTACAAATGGGTATCACTGTTAGATTAATACAGGGTGGGAGGAAAAGAAAACGAAGAATACACACACACACACACACACACACACACACACACACAGTCTTAGCCCAAATATCTGTAGTAGTTCTCTGGCTCACTCTGGAACTCAGCAACACTTCCATTACTTTAGCCCTCCTAGTGAAATTGGTCACCACATTTCTCACTTTTGTATATAAGGCATCATGCACAAAATAATGGTCTCCCAAAGAAGTCCATACCCTTATCATGGAACCTGTGAATATGTTACCTTACATGGCAAACAGAAATTTGACAATATGATTGTTTATAAACCTTCAGATGGGGAGATTATCCTGGGTAATCTTGTGGATTCAATGTACTGCCTGAGTATTTAAAAGTATTGAACTTTTCATGGATCCAGAGAAAGAAAAAAAGATTCCAGGAAGGATGAATCTTGAGGAGGCTTTCATCCACTGTTCCTGGCTTTGAAGAGGAAGAAGATATGACCAAAGAATACATGCAATGTCTAGAAAGTGAGAATAACCCCTGACTGAAAATCAGCAAGGAAATTGAGATGTTATTCTAAAAACACCTAGAACTAAAGTTGGCCCTTAGCCAGGAATAGTCTGGGAACAGTTTCCTCCCTCAAAGCCTCCAGTAAGAAATATTGTCCTACCAACAACTTCATTGTATCCCAGAGAGAAAAAAGTTGGATTTCGGACTTATACAACTAGGAGATAAGAAATTTGGGTTGGATGAAGCTTCTAGTTTTTGGGAAATTTTTTGAGGGAGAAGAAGAAAATGAATACATGTCATTACCCTGGGGCTGTGGTAAGACTATGTCTTCTCTTGCCCCTCCAGATTAGATTTGGTGGTAGATTCCAGTTGATGTTCATCTTTGGTTTCCCTGAACATTTCCTGTTAGCATCTCAGCCTTCATGTCATTAGACATGTTCACTTCATGTTACTAAGTAATTCATTAAACTCCTGTTTTATGTATGTAGAATGCTAACCTGACAGCATTGAACTGTAAATATTTATAGTACTTTATGTTAGTATAAGAACTAACACTATTCCAATTAGACCCGAGAATTGGGGAGAGGCAAAGTGCGAGACTCTATCAGAAGTTAGCCCCTCTAAAGAATTTTCACCAAGTAGCCACCTGAAAATAATGTTTACTTTCATGTTATTTGCCACTTTTATCACATGGCAGGCTTCACAATGCCACTTAATGAATCAGACATCTGTTACTAAAGAAGAATGGGAGAAGGCTACTCAGCAGTCTGTTACACAGTTTGTACCAATTACTAAACTGGTCACTGGTGAGGAAAATGAAGAACAGTGGTTGGCTCAAGATAGTGAGATGCAGTGTTCTGGACAGGGTTGGAGACTCCATGGAAGTGCATAGACGCCTCATACCATGAATGAGAATGGGGCGGTCGGACAATTAAGCCTGGGTGGTCAGACAATTAAGCCATTACTTCTGATTAAAGCTCATGTCATTATCTCACAGTCATGAGACCAAGCCACATGTCAGGCTCTGTGTTAAGCATGGTGCTTGCTAGGAATTCTCTCTATCCCTCTCTCTCTGCCCCTCACCTACTCCTGCTTGCTCTCTCTCTCTCTCTCTCTCTCTCAAAATAAATAAACTGTAAAAAAAAAAGTTAGAAAATGAGTTTTTGTTTTCAAGAAAGAAGGAAGGGTCATGTTTGGGAAACTAACAAATTCTGCCATAGCCAGTTATCATCACTGTTAATTCAACATTAATCTAAACACTTAGTTAATGGACTAAGGCACAGGAAATGTATCTGAAGAAAAAATGTTATTAATGTTGTATATTATTTTACCAGTAACTTGAAACAAGACAAAGAACAGGGGAAAAAATGACAAAAGAGATTTTCACAATGATACCATGTGCCATATAAATATGTAATAAATGGAACCAATAGCAATAAAACCAATATGTTAAAGAAAAAGATCATAGTAAGTATATGCAAAATTACTTTTAACAAATAATGTGTTATCCAAAAAATTGATAATGAAGATTAGAAAATATATTGTATCATAAAAGTAGGCAGACATTTAAAGAGACATAAAATCTTTCTGAATGGAAGACTCAATTTTGTAATTCTGTTCATTTTTTGAAAACTTTCTTAGAAGTTTCAAACCACGAGATTAAAATGTCAATGGAACTTGTTTTAACTTTAGAAAATACATCTATTTAATGTAGAATAAAAATATATAAAAATAACCAAGAACACTCTGAATGAATAAAGCAATGACAACAGACTTGCCTTCTATACATTAACTATACTGTAAACTAATGAGTTAAGTAGTAACTCTTCAAAAATTATCCAGGAAAATAAAACAGTAAACAAGTACTCCCCAAAAAGAGCCTGATGTATCAGCAAATTTGAAAGGTAATAAAAAAAAGCATAACAAATTCTTAGTGGAATGAATTATTACTTAATTTTAATGATAAAAAATAATTTCACATTGTTTCTCAACAGTCCACAAAGATTACAGTTTAAATGTGAAAATCTCAGCCTTAATAAAATGTAGAATTTAAATAATCTAGAATATTTATATTTTTGCTAAATATCACATTTATGAATGTTTTTGTAGAAAACAAACTACTACAAAAGAATGAACATCATATAGAATTCTCATAATTCAACTCTAGTCCTAGTATGGATTATTGCCTTCAAAGTATTATAAGTTTTATAGATGAAAAATGGTATCTCCTTTCTGCAATGTCATAAGTCTTTTTTAACAATCTCAATTACTTTTTTACCACCGGTCCCTAAGGAATCTAAAACAATTAAATGGGTTCTCTCCTTTGTGCCTCCTACCAAGGGATACACTCATATACTGCTGTCTTTTGAAGTCCAGAGAAAAAAATAAAGTCTCTGGATGATGAAGATTAAGCATCCATTTCATACTGATGTTACCTCTGAAGTCCAAGTGCAAACTGGTAGGTTACATAATCTTGACATGCTACTCTATCTACATACCACATCAATCACATTATTCTCATTAATAACATTAAATGTATCCATAAGTGTGAAACATATGTGCCAAAATGAAACTGAGAGGAGGGCTCAATGGGTTTCAAAAATTAATCTGGAACAAACATGATCTTGTTACAATTGGGAAAAAAAACAAAAATCAGAAAACACTATACCCATGATTATTGGAAATTAGATTATAAAGGCTAATAAATTATTCTTAGGCCAAAGAAATCTAGGTATGTTCAAATTGTTTGGTTATACTTATCAGGTTGAATGATGTTATTCTTTAAATTATAGCAGAAATATAGAGAAAGTGCTTTTGTTGTTTTTTAGAAATGCAATTATTTTAAAAGAGAGATAAATGATAGAAATGTGAGGATAAAATGCCTGATTCAGGGCTCTGAAAATCATAGAATGTCACCACTCATAAAATATTGATGCCATCATTATACTTGTTAGGGATTGCTAGAAAAGCTTATGAGAAAATTCAACTTTCCTATAGTAACAGTCTGAAAATGGCCAAGTAGTGAAAACACTCATTAAGCCAGAAAAATTTAGAGATAACATCTTCTCTAGGCTCTGTCTTTGCCAGACCCAGGTGCACCTGCAAAGTATACCTATTGCGTGCTTCAAGGAAATACAGAAGGTCTAGAGGCTATAGTTCAGATGAAATAATTGTCCTACAGTTAAGAGTACAAGGCACAAAGAAGAAATACAGATTCCCATCTGTGAATGAGAACTATCAAAGATGTACATTTCCTGTTTTATTACCTTGTGAAAGAAGGAAGTTTTTATGTTACTTTGAATAATAGTGTCAAACATAATGGGCTGATTATGTTTGGGGTTATAATGGGATGATTATGGGCCATTTACAAGAACTGTGTGTCTTAGTGATAGTAACCATGCATAGAAACGAACATATGATTAAGTGTTTATTATGGTTATTTAGATATACAATTTTAAAAATATGAATTATGTAACTAAAAGATTACATGTATCCCCAAATCACATACATTCTATTTTCTTTTCTTATAATCTACATTAGCCTTTGGTCTAGGCTCTCATAAAAGCAAGGAAAAGACTGAAGATGAACATGCCTGAAATAAGATTTGAAGAAGAGAGCTAAAATCAGCCAAACAAGGAAGGTCTTAACCAGGTGAATTTACATAGAATGAGCACTGACCTATTCCCTTTATTTGTGTGTATTTTTTAAAAGTTCATTTAATTTGCCTGAATCCACCCAAGTCAGCAACATAATATCTCTGACACTTTTCCATCTCTGACAAAGTCAAAGATTGAAAGAACTTTAAGGGAAATAATTGTGAGTAAGGATAGGTCCAAGGAGGCTAAGTAACCCAAGATAGGACTCTTTTCAAAGATAGGACTCTTTTGAAGTCTTGTTAAGTCATGCTTACAAAGGTAAATGATTCACCTTACTCTTTACCCCTCACTAATGGAGGAAAGTGGAACAAGACTACAATGGTAAACTTCACTAGTCTTACTAATTGTGATTTAGGTGTTTCTTTATACTTATATCTGTGAAGTCATATGACCTAGAAAGAATATCAGATAAAAATAGATCTTTGTTCATGTTTGCAACAACTGGAGAAGAATGCACAGATGGGACACACTTTATATCTGATCACATGAACTGAAGAGTCCGGCACATGTAGATGAGTATCTGTGGTTTTGAGAGTCTAGTCTAAATAACTTAATCTTTCCTCAGTAATTGGGTTTGATCTCAGTTAATGAGATAACTGTCTCCACATGCAACCTTCTATCAACAATATGCTCATGGTCTATAATCAGTTCTTTTCAAGAATCATAATGCACTTCATGTGATTTCAGCAATATTTATGGCGAATTTTTACTGCCTTTTGAGATTTTCATGAAAATGTGTCAGTAAATGCACCTCCTGCAAGAGACAAAAATCACTTTTGCTGATGCCTTCCAATCTCTTCTCTATTATTATTCTAGTACCTTATGAGTTCACACAGTCTGATCTGCAGCTGAACAAGAAGGAGAGGTTTTCTCAAATGTCCAACTGACCATGCCCCTACTAACCAATATACCCATTTTATTTAGTTGTATCCATTCCCTCCAGTTTCTAAACCATGTGGTCCAGTGAAATATCTCCTGTAAAATGCAAAAGAAGTAGTCATAGTACCAAAAGGGTTGTTTGCCTGGATAAGAGACAGTATGTGAGTAAAGATCAAGTTTATGGACTTGTCAGTCCCTATGACATTCTGTGTGTTTTTCCCTCTTCTAGGCAACCTCTGATAAACTCATATGAAAGGATGAATGGATGTCCCCAACAACAGATCAAGTGTGTCTGAATTCATCTTGCTGGGACTTTCCACTTCTCGAGAAATTCAAATATTCTTTTTTGCAGTCTTCTTCCTTGTCTATGTAGCCATCATAGTAGGAAACCTCCTCATTGTGATCTCTGTGATAGTTGATACGCATCTTCACTCCCCCATGTATTTCTTTCTGGCAAATTTATCATTTTTTGATTTATGTCTTTCTTCTGCTACAACTCCCAAAGTGATTGCAGACCTCCTTAGAAAATTCAAGACCATCTCCCTGTGGGGCTGCATGGCTCAGATGTTTTTTATGCACTTCTTTGGGGGTGGAGAGATGTCTCTTCTGATAGCTATGGCCATAGACAGGTATGTTGCCATATGCAAGCCCTTGCAGTATCAGACTATCATGAATCACAGGGTGCTCATCGGGTTTCTGCTGCTCTCATGGGCAATTGGGTCCATACATACCACAAGCCAGATGGTTTTCACGGTAGGTTTACCCTTCTGTGGTCCCAATGTTGTGGACAGCATTTTCTGTGACCTTCCCCTGGTCATCAAGCTTGCCTGCACTGAGACCTATATCCTAGAGCTCTTGGTGATTGCCAATAGTGGCTTCCTGTCTCTGATCTGCTTCATTCTCCTGCTCATATCCTACATTGTCATGCTGGTCACCATCTGGCAGCACTCCTCCAGTGCATCCTCTAAGGCAGTGTCCACACTGTCTGCTCACATCACTGTGGTCACTCTCTCCTTTGGTCCTGCTATCTTCATCTATGCTTTCCCATTCAAGAGTTACTCTGTAGATAAATTTCTTTCTGTATTTTATTCTATAATCACCCCCCTCCTTAACCCAATTATTTATACTCTGAGGAATCAGGAAATGAAAGCAGCCATTAAGAGACTTAGCAGCCAGCATATTGGCCCTTGGCTCACTTTCTAAATAATGTTTATAACAGCTGATTGTTTTGTGTTCTCTGCTTTGGGATTTTGAGTCTTAAATATTTATCAGAATAATTAAAATGAAAATTTTAAATATAATCAATTTTCAGTCGCAATTCATGGAATTATTAAGATCAGTTTTATTAAAAATATAATGGAAATGTTCATAGCATACATTCAATACATAAATAAGTGTGCATTCATTATTTCCTTGTACTTCCTTGTCTTAGAACTCAGGGAAACAACCCTGATCAATGTTTAAAATACCTAATCACATGTCTTTTTTCAAAGACATAATGGCTCAGTATATAAAAATAGTTAACTTTCATAAGATAGCACACTATATGATGTTTAGTTTCATTTTTACTTATAAAGTTGTATTTTTTTAAGTTTGTTTTGTGAGAGACAGACAGTATGATTGGGGAGGGGCAGAGAGAGAGGGAGATAGAGAATCCCATGCAGTCTCTGCACTGTCAGTGCAAAGCCCAATACAGGGCTTGAACTCATCTAAAGTTGCATTTGTAACTTATTGTTGTTAAAATATCTATTACTATTTGTCAACCATATGGAGTCTGTACAGAGGCACTGTGATCTGAATGAGGATAATAATACTTTCTCACTATATAGCCTCAATATGCTAATCATCTTTAGTAGAATTTAAAAATACGCTGAAAAATAAATTTTTCCAACATATCTTTAGTATCCAAATAGTTTTTGAAGAATAAGTATCAACTAAAATGCTAAAAACTAAAACCATGAACTGCTAGCAAAGCTTGCTCAACCAGATAACATATCGATGTTTTTTCAACTGGAATAAGTCATTCATGAAACATCTAGAAAAATATTTACTAAGTACCAAGCACTGCCCAAAGCAATACAGATACATGGTTATAGACAGAGACCTGATGCCTGTTCCGGAGAGAATATCAAAGGGGAGGGATCTATGTTAGGTGTGGTGGTTTTAGAAGATCACTTTAAGAGGAGACATTTATACCAACACATTAAGAAAGCTCCAGAATTACACATTTGAGCAGGGAAAAGAGCATTTCTGGCAAAATGGCCAGTGCACATAGACATTGCGAAATGAGAAAGAGTTTTTAAGTATTAAAGGTAGACCTTGTAAAGGAGACTGATGAATAAAAGAGAGAAGACCTATGCTGAGATTTTACAGAAAGGAAAAGTCCAGAGTATTCAAGCATAGTGGATTCCTTTTTATTGTCAATGTAAATTGAAGTGTTTTAGCAAAGGGAGGGATGGGATCCAGCATACCTTATAGTTGGGTGTACCTCAGTCCTCACAAGTAGAGAATATAATGCAGCAAACGTGAAAGCAGAGGGAATAGTTATTGGGCTGTTTCAGATGGTAAGCCTTATTTTATTAAATAATACAAACAGTGAGTTTGTGGAAACTGTAAAGACTTCCAAAGGCAAATAGAAAAGCTAAAATTATTCAAACACCTTTGGAACCAACTCTTTTTATATCTTTAAAAACATTTTTAAATGTCTATCTTTAAAAATTGTTTAATACTTTTTGTTTTTTATATGAATTTTTTTATTTGAGTATAGTTCACACACATTCATTTCAGGTGTACAACATAGTGATTTGACAAATTTGTACATTATCTACTATGGTCACAAGAACTGTAGCTCCATCACCATATATCACTAATATCCTTGACTATATTTCTTATGCTGTTCCTTTTATTCCTGTGACTTTTTCTTTCTGTAACTGGATGTCTGTATCTCCCACTCATCTATTTTGCCCATTCCCCCACCTGCCTCACTTCTGGCAGCCATCAATTTGTTCTCTGTATTTATATCTCTACTTATGCTTTTGGGTTTTTTTTATTCATCTTTTTTTTTTTTTTTTTTTTTTTTTTAGATTCCAGATATGAGTGAAATCTTAAGGTATTTGTCTTTCTTTGTCTGAATTATTTCACTTAACATGGCACCCTCTAGGTCCATCCATGTTGTTGCAACTGGCAAGACTCCATTCTTTTTTATAGCTTAGTAATATTCCATTGTGTATATATATATCTTCCTTATCCATACCTCCAGTGATGGGCAATTTGGTTGCTTCCATACCTTGGCCATTATAAATAATGCTGCAGTAAATGTAGGGATGCATAAATATTTTCAAAGTAGTGTTTTCATTTTCTTTAAATACCCAGCAGTGGAATTACTGGATCATATAGTAACTCTACTTTTAATTTTTTTGAGAAATCTCCATACTTTTTTCCAGTGGCTCTGCCACTTACATTCCCACCACAAGACTCATTTTTCTCCACGTCCTCACCAACACTTGTTATGTCTTGTCCTTTTGATTCTAGCCATTCTAACAAGTGTAAGGTGGGTGAATATCATTGTGGCTTTGATTTACATTTTCCTGATGATTAGTCATGGTGGGTATCTTTTCATGAGGCTGTTGGCCATCTGTATGTCTTCTTTGGAAAAGTATCTTTGCAGGTCCACTGCCCATTTTTGGCTGGATTGTTTGGGTTTTTCTAGTGTTGAGTTATATGAATTCTTTATATATTTTAGATACTAACCCCTTATTGGATATATCAGTTGCAAATATTTTCTCCACTCAGTAAGTTACCTTTTTCTGTTGCTGATGGTTTCCTGTGCTGTGCAAAAGCTTTAAAATATACCCTGAATATCAAACTTACCTACTTTCCCTCCTTATCCCCTTCTCCTTTTTAAGTATATCTTCCCTACTTGAGTTTGGTCCTAGACCGTGTGCTTCTAACACTGAAAAATTCTATGTGTACCATGCTTACCAACTGGTTTGGGTAATCAAATCAGGGCATCAAATATTGTTCTAATATTATATTTCTAATTTCTATATTTAAGAATCCTTTTCTTTCTTGCAAAGATCTCAAATGCCACACTAAACTGTGACATATATCTCCTCAGCAGAAATATTTTTAAAAGACTTATTTTTCATGGCGATTCTAATTGGTAATAGCTGCATGGGGAAAATAAAATTTTTTATAAAATTCCTAGATTCTGTCAAAAAGAGTGAGAAATCTGTTAGCAATGTCTGCTATGCCTTTCTCAGTGTAGGCTATTATATTAAATATATTAATTTTACTTGAATAAATTCATTCAATTACTAACTATAAATATTGAGATTGATAAAATATTAATAGAATTATAATTTCAAGTCTATCATCTATGATAGATCCATTTTCTGTTAATGTGTTCATCCTTCCCCAACCAAAACACTTGGATTAGTGCTTTTTCTGAAAAGCACTTACTAGTGAAAGTTCACATGGCTGATACACTTCACAAACTCACCATCCACTTAAATAATGAGAAAGTAAGTCCTTGCTCTGAACTCTAGGTAACACATGCACGTTTATTTTAATGATTCCCTTTGGGGGTTGATCACCAGTCTGCATCTTATTTATGTTCTTGTCCTTTTTTTTTTTTTTTTCCAATTGTCAATTCATGGAGGTTAAAAAAGATAATATATATTCAGGATCTCACTGTATCTTCACATCTTTGAAGAGGCCACTCTTCAGCTAGAACTGGTAGGTTTCAATAGCAGTGCTAAAGAAAACTGCAATTGCACACTTTAATAAAGGAGAAGACATTTTATAAGAAACTTAGAACTAAATGAAAACCATATTATTCTGATCATGAGGGCAATAGTAAAAGATAATTTTGGTCAAATAGTAACTGAACACTGTATCTACTTTCAGTAAGGGTAAGAGCCACATTCCTGATCGAGGGATCAGTTTTACAGCTTGAGTTCATGTTCAGGAATATAAATTTGAATTAGTTTAATCCTTATAGGGTAAAAATATAAAATAAAAAATAATTTAGGATATTATAAAATAATGGAACAACTAGGTTCTTCCTTGGCTAAGTTTAGCATCTGTGACAAGTGTGAAATGTAAAATAATAAAATATCATATCAAGAAAATGAGAAAAGGTGATTTCATATTATTTATCTACGTTTTACTTCCCCACATTGAGTATTTCAACACAGAAAACATATAATATGCTAAGATAATGATTAACTTAAATCAATTTTTTAATTTTAATTTTAATTTTTTAACATTTATTTTACAGAGAGGGATGGAGGGAGGGAGAGAGAGAGCAAGTGAACAAGCTGATACAAGTGAGCAAGGCAAAGGCAGAAAGAGAGGGAGAATCCCAAGAAGGTTCCATGCTGTCAATACAGAGCCAAATGGGGGCTCCCTCCCATGAATGGTGAGATCATGACCTGAATTAAGTCAAGAGTTGGACACCCAGTTGGGTGAAATTTGGCAGAGGACAGATAGTGCGATTTTTTTTGTCATGTTAATAAAATTAGGCCTGAGTCATGCAGGTTCAATTTTTTAAATCAATTTTTAAAAAATGTTCCCCTCAAGTACACTTACTTTGTTCACTGAAGTCATATAACCTTTTAGTCAATACAATTGTCTAAGTGTACTGCTAATTTATTTGTTTTGGTAATTTTGCAACCCAAGGTCTATTTCCTATTCTTCTGCACCCACTGGCCTTTTTCCTACCTACCTTTAAAACAATTATTTTAATATTTTAAACTTGATCAATATATGAGCGTGAAGCCCTTTGTGCATCTATAATGCTGAGCCCTTTACTATCAAATATACACATTTATTTTTTAATTAGAAAAATATTTATAGTGGTCATTTTGTCAGCAAATCTGACTTTTACATTCGAAACATTTTTTGTTGTATTTTTTTTTAGTGTTTATTTAAAACAGAGAGAGACAGAGCATGCGCAGGGGAGGGGCAGAGAGAGAGAGAGGGAGACACAGAATCCGAAGCAGGCTCCAGACTCCAAGCTGTCAGCACAGAGCCCTATGTGGGGCTCGAACCCACAGACCGCAAGATCATGACCTGAGCTGAAGTTGGACGCTCAACCGACTGAGCCACCCAGGTGCCCCCCAAACGTTTTTTGTAGTGAGTGAATATCACCTGTGATTTATCCAATCTGTATATGGCTTCACCCTCTCATAAGAAAGATGGATAGAAAACCCTCAAGTTCAATAAAAACTGCATAGCGTTTATTCTTGCTAAAAGAACTATTTAAGTACGTTTGTGGAAATGTATGGAAAAAGACTTTGTTACTGAACATAGACACAGAGTATTGGACATCCCACAGCTTTTCTTCCTCAGGTAAGCAACCTCAGTGTAAAAAAGTACAGTAAGTTTTCATCCTTTAGTCACATAAAAAACACATGAAAAAGTCAGTCTCTCCAGTCATAGGTCATCCATCCCATTCTCAGACAAATTTCCTTCTAGAGAGAAACCAAACCATGCCCTACTTTATCTGATTATTTTTCATTTCTTTTCAGTTCATCGTGTTTGTATAGTACACACCATACAAAAGCTCAAGCTTTCCATTTGAGGTTTAACTGTGGCGTAAGTTAGGAAGAATTCTTTTGTTTCTCATACTCTATTTTTGCCTGTGTCTGAGTAGAAAACTATATATTTTAAAGAGAGTTCATCTTCGATCATTTGTACAAATCCACATGTTGAATGATTTCATCTATCATAACATATTTGAATCCATCTCTATGTACACTTGGCTGGATATATTTTATAAAGGAGTTCATAACATTTCAAAAAATCCTTAATTAATATTGTTCTTTGCTTTTAATTTTCCAATTTACATATTAAGCTATAAAAATTACTTTTAGAATTCTCAATATTTTTCCTTTAGTATTTTGTGACTGAGGACTATATGGTTTCAAAACTATTCATAACTAGTATGTAACTCATTGACTACATGAACTAGAATACCAATGGTGATAATAATTCTTTGTAATGAAAACAATTAGGTAATTATATCATTTAAATTTAAAAGAGAAAAATACATTTATTTACACTAAGTCTTCTTTACCAAGTCTTCCATTGTAAAATTCTTCTGTGGTTCTTAACTGTTTTGAAACTCTATAATCACCAGAAAGTGAGATAATGCTAAAAACAGAATTTTGTGAATGCACATACCTACCGTCTATGTATGTACAATAAAATATACAAATATATTCCATATATATTATCCTTTGGAATCTCATAACAACCTGTGATTTGCAGAGTAAGTATAATTTATTCTTACAACAAAATAAATCCATGTTCAAAGGAGTTAAAGAGCATATTTCCCTCGTAAATGTTGATGACAGGACTAGAATATAACTCTTGACTCTTGGTTCAGTTTTTTTTCCTTATTCTAATAGTTGGGCTAAACAATAACACCTGAATATTTCATGAACTATTAAGCCAAAAACTGTATATTCAGAGTAAATTTTCCACAATCTGTTCTGATGCTCCAGAACTAGAATGTGGTGTAAGTATATGTATTTGTGTTTACGTGTATATGTATGATTCTGTATCTGTGTCTGTGTGTTTGGTGTGTATCACTAATAATTTTTCAAAAAAGTAAAAAACAAAACAGAAAATAAAAGCTGTGACCAAAAGGTATAAGTAAAATGAAAAGTGTATAAAAATGAGCCATCAGTCAGTCCAACATGGGAACACATATAGAGTACAAGTGTCAAAGATATATGAGAGAGTGAGAGTCGAGAATCAGTCTGCAGACAAATGTGAAATATCAGAGGAAAGCACTGGGTACAAAGAATAATGGTACTTATAAAAAAATTGCCGGTTGTTCAGAGTCCATCTATATATTAAATGCAAAGGGACAAGAAGGCAAACTCCAGCCAGGAACCCAGCAACAATAGATTCATGCAAATAGGCAAAAAGTCTCAACACTCTAGGTCAGCAGTTTGTCCAGAAACAAAAGTATTAAAGAGCATTAAAAAAGATCATAAAGGAGGAGGAGGAGGAGGAGGAGGAGGAGGAGGAGGAGGAGGAGGGAATGAGAGAGAAAAGAAGGAAGGGAAGAAACAAACATGGTGGTGGGGAGGAATAGAGGAAAGAGAGGAAGGAGAGGAAAGAAAGGAAGGAGAGAAACAAACCAGTACATTGAGAAATATTTGTTTCTGCCCAGAAACTAGGAAGCCTGTTTTATTATTTATGGTTTTTGTGGGTGACGGTAAGAACATATGACAGACTATAGCCAGTTTAAAGCTTCACGAAGAATTTGCTAAATTTCTAAAGTTATTTGCTTCGTGGCAATATAATTAAACTCAATGCACATACCTGAATATTTCAAATAATAGGTACCACAAAGTGATATGACCATATTACTATCCACTTGAACTAATTCATTTGACTAATGGCCATTTGGTTCCTCTAGTCATTGACCCATTGAACTCATGGTTCATAAACTCATGATAGAAACAACAAATCCATGTGGAGACACAATCTATGCCTGAAAAATATGTTTATAAAATTTTACAATAAACTTCTCTTTTGTGACTATCTGGCTTTAAAAAATGCAGTAAAGTGAATGTTCCTTGCATTAATCTATTAAAATGTATTTTCCAGAAATGCCCATCTTCTCTTTTTCTATGTGAATCAAGCACTACTCTCTATATGGCCATACCTTCAAAACTATCAAAACTTAAATGGTCACTTTTTCCAGATTTTCTACATTTTAATGACTTTGAAAATTCCTACATAGACTAGATAATGAATAACTCAGTGGTAACGGAGTTTGTTTTGTTAGGACTCACCAACACTTGGGAACTTGAAATTTTCTTTTTTTTCATATTTTTGTTGGCCTATGCAGCTATTGTGGCAGGAAACTTTCTCATCGTGGTCACCGTAACCTTTGACTCACATCTGTACTCCACACCAATGTACTTCCTCCTTGGAAATCTCTCCTTTCTGGATATGTGTATTTCTACAATCACAACCCCTAAGATGGTCACAGATTTTCTCAAGGAGAACAAAACTATTTCCTTGTGGGGCTGTATGGCTCAGATGTTCTTCCTTCACTTTTTAGGGGGCAGTGAGATGACTCTTCTCATAGTCATGGCTGTTGATCGGTACATTGCAATATGCAAACCTCTTCACTACACATCCATCATGAACCGCCGAGTCCTCATGGGCTCTGTGCTGCTGTCCTGGGCAGTTGGTTTTGTGCATACGATGAGCCAGATGGTTTTTACTATCAACTTGCCCTTCTGTGGTCCCAATATAGTGGACGATATTTTTTGTGACCTTCCCCTAGTTCTAAAACTTGCCTGCACTGAGACCTATGTTCTGGAGTTGCTGGTAACTGCTGACAGTGGACTGTTGTCTTTCATCTGCTTCATACTCTTGCTCATTTCCTACACTGTCATTCTGGTAACTGTCCGACGTCGATCTTCTGGTGGACTCTCCAAGGCTCTGTCAACACTGTCGGCTCACATTACTGTGGTCACTCTGTTCTTTGGGCCAATTATCTTCATTTATGCTTGGCCATTCAGTAGCTTTTCAGTGGATAAATTTCTTTCTGTGTTTTATTCAATTATTACACCTTTACTGAACCCCATTATTTACACTCTAAGGAATCAGGAGATGAAAGCAGCCATTAGTAGACTGAAGACCAAACACACCCACAGAATAAAGTGGTATTAATTCGTCTGTAGACTTTTAAAAATATTCATCATGTATATTGAAATTATCACATGTTCCCATCATTACATAACCATGATGTATTTAGGTTTGTTGGGAATTATTTTCGCTGAAATTTAACCCAGTTGGGGTTAATAATTTTTTTTAATTTTTTTTTCAACGTTTATTTATTTTTGGGACAGAGAGAGACAGAGCATGAACGGGGGAGGGGCAGAGAGAGAGGGAGACACAGAATCGGAAACAGGCTCCAGGCTCTGAGCCATCAGCCCAGAGCCTGACGCGGGGCTCAAACTCACGGACCGGAAGATCGTGACCTGGCTGAAGTCGGACGCTTAACCGACTACGCCACCCAGGCGCCCCAGGGTTAATAATTTTTTAATGTAATAAAGAATTAAATAGAAAAAAAATGTCCCACTAAACTATAGTTGAAAACCCAGAAATGTTCAAAACTAGATTTCATCAAATAAAGAGAAATCAAATATAAACTGATCTATTTTTAATTCAGAAATAGGGATCTTTCAGCTCAATTCTTTAGTTGGGTAAGTATGCATAAAATTGCATGAACTCTTCAGCTCACAAGTACACACAAATAAACTCATTTTTATGGATCTTAATATGCGTAAGAATTATTACTCTCTTTGACAAGGCAGATAAGCTAGTTTCTATGAGTGGGTATGTTCAAACAGTAACTGTCATGTATGACAGGAGAAGAGGCACATATTTCTTTCTTAAGAACATAGAAATTCCATCTGATATATAGGTGAAACACTACTCATTTTACCTTATTCCTTCATTCTTGTTTGTATTCTTATTTGTTCTCACAAAACTTTCCCAGAACCAAGTAAGAACATTACTACTGCATTAATCCTCATAGACAAGGAAAAAGGAAGAAGCTTCTATATATCCCAGGCATTCACTTCACAACAAAACAGGAAATATTCAACCTTACTAAGTTGTATAAAGTTTAGTCAATTATAAAGGTTAATTTATGGTCCATGGTCATTAGAATAAAGACATTCCATGACCTCTATGATATCAAATTCAAATGCTCTGCTTTTGCCCAAACACTTAGGGTCCCTTTTATAACCTATCCAATACATTTTCTTCATTGCCTCGTAAGCAAATAAGTATTAAGCATATGCCTCTTAAGTATATTTGTGTAATATACTACCTGTAGACCAAAGGGTGTTTCAAAGATGTATTCCTAGCCGTATGTGCATGACATATTTTAGACTAAATTTCTATTTTAAAAAACACATTAAGGAGGATAGTAACCAGGTCCCTAAGAATCATTGGGCATATTTGTATCTTTTTCTTTTCAGCTATTTTAATCATAAGGTGTAGACACCTTATGTGGCTTAGTAGAGATAATAAAGACCTCTAAGCAACCATCTATACCCAGTTATTTTACTGTAGCAAAGATCATCACTATCATCAACTCCAGAGGCATCATTCCTTTTCATGCTTTTAAAATTATTTCTCTCATTTTTCATACATTGTGCATAAAATATATTTTTTGTGTGTTTTTACCCTGATATTCATGGAATCTATATATGCTATTATTGTAAAAGCTATTTTTATCTCTGTTTAGTGTCTTAAAGAGTTATCTCTTTTGTGTTTCTCTGGTTCATTATTTTTTACTATGAAAAAAAAAAACATGTAACATCTTAACCATTTTTTAGCGTACAATAGTGTTAACTTTGTGTACCCTGTACAACAGATTTCTAGAACTTTTTCATCTTGCAAAATAAAAGCTTATATTCATGGTTCTAGAATTCCCCTTTCTGCCTCTAGCTAGCTCCTGGAAATCACCATTTAACCTTCCATTTAAGGGTTTAGCTGTGTTAGATACTTTATGTAATTGGATCATGCAATGTTTGTCTTTTTGTGACTGGCTTGTTTCACATAGAATAATTTCCTCAAACTTCAACCATATTGTAACATATGACAGAATTTCCTTCTTTTTAAGGCTAAATACTATCCCGTTGTATGTATATGCCACATTTTCTTTATCCATTCATCCGTAGAAGGTATTTAGTTTCCTGTCTCCTCTTGGCTATTGTAAATAAAGCTGTAATAAACATGTGTGTGCAAATATGTCTGCCAGACTCTGTTTCAGGTCTTTCGGATACATATCCAGAAGTCAGACTGTTGTATCATATGGTAATTCTATTTTTAATTTTTTGAGGAACCTTCATACTTTTTTCCAGAGTGGCTATACCATTTTACATTCCCCTTAACAGTGAAAAGGTGTCCAATTTCTCCGCATCTTTACATCCTTGTCTGTACTTGTCATTTTCTGTTTTTGTTCCTGTTTTGATAGTGGTCATCCTAACAGGTGTGAAGTAATATTCTGGTTTTGATTTACATTTCTCTGATGATTAGTGATTCTGCGCTTTTTTTTTTTCATATGTTTGTTGGCTTTTTGTGTATTTTCTTTGGACAAAAGTTTATTCAAGTTCTTTGCCCATTTTTTCATTGGGTTATTTGTTTTTTTGTTGTTTAGTCAGGGGAGTTTTTTTTATATATATTATGGATATTAGCTCCCTATTAGATAAATGATTTGCAAATATTTTCTCTCATTCTGTAGGTTGCCCTTTTACCTTGTTGATTATTTCCTTTGCTGCATGGAAGCGTTTAAGTTTGATGTGGTCTTATTTGTCTGTTTTTCTCTTGCTGCCTTAACTTTTGGTGACACATCCAACAAATAATTGCCAAATCCAATGTTTTAAAGATTTTCACCTATGTTTTCTTCTAAGAGTTTTATAGTGTCAGGTCTTACATTTAGGTATTTAATTCGAGTTAATTTATGTATATGGTGTATGGTAAGGGTTCAACTTCATCTTTTACATACAGATATCTAGCTTTCCCACCATCATTTATTAAATCTAGTGTATTCACTTTAACGTCTACAGAATCTAATTTTAAATAGACTAAAATTTATTTAAACCTCCTCCTCTTGGGAGACATTTAGAGCTCTCACATTATTTACTCTTTTAATTAATGGGTCAATTGAACATACATCTATGTATTTCTTTGTGCACCTATGATAATTTCTCTAGGATATGTACTCAGAACTGGAAGTGCTGAGTTTTAATTAAAAACATTCTAACTTTATCAGAAATTACTAAACCTTTTTCAACATTGCAGATATTTACATTCTATGAAGAGTCCTAATTTCTCCATCATTTTGTCAATACAGGATTTTATAAGGTTTTTTTTCTCTCCCAGTTAGATGAGTTTAAAAATATTTTATATTTATTGCATTTCCTTAGTTAATAATGAATTTGGACATTAATTCAAATATTTATTGCACATTTTGTTTTGTTGCTCCAGTTCATACTTTTGTTGATTTCTCTTCTGGGTTCTTCTTTTTAAACTGATTTTTATAACTGTATACATGTATTTATAAATATACATATTTTATAATATACATATCCACACATAGATTGAACTGAAAATATCTTCACTCTTACAGATTGGATTGACATTTTGATGTTTATACATACACAAAATTTAATATAGCTGCATTTGTCAACCATTTTTGGTTTGTCATTTTATGTCTTATGTAATACATCTTGACAGCTGATAGCCCAAAATATTGTTTTTTTCTTTTTTCTATATTTCTTTTCTTTTCTTTTCTTTTCTTTTCTTTTCTTTTCTTTTCTTTTCTTTTTTCTTTTCTCTCTCTCTCTCTCTCTCCCCCTCTCCCTCCCTCTCTCTCTCTCTCTCTCTTTCTTTCTTTAGAAAGAGAGGGGGAGAGGTGGGGGAGAGGTGCAGGCAGAGGAAGAGGGAGAAGGAATCTTAAACAGGCTCCTCTCCCAGCAGGGAGCCTGACAAAGGACTTGATCTCATGACTGTGAAATCATAACCTGAGCTGAAATCAATAGTCAGATGCTTAGGGGTGCCTGGGTGGCTCAGTCGGTTAAGTGTCCAACTTCACCTCAGGTCATGATCTCGTGTTTCATGAGTTCAAGCCCTACGTCGGGCTCTGTGCTGACAGCTCAGAGCCTGGAGCCTGCTTCAGATTCTGTGTCTCCCCCTCTCTCTGCCCCTCCCCTGCTTGTGCTCTCTGTCTCTCAAAAAAATGAATAGATGTTAAAAAAAATTTTTTTTAAATAGTCAGATGCTTAACTGACTGAGCCACCTTGGTGCCCTTGTCTTTCTTTTATAATTTTAACCTCTTTTTTTAATTTTTCCTTCCCCTTCCCCATGGGTTTCTGTTAAGTTTCTCAGGATCCATATAATTTTAAACTTTTATTTTTTTCACACTTGGTTATTTAATCCAACTGGAAGTTACATTTTCTATTAGTATCTTATAGGAATCAAATTTATTTTTATATGAATATAAATGATCATCCAAATACCATTTACTGAATAACTTTTCCCTACTGATTGTAATGTCATCCTAGCTACATGTAAAGTATCCATTCATCCATGTCTGTTTCTGGCCTCTGTCAGTCCTTCCACCAGTAATTTTGTTTCTCAGAGATAACACTACACAGTCTTAAATATAGTTGCTACTGTCATTTGTCTTAAATGCTCTGCTTTAAGCATATACCAGTTCCATCTGTCAATCAACTCTTCTAGATGATTTCTGGATAAGTTGTCAAATGCAAATAATTTTAGGATAGCAATTGAAATTGGATAGAATTTATTGATTAATTTGGAAAGAATAGATAACTTTATGATTTTGATTATTCTAATTCATCAACCTAACATATCTCTTTATGTTGTTACATTTTTATGTAACATTTTATATACTATTTTCAAAATTTGGTGATATTTTAATTGATTTGTCATCAGGCATCATATTTTGTTATTATTACAATGGAATCTCTTTGGTGCTATATTTTAGTAGGTTGTTACTGATGTAGAAAAACATATTTTTGTTTGTTGATTGCATATACAGCAAATTTATTGAACTTTCATACCATTCATTCTTATTTTGTTTAGAGTCCTTTGAGTGCACTAATTAGTTTATATAAATCAAGTAGTAATTTTTTTCATCATCCTTTCCAAACAAAGTGTTTGCTGGTTTGTTTCATTTTGCAGTATTGCATTTGGTTAGAACCACCAGTACAATGCTGAAGGGAAGGAATTTATTTTCCAGCATTATAGTGTCTCTTTCTAAAATATTATCATGGGCTATATATCCTTCTTCAAAATTAAGATATGCCTTTTCTATTAATTTCCAATATTTTATTAAATCATCAATGATTGTAGAATTTATTTAAAAATTTATGCACACTTTAAGATGATTGCATCTTTTCTCAATTCATCTGTTATACTAGTGGATTGACTTAATATTGTTAACATTTCCTTGACTATGTAGTTGAAACTCCAAGTTGTAATAATATGGCTTTTCTTTTGCTTTTCATGTCTCCAGGTTTAATTTACTAATTGTTCTTATCATTTGTTTTAGAATTGTTCATTGTATAACTTTCTCTTTCTATTGTCTGAAACAGTCAAAAATATATTAAGGATTTTGTTACTTATTTTTAGAAGTAACAGATGAACATGGGAGAGAAAGAGGGAGACAAACCATAAAACAGAGGCTTAACTATAGAGAACACACTGAGGGTTGCTGGATGGAGAGGTGGGTGGAAGGGAGGGATGGGTTAAATGAGTGATGGGTGTTAAAGAGTACACATGTTGTGATGAGCACTGGGTGTTGTATGTAAGTGATGAATCACCAAATATTATACCTGAAACTAGTATTACACTATATGCTAAATGGAATTTAAATAAAACTTGGAAGAAAATAAAGAAGTAAATAAAAGTTGAATATAAGCTCCCTCACCTACCACCATCTGCTCTAAACTCACACCTGTTCACTTTCACGTTTTACAGAGTGGCTGCACCAGTTTGCATTCCCATCAACAGTGTAAGTGGGTTCCCATTTTTCCACATCCTCACCAGCACCTATTGTTTCTTGTATTGTTGATTTTACCTATCCTGACAGGTGTGAGGTGGTATCTCATTGTAGTTTTGATGTGTATTTCCCTGACGATGAGTGATGTTGAGCATCTTTTTATCTGCATATCTTCTTTGGAAAAATGTCTATTCATGTCTTCTGCCCATTTTTTAATTATATTATTTGTTTTTTTGAGTGTTGAATGTTATTGACATATTTTAGATATTATCCTTTATCAGATATGTCATTTGCAAATATCTTCTCCCATTCCATAGATTGCCTTTTTGTTTTGTTGCTTGTTTCTTTATATCATGCAGTGAGGAAAAGATTTAGAGCACCAGATGATATATATTGGCCATTTTTCCTATATCTTTTCTATTCTAACCCTTACATAGCATCAAGATAAAAACAATGTCTCAGTTTATTGTATACTAGAGTCTATTTATGTTTCTTCTAAATTCTTGACTGCAATTCTCTTCAAATAGTCACTCATCCTAAATGTATTTACTATCTCCCTTTATATATGTCAATTTCCTTATAAAATAGGAATGACTATTCTATGAATGTATATGATTTATTTTACAAAATGCCATTCTATGTTCTTTTCCTCTCAATACAATTCATATTGTTTTATATAAGTGGAGTTCTTACTTCAAAGTGTTACTATTATCCAGTAGCACCAATACCAATCACCTTACTACCTATTCACCAAATGACAGCTAAACTGCTTCTGATTTCCTGTTACCATAAATTATTTCTTTTTTTAAATGTTTATTTTGGAGAGAGAGAGAGGGAGAGAGGGAGAGGGAGAGAAAGGGAGAGGGAGAGGGAGAGGGAGGGAGAGAGAGAGAGAGAGAGAGACAGAGAGAGAGAGAGAAACAGAGACAGCACAAGTTGGGGAGGAACAGTGAGAGAGGGAGACACAGAATCCAAAGCAGGCTCCAAGCTGTCAGCACAGAGCCCAACGCGGGGCTCAAACTCACAAACTGTGAGACCATGACCTGGTCTGACCCGAAGTCAGACACTTAACCAACTGAGCCACCCAGATGCCCTGATGATTTCATGATTAATAACTGTCCAACAGTCCTATGTAGGTGAAACAACTTCTCTAAGATAAACACCCAGAAGTGAAAAGAAATGGATATAAAGCATTTACCCACTTAATTTCACTAAATATTACAGACTGCTTTCCAGAATGATTGTAACTCCACCTACAGAGGAGGATCCAATTGCTCATGTCCCCACTACAAAATAATAATTTGCCTTTCTAAATTTTGTTTGCATATAGAATAATGTCTTATTGCTTTAATTTGCCTTTTTCAGGTTATCATACCTATTAGTTATTCAACTTTTGTATGAATTACTCTTTTAAGATCTTGGTCCACCTAAAATGGGTTTTCTATGCTTTTCTTGTTGGTTTGCATGCTTACCTATGCATTGCTCAATACATTAGCTAGTAACTTATATGTCTGTTTAAATTCTAGTTTAAATGAATTAAAATAAATAAAATCAAATGCATATGCATGCATATAAACATACATGATTTCCGTTTCTATTAACCTCCACTTTTTGTATTTTATTTTACCATTACCTTGTTATTTTGGTAGCATCAATTGGTATATGGCTTAATATCTAGTTATTTTCAACTTGCAAATATCATCTTAAGTTTGCCTATTATAAACAATAGAGTAATTTTTGCTATATTATTAATAATATTGAATATTGGTTTTATATGTATAAAGATATACAAACATACAGATAATACATTTACATGAATAGATCTATGTTTATACAAGGTATACAGATAGGTAAATATATTAAATTATATTTCATAATATAGATATACATGATTATATACGTGTACAGACATATTAATATGTATATGTTACATATGTATTATATATACACATATAATTTTATTTCTGAACTTTGAGAGTAAGTTCTAGACATAATACTCTTTTACCACTAGCCACCTCAGTGTCTATTTCCTAAAACAATCTAATTTTCAAATGGAAATCAACATTAATATAATATAAATATCTAATATATCGACCTTGTTTGACTTTTTGGCCAATTATGAGAATAATGTTCTTTTAGAAAACAAAGTATCTGGTCCAGGACCAATTCAGGATCACAAGTTGTATTTCATTGCCATGTTTCTTTTTTACTTAATCTTCAATAATTCCTCAATTTTCCTTTAATTTAATGTCCGTCAGGGCAGAAATCTCATTGCTTAGTGGTGTGCTTCCCATGTTTCATTTTGCCCAAATGTGCAGATATATGGTTCCTTCCCCTCTTATTCTCCTTTTTGCTTGCTTACTATGGACATTATTTTGGTCTTTTCATTTAACAATGTATCTTGGAAATATCAGGTCATATGACCTCCATATCAGTTCATAAAGATCTTCCCCACTCTTCATCACAGCTGTGTGTGTCTCAAATATTCTAAAAAATATGGAAAAAATAGAAGAGAAACACAATTCAAATACTCGTTCGCAGCTTATCATACAATCCTAACAAGTTCTCATGTGCCTGAGACTAGAGTATTCGTGTCAGATCAGTGTTACCATAGGCTTCAGCAAAATATTCTCATAATCCTTAATCTAGTTTCTCAGATCATTCACTTTCTACTCATTTCTGTGTCATCGCTACGTTAGATTTCAATTAAAGAGGCTGCATCGCCTAATAGCTTGCTCTCAACTTGCCAGGAATAAAAGAAATATTTCTTTTCTTTTTACAGATTAACTCTTTATTCTCTACTGGTGAGGTTTGATTCTGTAATTGATTCAAGGTACAAACACAAGGATGCTCAGACAAAGAGGGATTGAACCACATTTAAATTCAATGGAAGTAATCCAATCACATCTTCCCTGGGGTAAGGAGGTGACATGTTTCTGTATTTATATCTGAGGTCACTGCAAATGATTTATATGTAGAGACTTCTCTGTTTTGTGGCTTCTTAAAAGCTTTGAACACTTTCACATTTTGGTAATACCATTAGAGTAATAGTGCCTTGCTAACAAAGGATTTTTTTAAAGATATATTTACCAAGCACATTCACTGCCAAAGTGCAGGTACATGGCTGACATTCCATACATGTGATATCTCTATCTGGGAGAATTCTATTTTAAAGTGAGTCATATAAATAATAAGGATGGAAATAGTTATTCATTTTGCTGGCACAGGAAGCAATGAACTTTTCTTAATCTGATCATTTTGAAATCCAAAAATTAAAACAAAAATTAATGGTTGCATAGTCACTTGAAGACAAGAGAAGAAAGTAAGCCGCCAGCTCTAAAAATATCCCTAATCTCCCTAGTAGGTCTTACTTCATCTGTCCTTTCAAATTGTTACTGCTCTAAAAGATAAAACCATCACAAAACTGAAGCATTATTCTCTCAACAGACAGAATTCCTAGTAAAATCATCTACTGAGGATTCTGATAATTTTCTAGTACATATTGGACATGACCTAATACTACCAGAAACTATATTCAGAAGTCTAGGTTGGAGTTTATACATCTTAGCAACCTGTTCCTTCTAAAAGAACTATGAATTCAAAAGATTCCCAGCCATCTAGAAATTTTCCCATCTCAACACGTTATTACTGCTTCTGAACTGGTAAGCAAAAGAGATGTTGCAAACATAATAAAGTCAATGCATTTGCCTGTTAAAGCTCACATAAAATAGCAAATGTTAGCCGAGTTTGTTGTAATCAGTAGTGAAAGGCACGCTCGCAGGTTTGGAAAGATGTGTTAGAGACTCTGGAATATGAGCTAGAAGAAAATTTAACTGAGAGCTATGAAAATTAAGAGAGATAATTTACATGAACTTCTGCAAACAGCAGAATCTCAATAAATGAGTATATTTATTGTCATTGAGGAAAGATTTTTCTGCCAGGCAGCGTGCTAGGTGCTAAGAAGACAATAAATAAATTTTAAAAATTCATAATCTTGGAAGACAGAAATATATAAAAATAACTACATCACTAGTTATAAAGGCAGTACTGAGTACACAGAGAAGAGAAATATTAGTTCTGACTTTGTTAGGAAAAGACCAACTGAAAATGTATTATTTAATGTTGGCATTGAGGGCAAATAGATTTAGAAAGTCAAGAGGATTCATTTATGTAGATGCAGGTATTTCTTCTTGATATGGGGTTAAATTTCCTGAAACCATCCTTTCTCCAAGTCTTTGTAAAGACAGCAAGGCTATGTCTAAATTAAACTATTAAAACATGTAGTCAACTCTCAATAACCCATGCTAATTTCAGAAAATCTAAGCATTTTTACATCCAAACAGGTAGTTGTATTTGGGATTTTCTTGTGGTGTGGTTGCTTAGGCTCCACCAGTTCCAATAAAGAAATTATCAGAGCTATATTGCTGATTTTGGAAATGTTCCTGTGAGGCTGGGAAAAATAAAGAAGAGGTTAGAAAATGCACGGCTATGCTAGATAACAAATACAGAGCTGCCCTGAACTACTCTTAGAACCTGCATAAACAACAGAAAGGAGATCACCCGGGATAGGCTTTATTTCAGTGACCTCACCCATAACTACTTCCACTTTGCTATGCATGGGCTCACTTTTTTTGTTTGATCTGCTCAGCAGCCCCGTCTAATTCCTGTCCCCAGTGGGAATAGCAACATTTCATTACCCACTTTCACTCCACTGTATATTGGGCTAGAAAACAAAGGAAAGTAATGGGGCTCTGGGAAGACTGGCTAGGTCAAAGTAAGGAAAACAAATTGGACCTTACCACTTATTTGAGGAGTGAGGAAAAGAATGGGAGTCAATAAAAGAGCAACATTGTGTTTGTAGT
This sequence comes from Puma concolor, assembly GCF_028749965.1. Lineage (NCBI taxonomy): Eukaryota > Metazoa > Chordata > Mammalia > Carnivora > Felidae > Puma > Puma concolor. Next base: position 78,474,261 of record NC_141672.1, read on the forward strand.
TGGATGTGCTTGGGGGAGGCAAGGAGGGAGCACTTACTGAGAGTGGAGAAGTCCTAGTGAGGAAAGGGACTGAGGAATCTTGAAAGCTGACAAGTGTCAGTTCCCTCTTATGAAACTATGAATTCAGAAATAAAGTGTTACCTTCTGGTGGGAATACAAACTGGGGCAGAAGATATATATATATATATATATATATATATATATATATACACATATGCATATATACATACGCACGTACGTATACATACACACATACATACCATGGAGTATTACTCGGCAATCAAAAAGAATGAAATCTTCCCATTTGCAATTGCAACTATGTTGATGGAAGTAGAGGGTATTATGCTAAGCGAAATTAGTCAGAGAAAGACAAATATCATATGACTTCACTCATACATGGAATTTAAGATACAAAACAGATGAACATAAGGGAAGAGAAGCAAAAATAATATAAAAATATGCAAGGGACAAAACATAAGAGACTCTTAAATATAGAGAACAAACTGAGGGTTGGTGGAGGGGTTGTGGGTGGGAGGATGGGCTAAATGGGCAAGAAGCACTGAGGAAGACACTTGTTGGGATGAGCACTGGATGTTATACATAGGGGATGAAGCATTGGAATCTACTCCTAAAATCATTATTGCATTATATGCTAACTTGGATATAAACTTAAAAATTAAAAAAATGAAAATAAAATTTGAAAAAATCAACAACAAAAAAAGAAAGAAAGTGTTAGTTCCTGCATTACAACCAATACATTAGAGAACGCTTCTAAGCATACCTAGGAGATCCTGAGGTATGGTTCCAGATAACGAAAATAAAGCAAATATCACAATAAACCAAGTCACCTGAATATTTGGTTTCCCACTGCATAGAAAAGTTATGTTTACATACACTATACTGTTTAAAGAATTTAGACAGGATTATGTCTAAAGAATATATATATATATATATATATATTTATATATTTATATATTTATATATTTATATACATATATATCTTAGTTAAAAAGATTTTATTGCTAAAAAATGCTAACCCTTATCTGAGCTTTCAGCAAGTCATTATCTTTGTGCTGATGGAGGGTCTTGCCTTGATATTGACAGCTGCTGACTGATCAGGGTGGTGGTTCCTGAAGGCTGGGTGGCTATGGCAATTTCTTAAAATAAAACAATGAAGTTTGCCACATAAGCTGGATCTTCCTTTCATGGCCAGTTTTTCTGAAGCATGCAATGATGTTTGATAGCATTTTACCCACAGTAACACTTCTTATAAAATTAGAGTCAATCCTCTTCAACTCTGCTGCTTTATCAACTAAGTGTATATAATATTCTAAATCCTTTGTTGTCATTGCCACAATCTTCACAGTATTTTTACCAGGAGTAGATCCTCAAGAAACCACTTTCTTTGCTCATCTAAAAGAAGCAACTCCTCATCTGATAAAGTTTTATCACAAGATTGCAACAAATCACTCACATCTTCAGGCTCCACTTATAATTCTAGATCTTTTGCTATTTCCACCACATCTGTTGTTACTTCCTTCACTGAAGTTTTGAACCCCATGAGGGTTAGAATCAACTTATTTCAAACACCTGTTACTGTTGTTTTTTTTGCCCTATTCCCATGAATCACAAATGTTCTTAATGCATCTATAATGGAGAATCCTTTCCAGAAGGTTTTCAACTGACTTTTCCCAGATCCATCAGAGAAATCACTATCTATGGCAGCTATATAGCCTTATAAAATGTATTTCTTAAGTAATAATACTTGAAACTTGAAATTACTTAATTCGTGCACTGCAGAATGGATGCTGCATTACCAATCATGAAAACAACATTAATCTCATTGTACATCTCCACTAGAGATCTTTGGTGACTGGGTGCACTTTCAATGAAAAGGAATCTCTTTTTCTGAGAAGCTGGTTTCAAAGTGGACTTAAACTATTCAGTAAACAATGTTTTAAACAGATTTGCTGTCATTCAGCTTTATTGCCATATTTATAGAACATAAGCAGAGTAGATTTGGCATAATGCTTAAGGGCCCTAGGATTTTCAGAATGATAACTGAGCATTGGATTCAACTTCAAGTCACCAACTCCAACAGCCCCTAACAAGAAAGTCTGGTAGACTTTCAAGTCCAACAGTCCTACCAAGACAAGAAAGTCTGCTTGCCCCTTGAAGCTTTAAAGCCAGGCATTGACTTTCCCTTTCTACTATAAAAGTTCTAGATGGCATCTTCTTTCCATATAAGGCTATTTCATCTACATTAAAACCCTGTAGTTTAGCATGGACACCTTCATTAGTTATCTTAGCTAGATCTCGTGGTTGGATGTGCGGTAGCTTCTACATCAGCACTTGTTGCTTCACCTTGCACTGTCATGTTATAGAGATGCCTTCTTTCCTTAAAACTCATGAATCAATTTGTGCTAGCTTCAAAATTTTCTTCTGTGGCTTCCTTACCTCTCAAAACCTTTCCAGAATTAAAGAGAGTTAGGGTCTTGCTCTGGATTAGGCTTTGGTTTAAGGGAATGTTGAAGTTGGTTTGATCTATTCAAACCACTAAAACTTTCTTTGTATCAGCAAGAAGGCTATTTCACTTTCTTACTATTCATGTGTTCTTGGGAGTACCACCCTTAACTTCCTTCAGAAACATTTCCTTTACATTCACAAATTGCCTGTTTGGCACAAGAGGCCTAACTTTTGGCAAATCTCAGTTTTCATCATGCCTTACTCACTAAACTTAATCATTTCTAGCTTTTAAGGTGAGAGCTGCATGGCTCTTCTTTTCACTTGAATGCTTAGAGGACATTGTCGGGTTATTTACTAGCCTAATAACAATGTTGTTTGGTCTCGGGGAATAGGGACCCCTGTGGAGAGATGTGGGGAGAACTAAAGATGTAACTATAGAAATGTGACCAGTATCTAGGGTAACAGAATTATGACAGAAGGTGAAAAGGATAATTCAGTGGTTCTTAACCAAGGACAATTCTGCCTCCCGATGGGATATTTGGCAGCTTATGGAGATATTTGTGTTTGCCACAACTGTAAAGGAGCTGCAGACAGCTAGCAGGTAGAGACCAGGGATGGTACTAAGTATCCTACAATGAAAAGGACAGTCCCTGAAACCATGAATTATTCAACCCTAAAGGTTAATAGTGCTGAGAAGTCCTGAACTGTGGAAATGTAATAGAGCAAGTCATAAAAATTTGGGTATGCTAGGGTGCCTGGGTGGCTCAGTCGGTTAAGTTTCTGACTTTGGTCATGATCTCATGGTTCATGGGTTCAAGCCCTGCATCGGGCTCTGTGCTGACAGCTCCAAGCCTGGAGCCTGCTTCAGATTCTTTGCCTCCCTCTCTCTGCCCCTCTCCTGCTCACACTCTGTCCCTGTCTCTCAAAAATAAATAAACAATATATATTTTTTTAATTTTGGTATGCTGAGATGCTTTTGATGGAATCTAAATTATTAAGTCAATTTTCACAAACACATTAATATCAGAGAGCAAGAGTTCATGTGTTTTAAAGGAAGTGGCCTATAAAATGCATTTTTCAATGATTTTGGGTTGCCACTGATACTGTTGTGTTGTAATGCACATGCTAGTTGACTGGACCAAGCCTTCTCAGAAGGGAAGTCGCTGTGCACGTAGTTGAAATGGATCCTCTAGGACTACCAATCAGGGGTAAAGGTGTGTAGATAGATACTTATGGGACATGTACAGATAAATGAATGTATTTATGGGATCTTTTCCATGAGCTTTATTCTGGTTATGCACTGTTGTATAACAAACGATAGCTCAGTGACTTAAACCATTTATAATTATATTTCATAGTTCTATAGGGAAATTATGTTCAGCTGGGAGATTTTACTTGGGCCCTTCAGTGCAATTACAGGTACATGATAGTTGTGGCTGCAATGAACTAAAGGCTAAACAGACTGGATTTCCAATGCTAGAAATTGATGTCTGCTGTCTTCTAGGAGCTCATTTGGGACTGCTGAGCAGAGCATGGATATGTGGCTCTTCTATGAAGTTTAAGATTCTCATAGCATGGTGGCTGGGTTTCCAGAGGGGATGGCTCAAGAGCAAGTGTTCCAAGAAGCTCAGGCAAACCTCACAGAGCTCTTTATTATTAGACTTACAGGTCATACAACATGACTTCCACCATATCCTATAGGTCAAGGGCAGTTCAAATTTAAGAGGAGGAGACCACACAAGTGATTAAATGCAGGGTGTACAACTCATTGGATGGTCATATTTGGAGATAAAATACCATAGTCTTGACTATCCTCATGGATTAGAAACTCACTGTCAAGGAATGATTTAATCAGATAACTTTAATAATGGGAGTGACTATGGGTCTGACAGTTGGAAGTCTGGGGATGATGTAAGTTAACTAGAGGATCTGAACTGAAGCTGGGAAGAAGTGTCAGGAAAAAGGAAGAAGGGTTTGGAGGCCATCTGTTAGCAGGCATTCATGTCTACCTGTTAAAACTCTATCACAGTATTTTTAACAAAGGGTTAGTACACTGTAGCTTTTTATAAAATATGTACTGATTTACAAACCCATAAATGTTTTATTTCCAACTGCATAACGGTTTTGGGTGAATAAAACTATATTGCAAGAACAAGACTTTATCAGTGAAAACAATACATCCCTTCTCCTTTTATGAACTTCTGTATGCTATACAACTGGGCACTTGGTAGATGTCTTCTTCCTTTGTTCTGTGATTGCTTATTACATGCAAGCATATTCCCTCAGTAAGTCTGGTGTGCTGATTAGGGTTAGAGGTCATAACCTAATCTTTTCATTCACCACACTCTCCCTCACATCCACTCTTTACATTAACTAACACACAGTGTAAAGAAAGTTCTTTCAATCAACACCCCCAATATCTCTCCTAAAATGGATCCTCTATTTCCTTTAACAATAGGCACTGTGTTATTACAACTAGACATTTGTTAACAAGGACTTTTTACTCCTTCTATCACTTGCCAACCAGCAGCTTTGTATTCTCAGTGTGTTCCCCCTATAATCCTTGTTCACCATATCTGTTAGTCCCTAGAAATATTTTAACTATAGAGTTACACTATGTTTCAAACCAGAGTCAAGAAATTTTGAGTACAGTTAAAATGTGGACCACTTAAGGTTATCCAGTAATTACACCATCTCCACTTTGGAAGTAAAGGAAAGAAGACATTATAATCCTCCTGATCTGTGACTTGGATATTCTGGTAGAAAACACACATACACACACACACACACAAATAGAGCTGACTGCTGCCTAAAATAATAATGTGTTACCATGAGAGAGACTTTGCATGTTCTAAGCCCACTATACTGTTTTAATAGTTCCATGTATATGTCTTCTTCCAGGTGCAGACTCTGCCTCTGGTGATGTAATCTACTTCTCTACAGAAGCATCCTATACCTCACCCTCACATTCCCACTGTCACCATGATCCCCCCACCATCTGTGAGCCTCAGACTGATCCTTAGCTTCAACTATCTCCTATATCTTTGTTACTCTGCAGCCCTTTGTCCTACTGCAGCTACTAATACTGCCATCAAGGTCCCAAAAGCCATATGTCCCTGTTCCCCTGTCAGCAATTACTTTTCATTCACTTTCTTGCTTTCCACCAATAGAATAAGCCAAAACCTACAAATGCAGAAGGTACCAGTGACAAAAACATTAATAATCTTATCTCTTACTTGTATAGGATTTCAACCTCATGTAGCATATCATACTCTTTCTCATTTACTCTCTATGGGATTTTTTAAGTTTTATTTAAATTCCAATTAGTTAACATACAGTGTACTATTACTTTTTATAGTTTCCTCAAGTTTTCATGGTGAAGTGATTTGTGTAAGGGCACAGTGCAAGTTATCAGTAAGGTTTAAGTTATGACACCACTTTAATTCTAGTCAAAGCTGTTTGCACTGCCCACACCTGTCACAACTGTGAAGTAACAGCTTGGCTATCTTTCTATTAATATAAAACATATCTAATTGTTATTTTCTATGTTTGCAAATAAATATATGTTTGATTTGTGAGGGTAAAAGAGAGTAGGACTAAATGAATCCTTTTTATAATTAATCTTCCTAACAATACCATCAAACTTAGACAAGGAGTTCTGAGCTCCTGATCTCATATTTCTTCAGCCAAACCAGTGGCTACTTACAGAGCTTCCTTGGAAACCCTCAAGTATATTATTTCCTAAATTATGAATGACTGCAACAAGCTGGAAATAAACTAGGTTAAGGAAAAACAAGATTGCCTGTTTTGTTTCATTATCCTTAATTTCTAGATCTTTACAAAACACTCTTACTTCAAAGATATCAATCTGAGGCCAAGTATTTTTAGGTTCCACAGGAATCCCACAAAGGGATATTTGGGTCTGGAAGTTCTTTATTTGCAGTTCACATCATAGCCAAAGTACCTCTGTTAATTGTTGTTACATTGCCTGACATCTTATAAAATAGATAAATTTATAGATAAAATAGATAGATAGATAGATAGATAGATAGATAGATAGAAAGAAATATGAGACCATATATCTCAAAAGGAGATGATACTATACAAAGTGTTTTGTAGATTTTGGATACTAGCCCTTTTATATGTCATTTGAAAATATCTTTTCCCATTCCATTGGTTGCCTTTTAGTTTTGTTGATTGTTTCCTTTGCAGTGCAGAAGATTTTTATCTTTATGAGGTCCCAATAGTTCATTTTTGCTTTTAATTACCTTGCCTTTGGAGATGTGTCAAGTAAGAGGATGAGCACTGGGTGTTGTATGGAAAACAATTTGACAATAAATTTCACATTAAAAATAACCTAAAGTGCATTGTAGTTTGCCTTCTGTTCACTTAAGTAATGAAAATATTTCCCATGTTTTCTCAAAAATCATTTTATTGTTAATGAAATATTACATTGTAAAACTCCTATAATTCATTTAAGAGAGTAAGCCCCAATGGTAAGACATTTAGATTGCTTCAAGTATTTTGCATATACTGTAGTGTTACTATGAAGACTTTATAGCATACACATAATCATTCCATTACAATGAGTTCTAAGAAATGGAATCTGACTCAAATGTTCTGTACATGATAAGGTTTTGAAACATAGACAATGGAGAAATGATTTGGACTCTAAAGTACTTTTAGGGGAGGACAGAGAGATGACCAAGTGACATAAGTATTTGGGAGGAAAACAGTGCAGTAGGCAATGTTCAATGGGATCTGAAAGAATCCCTTGCCTAAAATCTTCATTCAGTACAGTTTGCCACATGACCCTTACTGTCCTTTTTTTCCCAGTCCTTTACTGACAAAACCATTGTCTTTTAATAAATTCATTATTTAAATATTTAAAAATACAAATCGTAATATATTTGCTTGTTTTTAGTCATGCACATCATACCATGAATGAGTTTATTAATTCTTCTCTTCTATGACTGCCATCTGAGGTCAAATCCCTACAGAAATGATGTCCTGATGAGTGTGGAGACCAGAAATAGACATGGAAAAGGTAGAGAAAGAGGGAAAATGACCTAGGAAACACAAACATTTTACACAGTTTCTAATTTTTAGACAAGCTTTAATTACATTGTAATGAACTGAGAGTCAACCCCTGAAACCATTACTATATGTTAACTAGCTTGGGTTTAAATAAAATTTTAAAAAAGAGAGAGAGAGAGCAAGTTTGATGATTTATTTATGCAACAGGAAAATGAGTCTAACTATACAGCACTGCATCTCAAGATCTGGTGTCCTAGCTGGAGTCCCAGAATCTCCAATCACTGCTATCCAGTACACTCACATTCTGAAAGGAATAGATTCCAGTAGACCCTTGAACAATATAGGTTGAACTACCCATGCTCACCTTTAGGTCACTTTCTTTCAAAAATTACAATATACTACTTTAAATGTATTTTCTCTTATGTAACATTTTCATGTTACATAACATTTTCTTAGTAACATTTTCATGTCTTTAATTTATTGCAAGAATACAGTGTATAATACTAATAACGTATTTAATTTAACATCTTTAATTTATTGCAAGAACACAATATATAATATTAATAACATACAAAATATGTGTTAATAAACTATTTATGTTACTGGTGAGGCTTCTGGTGAACACTAGGGTATTAACTGTTAAGTTGTAGGAGAGTCAAACGTGTACATGGATTTTTCACTACGTAGGGTGTTAGTACCCCTAATGTCTGCTTTGTTCAAGGGTCAACTGTATTGTCTCTATTCCACACAAAGACCTTGAAAATGTTCATAGAAGCTCAATTCATGATCACCAACACCTTCAAACACCTAAATGGATAAGCAATTGTGATGTATCCATATGATGAGCAATATAAAGGAATAAACTAAGATTGGCAAATCACCTCCTAAGAGACACAGCAATAAAACTAGAGAAAGTTTTCAGACAAAAATACCCACAACAAACTAAAAACTTTAAACTTTTTGAAGTCTATGGAAAATAACCAGAAGGCATACAACAAACTGAAAAATATTTAAGAATCTCCATGAGTCTCTGACATTTAAGCCAGAGTCTGCTCCTATTTCTCCCAGCTCTGTGCTGTGAAAGTCCTTTGCTACACAGATGCTGCATCTCATACATAGAGGCAGCTCCTATTGTCCCTCCAAGCTCCAGAAGTGGGACAGAGAGATTATATCCCAGATGGCACCAAGGCGGGCCTTGACAACTGGTGGCTCCCATCTCCCCTCTTAGCTCTGGCTTCATGGTATGGAGATCTGCTCAGGGTAAGCATTACGGATAAGCGGGGCCTGGAAGCCCTTCCTGAGGGAGGTGACTTTATTTGGAGACAATTGCAGAAAATCTAAGTCCAGGGCTTATTGTTTGAAACAATCAAGGTCTCAGTGGAAACATCTTTAACAACCCTATAAAAATAAAAAATATTTTAAAGGAATACTATGAAAAACTATATGCCAACAGAGTAGATAACTTATATGAAATGGACAAATGCCTAAAATAACACAATAAGAAATAGAAACTCTAAAGTGAAACATAAGAAATAGAGATTTTGTTAGTATTTTTTAAACTTTCTAAAGGAAACCCCCCCATCCTGATGGCTTTACAGGTAAATTCTGCCAATTTTTTAAAGAAGAAATAAGACCAATTCTTCAAAAACTCTTCTATAAAATGAAGGCATAGGCAAAAATTCATAATTCACTCTATGGGGGCAATTTTACTGATACCAAAGCCAGACAAAGACAGGAAAAAAGAAGAAAACTACAGACCAATATCTCTCTCTCCTATCAATACAGATTCAACTATATACTACAGTACAGAAACCCACTTTAAATATAAAGATACAGATAGGTTAGGCATAAAAGGATAAGAGAGAACAAAGTCAGAGGACTGACACTACTCAACTTCAGGACTTACTATAAAGCTACAGTAACCAAGACAATATGCAATTGCCAAAAAATAGACAAACATCAATGGAATGGAATAGAAGTTCCAGTAATAGACTCACACAAATTTAGGCAACTAATCTTTGAAAGGGGCAGAGATAATGCATACATCAAAGACAGTCTTTCTAACAAATTTTACTTGAACAACTGGACATTCACGTGGAAGAAAGAGAGAAAGAAAGAAACAAGAGAAAAAGGAATCTACACAGACCTTATAATTTTCACAAAATTAACTCAAAATGGATCACAGACTTACTGTGAAGTGCAAAAAGACAAAACTTTTAGAAGATAACATAGGAAAACATCTAGATGACATTGTGTGTGGCAATGACTTTTTATTACTATTATTTTTTAAGTAGGCTTCATGCCCAGTGTGGGAACCAATAAAGACCTTGAACTCACAACCCTGAGATCAACACCTGATCTCAGAGCCAGAGTTGGCCACTTAACTGCCTAAGCCACACAGGTGTCCAGCAAACACCAAAGATACAGTCCATAAAACACTAAGGGCACAGTCCATAAAAGAAATGACTGATAGGCTGGACTACACAGAAATTTAGAGCTTTTTCTCTGCAAAAGACAATGCCAACAGAATGGGAAGATAAGCCACAATGAGAGAAAACATTTGCAAAAGACATATCTGATAAAGGACTGTTACCCAGTATACTCAAATATCTCTTTAAAGTCAACAATAAGATGCTGGGGGCCAACATGGCAAATAAATAGAGGAAATCCGTACATCCTGCGTCTCTCAAACAAAGAAGTGTAGAAGCCAAAAGACTTTGAACACCAGAGTCTGGGAGGAAAAGAGACTGAATCTACTAGGAAGAAAATGGGAAAGCTGGAAAAAAGATAGGACTACTCCAAGGAACAAATCAAAGCACACCTGGTGGAGGGTCCAAAATACTACTACGAGTAGGGCAATAAAATAACCAAAGTCAAAACAACAGAAAGCAAGTAACAATCCCCAAAAAAACACGTCCTGAAGGGCCAGGCCCTGGACAGTGTATGACCCTCCTTGAATATAGCAGTGCTTGCAAGTGCAGAGCACAAAGCTTTTAAAAAGCATAAGTGACAGAAAACTAGCCAAAATGATTCTTTCAGAAATGGAAGAATTGTCCTCAAAAGAAATTCCAGGAAGTAGCTACAGCTAACGAATTGATCGAAAACAATTTAAACAATATAACTCAAGAATTTAGAACAATACTCATAAAATTAATCACTGGGCTTGAAAAAAGCATAGAGGACAGCAGAGGATCTATTGCTACAGAGATCAAGGGGCTAAAAAAATAGTCATGATGAATTAAAAATGATATAAATGAGGTGCAAAATAAAATGGAGGCAGCCACAGTGTGGATTGAAGAGGCAGAGGAGAGAATAGGTAAATTAGAAGATAAAATTATGGAAAAAGAGGAAGCTGAGAAAAAGAGAGATAGAAACATCCAGGAGTATGAGGGGTGTATTAGAGAACTAAGAGATACAATCAAACAGAACAATATCCGTATCATAGGAATTCCAGAAGAAGGAGAGAGAGAGAAAGGGGCTGAAGGTGTACTTGAACAAATCATAGCTGAGAACTTCGCTGATCTGGGGAAGGAAAAAGGCATTGAAATCCAAGAGGCACAGAGAGCTCCTTTCAGACGTAACTTGAATTGATCTTCTGTACAACATATCATAGTGAAACTGGCAGAATACAAGGAGAAAGAGAAAATTCTGAAAGCATAGGTATAAATGGGCCCTAACATTTAGACACATAAGGGAAGTAGCAGACCTATCTACTGAAACTTGGCAGGCCAGAAAGGAATGGCAGGATATCTTCAATGTGATGAACAGAAAAAATATGTAGCCGAGAATCCTTTACCCAGCAAGTCTGTCATTCAGAATAGAAGAAGAGCTAAAGGTCTTCCCAAACAAACAAAAACTGAAGGAATTCATCACCACTAAACCAGCCCTATAAGAGATCCTAAGGGGGATTCTGTGAGTGAAGTGTTGTAAGGACCACAACATACCAGAGACATCACTGTAAGCATGAAATCTACAGACATCACAATGACTCTAAACCCATATCCTTCAGTAATAACAATGAATGTAAATGGACTAAAGGTGCCAACCAAAAGACACAGGGTATCAGAATGGATAAAAAACAAGACCCATCTATTTGCTGTCTACACGAGACTCATTTTAGACCTGAGAACACCTTCAGATTGAAAGTGAGGGAATGGAGAACTATCTATCATGCTCCTGGAAGTCAAAGGAAAGCTGGAGTAGCCATACTTATATCAGACAAACTAGACTTTAAATTAAAAGCTGTAACAGGAGATGAAGAAGGGCATTATATAATAATTACAGGGTCTTTTCATCAGGAAGAACTAACAATTATGAAAGTCTATGCGTTGAATACGGGAGCCCCCAAATATACCAAACAACTAGTCACAAACATAAGCAACCTTATTGATAAGAATGTGGTCATTGCAGGGGACTTTAATACTCCACTTACAACAATGGATAGATCATCTAGACACACGGTCAATAAAGAAACAAGGGCCCTGAATGATATATTGAATCAGATGGACTTGACAGATACATTTAGAACTCTGCATCCCAAAGCGACAGAATATACTTTCTTCTTGAGTGCACATGGAACATTCTCCAAGATAGATCACATACTGGGTCACAATACAGCCCTTCATAAATATAAAAGAATTGAGGTCATACCATGCACACTTTCAGACCACAGTGCTATGAAACTTGAAATCAACCAGGAAAAAGTCTGGAAAACCTCCAAAAGTATGGAGGTTAAAGAACACCCTACTAAATAATGAATGGATCAACCAGGCAATTAGAGAAGAAATTTAAAAATACAGGGAAACAAATAAAAATGAAAATAAAACAATCTAAATGCTTCGGGATGCAGCGAAGGCAGTCCTGAGAGGAAAATACATTGCAATCCAGGCCTATCTCCAGAAACAAGAAAAATACAAAATACAAAATACAAAAATCTAACAGCATACCTAAAGGAAATGGAAGCAGAACAGCAAAGACAACCCAAACCCAGCAGAAGAAGAGAAATAATAAAGATCAGAGCAGAAATAAACAATATAGAATCTAAAAAAACAGTACAGCAGATCAATGAAACCAAGAGTTGGTTTTCTGAAAAAATAAACAAAATTGATAAACCTCTAGCCAGGCTTCTAAAAAGAAAAAGGAGAGGACCTAAATAGATAAAATCATGAATGAAAATGGAATTATTACAACCAATCCCTCAGAAATATAAGCAATTATCAGGGAATACTATGAAAAATTATATGCCAACACACTGGACAACTGGGAGAAATGGACAAATTCCTAAGCACCCACACACTTCCAAAAATCAAATAGGAAGAAATAGAAAATTTGAACAGACCCATACCAGTGAAGAAGTTAAATCAGTTAACAAAATCTTCCAACAAATAAGAGTCCAGAACCAGATGGCTTCCCTGGGGAATTCTACCAGACATTTAAAGCAGAGATAATACCTATCCTTCTCAAGCTGTTCCAAAAATAGAAAGGGAAGGAAAACTTCCAGACTCATTCTATGAAGTCAGCATTACTTTGATTCCCAAACCAGACAGCGACCCAGCAAAAAAACCAGAACTACAGGCCAATATCTCTGATGAATATGGATGCAAAAATTCTCAATAAGATACTAGCAAATCGAATTCAGCAGCATATAGAAAGAATTATTCACCATGATCAAGTGGGATTCATTCATGGGCTTCAGGGCTGGTCAATATTCACAAATCAATCAATGTTATATCACATTGGTAAAAGAAAAGATAAGAATGATATGATCCTGTCAATTGGTGCAGAAAAAGCGTTTGACAAAATTCAGCATTCTTTGTTAATAAAAACCCTCACAAAAGTAGGGATAGAAGGAACATACTTAACCATCATAAAAGCCATTTATGAAAATCCCACAGCTAACATCATCCTCAAGGGGGAAAAACTGAGAGCTTTCCCCCTGAGATCAGGAACACGACAGGGATGTCCACTCTCACCCCTGTCGTTCAACATAGTGTTAGATGTGCTAGCATCAGCAATCAAACAACCAAAGGAAATCAAAGGCATCAAAATAGCCAAAGATGAAGTCAAGCTTTCACTTTTTGCAGATGACATGATAGTATACATGGAAAACCTGATAGACTCCACCAAAAGTCTGCTAGAACTGATAAATGAATTCAGCCAAGTCACAGGATACAAAATTGATGTACAGAAATCAGTTGCATTTTTATACACTAATAATGAAGCAACAGAAAGACAAATAAAGAAACTGATCCCATTCACAACTGCACCAAGAAGCATAAAATACCTAGGAATAAACCTTACCAAAAAGATGTAAAAGATCGGTATGCTGAAAACTATAGAAAGCTTATGAAGGAAATTGAAGAAGATATAAAGAAATGGAAAAACATTCCATGTTCAAGGATTGGAAGAATAAATACTGTTAAAATGTCAATACTACCCAAAGCCATCTACACATTCAGTGCAATCTCAATCAAAATTGCACCAGCATTCTTCTCAAAGCTAGAACAAGCAATCCTAAAATTTGTATGGAACCACAAAAGACCCCAAATAGCCCAAGTAATATTGAAGAAGAAAACCAAAGCTTGAGGCATCACAATCCCAGACTTTAGCCTCTACTACAAGCTGTAATCATCAAGACAGCATGGTATTGGCACAAAAACAGACACATAGACCAATGGAAGAGAATAGAGAACCCAGAATGGGATCCACAAAAGTATGGCCAACTAATCTATGACAAAGCAGGAAACAACACCCAATGGAAAAAAAACTGTCTCTTTAACAAATGGTGCTGGGAGAAACAGACAGCAACATGCAAAAGAATGAAACTAGACAACTTTCTTACACCATACACAAAAATAAAGTCAAAATGGATGAAAGACCTGAATGTGAGACAGGAAACCATCAAAACCCTAAAAGAGAAACCAGGAAAAAACCTCTCCGACCTCAGCCGCAGCAATTTCTTACTTGACACATCACCAAAGGCAAAGGAATTAAAAGCAAAAATGAACTACTGGGACGTCATAAAGATAAACAGCTTCTGCACTTCAAAGCAAACAATCAACAAAACTAAAAGGCAACCAACACAATGGGAAAAGATATTTACAAATGACATATCGGACAAAGGGCTAGTATCCAAAATGTATAAAGAACTCACCAAACTCCACACCCGAAAAACAAATAATCCAGTGAAGAAATGGGCAAGAGACACAAATAGACACTTTTCTAAAGACATCCAGATGGCCAACAGGCACATGAAAAGATGCTCAATGTCACTCCTCATCAGGGGAATACAAATCAAAACCGCACTGAGATACCACCTCACACCAGTCAGAGTGGCTAAAATGACCAAATCAGGAGACTATAGATGCTGGAGAGGATGTGGAGAAACAGGAACCCTCTTGCACTGTTGGTAGGAATGCAAACTGGTGCAGCCATTCTAGAAAACAGTGTGGAGGTTCCTCAAAAAATTAAAAATAGATCTACCTTATGACCCAGCAATAGCACTACTAGGAATTTACCCAAGGGATACATACAGAAGTTCTGACGCACAGGGGCACTTGTACCCCAATGTTTATAGCAGCACTTTCAACAATAGCCAAATTATGGAAAGAGCCTAAATGTCCATCAACTGACGAATGGATAAAGAAATTGTGGTTTAGAGGACAGAGTGAAGACGGTGGCGTAGGAGGACGCTGGGCTCACCGTGTCCTGCTGATCACTTAGATTCCACCTACACCTGCCTAAATAACCCAGAAAACCGCCAGAAGACTAGCAGAAAGGATTCTCCAGAGCCAAGAGCAGATGAGAGGCCCACGGAAGGGGGTAGGAAGGGCGGAGAGGTGGTGCACACTACATGGACTGGCAGGAGGGAGCCGGGGCAGAGGGGCAGCCTGCCAGCCAAGCAGAGACCCCGAGTCTAGCTTGCAAAAGCGGAGGGGCCAGACGGAGTGTGTTCTGACAGCAAGCGGGACTTAACATCTGGAAGGTTATAAGTTAACAGCTCTGCTCAGAGAGCAGGAAGGCTGGAGGACAACTGGCGGGAGAATTATTGAGCCCTGGACAACAGAGCTCAGCTTGGCGGGAAACAAAGGCACTCACCAGCACCATCTTCCTCGCCCATCCCCCAGCCAAAAGCCCAAAGGGAACCAGTTCCTGCCAGGGAACTTGCTTGAACCCCGCAAACGCCCAATGGTGTGCTTCTGCAGATTCATCCTCCAGAGGCTGGAGAGGATGTGGAGAAAAGGGGACCCTCTTGCACTATTGGTGGGAATGCAAATTGGTGCAGGGCGGGGGGTGGGAGGGAGGGGAGGGTGGGTGATGGGTATTGAGGAGGGCACCTTTTGGGATGAGCACTGGGTGTTGTATGGAAACCAATTTGACAATGAATTTCATATATTGAAAAAAAAAAAAGAATATTACCAGGGATAAAGAATGTCATTTTGTGTTGAGAAAGAAATCAATCAGGGGGTAGTAACAATTTATTTATGTTCCTAATACAGAGTTTTAAAACATATGAACCAAAAACTGATACACCTACAAGTAGAAATAATTTTTAAGAATATATTCGGAGAATTAGAAGGCAGGATCATCAAGAGAACATGACCACCAGTTGATTCCTGAGCTGGACCTGGGCAATGGGAAGCTCCTCCCCACTCCCCTGTCCTTGGAATATGCATTTCCCTGGCCTTCCCCACTACCAGAAGCTGCTCCAAGGATACAGCCTTGAGAGAGTGATGTGGTGTTGAGACTGTCAGGGCACTATACATGGCTGAATCCACTTAAGGCCTCTATATTAACTTTAGGATTGGGCAGGTGGGTACAGAGAGCATCTCATCATGAGGTCACCTATGATGTTGGTTATGTATCATACCAGTCAGGATATGACTCCTCTTGCAACTGGAAGTAAAACCTTAATTGAATTTGATTATATAAATCTAGTTAGAGATTAATATTGCCAAAGACATGTCCTGAGTACTTATATGTTAAATGAAAACTACTTTAAAACTTCACTAATGTTTCATGCATAGCTGTTTGAAGTATAATTTTTCTTGTCTCTTTGTTCTGATTTCTAGAATATGCAAAAGTTATTCTTACAAAGAAGTCCCCAAGAGATGTCCAATGTAAATTATTTTCATGATGCTTGTCCTGCCCAGAATACAGAATAGGAAAATTTTACCCAAGGGATTTCTTCTAGTGGTGAATATACATAAGGCTGAGGAAAATTGCTTCCACAGATACTGTCTCCACCCAACTGTGGATGTCATCTCAAGCATACATCAGAAGAGAAGAGGAAATAGTAATCTGGTCTTGAAGAAAATTCGTGTTAGTAAGTTATCTCATGTTCTCTGTGACTCTCTTCTTTATAATAATTTTTTAACAGTTTATTTTTTTAATATATGAAATTTATTGTCAAATTGGTTTCCATACAACACCCAGTGCTCATCCCAAAAAATGCCCTCTTCAATGCCCATCACCTACCCTCCCCTCCCTCCCACCCCCCATCAACCCTCAGTTTGTTCTCAGTTTTTAAGAGTCTCTTATGCTTTGGCTCTCTCCCACTCTAACCTCTTTTTTTTTTCCTTCCCCTACCCCATGGGTTTCTGTTAATTTTCTCAGGATCCACATAAAAGTGAAAACATATGGTATCTTTCTCTGTATGGCTTATTACACTTAGCATCACACTCTCCAGTTCCATCCACGTTGCTACAAAGGGCCATATTTCATTCTTTCTCATGCCATGTAGTACTCCATTGTGTCTATAAACCACAATTTCTTTATCCATTCATCAGTTGATGGACATTTAGGCTCTTTCCACAATTTGGCTATTGTTGAGAGTGCTGCTAAAAACATTGGGGTACAAGTGCCCCACTGCATCAGCACTCCTGTATCCCTTGGGTAAATTCCTAGCAGTGCTACTGCTGGGTCATAGGGTAGGTCTATTTTTAACTTTTTGAGGAACCTCCACACTGTTTTCCAGAGTGGCTGCACCAATTTGCATTCCCACCAACAGTGCAAGAGGGTTCCCGTTTCTCCACATCCTCTCCAGCATCTATAGTCTCCTGATTTGTTCATTTTGGCCACTCTGACTGGCATGGGGTGATATCTGAATGTGGTTTTGATTTGTATTCCCTGATGAGGAGCAACGTTGCGCATCTTTTCATGTGCCTGTGGGCCATCCGGATGTCTTCTTTAGAGAAGTGTCTATTCATGTTTTCTGCCCATTTCTTCACTGGATTATTTGTTTTCGGGTGTGGAGTTTGGTGAGCTCTTATACATTTTGGATACTAGCTCTTTGTCCGATATGTCATTTGCAAATATCTTTTCCCATTCCGTTGGTTGCCTTTTAGTTTTGTTGATTGTTTCCTTGGCAGTGCAGAAGCTTTTATCTTCATGAAGTCCCAGTAGTTCATTTTTGCTTTTAAGTCCCTTGCCTTTGGGGATGTGTCGAGTAAGAGATTGCTACGGCTGAGGTCAGAGAGGTCTTTTCCTGCTTTCTCCTCTAGGGTTTTGGTGGGTCCTGTCTCACATTCAGGTCCTTTATCCATTTTGAGTTTATTTTTGTGAATGGTGTGAGAAAGTGGTCTAGTTTCAACCTTCTGCATGTTGCTGTCCAGTTCTCCCAGCACCATTTGTTAAAGAGACTGTGTTTTTTCCATTGGGTATTGTTTCCTGCTTTGTCATAGATTAGTTTGCCATACTTTTGTGGGTCTAGTTCTGAAGTTTCTATTCTCTTCCATTGGTCTATGTGTCTGTTTTTGTGCCAATACCATGCTGTCTTGATGATTACAGCTTTGTAGTAGAGGCTAAAGTCTGGGATTGTGATGCCTCCTGCTTTGGTCTTCTTCAAAATTACTTTGGCTATTTGGGGCCATTTGTGGTTCCATATGAATTTTAGGATTGCTTGTTCTAGCTTCGAGAAGAATGCTGGTGCATTTTGATTGGGATTTCATTGAATGTGTAGATAGCTTTGGGTAGTATAGACATTTTTTTTTTCAACATTTATTTATTTTTGGGACACAGAGAGACAGAGCATGAACGGGGGAGGGGCAGAGAGAGAGGGAGACACAGAATCGGAAACAGGCTCCAGGCTCTGAGCCATCAGCCCAGAGCCTGACGCGGGGCTCGAACTCACGGACCGCGAGATCGTGACCTGGCTGAAGTCGGACGCTTAACCGACTGCGCCACCCAGGCGCCCCAGGGTAGTATAGACATTTTAACAAAATTTATTCTTTCAACCCATGAGCATGGAATGTTTTTCCATTTCTTTATATCTTCTTCAATTTCCTTCATAAGCTTTCTATAGTTTTCAGCATACAGATCTTGTACATCTTTGGTTAGATTTATTCCTAAGTATTTTATGCTTCTTGGTGCAATTGTGAATGGGATCATATAATAATTTTTAAAATATCTGTATATATCTGTATCACCCATGCCCACTTGCTTGAAGTTGAATATGGCTTGTTTAACTTCCAACTTTTAAAGAAGGTAATAAAGTTTTTCTCCTCCCATCCTATTCCTATGGGAGCTTCTATGGTCTCTCAAACAAAGGTGTGCATATCACCATCATGCAGCACCACAGAGATGCTCTCAGGTCTGCTTTGGAAGATCTCCATCCTTTGATGGCTACTCAATTTTAGCAAGTTCCAGCTCTCTTCACTTAGGTGGAATTTGCCATTTAAGAAGATAAAGTTTTTCATGTCAGAGTATTTTACACGAAGATAACTTCTAACAGAGATAGAAGTGAAAACTGTGGAGCACCTGGGTGGCTCAGTTGGTTGAGTGTCCATCTTCAGCTCAGGTCATGATCTCACGGTTCGTGAGTTTGAGCCCCGCATCAGGCTCTGTACTGACAGCTCAGAGGCTAGAGCCTGCTTCCAATTCTGTGTCTCCCTCTTTCTCTGTTCCTCTCCCCCTCATGCTCTGTCTCCTTCTCTCAAAAATAAATAAACGTTAAAAAAATTTTTTTAAAGAGAAGTAAAAAATGTTATATTTTTTATAAAAATGATATAAAACTCAATTACTACAGAAGTAAGAAATGAGAGAAATGATATAAAACTCAATTACTACAGAAGTAAGATGTGAGAAATGATATAAAACTCAATTACTACAGAAGTAAGATAAAACTTACAACCTGAGAGAAAAGGAAGGCATCTTTAGCTACCAGAAGGAACTTGAACTTTCCCCCTGTCCACTTCACACAGTGTATAGGTCAGGAAATCCATTAAATTTTCTGAGTCCATATTTCTTCTTGTGTAAGAATATAAACATTGAGAATTTCAGTTTTAGGATGATTATTATTTTAAATATCTTAGTGGATAAACACTGAATATAGAAGAATATGACAAACATGTTGCTGTATTTTAAAACTCCTAAATAGGGGCGCCTGGGTGGCTCAGTCGGTTAAGCGCTCGACTTCGGCCCGGGTCACGATCTCGTGGTCCGTGAGTTCGAGCCCCGCGTCGGGCTCTGGGCTGATGGCTCAGAGCCTGGAGCCTGCTTCCGATTCTGTCTCCCTCTCTCTCTGCCCCTCCCCCGTTCATGCTCTGTCTCTCTCTGTCTCAAAAATAAATAAACGTTAAAAAAAATTAAAAAAAAAACTCCTAAATAATAACTCAATTAGTCTTCTTTCCTAATTTTTCAGTTTTACTGATCCAAAGGTTATCATTAGTCCTTTTGTGAAAATTCTCCAAATTCCAGTTTAAAATCTCAAATGTGCTTTAATATAATGCACTTTTGCCTCATGGAAGTTTCTTAAAATATTAATAACCCCTCTTGGACAAAAGTAGACCAAAAGGTAAAAAAAATTGCTAAGCTATTCGAAAGCAAGCATCATTTCTGAAACTTCTTTTGCATGTGTACATCCTACTGCTTGCTAAGAATTTGCTTGTTAATTTAGAGAAAAGGTAAGAGGTAGGCATTTTTTCTAAAAAGGTGGTACCATGTATTTTGCTTACATAGACTAGTTGGCTGTTGATTAAGAGTGCTGCCAGTAGGTTTTAGACACTGTACTGCTTTAAGTTGCATTTTAATGAACAAAGAACGGAAATAACTAATATTTACTAATCATGCACTGAGTACCGGAAAAATTTAAGAGCTTTCTGTATACTTATTGCCTTGTCATAATAAATCTATTATTAAATTGAGTTCTCCCTTTTCAACAGATGAGGAAATGGAAACAGAAATGAGTTTAGCTCAAGGTCACAGAGTCAACAAGTAATAGAGTTATATTTCAGACCAGATTGGACTAATTAAAAAGTCCATGTTCATTCTACTTATTGTCCTAATTACTGGATTAATATTCATATGTAATATAACATACCAATATTGTGGAATATTAATTTAAAAACTGATTAAAAAACAGAAGGATTTCTTATTGGTAAATTGTTCCCTAGCAATGTACATATTCATCTTTGGAAGGCAGCTATGCTCACCACTACACCATGTACATATTCATCTTTTGCAAAATCCTTTCTCAAACACAACTGAAATCCTGCTTTTGCTATTAGCTGTCTTCTACATCATTTATTACAAAACACATGGAACTAGTTATTGACAACTAATCCCAGAAAGGTGTTTGTCTTGACAAAAATTAAATTTCAAGGTAAAGGCCAAATTGTTCAAGTTTCTCAGGGGACATAAGTCTACTGGGTGTAATATCAGCATATTTTCTTTAGAAATTAAATCTCTATCATGGAGCATATGTTAACTTGTAAGTTACGAGAATACTAACACATGTCCCCTTGTCCCCAGCAAATGTGTGCTTTACCTAATTCTTTAGGAATATCTTCTTCATTTCTATCCTGTGCTTCTGAGTTCTCAGTATAAGGGAAGGGAAAACTAGTATTCATGATGCAGTAGGTTTTCACAGTTCTGCTCTCTTTGGCATCACTGTTAAGATTTCAAAGGGTAAAAAAAGAAGAGACACATAAAAAAATAAAGCAAAGGGAAAGAAATAATAAAGGGAGAAGAGAGATAAACAATTAGCTTTCCACCATCCAGTGAAAAAATAATCAACTTACTGAAGGATGAATATAAACAATATCATTATTGTATTTACATATTTGTACAAAATAAAAAAATTATAAATATATATTTAGAGATAAATAATTGGTGATCTCTGAAGTTTTAACTTCATGCTCACTCAGCACTAACAAACATGTATTCTGATTCCATATGTCTACAATTTATTCACATCCTCTAAATAACATTTATATGTATTTGAAACTTGTATGGCAATATTTTTAAACCTAGGGATTTCATGGCATCCATTGATATATGGTTGACATGCTGTCAAAAATCTTTGCACAACTTTTGAATCAACCAAAATTCAACCAATGGCCTACTGTTGGCCAAAAGCCTTAGCAATAATAGAGTTGATTGAAAGATATTTTGTATTTTTTATGTGTTATATGCTGCATTACTACAATGAAGTGGGCTAGAAAAAAGAAAACGTTATTTTTTTTAACGTTTATTTATTTTTGAGACAGAGAGAGACAGAGCATGAATGGGGGAGGTGCAGAGAGAGAGGG
Organism: Puma concolor; assembly: GCF_028749965.1. NCBI lineage: Eukaryota > Metazoa > Chordata > Mammalia > Carnivora > Felidae > Puma > Puma concolor. The sequence goes on from NC_141672.1 coordinate 78,496,292, forward strand.
AGACACAGAATCTGAAGCAGGCTCCAGGCTCTGAGCCATCAGCTCAGAGCCCAACGCAGGGCTCGAACTCATGGACCGCGGGATGGTGACCTGAGTTAAAGTCGGACGCTTAACTGACTGAGCCACCCAGGCGCCTCAAGAAAACGTTATTAAGAAAATCATAAAGAAGAGAAAATACATTTACAGTGCTGTGCCTACTGACAAAAATCTGCATATAATAGACCCACAGAATTCAATCCTGTGTTGTTCAAAAGTCAACTGTAAATGAAAATAAATATTCTCTATGGATAAGCTTGAGTATAACAAGCTTCCATTCAGACTTCAAGTCAGACTCTAAGTCTGAGTTACCTTCCTCTGTGGTTAATCACTTTCTCATCTAATTCCCCACAGACATCTTTTTCTAATACATTTAGTTTACTAAATGAATTTCATTTAACTGTGATCTTAATGATAAACTGTGTGCCTGATTTTGCATTTAAATTTTTTTTTTCAACGTTTATTTATTTTTGGGACAGAGAGAGACAGAGCATGAACGGGGGAGGGGCAGAGAGAGAGGGAGACACAGAATCGGAAACAGGCTCCAGGCTCCGAGCCATCAGCCCAGAGCCCGACACGGGGCTCAAACTCATGGACCGCGAGATCGTGACCTGGCTGAAGTCGGACGCTTAACCGACTGCGCCACCCAGGCGCCCCTGATTTTGCATTTAAATTATCATGCCATGGTATTTATTATAAGGTTTTCTATATAGCTTTTCTCCTACTGACTGTTCCAACATATATTTTATAGTAATAAGCAAAAAAATTAGGTTTATGGTGTTTTATAAAAGAGGTTCACTCATCTGTGGAATTTGAGAAGCTTGACAGATGATAATAGGAGAAGGGGAGGAGAAATAAGATAAAAACAGAGAGGGAGAGAAACCCTAAAAGCATCTTAAATACAGAGAACAAACTGAGGGTTGATGTGGGTAGGGAAAATGGGTGATGGGTACTAACAAGGGCACTTGTTGGGATGAGCACTGGGTTTTCACATGTAAGTGATGAATCACTAGATTCTGCTCCTGAAGCCAAGGCTACACTGTATGTTAAGTAACTTGAGAATTTAAAAAAAAGGCATAATGTCAGGAATATTTTGCCAATATTTGTCTTCCCAGTTATATTTTCCACTTTCAGGTATAAATGCTAATTTTCAAGGAAATTTAAATTTAAGTGAAATAGAATTTCAATTAAATACTAAAAGTTAAGTACCCATTCCCACACCACTAACTGACAATCTATCCTTCTTCCTAGGTTATTTTAGAGGACACAGTGAATAAAATGGATAAAGGAAATTTGTCTATAGTGTCAGAATTTGTGCTTCTGGGACTTTGCCACTCATGGAATATGCAGGTCTTATTCCTAATCATATTTTTTATGCTTTACCTGATTATTGTATCTGGAAATGTTTTCATCATGATCCTAATCATCACTGATTCCCATCTTCATTCCCCCATGTATTTCTTGTTGGCCAACCTGTCCTTTGTTGATATGTGGCTTTCTTCAGTCACCACTCCAAAGATGATCACGGACTTTCTCAGGGAGAACAAGACTATTTCCTTTGGAGGGTGTATGTGCCAGATCCTCTATGTACATTTTGTTGGAGGGGGTGAGATGGTACTCTTGGTGGTAATGGCCTATGACCGCTATGTGGCTATCTGTAAGCCACTCCACTATTCGGCCATGATGAGCCTGCAAAAATGCACTAGTCTGGTGGTAACTTCCTGGAGCATTGGATTCGTGCATGCCATGAGTCAGATGGCTGTGATTGTGCAATTGCCTTTCTGTGGCCCCAGGGAAATTGACAGCTTCTTCTGTGACATACCACTGGTAATCAAGCTTGCCTGCATAGATTCCTACAGTTTGGGAATATTAATGAATGCTGACAGTGGGGTTCTAGCTATGACTTGCTTTATTCTGTTGTTGATATCCTATACATATATTCTTCTCACCATCCGCCAAAGCACTAAAACTGGTGCTTCCAAGGCACTCTCTACCTGTACTGCCCACATCACAGTGGTGGTGCTCTTCTTTGGGCCTTGCATCTTCATCTATGTGTGGCCACTCAGCATCACCTGGGTGGACAAATTTCTTGCTGTGTTTTACTCTGTTATTACACCTCTCCTAAATCCAGCCATTTATACTCTGAGAAATAAAGAGATTAAAGATGCCATGAAGAGATTCAGAAGCTATTGTATGCATTACAAGGGAAATATTTAATGTCCCAAAAACCTTACTGTAAGCACTTCAAATTGATAATACATTGACCTTGTAAAATAAGTTGAAAATTCTAGGCATTCAGTTTATTTCTACGTATTATAGTTGTCTCCAAGTGCAGGAATAGGGTAAATATAATTCAAGAAATGGCAACATTTATTAATCATCCAGTAGAACACCACAAAATATATCCCTAAAGCCCAAACACTAATGATCCCTCTTTCTGAGGGAATTGTCTAATCAGTCTTCCTATGACTTTATGTTAATTGAGAATCTAAAATTCATTCAACAAAGCCATCCATCCATCCTGATGGATAGTATCTTAACAAATTTCTCTTGAATTTTCTCCTGACTCCATTTGGAAAGTACTCCTATAACACTGACTCCTTCTCTCAAACCTTTCACCCAACTTCTTGTCAAGAGGTAACTCAATTATTATTTTTTCTTTAACTTAGCTTCCATATAAATACCAATGGGAAGCAGTGGGAGAAAAAACTAGAGAGAATGTGACAACAGTGGTAAAATCATAGAGTGAAGGATATTCTGTGTTTCATTTCCATTAACTCAATAAATGTAAAAAAAAAAAGGTAAAACCTAATGATATTTCCCTTGGTTATCTCAGTCTCAAGGACTAATATTTATTATGCTTCAAACTATTATTAACCATCTATGTAAAAGTCCTAAAATGTAGGCTCTTCAAGGGCAAGAGCCATGCCTTACCTGATCAATTCTTGAAATAGCAGTACTTAGTATACTGGTTAATATATAAACAGTCAATAAATATATTTTAATGAATATATAAAGGATAATTTATCCATTCAAATACCCATAACATTTATTGATCGTGGCGTATTGAAGTGCAGCCTTTGTCATTAAAAGAAATTCCTAAGTTTCAGCTTACAAATAAAATTTATTTTATTTCTTGCAGAATTTTAAATTAAGTGGATTGAAATTCACTTGGAAGAATCAACAATAAAAGTCAGAAAAAAAATTTAGTACATACACAGGTTTTATTCCTCTTAACATCAAAACAAAAAACAACAAAATGACAATAAAAATAATGCACTGATCCTCCTTGAATGCCTACTCTATGCCACTCTTTTATATGCATTAATTTAAGTGCTTTTATTATTTCCAATTTATGAATAAGAAAATGAGACTCGGAAATGTGAATTAAAGTTCTTCAAGATAACACAGTCTTATTTTTCCTTCTCTTAGGATTTATAGATCAATTTGAATTCCAAGACTCTTCACTTATTAAATAACACTACCCAATACAATAGAAAATTATTTCTTTTTTTTAATGTTTGTTTATTTTTGAGAAAGAGAGAGACAGAGCATGAGAAGGGGAGGGGCAGAGAGGGAGACAGAATTGGAAGCAGGCTCCAGGCTCTGAGCTGCCAGCACAGAGCCCGATGTGGGGCTCGAACTCACAAACTGTGAGACCATGACCTGAGTCAATTAATAGAATCAGAGAACCTAAGTCAATAATAGAATATTAACCGAACAAAATAAATAATATACTGGAAATGGCATTTTGCAATCTAAATTGATTATGCAGTATAAAATGGGAATGGGAGGAACATCACCTAAGAACAAACCTGCACACAAATGGTAAAGTATTAACAGTCAACCATTTAGCTGTCTCTACCTTGGGCGGTAGCCCCAATTCATTCTCATGGGTATACTATTCATTCACTGTATTGTCACCACTGTATGTTTTAAGAAATTTTTTTTCCGCCCAGAACACTAAGTATCTTTTTTTTTTTTCTGTCTGTCCTTATAAGACAAACCTGAGTGTTAAGTACTATTTTTATGGATTTCCTAACATGTGAAAAAGAAGGGTTTAAGAATAAAAAAATACAGGGGTGTCTGGGTGACTTGGTCGGTTAAATGTCCAACTTGGGCTCAGGTCATGATCTCACAGTTTGTGAGTTTGAGCCTGGCGTTGAGCTCTGTGCTGACAGCTCAGAGCCTGGAACCTACTTCAGATTCTGTGTCTCCCTCTCTCTACCCCTCCCCTGTTTGCACTCTGTGTCTATCTGTCTGTTATCTCTCCCTCTCTCTTTTTTTTTAAATTTTTTTTTCAACGTTTTTATTTTATTTATGGGACAGACAGAGACAGAGCATGAACGGGGGAGGGGCAGAGAGAGAGGGAGACACAGATTCAGAAACAGGCTCCAGGCTCCGAGCCATCAGCCCAGAGCCCGACGCGGGGCTCGAACTCACGGACCGTGAGATCGTGACCTGGCTGAAGTCGGACGCTTAACTGACTGCGCCACCCAGGCGCCCCTCTCCCTCTCTCTTAAAAATAAATAAACATTAATTTTTTTTAAAAGTAAAAAATAAGCTTATAAATTTCTTTGTAATATAATTTGCCACAACAAAATCCAAGAATTACATGCTCTCAACTCAAACATTTTAGTCACTTTTTCCATGCTATTCAAGCTTAGTATTTACATTTATCAGATAAGCAAATTCTCCTTAATTCTCACTGGTTTCTATTAGAATCATCTTCACAGACATTAACCTAGAAAACATATATTCTCTAGTCAACTTCAAATGGCCAACAGTCGGTCTTAATTTGCATTTAATGAAAATATTGTCTACTCTGGTGGAAGTCTTTCTTTCTTAGGCACCAAGACCTCCAACACAGTAGAGCTCAGAGTGATGCAAATGGGAAGCAAAAATTATTGAGTTGTTAGATATAAGAGCGACAGGATTTATTACAATTTCTACATCTTGATTCCCAAAGAGAATTAAGATCTCACCTCCCAAAATAGTCATAAACGAGTCTTCAGTATATCATTCTATCATTCTATTAGACCAGCTGTTTATGAGTGAACAAGTGTTAATATCAGGGCATTCTTGGCCATGAGACCATAGCTGCACTTGTTTGGCTCATCAGATGCAATGTTATATAGAATACCACCGTTGTGACAAAGCATTTTTTTCAATCCATGGATGGGAGTTTAGCCTATGGAATTTAGGTAGGAAAAAAATGCATACCCATATGTTCATTTCAGTGAGGTCAAAATTCTACTTCTTCCACAATGGACATGTTTCAATATAATTAACCTGCCATCAGATCACTGGCTGATCCCCACAGTAAATTGTGCCATTTAGTGGCTCAGCATTAAAGGTCAGGTAACACTAACAGCCAGATCAAGCTTTGTAAGGAATTCCAAATTGTTTATCAACGAATGATCTCTAACCTTGGTCATTTTGCATAGGAACCCATTCAGCAAGTGCTGAGGTGACTGAAGAAAGATGTTAACACGCACATAACTTGTAATTTGCCTACCTGACTTCTAAAGATTCCTCTGTAGGAGCTGCCCCGTAGTATCACTCACATGGGACATCTTTATTTTCATAATCTATGCCCATTCTGAGAGGTCTATCACTAGAACTCTCCCCCAGGAATTCTCTGTCAGTAGGCTTCCTACTATTCAGTCCAAGCTCTGACCATCTAATTACACCATTAGTAACTATCAGGAATAAGTATATACTCATGCTTCTAGTCAAAGTGGACAACTGAAAGTACTGCTTGAAATTCCTCCCTTGGGAGAATTTCTCCTCACCACACTCATTCAGGGCCCAAATCATAATAGTACCATAACTAACCAAATCTAACCACAATACTTCACTAAATTGCAGTAGTAGAGCTTCAGAGTTTCACTTCTAGTTGCTGTCAATTATATAAAAGAAACCAACTGTGTATTAAGCTCTAAATATTTAATTTTTAGTCCATGTAGTCATAGATATATAATAAAGAGATAAGGCAATCAGGCAGTAATAGTTGTTGAAGGACTTTACTATAATCTAATGTAACTTCTTATGCCTCTTGACCTGCTAAGCCCAGTTTATTATGTGCCATTTCCACTTAATGATATAATGTTGGTTCTGAATTTCAATTTTACGGCTTAAAGAATAAGATAGCATTCAGTTCATCATAGGTAGCTGAGATCACACAATCACTTGAAGCCCAAGTTTAGGCATTTGAGATCTATAAGCTACACTAGAGCTCAGGGGGATGCTAGCCATGGGAACCCTAGAAACTTTACTGAGGTGGTTTATTTCCCATGATCTAACTCAGATATGTCTATGGCATCCAAAATATTTGCTTTTTTCCTTTTATTGGGTCCAGTCAGAATTACCACATCAATGTAGTGGACTGGTATGATGTTTTGTGGAATAATGAATGATCAAGATTTCTACAGAATATATTATGACAAATGGATGAATTTTGTGGTATGTGAATTGTTGCTTCATAATGAACATTATACATATATATCCATATATATATATATGGATATATATGCATATGTATATACTTTTAAATATTAAGTCTGTTAACTACACAAATATGTATGCCTTCAAGTTAATAACTACAAATGTAAAGATGCCTCCATTAAACAATCACAAGATAGTTTACTTAGTACATTAAGTTAATCTCAAAACAATTCTCTTAATGTAATACTGAAAGTAATACTTGGCAAAGGGAAGCCAGACACATTCTTCTGATCTGGGTCCACACAGTAATGCAGAAGGGAGATTGTGAGATTATTTTTTTAAATCATAAATGCTATAGTCATTCATAAAGAAAGAGGAAGCCTTCATTCATGTTCTTTCTACTCCTTTCTTTTCCATTCTTCTCCTCCCATATTTTATGACTTTGTGGTCAGATTATATTTAGAGAATCAAACTTAGTACAAAGAATATGAAGTCCATTCAAGGACAGTAAGTAAACAGAACCATATTACATGAGGAATAGTCATAAACATTTAGAATAGTTTAGCCTAAAGATAAAAAGGAATGTGGACTATATTGATAGTGGTGAAGAAAAATTATAAGTAAGATCTTCTTCCCCAACTCCTATGCAGTGGTTCAAAGGTTCTGATTCGGGGAGAGAAAGGCTTTAAAGACAAAAAGCCCTGCAGCCTTATCTGAGGTGGCTGACTTCATTTTGGAACTTGCTGTGGAGAATCCCATGAAGAAGGACATTCTCAAAAAACATGGGAATCTTGGTGAATAACAATGAACAAGTGTTAGAATTTCCTTGATGCTGGCAGCCATAAACAAAACAGCAGAGAAACTAGACATCAGACAGAAATAACCAGCTAAGATCCCTCCTAAGATCATAAACTTCAGGGACAGGAGTCTGTTTGCATGTGCTAGGCTGCACCCACTCAGGAGAATTAGGGCAGACTTGAAAGCATCTCCTAAGCCACACAAAGATCCAATGAAAAATGAAGGCTCAAAGGCTCAGGAATAAAGCACACCTCTGAACAAAGACGGCCTGAAAAATAAGCTACTCTCATCCATAGGCAACTCCTAGGAAGCCAGCACTTAAAGAAAAATTACACATATTTCTGGAAGTTTGGAAGGCTCTATGCATGTTAATTCCAAACATATTTCCCCTTCTTACTAAGCAATGCTTTTAATTTCGTAAATTGTTATTCTGAAAACTATAAAATTAAATTCTGTGGCTGATTTCAGCAGGATTACATCCATAACTACAAAAGCAAGATACTTAAGAACTGTCATAGAACTTTTCTGGTTCTCAAACTATAACTTGAAATCAAATTTTAAATTTCTGAGTTTGTCATTTCTTTCTATAAGTATTCAGAAGAATCCATCACTCACCACACTCCTTATAATCATCATTAGTAACAAAATGGTCAAGTACAATAGCCACTTGCTTCAGTTAGCCTTCAATGCAATCAACACAATTATCTGCAATGCCACTGCCTGCTGGTAATGGATCACTAGCATGCCATTTCCCACGGGCAAGGATCTCAGGCTGTGCTCATTCGCAAGGACAAGACCAAGCCAATTCCCAATCCCCATATTTAAGGAGCTGCTTCCTGGGACCAATTCTATTACAAATTTACGAATCAGAATATACCAAAAAAATGCAGACTGTTGCAGAGGGCTCTTCGGAAGATGGCGGCGTAGGAGGACGCTGGGCTCACCTCGCGTCCTGCTGATCACTTAGATTCCACCTACACCTGCCTAAATAACCCAGAAAACCGCCAGAGGATTAGCAGAACGGAGTCGCCGGAGCCAAAAGCAGATGAGAGGCCCACGGAAGAGGGTAGGAAGGGCGGCGAGGCGGTGCACGCTCCACGGACTGGCAGGAGGGAGCCAGGGCAGAGGGAAGGCTCGCCGGCCAAGGAGAGCCCCGGAGTCTGGCTGGCAAAAGTGGAGGGGCCTGACGGACTGTGTTCCGACAGCAAGCGCGACTTAGCATCTGGGAGGTCATAAGTTAACAGCTCTGCTCGGAAAGCAGGAAGGCTGGAGGACAAAGGTAGAGCTGCTGAGCCCCCGGAGGACAGAGCTCAGTTTGGTGGGGAACAAAGGCGCTCGCCAGCGCCATCTCCCCCGCCCATCCCCCAGCCAAAATCCCAAAGGGAACCAGTTCCTGCCAGGGAACTTGCTCTCTCCCAGCAAACACCCAACTCTGTGCTTCTGCGGAGCCAAACCTCCGGCAGCAGATCTGACTCCCTCCCGCTGCCACAGGGCCCCTCCTGAAGTGGATCACCTAAGGAGAAGCAAGCTAAGCCTGCCCCTCCTGCCCCTGTGCACCTTGCCTACCCACTCCAGCTAAGACGCCAGATCCCCAGCATCACAAGCCTGGCAGTGTGCAACTAGCCCAGACGGGCCATGCCACCCCACAGTGAATCCCGCCCCTAGGAGAGGGGAAGAGAAGGCACACACCAGTCTGACTGTGGCCCCAGCAGTGGGCTGGGGGCAGACATCAGGTGGGACTGCGGCTCCGCCCACCAACTCCAGTTATACACCACAGCACAGGGGAAGTGCCCTGCAGGTCCTCACCACGCCAGGGACTATCCAAAATGACCAAGCGGAAGAATTCCCCTCAGAAGAATCTCCAGGAAATAACAACAGCTAATGAGCTGATCAAAAAGGATTTAAACAATATAACAGAAAGTGAATTTAGAATAATAGTCATAAAATTAATCGCTGGGCTTCAAAACAGTATACAGGACAGCAGAGAATCTCTTGCTACAGAGATCAAGGGACTAAAAAACAGTCACGAGGAGCTGAAAAACGCTTTAAACGAAATGCAAAACAAAATGGAAACCACCACGGCTCGGATTGAAGAGGCAGAGGAGAGAATAGGTGAACTAGAAGATAAAGTTATGGAAAAAGAGGAAGCTGAGAAAAAGAGAGATAAAAAAATCCAGGAGCAGGAGGGGAAAATTAGAGAACTAAGTGATACACTAAAAAGAAATAGTATACGCATAATTGGTATCCCAGAGGAGGAAGAGAGAGGGAAAGGTGCTGAAGGGGGACTTGAAGAAATTATAGCTGAGAACTTCCCTGAACTGGGGAAGGAAAAAGGCATTGAAATCCAAGAGGCACAGAGAACTCCCTTCAGACATAACTTGAATCGATCTTCTGCACGACATATCATAGTGAAACTGGCAAAATACAAGGATAAAGAGAAAATTCTGAAAGCAGCAAGGGGTAAACGTGCCCTCACATATAAAGGGAGACCTATAAGACTCGTGACTGATCTCTCTTTTGAAACTTGGCAGGCCAGAAAGAATTGGCACGAGATTTTCAGTGTGCTAGACAGAAAAAATATGCAGCCGAAAATCCTTTATCCAGCAAGTCTGTCATTTAGAATAGAAGGAGAGATAAAGGTCTTCCCAAACAAACAAAAACTGAAGGAATTTGTCACCACTAAACCGGCCCTACAAGAGATCCTAAGGGGGAACTTGTGAGACAAAGTACCAGAGACATCACTACAAGCATAAAACATACAGACATCACAATGACTCTAAACCCTTATCTTTCTATAATAACACTGAATGTAAATGGACTAAATGCGCCAACCAAAAGACATAGGGTATCAGAATGGATAAAAAAAAACAAGACCCATCTATTTGCTGTCTACAAGAGACTCATTTTAGACCTGAGGACACCTTTAGATTGAGAGTGAGGGGATGGAGAACTATTTATCATGCGACTGGAAGCCAAAAGAAAGCTGGAGTAGCCATACTTATATCAGACAAACTACACTTTAAATTAAAGGCTGTAACAAGAGATGAAGAAGTGCATTATATGATAGTTACAGGGTCTATCCATCAGGAAGAGCTAACAATTATAAATGTCTATGCGCCGAATACCGGAGCCCCCAAATATATAAAACAATTACTCATAAACATAAGCAACCTTATTGAGAAGAATGTGGTAATGGCAGGGGAGTTTACCACCCCACTTACAGAAATGGATAGATCATCTAGACACACGGTCAATAAAGAAACAAGGGCCCTGAATGAGACATTGGATCAGATGGACTTGACAGATATATTTAGAACTCTACATCCCAAAGCAACAGAATATACTTTCTTCTCGAGTGCACATGGAACTTTCTACAAGATAGATCATATACTGGGTCATAAAACAGCCCTTCATAAGTTTACAAGAATTGAAATTATACCATGCATACTTTCAGACCACAATGCTATGAAGCTTGAAATCAACCACAGAAAAAAGTCTGGAAAACCTCCAAAAGCATGGAGGTTAAAGAACACCCTACTAACGAATGAGTGGGTCAACCAGGCAATTAGAGAAGAAATTAAAAAATATATGGAAACAAACGAAAATGAAAATACAACAATCCAAACGCTTTGGGATGCAGCGAAGGCAGTCCTGAGAGGAAAATACATTGCAATCCAGGCCTATCTCAAGAAACAAGAAAAATCCCAAATACAAAATCTAACAGCACACCTAAAGGAACTAGAAGCAGAACAGCAAAGGCAGCCTAAACCCAGCAGAAGAAGAGAAATAATAAAGATCAGAGCAGAAATAAACAATATAGAATCTAAAAAAACTGTAGAGCAGATCAACGAAACCAAGAGTTGGTTGTTTGAAAAAATAAACAAAATTGACAAACCTCTAGCCAGGCTTCTCAAAAAGAAAAGGGAGATGACCCAAATAGATAAAATCATGAATGAAAATGGAATTATTACAACCAATCCCTCAGAGATACAAACAATTATCAGGGAATACTATGAAAAATTATATGCCAACAAATTGGACAACCTGGAAGAAATGGACAAATTCCTGAACACCCACACTCTTCCAAAACTCAATCAGGAGGAAATAGAAAGCTTGAACAGACCCATAACCAGCGAAGAAATTGAATCGGTTATCAAAAATCTCCCAACAAACAAGAGTCCAGGACCAGATGGCTTCCCAGGGGAGTTCTACCAGACGTTTAAAGCAGAGATAATACCTATCCTTCTCAAGCTATTCCAAGAAATAGAAAGGGAAGGAAAACTTCCAGACTCATTCTATGAAGCCTGTATTACTTTGATTCCTAAACCAGACAGAGACCCAGTAAAAAAAGAGAACTACAGGCTAATATCCCTGATGAATATGGATGCAAAAATTCTCAACAAGATACTAGCAAATCGAATTCAACGGCATATAAAAAGAATTATTCACCATGACCAAGTGGGATTCATTCCTGGGATGCAGGGCTGGTTCAACATTCACAAATCAATCAACGTGATACATCACATTAACCAAAAAAAAGAGAAGAACCATATGATCCTGTCAATCGATGCAGAAAAGGCCTTTGACAAAATCCAGCACCCTTAAAAAACCCTTGAGAAAGTCGGGATAGAAGGAACATACTTAAAGATCATAAAAGCCATTTATGAAAAGCCCACAGCTAACATCATCCTCAACGGGGAAAAACTGAGAGGTTTTTCCCTGAGATCAGGAACACGACAGGGATGCCCACTCTCACCGCTGGTGTTTAACATAGTGCTGGAAGTTCTAGCATCAGCAATCAGACAACAAAAGGAAATCAAAGGCGTCAAAATTGGCAAAGATGAAGTCAAGCTTTCGCTTTTTGCAGATGACATGATATTATACATGGAAAATCCGATAGACTCCACCAAAAGTCTGCTAGAACTGATACATGAATTCAGCAAAGTTGCAGGATACAAAATCAATGTACAGAAATCAGTTGCATTCTTATACGCTAACAATGAAGCAACAGAAAGACAAATAAAGAAACTGATCCCATTCACAACTGCACCAAGAAGCATAAAATACCTAGGAATAAATCTAACCAAAGATGTAAAGGACTGTATGCTGAAAACTATAGAAAGCTTATGAAGGTAATTGAAGAAGATTTAAAGAAATGGAAAGACATTCCCTGCTCATGGATTGGAAGAATAAATATTGTCAAAATGTCAATACTACCCAAAGCTATCTACACATTCAATGCAATCCCAATCAAAATTGCACCAGCAGTCTTCTCGAAGCTAGAACAAGCAATCCTAAAATTCATATGGAACCACAAAAGGCCCCGAATAGCCAAAGTAATTTTGAAGAAGACCAAAGCAGGAGGCATCACAATCCCAGACTTTAGCCTCTACTACAAAGCTGTCATCATCAAGACAGCATGGTATTGGCACAAAAACAGACACATAGACCAATGGAAGAGAATAGAAACCCCAGAACTAGACCCACAAACGTATGGCCAACTCATCTTTGACAAAGCAGGAAAGAACATCCAATGGAAAAAAGACAGTCTCTTTAACAAATGGTGCTGGGAGAACTGGACAGCAACATGCAGAAGGTTGAAACTAGACCACTTTCTCACACCATTCACAAAAATAAACTCAAAATGGATAAAGGACCTGAATGTGAGACAGGACCCATCAAAACCCTAGAGGAAAAAGCAGGAAAAGACCTCTCTGACCTCAGCCGCAGCAATCTCTTACTCAGCACATCCCCAAAGGCAAGGGAATTAAAAGCAAAAGTGAATTACTGGGACCTCATGAAGACAAAAAGCTTCTGCACAACAAAGGAAACAACCAACAAAACTAAAAGGCAACCAACGGAATGGGAAAAGATATTTGCAAATGACATATCGGACAAAGGGCTAGTATCCAAAATCTATCAAGAGCTCACCAAACTCCACACCCAAAAAACAAATAACCCAGTGAAGAAATGGGCAGAAAACATGAATAGACACTTCTCTAAAGAAGGCATCCGGATGGCCAACAGGCACATGAAAAGATGTTCAGCGTCGCTCCTTCTCAGGGAAATACAAATCAAAACCACACTCAGGTATCACCTCACGCCAGTCAGAGTGGCCAAAATGAACAAATCAGGAGACTATAGATGCTGGAGACGATGTGGAGAAACGGGAACCCTCTTGCACTGTTGGTGGGAATGCAAATTGGTGCAGCCGCTCTGGAAAGCAGTGTGGAGGTTCCTCAGAAAATTAAAAATAGACCTACCCTATGACCCAGCAATAGCACTGCTAGGAATTTATCCAAGGGACACAGGAGTACTGATGCATAGGGGCACTTGTACCCCAATGTTCATAGAAGCACTCTCAACAATAGCCAAATTATGGAAAGAGCCTAAATGTCCATCAAGTGATGAATGGATAAAGAAATTGTGGTTTATATACACAATGGAATACTACGTGGCAATGAGAAAAAATGAAATATGGCCTTTTGTAGCAACGTGGATGGAACTGGAGAGTGTGATGCTAAGTGAAATAAGCTATACAGAGAAAGACAGATACCATATGGTTTCACTCTTATGTGGATCCTGAGAAACTTAACAGGAACCCATGGGGGAGGGGAAGGTAAAAAAAAAAAAAAGAGGTTACAGTGGGAGAGAGCCAAAGCATAAGAGACTGTTAAAAACTGAGAACAAACTGAGGGTTGATGGGGGTTGGGAAGGAGGAGAGGGTGGGTGATGGGTATTGAGGAGGGCACCTTTTGGGATGAGCACTGGGTGTTGTATGGAAACCAATTTGACAATAAATTTCATATATTAAAAAAAATGCATATTTGTTCTTCTAATAAAATAATATAATCTAAAGATGGTTAACTAGGTATTGAAGACCTAAAAATAGACTTTTTAAAGCACTAAGGGATCATTTTAAAAGCAGCTGAAGGGAAAAAAAATACCAGATTCAGAGCTGGAGGAATAAAGGGGAGAGTTTGGCATTATTAAAACTCAGAAGCTTAGAGGACCCCACACTGGAAACTCACACCTATGAGAGGGGGTCAGTGTAGGAGTTTTGAGAAGCATAACTTCTCTAAACCAGTTTCTGTAAAATAGCACTACATTCTCATAGCATGTCAAGGATAAAACACATAAGTTACACAAAACACTTAACAGTGTCTTTCACAAAGCAAACATACATACTATTAAAACTCCCAAAGGCCATCCATTTGTTAGGATAAAGTTCAAACTGTGATGTTTTTCAACACCTAAAGGCCCTGCATAATGTGGTTTCTGTCTGCAGACACACCCCAAAACCACGCTCCTCATTATCATCTCAGCTTCTCCAGGCCATGAATGGAAAACAAAACAAAAACCACAGATGATACAATCCTAGAAATTCATAGTATATTTATTATTTGCTGTTTGTTTACTGTAGGCAATGGTTTTTTTTAAAAGGACACCCAAAGCATAATCAACAAAAGAAAAAATAGGTACACTGCACTTCATCCAAACTAAAAATATTTGTGTCAAAGCCTCCACTCAAGAAAGTGAAAATAAGACCTGCAGATGAGAGAAAGTAGTTGTAAGACTCCTCTAATGAGGGTCTTGTAGCCAGTGGAGTGGTGGCCCTCAAAGAGATAGGTCTATATGCTATATCACAACTCCTGAAACTACTGATGTGACCTTACTTGGAAAAAAGGTCTTTGTAAATGTAATAAGGGTACTGAGATGACATTAATTTGGAGAACCTGGGCTGGCTCTAAATCTAAAAGCAACTGTCCTAATAAGAGACAAAGAGGAAAAGACAAGAATACAGGGAATAGGACCATGTGAAAGCGGAGGTAGAGGATGAAATCATGCAGACATAAGTGGATGCTGGAAGTGGCAAGAAAGGATTCTTCCCTAGATATTTATGAGTATGTCAACATACTTATTGCCAATTTCTAGCCTCCAAATTGCAAGACACTAAATTTCTGTTTTAAACCACCAAGACTGTGGTGATTTATTATGGCAGTCCTAGAAAACTAATACAGGTCTAAATATAAAGGACTCCTAAAACTCCATAATAAAAACAATCTCATTTTAAACTGAATGAAAGATTTGAAAATACATATCTCTCAAGAAGATAAACAAATGGCCAACCAGGAAGCACATGAAAAGATGCCCAATATCATTAGTCGTTAGATGAATTCAAATCAAAACCAGAATGCATTCTCATTTCACACCCACTGGATTGGCTATAATAAAAATTATAAAATAACAAGTTTTGGTGAGGATATGGAGAAACTGAAATGTGTACACACTGCTGGTGGGAACATAAAATGGTGCAGCCACTGTGGAAACCATTTGACAGGTCCTCAAAATGCTAAACATAAAGTTACTATAGGACCCATATGACCCAGCAGTTATACTCAAGAGAACTGACAACAGGTGTTCAACAAAAAATCGTGCACAAATGTTTGTAGAAACACTATCACAATAGCCAAAAGGTAGGGATAATCCAAACATTCACCAACCGATGAATAAAATGTGGTATATTCATTCAATAGAATATTATTCAGTCATGAAAGAACTTAAATTCTGATGCATGCTACAATATAGATAACCCCTCAAAACAGTTTGCTCAGTGAAAGAAGCCAGACACACAAAAAGTCACATAATATTTCATTTATATAAAATGTCCAGAGAAGTCAAATCCATAGAGACAGAAAGCAGCTTCATGGTTGCCGGGAGATGCGAGGAGACAGAACCAGGACTGACTGCTAACAGGTATGAGGTTTATTTGGGGTGATGAACATGTTTTAAGGAATAGATAATAGGAAGAGTTACCTTGGCCAAAAGTTATACACCAGGAACATAAATTCAGTCACCACAAATGAGTTCCCTTTCTTCACTGACTGTGTTTACATTAAAAGAAAAAACTAAAACTAAGTATGCTAGAAATGCTGAAAGAAGATTTTAATTGGTTTCCAACTGTGGGAAATTTTAAACAATCTTTACTATCAGACACAAGAGGCTTTTAAGAGCGCATTCATTCAACCAGCTTTCACTGACCAACTATTGAAAATACCCAAAAATATACCAGATACTGTGTCAAGTTCTGGCATAAAACTCTCATCTGCCTTCAGGAAGTATACTCCTTAGTGGAGGAAATAGACATTAAATGATCACTGGTGTGTCCAGTTCCATGTTACATGTACACTTGATAAACTGTATTCTATTATTGTGCTATAAAATATGATCTATGTTCATAGACCCCCAAGTATCTAGCTTACTATTACATTATTTGAAGATTTTAATACTTAAGTATTGTGTTTCCCACTTGGCCTATCTCAGATTGAACATTGACAGCATTAATAAATAAAACCTACCTCCATTGTTTATTGTCTTGCTTTGTTTTGTGCTATTATTAACATTTCCTCCATAATATTGTCTCCTTTATTTGCTATTTTTAATTTTTTGAAATTTATTTCTGTATTATTTTGGTATAAAATTTTATACCTTATTATACTGTCTACCTTTATGTAATGTGCTTAGTTACCTCACTTAATAAAGGGCTTTCATTTTTGGCATTGACAGTTCTACGATATTTTCTGACTCCTACCTATTGCTGATGAGAAAAATCAAAATTATTCCATACTTTTTACTTCTCTATATCTCCCCCATTAAAAATATTCAATTTATCACAGAATTAAGCCTTACATACTATTCTTTCATGTGTAGCCTCATCTTTAAGTGTATAACACAATGTATTAAATTCTAGGTGGGAAAACCTGCCCTGCTGGGCGGATGAGGAACTGTCGGAGTGAGGCAGTTTCCTCAGGAGTAATGGCGGGCCTGTGCTAGGGTAACACCACCGGCCTCCATTTCCTTTACCCTTCTAACCAAACAATATTCCTGCCCAGTTACAAAGTGCAAGTTGTTTCCCTAAGTGCACTCTGAAATACACAAGAATATCTTAGTCTTCACATGCTCCAGTCTGGTATTGCCCAAAAGTATCAAGAGTCACCTGGGGAACTTTTTAAAGGTTCTTAAAAAGACAATGTATTGAAGATGGTAGGGTAGGAGGACGATGGGCTCACCGCGTCCTGCTGATCCTTAGATTCCACCTACACCTGCCTAAATAACCCAGAAAACCGCCAGAAGACTAGCAGAACGGATTCTCCAGAGCCAAGCGCAGACGAGAGGCCCACAGAAGAGGGTAGGAAGGGCGGAGAGGCAGTGCACGCTACACGGACTGGTGGGAGGGAGTCATGGCAGAGGGGCAGCCTGCCAGCCAAGCAGAGGCCCCAAGTCTGGCTTGCAAAAGTGGAGGACCCAGACAGAGTGTGTTCTGACAGCAAGCGGGACTTAACATTTGGAAGGTTATAAGTTAACAGCTCTGCTCGGAGAGCAGGAGGGCTGGAGGACAATGGGAGAGACAGTTGTTGAGCCCCAGACAACAGAGCTCAGCTTGGCGGGGAACAAAGGCATTCACCAGCACCATTCCCTCACCCATCCCCCAGCCCAAATCGAAAAGGGATCGAGTTCCTGCCAGGGAACTTGCGTGCACCATGCAAACACCCAACACTGTGCTTCTGCGGAGCCAAACCTCTGGCTGGGGCAGGTCTGACTCCCTCCCGGTACAGGGCCCCAACCGAACCAGATCACCCAAGGATAAGCCAGCTGAGCTTGCCCTTCCCTCCCCTGTGCAACTTGCCAATCCACCCCAGCTAATATGCCACATCCCCAGCACCACAACCTGGCAGTGTGCAAGTAGCCTAGACGGGCCACGCCACCCTACAGTGAATCCCACCACTAGGAGAGGGGAAGAGAAGGTACACACCAGTCTGACTGTGGCCCCAGCGGTGGGCTGGGGGCAGACATCAGGACTGACTGCGGCCACCCCCACCAACGCAAGTTATTCAAGACAGCACAGGGGAAGTGCCCTGAAGTCCCGCACCACTCCAGGGACTTTCCAAAATGATGAAACGGAAGAATTCCCCTCAAAAGAATCTCCAGGAAATAGCAACAGCTAACAAACTGATCAAAAATGATTTAAACAATATAACAGAAAGTGAATTTAGAATAATAGTCATAAAATTAATCGCTGGGCTTGAAAACAGTATAGAGGACAGCAGAGAATCTATTGCTACAGAGATCAAGGGACTAAGGAACATCCAGGAGGAGCTAAAAAATGCTATTAATGAGCTGCAAAATAAAATGGAGATGACCACAGCTCGGATTGAAGAAGCAGAGGAGAGAATAGGTGAACTGCAGGATAAAATTATGGAAAAAAAAGAAGCTAAGAAAAAGAGAGATAAAAAAACTTCAGGAATATGAGGGGAAAATTAGAGAACTACGTGATACACTAAAGAGAAATAATATACGCATAATTGGTATTCCAGAGGAGGGAGAGAGAGGGAAAGGTGCTGAAGGTGTACTTCAAGAAAAAATAGCTGAGAACTTCCCTGATCTGGGAAAAAGGCATTGAAATCCAAGAGGCACAGAGAACTCCCTTCAGACGTAACTTGAATCGATCTTCTACGTGACATATCATAGTGAAACTAGCAAAATACAAGGATAAAGAATATTCTGAAAGCAGCCAGGGATAAACGTGCTCTAACATATAAAGGGACACTGATAAGACTCATGACGGATCTCTCTACTGAAATTTGGCAGACCAGAAAGGAACAGAAGGAAATCTTCAATGTGATGAACAGAAAAAAATATGCAGCCGAGAATCCTTTATCCAGCAAGTCTGTCATTTAGAATAGAAGGAGAGCTAAAGGTCTTCCCAAACAAACAAAAACTGAAGGAACTCGTCACCACTAAAGCAGACCTACAAGAGATCCTAAGGGGGATCCTGTGAGACAAAGTACCAGAGACATCGCTACAAGCATGAAACCTACAGACATCACAATGACTCTAAACCCATATCTTTCTATAATAACACTGAGTGTAAATGGACTAAATGCGCCAACCAAAAGACATAGGGTATCAGAATGGATAAAAAAAACAAGACCCATCTATTTGCTGTCTACAAGAGACTCATTTTAGACCTGAGCACACCTTCAGGTTGAAAATGAGGTGATGGAAAACTATTTATCATGCTACTGGAAGTCAAAACAAAGCTGGAGTAGCCATACTTATATTAGACAAACTAGACTTTAAATTAAAGGCTGTAACAAGAGATGAAGAAGGGCATTATATAATAATTACAGGGTCTATCCATCAAGAAAAGCTAACAATTATAAATATCTATGCGTCGAATACGGGAGCCCCCAAATATATAAAACAATTACTCACAAACATAAGCAACCTTATTGATAAGAATGTGGTCACTTCAGGGGACTTTAACACCCCACTTACAGAAATGGATAGATCATCTAGACACATGGTCAATAAAGAAACAAGGGCCCTGAAAGATCCATTGGATCAGATGGACTTGACAGATATATTTAGAACTCTGCATCCCAAAGCAACAGAATATACTTTCTTCTCGAGTGCACATGGAACATTCTCCAAGATAGATCACATACTGGGTCACAAAACAGCCCTTCATAAGTATACAAGAATTGAAATCATACCATACTTTCAGACCACAATGCTATGACGCTTGAGATCAACCACAGGAAAAAGTCTGGAAAACCTCCAAAAGCATGGAGGTTAAAGAACACCCTACTAAAGAATGAATGAACCAGGCAATTAGAGAAGAAATTAAAAAATATATGGAAACAAACAAAAATGAAAATACAACAATCCATACACTTTGGGATGCAACGAAGGCAGTCCCGAGAGGAAAATACATTGCAATCCAGGCCTATCTCAAGAAACAAGAAAAATCCCAAATACAAAATCTAACAGCACACCTAAAGGAAATAGAAGCAGAACAACAAAGACAGCCTAAACCCAGCAGAAGAATAAAATAAAGATCAGAGCAGAAATAAACAATATAGAATCTAAAAAAACTGTAGAGCAGATCAACGAAACCAAGAGTTGGTTTTTTGAAAAAATAAACATATTTGATAAACCTCTAGCTAGGCTTCTCAAAAAGAAAAGGGAGAGGACCCAAATAGATAAAATCATGAATGAAAATTGAATTAGTACAACCAATCCCTCAGATTACAAGCAATTATCAGGGAATACTATGAAAAATTAGATGCCAACAAACTGGACAACCTGGAAGAAATGGACAAATTCCTAAACACCCACACACTTCCAAAACTAAATCAGGAGGAAATAGAAAGCTTGAATAGACCCATAACCAGAGAAGAAAATTGAATCAGTTATCAAAAATCTCCCAACAAATAAGAGTCCAGGACCAGATGGCTTCCCAGGAGAGGTTTACCAGACATTTAAAGCAGAAATGATACCTATCCTTCTCAAGCTATTCCAAAAAACAGAAAAGGAAGGAAAACTTCCAGACTCATTCTATGAAGCCAGTATTACTTTGATTCCTAAAACATACAAAGACCCAGTAAAAAAACAGAATTATAGGCCAATATCCCTGATGAATTTGGACGCAAAAATTCTCAGTAAGATACTAGCAAATCGAATTCGAATTCAATGGCATATGAAAAGAATTATTCACCATGATCAAGTGGGATTCATTCCTGAGATGCAGGGCTGGTTCAACATTCACAAATCAATCAACGTGATACATCACATTAATAAAAGAAAAGATAAGAATGATATGATCCTGTCAATTGATGCAGAAAAAGCATTTGACAAAATTCAGCAACTTTTTAATAAAAACCCTCGAGAAAGTCGGGATAGAAGGAACATACTTAAACATCATAAAAGCCATTTATGAAGAGTCCACATCTAACATCATCGTCAATGGGGAAAAACTGAGAGCTTTTGCCCTGAGATCAGGAACACGACAGGGATGTCCACTCTCACTGCTGTTGTTTAACATAGTGTTGGAAGTCCTAGCATCAGCAATCAGACAACAAAAGGAAATCAAAGCCATCAAAGGTGGCAAAGATAAAGTTAAGCTTTCTCTTTTTGCAGATGACATGATATTATACGTTGAAAATCTGATAGACTCCACCAAAAGTCTGCTAGAACTGTACATAAATTTAGCAAAGTTGCAGGATACAACATTAATGTACAGAAATCAGTTGCATTCTTATACACTAATAATGAAGCAACAGAAAGACAAATAAAGAAAGTGATCCCATTCACAACTGCACCAAGAAGCATAAAATACCTAGGAATAAATGTAACCAAAGATGTAAAAGATCTGTATGCTGAAAACTATATAAAACTTATGAAGGAAATTGAAGAAGATATAAAGAAATGGAAAAACATTCCCTGCTCATGGGTTGGAAGAATAAATATTGTCAAAATGTCAATACTACCCAAAGCTATCTACACATTCAGTGCAATACCAATCAAAATTGCACCAGCATTCTTCTCGAAGCTAGAACAAGCAATCCTAAAATTCATATGGAACCACAAAAGGCCCCGAATAGCCAAAGTAATTTTGAAGAAGACCAAAGCAGGAGGCATCACAATCCCAGACTTTAGCCTCTACTACAAAGCTGTCATCATCAAGACAGCATGGTATTGGCACAAAAACAGACACATAGACCAATGGAAGAGAATAGAAACCCCAGAACTAGACCCACAAACGTATGGCCAACTCATCTTTGACAAAGCAGGAAAGAACATCCAATGGAAAAAAGACAGTCTCTTTAACAAATGGTGCTGGGAGAACTGGACAGCAACATGCAGAAGGTTGAAACTAGACCACTTTCTCACACCATTCACAAAAATAAACTCAAAATGGATAAAGGACCTGAATGTGAGACAGGACCCATCAAAACCCTAGAGGAAAAAGCAGGAAAAGACCTCTCTGACCTCAGCCGCAGCAATCTCTTACTCAGCACATCCCCAAAGGCAAGGGAGTTAAAAGCAAAAATGAACTACTGGGACCTCATGAAGATAAAAGCTTCTGCACAGCTAAGGAAACAATCAACAAAACTAAAAGGCAACCAACGGAATGGGAAAAGATATTTGCAAATGACATATCGGACAAAGGGCTAGTATCCAAAATCTATCAAGAGCTCACCAAACTCCACACCCGAAAAGCAAATAACCCAGTGAAGAAATGGGCAGAAAACATGAATAGACACTTCTCTAAAGAAGACATCCGGATGGCCAACAGGCACATGAAAAGATGCTCAACGTCGCTCCTTATCAGGAAAATACAAATCAAAACCACACTCAGATATCACCTCACGCCTGTCAGAGTGGCCAAAATGAACAAATCAGGAGACTATAGATGCTGGAGAGGATGTGGAGAAACGGGAACCCTCTTGCACTGTTGGTGGGAATGCAAATTGGTGCAGCCACTCTGGAAAACAGTGTGGAATTTCCTCAAAAAGTTAAAAATAGATCTACCTTATGACCCGGCAGTAGCACTGCTAGGAATTTACCCAAGGGATACAGGAGTACTGATGCATTGGGGAACTTCTACCCCAATGTTTTTAGCAGCACTCTCAACAATAGCCAAATTATGGAAAGAGCCGAAATGTCCATCAACTGATGAATGGATAAAGAAATTGTGGTTTATAGACACAATGGAGTACTACATGGCAATGAGAAAGAATGAAATATGGCCCTTTGTAGCAATGTGGATGGAACTGGAGAGTGTGATGCTAAGTGAAATAAGCCATACAGAGAAAGACAGATACCATATGGTTTCACACTTATGTGGATCCTGAGAAACTTATCAGAAACCCATTGGGGAGGGGAAGGAAAAAAAAAAGAGGTTAGAGTGGGAGAGAGCCAAAGCATAAGGGACTCTTAAAAACTGAGAACAAACTGAGGGTTGATGGGGGGTGGGAGGGAGGGGAGGGTGGGTTTTGGGTATTGAGGAGGGCACCTTTTGGGATGAGCACTGGGTGTTGTATGGAAACCAATTTGACAATAAATTTTATATATTGAAAAAAATAAATAAATAAATTCTAAGCAACAGTATAACTGAAGGTTCTCCAAATCTCCCTTAACTAGATGGAGAATCCTCTAGATATCTCAGGAAGTGCTTATGCATACAACATCCTACAAAGTTTTGCATACTTAAAGTTATTTCCTTTAACCCTCATATACTTGGAAGATAGATTGGCTCTAAACTAATTTTTATATCACATTTTATTTCTTTGAATCTTTTGGAAATATAGATCCATTGTTGCCTTTCTTTGCATACTACTATCAAGAAGTCAGATGCCATCCTGACTTTCTTTCCTATCGACCTTGTTCAGTTATTTTGGTAAGAGGCTCAGAAGATACAACATTTTTTTAAAATATTTTTAACGTTTATTTTTTTTTGAGACAGAGAGAGACAGAGCGTGAATAGGGGAGGGACAGAGAGAGAGGGAGACACAGAATCCGAAACAGGCTCCAGGCTCTGACCTATCAGCACAGAGCCCGATGCGGGGCTCGAACTCACGGACCCAGATTATGACCTGAGCCGAAGTCAGACGCCTAACTGACTGAACCACCCAGGCACCCCGGTACAACATTTTAAATAGGTAATAATTTTACCAGGGTAGGCCTTGGAATTCATCATTTTGTACCAACTTTTCCAAATTCATTATAAGATATATCATTATGTATATATTCTGGTCTTTTATTTTTGACACATTAATAAAAAAATTTTGATATGTTAATTCTACTCTATTGCATTTTAAATTATACAAATATTGACTACCCCTTGCCCAGTTCTATGAAACATCCTTTTATCCTGTATCTTTCATTGTAATTTTGGCCATTCTGTTCTCCACTGGGTATCTGGTAGTTGATTCCTCATTTTTGTGTTTGTGAGGTTCAGCAAAACAGTCTTTAGAACAAACTAACAATTTTAACCTGTGTTTCTTTTAACCCATTTCTTCTTAATAACACAGACTTTACACAAATTCTAATAGCTGCAGTTTGGGTGATTACACAATGTTTTATATTACAACATATAATAATATGAATTCAGAGTTAGACTGTGTGCAGTATTTTATTCCCTGAACAACCAAGGAGCATAAGGGAACATTCATATGATTCCCAAATTTCAAGAAAGTGACAATTTGACCAGCTCTATTCTGTAAAGGTTTTTTGTTTTTTGATTATTGTTTTTCCTGGTTTTTGGAAAAGGAATTTGTAGGTTTTTTTTTTTTTTCATCATGATAAGTGTACTTTTTAATCCCCATCCTCTATTTCACCCATCCCCCACTACCCTTCCCTTTGTAATCACCACTTTGTTCTCAAGTTATGAGTCTATTACTTTGTCTCTTTTCTTCCCTTTGCCTATTTGTTTTGTTTCTTAAATTCCACATATAAGTGAGATCATATGGTATTTGTCTTTCTCTAACTGACTTATTTCACTTAGCATTATATTCTTGAGATCTGTCCACATTGTAGCAACTAGCAAGATTTCATTTTTTATTTATATGTATATATATTTACATGTATATATATGTACATATATGTGTATGTATATATGTATATGTACATGTATGTATATGTACATGTATATATATACACATACACACACAGAGGTGGGTATATATATCCCACCTCTTCTTTATCTATCTCTCATCTATTAAATGACACTTGGACTGCTTCCATAGTTTGGCTACTGTAAATTGTAATTTTGTCTTGTTCAATTTTCTTCTGAGTAGCAGATGACTCTTACTGTTATTTCCAAATTTTCAGTCCTTTGTAGTCAAAGATTTTTAATTTCTGATTCAGATGTTCTTACAGATCTTGTATTACAGATTTAATGACATTTCATTTTATGATGGAATTTTATCATATATTTTTCCCTGCTTCATGGCTGGAATCAATATCAGCTTATACCCAGGTTCCAAAAGAAACAGATTTTAACAGAAAATTAAATGGACATTTCAGGTGGCCTCAAAATAAATCTCATGAAATTTCCAAATTGGGAAATTTTGCCTAAAAAGACTTAAGGTGTTTACCATCAGAGGCAATATTTATTCTCAAAGTTATAAGATATATCATCATGTGTAATTTTCAAACACAAAAGGAGGAGACATCATGGAAGAGATTTCATTCTGCACAATTGTAGATTAAAAACAAGAAATATGAAATACAAAGGGAAGTAAATTTAACTCCACTCTAAGAATAAAATTTCAACAAATAAAGTTTTTAAAAAGGCATTGTTTTGCTTCGTGGGGTGGTGAACTGTCAGTCCTGCAAGTCTAAACAGCACAGGCTTAATGCTTGAGCATGGAGTGTTCAGTGCTGCTTTGTACCCACGGTTAAGCAATACTACATAGGAGTTCCTTCTCTTTAACATTTTCTAAACCCCATCATAGTTCTACTCTCTTTAATGAATGTTATTTCTTAAGTCATATCTTTTTGCTGTCACTTTATACATTTAAAGGAAATAGTTGAAAGCAAAGTTGAGATGAAAAAGATATAACATTGTCCTCTTAGATGCCAGATCCTAATACGATCTCAGACACTAATAACTGTTTAACTATTTCTTTGCTCAATGTGTTACTTTCTGCATATATGATTATCAGACAATACTTAATATATGACAACAATTATATTCATGTAACTGAGTGCATCTATTAACAAAAGTAACAACACCCCTGAATCAACTTAAGGACAAGCCTGATTTGCTTGCCAAAAATAACGTAGGAGAACCAATTATCCTTTACATAAGAATATTTTCAACCCAGTGACAGAGAAAAGTATCAGCATACACCGGTACCTCTGCAAATATGCCTTGAAATTCAAAAAACTTTCCAAGATTCTATAGACCAGTCGATATGTAAGTGAAACAAAAAGTGTATTTCAGTAATTTAAAATCTTAAAATATGCAAAATAGCCTTAAATAAATTTATAATCACACTATTGGCCTTTAATATGAAATAAACTACCCAAGATATTTGTGCTACTGAAATAAAGAAAACAAATGGTCTTAAGATAATATTTAACCCTTCAATACTTGTGCATACAGTATTGCTTGCAGGAGGCATGACTTGTTTTCTCATTTAGAGCTATTTAGAAGATCATCCTCAAACTCCGTCTCCTCATTGCCAACTTCATGTCCTTGTTCCTCAATGTGTAGATAATGGGATTCAGAATGGGTGTGATTATAAAGTCCAAAATGGCAAGAAAACTTATCCACTGGCACTGTGGGAAATGGCCACACATAAACAAAGATGCACGGTCCGAAGAACAAAACCACCACAGTGATGTGAGCTGACAGAGTAGAAAAGGCTTTAGACAAACCACCTGAGGAACATTTCCATACAGTGACCAGGATGAAGATATAGGAGATAAGCACTAAGAAGAAGGTGCCCATGGAAACGAACCCACTGTTGGCATTAACCATGAATTCCATTCTGTAGGTGTCTGTGCAGGCAAGTTTGATAAGCCAAGGAAGGTCACAGTAAAAGCTATCTATCTCATTAGGACCACAAAAAGGCAAATGGACAACAAAAGCTAACTGGACCACTGCATGAATGAGGCCAATAACCCAAGCACCGGACAGAAGCAAAATGCACATCTGTGGGCTCATGATAGTCAGGTAGTGGAGGGGCTTGCATATGGCCACATATCTGTCCAAGGCCATGGCGATGAGCAGGACCATCTCGGATCCACCCAGGACATGAAGGGCAAACATCTGGTGACACACTCCTGAAAGTATGTGGTTTTGTGCCCAGAATACAGGTCACAATCATCTTAGAAACCCTTAAGGTGGAAAGACACAAATCAATAAAGGAGAGTTTAGCTAAAAGGAAGTACATGGGGGGTAATGTAAATGAGGATCAAAGGTCACTGTAAACACAAGGAGGTTTCCCAGGACCATTGTTACAGAAAACCCAGTAGAGAAAGCAAGGAGAAAATGTAGCACTGGTCCATAGGTAGAAAGTCCCAGGAATACAAATTAAGACTTCAGAGTAATTTGCTTCACATATTGGCTATGTCTAGTGATACCTAAAAGACCAAAACCAAAATAATAAAGAATTTATCAAAAATTATTATTTAAAAACACACATTTAAGCTTTTATTAAATCTGATTTAGGAAGAAATCTTCGTTAAAGCTATAAGGTTTTTTTTTTTTAAATAGTGTGTTAACTTATCCATTTGGCTAAAATATTTAATAACTAATATTCCTAAAAAGCTTCTACCATTTGCCTAGTACTATGTAAAGTTTTGAGGTAAAACACTGATCCTGACTTCAGGAGATTTACAGGTTAATGTTGAAATGAGACATTATAGCTTTACATAATAGCTATTTACATATTATTTACATAATAGCTTCACAGAATTCTTTTTTTTTTTTTTTTTTTTTTTCTCTTTCTTTTTTTTTTTTTTTTTTTTTTTTTTTTATTTATTTTTTTTTTTATTTATATATGAAATTTATTGTCAAATTGGTTTCCATACAACACCCAGTGCTCATCCCAAAAGGTGCCCTCCTCAGTACCCATCACCCACCCTCTCCTCCCTCCCACCCCCCATCAACCCTTAGTTTGTTCTCAGTTCTCAACAGTCTCTTATGCTTTGGCTCTCTCCCACTCTAACCTCTTTTTTTTTTTTTTTTTTTTTTTTTTTTTTTTTTTTTTTGTTCCCCTCCCCCATGGGTTTCTCTTAAGTTTCTCAGGATCCACATAAGAGTGAAACCATATGGTATCTGTCTTTCTCTGTATGGCTTATTTCACTTAGCATCACACTCTCCAGTTCCATCCACGTTGCTACAAAAGGCCATATTTCATTTTTTCTCATTGCCACGTAGTACTCCATTGTGTATATAAACCACAATTTCTTTATCCATTCATCAGTTGATGGACATTTAGGCTCTTTCCATAATTTGGCTATTGTTGAGAGTGCTGCTATGAACATTGGGGTACAAGTGCCCCTATGCATCAGTACTCCTGTGTCCCTTGGATAAATTCCTAGCAGTGCTATTGCTGGGTCATAGGGTAGGTCTATTTTTAATTTTCTGAGGAACCTCCACACTGCTTTCCAGAGCGGCTGCACCAATTTGCATTCCCACCAACAGTGCAAGAGGGTTCCCGTTTCTCCACATCCTCTCCAGCATCTATAGTCTCCTGATTTGTTCATTTTGGCCACTCTGACTGGCGTGAGGTGATATCTGAGTGTGGTTTTGATTTGTATTTCCCTGATAAGGAGCGACGCTGAACATCTTTTCATGTGCCTGTTGGCCATCTGGATGTCTTCTTTAGAGAAGTGTCTATTCATGTTTTCTGCCCATTTCTTCACTGGGTTATTTGCTTTTCGGGTGTGGAGTTTGGTGAGCTCTTTATAGATTTTGGATACTAGCCCTTTGTCCGATATGTCATTTGCAAATATCTTTTCCCATTCCGTTGGTTGCCTTTTAGTTTTGTTGGTTGTTTCCTTTGCTGTGCAGAAGCTTTTTATCTTCATAAGGTCCCAGGAATTCACTTTTGCTTTTAATTCCCTTGCCTTTGGGGATGTGTCGAGTAAGAGATTGCTACGGCTGAGGTCAGAGAGGTCTTTTCCTGCTTTCTCCTCTAAGGTTTTGATGGTTTCCTGTCTCACATTCAGGTCCTTTATCCATTTTGAGTTTATTTTTGTGAATGGTGTGAGAAAGTGGTCTAGTTTCAACCTTCTGCATGTTGCTGTCCAGTTCTCCCAGCACCATTTGTTAAAGAGACTGTCTTTTTTCCATTGGATGTTCTTTCCTGCTTTGTCAAAGATGAGTTGGCCGTACGTTTGTGGGTCTAGTTCTGGGGTTTCTATTCTATTCCATTGGTCTATGTGTCTGTTTTGGTGCCAATACCATGCTGTCTTGATGATGACAGCTTTGTAGTAGAGGCTAAAGTCTGGGATTGTGATGCCTCCTGCTTTGGTCTTCTTCTTCAAAATTACTTTGGCTATTCGGGGCCTTTTGTGGTTCCATATGAATTTTAGGATTGCTTGTTCTAGTTTCGAGAAGAATGCTGGTGCAATTTTGATTGGGATTGCATTGAATGTGTAGATAGCTTTGGGTAGTATTGACATTTTGACAATATTTATTCTTCCAATCCATGAGCAGGGAATGTCTTTCCATTTCTTTAAATCTTCTTCAATTACCTTCATAAGCTTTCTATAGTTTTCAGCATACAGATCCTTTACATCTTTGGTTAGATTGATTCCTAGGTATTTTATGCTTCTTGGTGCAATTGTGAATGGGATCAGTTTCTTTATTTGTCTTTCTGTTGCTTCATTGTTAGTGTATAAGAATGCAACTGATTTCTGTACATTGATTTTGTATCCTGCAACTTTGCTGAATTCATGTATCAGTTCTAGCAGACTTTTGGTGGAGTCTATCGGATTTTCCATGTATAATATCATGTCATCTGCAAAGAGCGAAAGCTTGACTTCATCTTTGCCAATTTTGACGCCTTTGATTTCCTTCTGTTGTCTGATTGCTGATGCTAGAACTTCCAGCACTATGTTAAACAACAGCGGTGAGAGTGGGCATCCCTGTCGTGTTCCTGATCTCAGGGAAAAAGCTCTCAGTTTTTCCCCGTTGAGGATGATGTTAGCTGTGGGCTTTTCATAAATGGCTTTTATGATCTTTAAGTATGTTCCTTCTATCCCGACTTTCTCAAGAGTTTTTATTAAGAAAGGGTGCTGGATTTTGTCAAAGGCCTTTTCTGCATCGATTGACAAGATCATATGGTTCTTCTCTTTTTTTTTGTTAATGTGATGTATCACGTTGATTGATTTGCGAATGTTGAACCAGCCCTGCATCCCAGGAATGAATCCCACTTGATCATGGTGAATAATTCTTTTTATATGCCGTTGAATTCGATTTGCTAGTATCTTATTGAGAATTTTGGCATCCATATTCATCAGGGATATTGGCCTGTAGTTCTCTTTTTTTACTGGGTCTCTGTCTGGTTTAGGAATCAAAGTAATACTGGCTTCATAGAATGAGTCTGGAAGTTTTCCTTCCCTTTCTATTTCTTGGAATAGCTTGAGAAGGATAGGTATTATCTCTGCTTTAAATGTCTGGTAGAACTCCCCTGGGAAGCCATCTGGTCCTGGACTCTTATTTGTTGGGAGATTTTTGATAACCGATTCAATTTCTTCGCTGGTTATGGGTCTGTTCAAGCTTTCTATTTCCTCCTGATTGAGTTTTGGAAGAGTGTGGGTGTTCAGGAATTTGTCCATTTCTTCCAGGTTGTCCAATTTGTTGGCATATAATTTTTCATAGTATTCCCTGATAATTGTTTGTATCTCTGAGGGATTGGTTGTAATCATTCCATTTTCATTCATGATTTTATCTATTTGGGTCATCTCCCTTTTCTTTTTGAGAAGCCTGGCTAGAGGTTTGTCAATTTTGTTTATTTTTTCAAAAAACCAACTCTTGGTTTCATTGATCTGCTCTACAGTTTTTTTAGATTCTATATTGTTTATTTCTGCTCTGATCTTTATTATTTCTCTTCTTCTGCTGGGTTTAGGCTGCCTTTGCTGTTCTGCTTCTATTTCCTTTAGGTGTGCTGTTAGATTTTGTATTTGGGATTTTTCTTGTTTCTGGAGATAGGCCTGGATTGCAATGTATTTTCCTCTCAGGACTGCCTTTGCTGCGTCCCAAAGCGTTTGGATTGTTGTATTTTCATTTTCGTTTGTTTCCATATATTTTTTAATTTCTTCTCTAATTGCCTGGTTGACCCACTCATTCGTGAGTAGGGTGTTCTTTAACCTCCATGCTTTTGGAGGTTTTCCAGACTTTTTTCTGTGGTTGATTTCAAGCTTCATAGCGTTGTGGTCTGAAAGTATGCATGGTATGATTTCAATTCTTGTAAACTTATGAAGGGCTGTTTTGTGACCCAGTATATGATCTATCTTGGAGAATGTTCCATGTGCACTCGAGAAGAAAGTATATTCTGTTGCTTTGGGATGCAGAGTTCTAAATATATCTGTCAAGTCCATCTGATCCAATGTCTCATTCAGGGCCCTTGTTTCTTTATTGATCGTGTGTCTAGATGATCTATCCATTTCTGTAAGTGGGGTGTTAAAGTCCCCTGCAATTACCACATTCTTATCAATAAGGTTGCTTGTGTTTATGAGTAATTGTTTTATATATTTGGGCGCTCCGGTATTCGGCGCATAGACATTTATAATTGTTAGCTCTTCCTGATGGATAGACCCTGTCACTATTATATAATGTCCTTCTTCATCTCTTGTTACAGCCTTTAATTTAAAGTCTAGTTTGTCTGATATAAGGATGGCTACTCCAGCTTTCTTTTGGCTTCCAGTAGCATGATAAATAGTTCTCCATCCCCTCACTCTCAATCTAAAGGTGTCCTCAGGTCTAAAATGAGTCTCTTGTAGACAGCAAATAGATGGGTCTTGTTTTTTTATCCATTCTGATACCCTATGTCTTTTGGTTGGCGCATTTAGTCCATTTACATTCAGTGTTATTATAGAAAGATATGGGTTTAGAGTCATTGTGATGTCTGTATGTTTTATGCTTGTAGTGATGTCTCTGGTACTTTGTCTCACAGGGTCCCCCTTAGGATCTCTTGGAGGGCTGGTTTAGTGGTGACAAATTCCTTCAGTTTTTGTTTGTTTGGGAAGACCTTTATCTCTCCTTCGATTCTAAATGACAGACTTGCTGGATAAAGGATTCTCGGCTGCATATTTTTTCTGTCTAGCACACTGAAAATCTCGTGCCAATTCTTTCTGGCCTGCCACAGAATTCTGATAATTGATTTAAAGGAATGAATTGGGAAGAATATGTTTCTTAAGCAGAATCATAAAACTGCAAGTAACCCTTCCTTCAGCAAGATCCTCAGGGCCCTTCTAATGGAAGAAAGTGGCAATATCAGGAGATCCAACAGCTGGACACACATTTCTTTCTATGAAAGTCTCCCTAACCTTTTCTTCTTCAAACTGCATCTGAGATCAAGGAGGAAAACACAGAAATGAAAAAACTAATTTTCCCATTGTATAGAAATGAAATTTTACTTATTTTTCATTTTATTTATTTATTTATTTATTTATTTATTTATTTATTTATTTATTTTATTTATTTATTTATTTTTAAATATATTGTCAAATTGGTTTCCAAAAAACACCCAGTGCTCATCCCAACAAGTGCCCTCCTTAACGCCCATCACCCACTTTCCACCTCTCTCCTATCCCCCATCAACCCTCAGTTTGTTCTCTGTATTTAAGAGTCTCTTATGGTTTGCCTCACTCCCTCTCTGTAGCTACTTTTTCCCCTTCCCATCCCGCACAGTCTTCTGTTAAGTTAATCAAGATCCACACATGAATGAAAATATATGGTATTTGTCGTTCTCTGACTGACTTGTTTCACTTAGCATAATACCCTCCAGTTCCATCCATGTTGCTGCAAATGGCCAGATTTCATTCTTTTTCATTGCCAAATAGTATTCCATTGTATATATAAACCACATCTTCTTTATCCATTCATCAGTTGATGGACATTTAGGCTCTTTCCACAATTTGGCTATTGTTGAAAGTGCTGCTATAAACATTGGGGTACATGTGCCCCTATGCATCAGCACTGCTTTATCCCTTGGGTAAATTCCTAGCAGTGCTATTGCTGGGTCATAAGGTAGTTTTATTTTTAATTTTTTAAGGAACCTCCACACTGTTTTCCAGAGTGGCTGCACCAGTTTGCATTCCCACCAACAGTGCAAAAGGGTTCCTCTTTCTCCACATCCTCTCCAGCATCTATAGTCTCCTGATTTGTTTGTTTTAGCCACTCTGACTGGTGTAAGGTGGTATCTCAGTGTGGCTTTGATTTGTATTTTCCTGATGATGAGTGATGCTGAGCATCATTTCATGTGTCCATTAACCATCTGGATATCTTCTTTGGAGAAGTGTCTATTCATGTCTTCTGTCCATTTCTTCATTGGATTGCTTGTTTTTTGGGTGTGGAATTAGCTGAGTTCTTTACAGATTTTGGATACTAGCCCTTTATCTGACATGTCATTTGCAAATATTTTTCCCCGTTCCATCGGTTGCCTTTAGTTTTATTGATTGTTTTCTTTGCAGTGCAGAAGCTTTTTATCTTAATGAAGTCCCAACAGTTCATTTTTGCTTTTAATTCCCTTGTCTCTGGAGATGTGTCAAGTAAGAAATTGCTGTGGCTGAGGTCAAAGAGGTTGTTTCCTGCTTTCTCCTCTAGGGTTTTTATGGTTTCCTGTCTCACATTCAGGTCTTTCATACATTTTGAATTTATTTTCGTGTATGGTGTAAAAAAGTGGTCAAGTTTCATTCTTCTGCATGTTGCTGTCCTGTTCTCCCAGCACCATTTGTTAAGTGACTAACATGACAGGGATGTCCACCCTCACCACTGTTGTTTAACATAGTGTTGGAAGTCCTAGCATCAGGAAGCAGACAACAAAAAGAAATCAAAGGCATCAAAATTGGCAAAGAAGAAGTCAAACTTCCACTTTTTGCAGAAAACATGATACTCTACATGGAAAACCCAGCAGACTCCACCAGAAGTCTGCTAGAACTGATACATGAATTCAGCAAAGTCTCAGGATACAAAATCAACGTACAGAAATTGGTTGCATTTTATACACCAATAATGAAGCAAGAGAAAGAGAAATAGAGAAACTGATCCCATTTACAATCGCACCAAGAACCATAAAATACCTAGGTATAAACCTAATCAAAGATGTAAAAGATCGGTATGCTGAAAACTATAGAAGGCTTATGAAGGAAATTGAAGAAGACACAAAGAAATGGAAAAACATTCCATGCTCATGGATTGGAAGAATAAATATTGTTAAAATGTCAATAGTGCTTAAAGCAATCTACACATTCAATGCAATCTCACAAAATTGCACCAGCATTCTTCTCAAAGCTAGAACAAACAATTCTTAAATTTCTATGGAATCACAAAAGACCCCAAATAGCCAAAGTAATATTGAAGAAGAAAAACAAAGTGGGAGGCATCACAATCCCAGACTTTAGCCTCTACTACAAAGCTATAATCATCAAGACAGTATGGTATTGGCACAAAAACAAACACATAGACCAATGGAATAGAATGGAGACTCCAGAACTGGACCCTCAAATGTATGGCCAACTAGTCTTTGACAAAGCAGGAGAGAGTATCCAATGAAATTTTACTTCAGATGGTAATTCTTAAATTTGGGGGCCCTGCTTTAAGAATTTGGCATTTAAATTACTTGAAGGATTCTTTAGACAAAAATAGTTTGATTTAAAGACTATTTAAATATTTATGTTAAAGAAAAACATTTATAAAGCACAGAGAACTAAAAGAGGAAGCAGTTTATCTCTTAGTGACTACAGGTAAATAAATATTTAAGACGCCTTCAACTTCAGGGGGCCTGGGTGGCTCAGTCAGTGGATAATCCCACTCAATTTTAGCTCAGATCATGATAGCAGGGTCATGGGACTCTCTCTCCCTCTTCCCCTCTCTCCCACTCATGCTAATTATTTAAAAATAGAAAAAGATGCCTTGAACGTCACTGAGCAAATTCTCAGTGACCTACTCTTCTGTCCATAAACAACATATTTTATGAGGTCACAGTTTTAGAATTAATATATCCTAGTGACGTATTTCTAAGAATGCATCATGGTCCATTAACAGAGACTTCTCACATAAGCAAATTATTCTAACCATCCTTTAATAGCAACTACTCTTATAGATGGATAATGTGACAATTATCCAGGGGTTCTCAGTCATGACTGTGAATTAGAATTACCTGAAGTAGTTTATAGTAAAAAGCATATTTCTGGGATTTGTTCCCAGAATTCTAATAAAGCAAAGCAATGATGCATCCAGATTGTTCGCATTTTAAAAGCATCTCAGGTGATTTTAATGTAAATAGTCTTCAAATTACAGTTTGAAAACACTGTATTCTGTATTTTAATTTATTTCAAAATAGGAAAGTGAGTTTCATAAACGCTTCTTCAAAATTCAAAGAAATTCCTTTATTTAAAATCTATGGTGGAATTTAAGAAACAAAGGAGAAAAAGAGAGAGAGAGGAGACAAACCAAGAAACAGACTCTTAACCAGAGAGAACTGTTACCAGAGGGAGGGAGGGTGGGTGGGCTGATGGGTAAAATGCGTGATGGGGATTAAGGAGTGCACTTGCAATGAGCACCCAGTATTGTACGAAAATGTTGAAGCACTATATTGTACACCTGAAAATAACATTACACTGTATGTTAACTGGAATTTAAATAAAAATGTGTAAAAAATGAAATAAATGTATGGCTCTCTGTGCACTGACAATGACAAGTTCCCTGCAAAAGTCCACAGTTTGGGGAAAACTGGTGACTTTACTCACTCAAGTTTCACTAACATGGCAAGCAGCCATCCTTACCCAGTCCAGACACCTCAGCTCCAGGGATTTCTGTGCCCAAAGCGAGGGTGCAGGGTCCATATCCATCTTCATGGATCTGACCAAAGCAAGGAGGAGAGCTGAGCAGACATTGGGGATGAGACAAGAGCCACGGATACCTCTAAAAAGTCATAAACACCTGTGGGATCTAGCATCTATTTCAGCATTTACTCTAGGACTGGTTCTGTGCTAAACATGCTGTGCGTGTGTGTGTATGTGTGCATAGTAACAGGACAAAATACAGGGTCCTCAGGAAGCAGAGAAAAATTGAGGTAATAAGGGAAGCCTTTGCTAATCATCAGGACTGGATTAAGTTTCCCTCTCCTATACTCTCAGACACCATGTTTATCTCTATCATAGCTCTCACCTGATAGAATATTTTGTGACTATATACTTGCTTTAATTCCACTCAACTGGGAATGTGTGTTCCTAAATACTCTATATCCACCCCTAGCTCCATTCATGGAATCTGAAACACAGCAGATGCTTGACAAACATTTAATTGCATAAATAAATACGTCAATAGTATTAAATATACCTTGATGGTAAAAAAAAAAAAAAAACAGCTATCTGTAATGTATACAAAGTCAATAATCAGTATTATACCAATAAAAACCAAGGAAATTAATCCTAAGGCAGATTTCCTTTTAAGTTCTTTTCCCTCCCCCCCCCCCCCCCCCCCGTTACAGGCATTATAGAAGCACTGCAGAAGCTGAAATGTCTGTGATGTGATTCTTGTCCCAAAAGAACAGTGTCTCAATTCAAGTGGAAGACAGTCCAAGACTAGTCCCTTCTCTGCGTCTCATTTTCATGAACTCTCTGGAAAGCCCTCAATTTTGGCATTTTAACCAGGACTACGTGTAAAAGAGTACTAATCACCCCCTCACTGGGACAACCCCAACAACTTATTTTCCCCTCATTTTTGGGACCAGACTGACCACAGCTGCTGTCTGCCCCACACAACTAAGAAATCACTGCCATGTCCCTGACAGAAAGCTGCCTGAGGTTGGGTCAAAGTTGAGGTGTACAATGTAATAATTCCGTGTGTATATACTGTGAAATCATCATCACAATACAGGCCCCAACTACATGACCAGGAGGAAGGAGGGCTGTACCAGAGGCTGACCCAGAGAACAATCCTGACGGGGAGCCGTTATGTGGGACCCATCAAGAACGTGCCCGGCAGGAACATCACACAAAGAGGGGACACTGCATGAGGACAACACGCGGGGCACGCTCTTCCACAGCAAGAACCCGCCCGTGGACGCCACCCGCTTCTTCTCCACGGCCCGGCACCGCCTCTACACCTGCGTGCTGACGGTCCACCTACCTGGCCGAGATCCAGGGTCCCCAAAAAGTGGCTGCTGACATCTAAGGATCCTCAACAGGAAGCAGGCCATGCCTCGGAGGAGTCCCCGCTGGCCAGCACCCCCACGTTGTCAGGAAGGCCCATCTGCCCTCAAGGCGTCCACGCCCACCTGAGGTCTCACGGAGGCAGCCAGGCTTCCCCCCAGTGTGTGTTCGACCAGCGGCCAATCCTGCCCGGAGACCCCCTGGACATCACCGGCCGCCCAGCCAGGTGGTGCCATAGACGTGCAAGCACAGAGGTCCGAAAGAAGGCAAACCAGGGGGCATCACGTCCTGACCACACTGTCTGCAGCCCTCCCGGCGGCGCCCGGGGCCTTGGCCCACTTCCCCACTGCGCCTGCGCTCCGCCCACCTGAGGCTTCACCAAGGCCTGGAGCCCTAGCATTCTCAGCACACCTGGGAATGCCCCGCCTCACAGGTTTCTGGGTCCTACTCCGCGCGGTAACTCTTGCTTGCTGCTGTTTCTTTTGATTTTAGAGGCAACAGAAATGCCCAAACAGCTGAAACTTATTTGGCTGGAGGGCGGGGAGAGGAGTCAGGGCAACCATCACTTTTTGTCCCATTTATTCAAAGGGAAACTCAAGTGTCCCTGCAAAATTTTGCAATAAAGCCATTAAGAGGAAAAAATGAAATAGAGTCCCATAGAAATGTTGTTTACTTATAAAAAGATTTAACCGGGGCGCCTGGGTGGCGCAGTCGGTTAAGCGTCCGACTTCAGCCAGGTCACGATCTCGCGTTCCGGGAGTTCGAGCCCCGCGTCGGGCTCTGGGCTGATGGCTCAGAGCCTGGAGCCTGTTTCCGATTCTGTGTCTCCCTCTCTCTCTGCCCCTCGCCCGTTCATGCTCTGTCTCTCTCTGTCCCCAAAATAAATAAACGTTGAAAAAAAAATTAAAAAAAAAAAAAGATTTAACCTAGAAGACACGACATATTTTTCCTCCTTTTTTATTTCAATGTATTCTAGCAGGTTTATAAATACAACTTTTAGGGGCGCCTGGGTGGCTCAGTCGGTTGAGCGTCCGCCTTCGGCTCAAGTCATAATCTCACAGTTTGTGGGTTCCAGCCCCGCATCGGGCTCTGTGCTGACAGCTTAGAGTCTGGAGCCTGCTTCTGATTCTGTGTCTCCCTCTCTCTCTGCTCCTCCCCCGCTCATGCTCTGTCTCTCTCTCTCTCTCCTTCAAAAATAAATAAAAACATTAAAAAAAATTTAATAAATACAACTTTTATCCTTCAGATTTTAGGCCTTCTTTTGCTCTCTTCAAAATGGGATTTAACCTGGAAGACACGACATATGTTTCCTCCTATTTCAATGTATTCTAGCAGGTTTATAAATATAACTTTTATCCTTCAGATTTTAGGCATTCTTTTGCTCTCTTCAACAATATAAGAGAGGAATAAGGTGTCATCTTCCTGAAAGCTTTTTATAACCACTCTTTTCTTTGTTTTAAGTATAATTGACATATACAGTCCTATTAGTTTCCAGTGTACATCAGTGATTTGATATTTTGGTATATTATGAAAAGGATCCCCACAGGAAGTCTAGTTGCTAGGTGTCCACATACTAAGTTACTATGATATTATTGACTAATTCCCTATGCTGTACTTCATATTCCTGAAATTTATTTTATAATTGAAACTTTGTGTCTATTTCCCTTCATTTATTTTGCCCATCCCTCTCCCTCCTCCCATATGACAACCACCAGTTTGTTCTCTGTATCTATAAGCCTGGGTCTCCATTGTTTGTTTCTTTTGTTTTTGAGACTCCACATATAAGTGCAATCATATGGCATTTGTCTTTCTCTGACTTCACTTACCATAAAACCTTCTAGGTCCATCTATTTTGTTCTAAATGGTAACATTTCCTCCTTTTTTAATGGTGGAATAATATTCCACCATAAATATATTCAACTACTTCATTCATTCATCTAAACTTGGACACTTAGGTGGCTTCCAAATCTTGGCTATTGTAAATAATACTAAGTGAGCATAGGGGTGTATATATCTCTTTGGAGTTTTAAAACTCTTTAAATGTTTACATATAAACATAAAAAAAAATTAACTGTCTAAAGTC
Source organism: Puma concolor (assembly GCF_028749965.1). Lineage (NCBI taxonomy): Eukaryota > Metazoa > Chordata > Mammalia > Carnivora > Felidae > Puma > Puma concolor. The sequence continues at coordinate 78,535,344 of NC_141672.1, forward strand.
TATGAAACCAAAACACAGTATTATTGCAGTAGCAAGCAAGGGGAGTGTTGAGAAATTTTTCCCAAGGCAGATGTTTTCAAACGTGTTCTTTTAGTGTTTATGCAAATGTGTAAGATTACAGTCATTAGAGAAGCCAGAAGTACCCAGGAGCATGTTTCTCCTGATTAAAAATATTGTCTAAAATTACTGGAAGCTTCATCCAATTATTCACATAATTTGAATATTACCCAATTCTCTCCTTTGGTCTGGTGTTCCAGAATCAACATATAAGAAAATTGTTTAAATTCTCTGACCATTTGGTTAATATAAAATTTAACTCTTGCTTATGATTATCTTTTTAGGTTCCAAAGACATTTAAAAGCTCAGCATAAGATCTGAATCTGTCACACTCAAACATACTTCCTAATAGATGACTCCCCAAGGGACAGATCAACTCATTAAGATGCAGTGTAGATCCAGTGTTTAAAAATCTGTGGGTAAAAATGTTTTAATTTCCTGATCCAGTGCATATTAAATAGTAACACAATACCTTAATTTATACCATGAAATATTGAGCCATAAAATACTGATTCTTCCCATGTGAAAATTAACTTCTGTAATTGAATTTCACTGGCATACATTCATATTTTTCAATAAAAACGTTAAGCATAATACACATTCACAAGGAAAAGTACACTTTTTAAATCAATAGGATCTTGAAATAGTGTCTTTTTTCCTCCTTGCAGTCTTTCAAAGCCAGGAGAAAGATTCATAGAGCATTTTATTCTTGGGTTAGTTTCCTTGTGCTGAATGTCTCGTGTCTTGAATGCCTATGAACTGACAGCTCTTGCTGTGTTGGACTATGATTAGGAAAATAAAATCCATTTTATATAAATATTTTAGACAAAATAAAATAGTAAGAGAAATCTCATCATAACAGAGTTGAAGAGGGGCACCTGGGTGGCTCAGTTGGTTAAGTGTCCAACTTCAGCTCAGGTCATAATCTCACAGTTTGTTGGTTCAAGCCCCATGTTGGGCTCTGTGCTGACAGCTCAGCGCCTGGAGCCTGCTTCAGATTCTGTGTCTCCCTCTTTCTCTGCCCCTCCCCAACTTGTTCTCTGTCTCTTTCTCAGAAATCAATAAACATGTAAAAAAAAGTTCTAAAAAAAACAGAGAAAGAAAATCGCTAAGTACAAAGTGAAATTGTTGGGTTAAACGTGTATGTACGTGTATGTGTGTGTATATAGATTTATATTATATAGTTATTATATGATCATACTAATGTCATAGTACAATGGAGTTATAGTTATAAACTATGTTTATAATATAAAATAATATAATATTGTGATATACAAAAACAAATAAGTGATGTTATAAAGTTATATTATAAAATTATATTAATAATATAAAATTATATAGAATAAAACTATATATATATGATTTTTGTTGAAATCAACTATTTCTCTGAAATATAACACAATACAAATTCTATCAATAAACCATCAGATTGAAATATTTGAGCAGAATCATATTAAAGAAATTATATACACTGAATGAGTAAGAACATGTAGCTCTATGGAAAGCTGGAATTCAGTGAGAAGTCACATGTTGGTTACACAGCTTCTTCATAGCTGTTTTCATCTCTTTATTTCTCAATGTGTAGATAAGGGGGTTCAAGAGAGGAGTAAAAATGGTATAAAATACAGATAAGAGCTTGTCCACAGAGAACCGACTGAAAGGCCACACATAAATGAAAATGCAGGGCCCAAAGAAGAGCAGGACTACCATGATATGTGCAGAGCAAGTAGAGAGTGCTTTGGATACCCCACCAGCAGCATGCTGTCGGACAGTGATGAGAATAACAGTGTAGGAGACCAAGAGGAGCACAAAACAGCTCATAGAGAGCAACCCACTGTCTGAGATCATGAGTATACCCAAGACATAGGTGTCCATGCAGGCAAGCTTGATCACAAGAGGAAGGTCACAGAAGAAGCTGTCCACTTCATTGGGGCCACAGTAAGGTAAATTCACAGTAAAGGCTACTTGGCTGATGGAGTGCACAAATCCAATGACCCATGAAACCAACACCAGTCCCATACAGGTTTTCCGACTCATCATGGTCATATAATGCAAAGGTTTGCATATAGCCACATATCTGTCATAGGCCATGGAAACCAGAAGTACCATCTCAGCCCCACCAATAAAGTGCAAGAAGAAGATCTGAGCCATACATCCTCCAAAGGAGATGAGCTTTTGATCACTAAGAAAGTCCCTGATCATCTTGGGGGTGGCAAATGAGGCTAGCCATATGTCCAAGAAGGATAGATTTCCCAGCAGGAAGTACATAGGGGAAGAGTGCAAGTGGGGGTCAGAAATTACAGTGACCACAATAATGAGGTTACCCAACACAGTGACCACATAGATCCCAGAGAAAAATATAAAGAAAAAATGTTGGAGATGCTGTGAAGTGCAGAGTCCATACAACACAAATTCTGACACCAAGGAATAATTCTGCAGTTCCATTATCTCAAGTTTCAGATTTTGTTCTGAACCTATATAAAGAAAAGAGATGGATATGAAAGGACCTGTCAACTATCAGGCACATGAAAGTGATCAACTAAATTTTATCAGAATATAATTTTAATTTGTAAGACATAACATAAAATAGAATACAGAGAAGATTAAAATGAAGTCCAACAGCAGAGTTTGCTTTTCTCCCATGTTCAGGCTGCTTGGAATCTTCCTTTTAAAAAAAAAAAAAAAACCCACTTTATTAAAATAAAATGCACCTACCTACCAAAATGCACCCATTTTAAGTGTAAAACTCAACGATTTTTAAACAAATTTACAAAGTTATGCAACCATTCCCATAATGCTTGTTTTGAAATCTTAACAATGTAGACTCCTTCCAGATTTCTCCTGGTAGTCATTGGACTATCTTCTTCTACTGTATTTGTTTGCTTATTCACAAGCTCACTCATTCAGACCATATCTATGTAACATTGACAGTTTCTCATTCTCACTTAATTCAGTTGTTAAAGCAATTAGCATAAAGAGAAACAAATCAATTAACCTAGGGTTTATATAGTTCCCTAATCTCTTTTAATCTCTTTTAATCCATTGGGTTTGGGATTAAAAAGCCAATGATCCAATTCATTTGTAGATTTATTTTGTATAAATTGACTACTTATGATAGGATTTGGGGATGGCTTCAATGCAAAAGATGTTTTCCAAGACCTCTCAACAAGGACCAGAGCATAAAACTTATGCAATAATATCTTGGTGCATAGCTTTTACAATATACATGAGTGGCTGATAAATTCAACATTTGATTAAAAATGTAGTTCTGAGTTTACATAAGAACTGAGATGGGATGAATAAGTCTAATCCATTTATCATGAGAAATGAACTGGCACCCCAATCTTCTCACTAGGAGGAAGATATAGTATAAAATGTTTTACAAAGACATTGAACAGAAGTCTTCATGGGTAATTTCACAAAAGATGTAGAATTGTCCTCGTTTGAGTTTTTTTTATGTTGGCCCTTTTTAAAATTGAAGGATATAACATGAAATAATAGTTAGTAATACTTCTACAGGGAACTAAAGTAACATATTCCATATCTGAAATATTCCAATGATGTAAACATGATATAGTGATAGAATTTAAAAATCTAGAGGAATTCATGGTTGTTATATCTCTTTTAGTCTACTCAAATAGCACCCATCTTGCCCAGGCTTTTGTCAGGATAATAGGAATTCAAATTCTTTAGTTCCAACTTGACATTTTCCAAATCAACTATTTTAAAAGATTTAATGGCAAAACTTTCTGTGAATAGGTACTACCCCTCTTTAGAAGGGGATTATAGGGGTACCTGAGTGGCTCAGTCTATTGAGTGTCTGACTCTTGATTTTGGTTGGTGTCATGGTCTCAGGGTCATGGGATCGAGACCTAAGTCAGGCTCCATCCTGACCATAGAGCCTGCTTAAAATTCTCTCTCTCTCTCTCTCTCTCTCTCTCTCTCTCTCTCTTTCTCTGCCCTTCTCCCTCACTTGGGCTATACTCTCCCTCTAAAAAAAAAAAAAAAGGAGAAGAGGAGGAGGACAAGAAGGAAGAAGGAGAAGTAGAAGAAGAAGAAAAAAAAGAAGAAGAAGAAGAAGCAGGAAGAGGGGGCAGAGGAGGAGGAGGAAATTATAAATCTGAAGTTAAAGACCACTGTGGACATAATGGCTATAATCACAATTCAGGATCTGTTCACAAGTTTAGTTAGATGACCCTGACACTATCCTAGCATACATATTACTGGGTTTAATTTAGTGTTTTCTAGAGATTAAGTGAATGAAAAGTTGAAATAATCAAAAGGAAAACTCAGGAAACAAAATTTTTTTAAAAAAATTTAACTTTCTATTGAATTAAAGATGCTCTAAAATTAGATATTGGTGATAATTGCACTCTGTATATATACTAAAAACCATTGACTTGTACACTTAAAATAAGTAAACTTTATGGTATGTAAATTATATACCAATAAAGCTCTTTTAAAAATGTAAGTTAAAAGAAGCAGAATAAATGAACTTAAGTAGGGCTCTGATTTCAGAGAACTCTTTGTGATTTACAACGGCATTTTAAACATTATTCAATGAATGTTAAATTTGTAATCAGAAACAATTACGGTTGATTTTGCATATTTATAAATGCTACTTAAAAAACAAATACAGCACCTGGGTGGCTCAGTCAGTTGAGATTCTGACTCTTGATTTCGGTTCAGGTCATGATCCCAGGATCATAGGTTTGAGCCCCATGTTGAACTCTACACTGTGCACGGAGCTTGCTTAAGATTCTCTCTTCCTCTGCCCTTCTCCCCCGACTTGTGCTTGCTTGCTCTGTCTCTCTCTCTCTCAAATGAAAAAAAATAAAATAAAACAATAACAAAATTTGATTTTAACTGACAAGTTAACTTATTTCCTCCAATGATTTTTATGTAAAAATACAACACAATAAATTAGTCTCTGGCTAACTTGTATATTCAGACACATATTCACTAAATATCTATCAAAGGCTGTTTACTAACCTGGAGTTAAGATGCTCACTGCTGATGCTGCAGATCCCTCAATTTGTATTTCAAATCTACTATGTTTGAATGGAACTTTTGAAAACATGCGTTTTTTGTTTGTTTGTTTGTTTGTTTTCTGTAGAGGATTTAATAATCTCTTTCTCCTATTCCTGGAAAGTAATTCAGGAAAAGCATCACTTTAAGAAGCTAGAGAACTTCATATGTGAATCTTCTTTTAACTTTAGATATAAATATCTATCTCTTCTTTCCCTCAAGCTAAGAATCCCTTAAAGATGGGACATTGATGGCCAATTACCATAATGGAGCTTGGGGAATAAACTATCTTCAAGTAGAAATTTGTGCTAATAAATCATGTTCATTTCCCCAAGTGACAAAAAAGAAAGATTTTAAAGATGTCAAATTCTATAAACACATTTGCAATTATTTAATGTATACTTATCCAGTTAATAGACTGAAAATGTGCTTTTCCTTTAGATGACAAAATTAACAACATACGTTTTATTTTAATTTTTTTAACATTTTTTCATCTTTTGAGAGACACAGTGCAAGTGGAGTAGGGGCAGAGAGAAAGGGAGACACAGAATCTGAAGCAAGCTGCAGGCTCTAAGCTGTCAACACAGAGCCCAACACGGGCTCGAACTCACAAACTGTGAGATCATGACCTGAGCTGAAGTCAGCTGCTTAACCAACTGAGCCACCCAGGTGCCCCAACAGCATACCTTTAAAAAAATATATTGAAAATATGCCAACCTTGTATGTTTTTTTTTAATGTAACTTTGATCATGCAAAATACTTTGGAGCATCAGATTTGTATGTGCCAAAATATTTCTCCAGATTCGTATGGTCATGTATAATGAAATTTCCTAGTGTCTGGGTTACTTTGTACATTATTTATGATTGTTATCCCACTTACCTCCCTGAATCATTTTGAAGTTAATTCAAAATTCTTTTGCTAATGGCCATACATCAATTGCAAATATCCTAGAACGTTCTGGTGAATGATCATCATGTTTGCAACTATTCACATTACCTTCAATTCCATATTAGGTGTTTGAGCACAACCCAGTTTAGAAGGGATGTCAGTGCCAAATCAGTATCTGGGTATAATAAGATGTTTCATGTTCTAAACTGGCTTTAGATTATTGTGTTTCACTATAAAGGAATCACAAAACCTTTCTAAGTTTCTCTTTCTCTATTTAAAACACACAATAATTGCTGAAGAAAAATTGTAGAACTAACTTCTATGCATCAATGTCATTTGTTTTTGATATTCAGTCATTATGCAGGTACAAATATGCTATGTAAAGCCAAGAATTATGGAGAAGCTTATGACAAATAACAAGTGAATGTTTGATTTGAAGGTAGAGTAAGATTTCCTAAACATGATGATTAATTTTATGTGTCAATTTGGGGAAGTGTTTTTGGATGAAATTAACATAGAAATTCCTGAACTCTGAGTAAAATAGATTCCCCTTCACAAGGTGGGTGGGACTTATCCAATCATTTGGAGACCTGACTAGAACAAAAAGACTGGCCTTCCCAAGCAAGAAAGAATTCTCCAGTAGACTGTCTTTGGATTTCATCTGCATCACCAATTCTCCTGGGACTCCAGGCTTCTAGTCTACAGTATAGATTCTGGACTTGCCAGCCTCTGAAAAACACATGAACCATTCCTTGTAATAAATATTTCCCCACCCCCATCTCTGTCTCTCTGTGTGTGTGTGTGTGTGTGTGTGTGTGTGTGTCTCTCTCTTTCTCTCTTTCTTGAAAACCTTAACTGATATGCTAACTATAAATTCAGTAATAGAAGAATTCAGAAAGCAAAATAACAATATACAAAAATATGTAAAATTAAAAAAAATCCTTTGTATTTGAGGAAGTGTCACTTATATCCAACTACAAACTAGTTAACTCTATTTCCAATCTTGTGACCCCCAAAGTCACTACATAGTGTTGTGTAGACTTTAACTGCTCAAGATGTACTGGGGGGCCAAGGTCTGTGGGGACTAATATCTAGCCTGTGCCCCACCCATCCAACAAACAATATATCCTGACCAGGCCTTTGGAAGTACTTTGGAAGTACTTTTTTCCTAACCCACACAAAGCTCCATGTGGCTACATTAGCCCTGATGACAAAGTCCTAATACCCTTGACACAGAAAAAGTATTTATAAATCAATAAGTGAGGGAAACCTGAAGAGGAAAATGAGGAAAGAATTCAAAAAAAAATTACTTTTTAAAAGGAAGAGAACTAATAGTCCAATAAACATTAAAAAGTTGACCTCAATAACCAAAAATAACAAGAGATACTTGTATTCACATATCAATTTGTAATAAATATATCAAACTCATGGTCAGGTCTGATGAAAATGGATAATTTAGTAATAAAAGTAACAATACAAATTTAAATGCCTGACATCTACTGAGGGCTTACTCTATGCCAGCACTATGTTGATTTTTTTCAATTAATCTTCACAAAATTCTAATGAGAGAAACACTATCATTCCCAGTTTACAAATGAGGACACTGAAGCTAACATGTTTGGACGCACACACTGTCAGCTGCAGAGTCGTTGCTCTAACCCAGGCACAGAATCCATATTCTTAAACTGTGGAATGCTGCCTCCCCACTCCTAATAAGATTGTACGTCAGTAATGAATATTAACTTATATGTTAGCTAACTAGAATTTAAATAAAAACTTCAAACAACAAATAAACAAAAAGAATGTCAGTACAACTTTCAGATAGCCACTTTGGAAATATAAGTCAAGTTCCTTGAAAAATGCCAATAGACCTTGACCTAGGCATTTCTATAGTAAAAGATGTGTATTACAGAGTTGTGGATTAATATGTTAAAAATTATAACAATTTAATTTTGCCACAATACTTAATATCAATTAAAGTAGATCAGTGTATAGAAGGTAATGACAAGAAAAATAACATTTTCAATACATATTTCAATATGTTAAGAAAGGATGATGGTGTTTTGTTTAAAAAAAAAAAAAAAGGATGCCACACTACACATGTAGTGTTCTTTTGTAGAATGCACTGGTGAATGAAACTGTTAAAAATTGCTTCCCTTACGGTACTTACATTCTCACAGAAAACACAGACACATAAACACAAACAAAATAGTAATTTACAATAAATGTAAGGGAAAAAAATCAAGCAGGTTAAGAGATAGTGGAAATGCCAGAGTTTTGGGGCACATGGGTGGCTCAGTTAAGCGTCCGAATTTGGCTCAGGTCTTGATCTCGTGGTTTGTGAGTTCCAGCCCCACATCAGGCTCTGTGCTGATAGCTTGGAGCCTGGAGCCTACTTCGGATTCTGTGTCTCCCTCTCTTTCTGCCCCTCCCCTGCTCATGCTCTGTCTCTCTCTGTCTCTCAAAAATAAATAAATGTTTTAAAAAATTAAAAAAAAAAAAAAAAAGAAATGCCAGAGTTTTAATTTTAAATAGGATGTTGAGAATAGGCTTCATTGCAAACGTGACTTTTGACCAAAGACTTAAAAGAGGTGATGGGATCCTCCAGGAGTACATCTAGATGCGGAAAGTGAAACAGAGAAAACAGCCAGTGAAGAGGCACTTAGGTGGCTGCCGCCGACAATGTTCAAACAATTCCCGTGACTAAAGTGGAAGGAAGTACAGAGTTGTTGGGACGGTAAACAATTGTGGGTGGTGCCCACATCCTGTAGCTCCCTGTAAGACTTACGCTATATATTAATTAATTAATTAATTAAGACATTAGATGGTCCCCATATCCTTTTATAGGTTCTGCTGAGAACAAATATAACATTTGCATTCATTTGTTACATAATGAGAAATGTTATTAAGGCATTTTTGTGACAAACATTTAATTCTTACTGTACGACAAATTTTTCTAGGCATTATGATTGAGTGGTGTTTTACTTTTGGGTAATCTCAAACACTTTCAAGATTTGGGGATATTTCTATAGGACATTTTTGCTCTACCACATTGTATATCCGTGCCAAGTTTTCTCTGAAGGCACACATTCAGGAGAGTAAAACAAATTCTTTTTAATAATTAAAACGAACCCCAAAGCACAAGGAAATGACAAAGGGTCTGCCTTAGTAGGTGCTGAGATCTCATTTCAGTGGAGAATTGCTATCTCTAGTACCTCAGAGCTAGAATGCACCCCAGATGTTGTCTTGACCAACAGCACAGCCTTCCTATCCACCTCCACTTAAAGACACCAAGAACAGGGTTTGTGATTAAACATGAGATTTGTAGACTGGCTCTACTCCTGACTTGCTGTGTGATCTTTGGAAATCGCTCAACCTCTCTGTGTTTCATTTTCAGTGTGCCAGATGTTAGTCTAGGCACTGGGGACACTAGCAAGTTCCCCACCAAGACTATGATTAGTGTTGTAACTACTTGGGGGACTTTCTGGCAGATTTGAGAGCACAGGGTGGCTGAGAGGATGGCCAGCTTACCTCCAGATTGTTTCAAACCCTCTTTTCCCCGTCAAGTTTTTAAAAACACATTGCTCTCCTCTCATGTATATAAGCCATCCCTAGGCTCAACAGGGCAGGGCAGTTTTGGGAATGATCCCCTGCTTTCTCCTTGTGCTGCCCTTCTGATAATAAAGCTCTCTTTGATCAAAACCAATGTCTCAGACATTGACTAACTATGCATCAGGCACACTGACAAGTTTGAGTTCCTTAAGAAATTTGGTGAGCCAGCCAGGAGCCTTGTGCCCCAAGCAGGCCAGCCCTGGCCAGAGGGGTGACCTCATAGGAATTTCCCACAGCTGCTTGGATTGCCATTGAATCCAAGGAAATTCCCCCAGCTGCCCCAGAGACCTACACTGGCCTCTTCTCAAGGCCAAGCCTCAATTGAAGCAAAGACATATTCCATGGGCTCTGGGAGAGCTTCTGTTGTTGAAGAGTGTGTTTGTGTGTGTGAAATCAGCAACTGCATTTCCTCTCATTTGCTTTCGGTTCTTTTTAGAAATCTTTCCAAAGAAGACCTTTAAAGAGGGACCCTCACATTTTGCAAGATGGAATAGTTGTACAGCCATCCTTAATTGCTTTTGTTGATGGATCATTTGCTTTTGTTTTTCTCCCACAGTGCTAAAATACTGTTAGTTCTGTCTGTCTGCCTTATCTGTATTATGGGGAACACCAGTTCAATCCAGAATGTAGTGATTTGGGTTGCACTATGCAAACTGGTCTTCTTTTAGCTATGCTTCTATGAATCAAAAGAAAACAATCATATTCTTTTGTAATGTATCTTGGCCACAATACAATTGGAAATGTTCTTTTGCAAAACCAGGAATACTGCCCCTGAAACAATGCAAAGTCCTTTAACCTCTCTGGGAACTACTTATCTAAATCATTTTGCATCCCTGAGACTGAAAGTAAAAAAAGGAAAGAAAAAGGAGTTTTAAAAGTACAAATGACTGAAAAAACACCCTTGCTCAAAATCAATCCCACAATTTCCATAAGGTTATTTGCCAAGAAAAAATACAAATCTTTATTTAAAATTTCTTATTTTTGCCTGTCTTATATGGTGTTGTCTACCTCTGGATGATATTACTAAAATTAATGACGAAAGAGCTCTATTTAGTTAGAAACAAGCACTTTTAAGAATGGGACATCCTTACAAGCAAAGATGGAAACTAATTCAAATTCTTCTCAGGTTCATATGATCTGGCATAACCTATGATAAATGAAAGCTTGAGTTTGCTGGTTTAATTAAAATAAGCATGTCTTTTGGAGTTACAGTTTTGATTACTCTTATCTGAATGTTTGCTTTTCCAGATTTAAGAAACAATTTTCTCTTAAGAGATCTATGACTTACAGAAACTTGATAAAGTATTCTTTTGTGAACACATTGATCTTTTCTCCCTACCTGAACCCTCCAGAATTCAGAAACTCTCAGTAAGTATTCTTTCTTTCATGGCAATTGTAGTTATTTCCATAAGTTCAGTAAGAATCTTTCATGTAACAGAACATCATTGGAAACACTGGTTATTTTAGTAAGACTTTGACTGGAATGTCACAGTTGAGAGAGGCACATATAAACTCAGATATGACCAGCTTTAAGAAACTAAGGTTGACTTCAGGTGCCAATGAATCCCTTGGAAATGTTATCCTGGTCCCTTGCTTGCAGACTCCCGGGACCCGTACCAGGACAGTAAAGAATGTCACTTGCTGGCAGGTATAGGAACCTCAGGATATTTTAGGGACCTCGAGAAGAAAGGAAACAACCCACATCTACAGGTATTGAAGAGAAAAATAATGATAAGTACTTGGCTTGGCTTCTGGCCTCAAAAGACTATTAAAAGTTAATCTGAAATTCCTTATGAAACAATCTAGCAAAGCAGATTTAAAAGAACCTATATAGCCAATCACTATTCTTGCTGTGCTTATGTGAATAATTAGGCCAGGTTTGTTAAAATTGGATTTATTTTGCAGCAAATTAGACTTCATTTGGCTACCTTCAATAAAAAGGAGGGTAAATTTGGAGAGAAAAATTATATTTCAATAACACACTTTGGTGGATGTTAAATTCTAATTCTGATTAATTGTCTTTGCATGTGTGCAGTTTGCCTACACAGCTGGGCTAGATCCTATATTCCTCTGCTTTCTTTGAACATCTATGACTCTCCCAACTAAGGTTCCCCATTTTCTCCCATTCTTTTAACTTGAAACAAGCCCATGAGTTTTGTCGACCAGATTCAAACAATACTACCAAACAGAGGCATTAGAGGCACCAGAGACACTGCAACCAAATCAATATGTAAACTCAAGAGTACTCCTGAGACTTCAAAATTACCTAGAATGTATCCTGATAGGATTAAAAAACAGAGGTACCTCGACAAAAGAATCTAAATAAGGTTTGGGTTGCCTAGTGCCTCAGTCAGTTGACCACCCGACTTGATTTTGACTGACGTCATGATCTCAAGGTTCATGGGATCAAGCCTCATGTCAGGCTCTCTGTGCTGAGTGCAGGGAACATGCCTGTGATTCTCTCCCTCTCTCTCTCTCTCTGCTCCTCCCCCACTTGTGCGCTTCCTCTCTCTCTCTCTCTCTCTTTCTCTCTCTCTGTCAAAATAAATAAACTTAAAAAAAATTTTTAAGGGGTGCTTGGGTTGCTCAGTCGGTTGACCATCTGACTTGACTTTGGCTCAGGTCGTGATCTCACCATTCATGAGTTAAAGCCCCGTGTCAGGCTCTGCACTGACAGCACAAGGCATGCTTGGGATTCTCTCTCTCTTCTTCTCTCTCTGCCCCTCCCCCATCTCCCTATCTCAAAATAAATAAATAACCTTTAAAAAATTTTTAAATAAGGTTAAATAAGTTAATCAGCTGCCTCTAGAAGACGCTTCATCTCTTCCTGAATGAATCCATCAAGCATATTGTCAGTATGCTGACATCTACCCTGAAGCACCTGAAAATTTAAAAGTGATACATATGACTTTTATTAGTCAAAGTGTCCCAGATAGTCAAAGGAAATTACAAAAAATAGTGGTAGTTTTAGAGAGGGCTATTTGGGCATCGGTGGGGATTGCTTTTAAGGTTTCTAGTAACTGGGACCAAGTCCAGAAAACAGAGAAGCAAACAAACTAAAGTAATGAGACAGCATGCTACTTTGCTAGCTGTGGCCACCTGAGGAAAGTCTCCCGAGAAACAGTCACAGTGAAAACCGAGGTCCAAGCCCTGTGCCCAGACACTGGAGAACGTCTTCGAAGACAGGTTTCCCATTTCCACTCCGTTGGCTATTGCTCTTTGCCCCTCAGCAGCAGGAAGCAGCCAGAGCGGTCATTGTCCCTATTCTCCAAGATGGAAGAACTATAAAATAAGAGTGGGGATTTGAGGCAGGTGCTTGGTTCCTGGACCCGTTTTGAAGGCCTAAGGGGAACTATAGTTCTATTAGTTGCATTATTAACTTAGGTCCGCATTCTGTTTGCTCTCTACATAACCATCGTTTATGAATCTCTTAACCTCATTCCAATCAATCATTAACTTGGCCTTTGTCTTTTTTACCTTTATTCCCTGTTTATCCACTGATTCTAGAAACCTAATGGGGCTGGAGAGTAGCATTGGTGTTGATGTATCTGATCATACCAGGTCCCAAAAAGCTCCTCACTGACCAGAAGAATGCTTACCCCCAGTTTGTTTCAAGGACCCCCCTCCCAACAAGTTTTTAAGAAACTCATGACCCTCTTCTCATGTATATAAGCTGTCCCTAGGGTCAACAGGTCAAGGCAGCTTTGGAAATAATCCCCTGACTTCTTCTTGGGCTGCCTTCTCCCATCCAAGTACTAACCAGGCCCGACTCTGCTTAGCTTCCGAGATGGGCTGCCTTCTCATAATAAATGTTTCTTTGTTTCAAAATGAGTGTCTCAGACTTTGGCTTCCAGGACATTGGGTGAATGGACAAGTTTGATTTTCCAAGGACAGAAATGTAAATCATTTCGCTTTTTTCAATCAACACTATTTGTAAATTTTATCCTCTTTATTATATGCAGTCATTTTCAAAACCCAATACCTGTGAACAACTGAGTCTCTTTTTTTTTTTTCCACTTAATTTTAGTTAATTAACATACAGTGCAATATTGGTCTCAGGAGCAGAATTCAGTCATTCACCACTTACATACAACACCCAGTGCTCATCACAACAAGTGCCCTCCTTAATACCCATCACCCATCTAGCCCATCCCCCACTCACCTTCCTCTGTCAACCCTCAGTTTGTTCTCTATCATTAAGAGTCTCTTACGATTTGTTTCCCTCTCATCTCTTCCCGTCCCTTCCCATGTGTTCATTTGTTTTGCTTCTTAAATTCCATGAGTGAAATCATTAGGTATCTTTCTCTGACTGGCTTTTTTTTGTTTAGCATAATACATTCTAGCTCTATCTACTAATGCAAACTGGTGCAATCATTATGGAAAACAGTATGGAGGTTCCTCAAAAAAACTAAAACTACCCTACTATCCAACAATTGCACTATTAGGTATTTACCAATAGGATACAAAAATACAGCTCTGAAGGGGTACATGCAACCTCAATGTTTATAGCAGCATTATCAACAATAGCCAAACTATGGACAGAGCCCAAATGTCCATCAACTGGTGAATGGATAAGAAAATATGGTATATATGTGGAAATGGAAAGTTACTCAGCCACCAAAAAGAATGAAATATTGCCATTTGAAAGTAAATCTTACAGTTGAAAGTTTCTATATCACTTTTCTTTGACTTGAGCATATAAGAGCAATAAATTAACCTTTGCCTTATTTGTCCATGGAGTCAGCTTCCCAGCCCTCTATTATTTTAAACAATTTCTGAATTTGGGGAAGAGGTAATTTATTAATGTATTTCCAGAATTTGGCTAACGCTAGTAGAGGCAACATAGAAAATTATAAAGAGGTGCATGGCTTCTAAAAACAGACTGAGATGAAATCTGTTCTGTTTTCTTCTAGCTATGGACAGTTAGGTAAGTTATAAAAGTCTTCTGCCTCAGTCCTCTCATACATAAAATGGGAATGAAAACAGCACCTGGCTCATAAGACTGAGATAGTCAAAGACTTCACCAGACAGCCTAATTATTTACTTCATTATTTTTTCAAATACTGTCGTTTAGATACAGACTGAAGAATTGCTTTAGGCCACTCTCTCTTTAGTAGCCTCAAATGAGTCTTACTTTCCTTTAGACACATCAACCTATCTGACCAATTATGCTCAAAGTAAAATCATATGGCAGAACAACTCTGAGCAAAGTGTTCTAGCCTTGCAGACTAAAATGATGACAAGTAGTATATATTTTTAGCTCCTCTTGCAGTTTGGAAGGATCATCCACACTTTAGGGAGGATAAAGATTTAGCTTTGTAAATCTATGGTAGGCAATAGATTTAAAAATCATGAACAATGTTTTTGACATATAGATAATTTTTTGGTCCTAGTCTGCCTTACCTTTTTCAGAATATTCTAATTCCTCATGGTGACTTAATATGTTATGATGTCCCCTAGAATTCTGGACTTACCTGACGGGTACTAGCAGACTGAAAACCCTTCAAGTAACATTAAAATCTGTCTGAGAAAATGGCTATTTTGGGTAATGGTGAGATGGTAATCAACTTTACTGCCTCTTTGAAAGGTATAAGCTGCATATAGCTTGCCTACTGGAGGATTGGAAAGACTCCAGACCATTCTTATAAATCCTCCTTCCTAATTCTTGGTTTTCCTTAAAGGTAGGAAGAGAAACAGGTGATTTCAGCCACTAGGTGGCAGTGAAGCTTCTTGTAAACTTCTTCCAGTTTTTATTGAGCTGTGCACACCGAACTTTAGATTCATTTCTTCTACAATTAAAAAAGATTTATTTATACCCACTGGAAATGTTGACAATAGCCTGAAATTAGTAAATTTTTCTATGTCAAATAGGCGAAGTGCAAATGTTAGTTTTTATCATCCCAAATCTGTTATTTTATAAAAATGTATAACATTTTCATCATATTGTATAAACATATTAAAATCAGTAGTTCTCCATACATATCTCAGAACATTTATGACATATATATATATATATGTATATATATAGTGTTCATTGGAATTCAAGAAAAATTTCAGAAAAAGTATTAAGTCTTAGAATGTCATGAGCTAAAATATGAAATAAGATATTAGAAAATAATAGGAAAACATAAGATTATCATAGTTGAAACATTATATTCTAAGCCCAAGAAAATCGACTAAAAATGTCAATTATTTAGTGTTCAGGTAGGTGGCTAATTTCAAGTAAATGTATATATAAAACTATATATATATATATATAT